>NC_086154.1:42822275-43447275 GCF_035149785.1 Candoia aspera | reverse complement strand
TATTATTCAATCCATTCTCTGCTGTGGCTCACCTCCAGACCACTTGTTTGTGCCTTGGTGGAACCTGGCAATAAAATGTTTGAGAAGATATACTTTAATCCTTTCCTGATGGAAAATGGGGGGACTTTCCAACAGAAGGAGATCCATAACAGGCATGAAGTAATATACTTAGATAAAAGATGAGATGGTGTTTTAGGGGCTAGACAGTTTTGAAATTAGCTAACTTGGAATTTAGCTTGTTTTAGATTTATTACCCCAAAGAAACACCTGATCTTAACTGTGTAATTGCCAGTAATACATGTGCTGACACTTGGCAAATTCACAACAGGAGTGCTTATGCAGAGCAGCAGTCATCACACTTTCTCAATTAATGAGGTGACTGTATTTTACTTTACAGCTTTTGGATCAAACCTGTGTAGAAATCTAAAATGCAGCAATTGGAGGTAGTGCCATAAACTGATTGGGGATTCCTACAAGCACAGCTGTTGGTTCCTGGGCTATTTCTAATATTGTATGGGTTCAACTGTCCTTTAAATTGCTGTCATTAAAAAGGCCATATTGACTCTAGTAATTATTACATCAACATTGTTCATCAGAGGTAATTGCTCCCTTCAACACATGCAGAGGGCTCTTTTGAGACCCTGCCAAACAATTGGAGTCCAGTTGTTTAGGCAGTCTGTGAGAGTCAGCTGCAATAACTCCATAATACAGCTGACTGAACTGAGTAAACACGGGCAGCGTATATTAGGAAGAGGCAGTTTGTAGACCAAGGTCTAGATCCAGGTATCTAGCAATTGGATCACAATGTAATTAATCTGAAGTAGAAAGATACCATCGGCTGTAGCTTCTAGGGAATCTAGGGAGGCTATCTACCACTTCAACACAGAGCTATAGGTGCCATTTTTACTGATAAATCCATAACTCTATCAGTAGAGAACCAGCAAATCAGGGAAAGAGCTTCTCCTTCGTCCTGCTGTGCTTGTGTTCTACTTCCAGGGATTTTTTTTTTTAACATACACATTTAAAATGTGATATTCTATTTTATTAGAATTCACCTCCATCATTTTACTTCATGAATAGTTCCAGCCTTAAAGAGTGATAAAAGTGAACAATTTATTCCAGATTTCCAAATGGAGATTTCAAAACTGCCTTCATAACCAGAGCTGAATAGAGTCAGGATGAGGTGGTAGAAATATCATAGCACAACAATGAATCTGGTTTTAATGTTTTCTCCTATATTCTTCAAATCCTGTCACTTCAGAAAGAGATTAACAATTTGTCTGCTGCTTTGGTTTTCTATTTTTCAGAAATTGTTAAATGTATGGGAACATCCCAAAATATGAGAAATATCAGTCTTGCACCATCTGAACAGCATAATGGAATGTGGTTGAAAATAATGCAAAATAATGTAAATCCATGTATGGGAACACCCCAAAATATGAGAAATATCAGTCTTGCACCATCTGAACGGCATAATGGAATGTGGTTGAAAATAATGCAAAATAATGTAAATCCATGTTGGTCTCTGAGATTCCAGGTTAGGAATGCTGAAGACTGCAACATTCAACTCCAATATCTTTATCACATGGAATTTGAATTGGGGAAGAAATGGTGAACTGAAAACGGCTCTACTAAAAGTAGAGCAGATGACTGCAGCAGAATGAAGAGCTGAGGTGAGTAGAATGGCTCTCTGTAATTCCTCTCCAGGCAAGGAGACGACTTGAGATCACCCATAAGTGCTCCAGACAGTTGTTCCTCATGAGGAGATCACAAGACAGCAGTCTCCAGAGGGTTTAGAGCTCTGGGGAATGAGGGAATAACCATCTTGCTGAAACCATGGTGGTGCCTTCAAAAGGACACTGGATTCGCATACTTCCTTTTCTAATCACTTTTGGAAATTGCTTGCTAACTGCTTTTCAGCTATTAGAAACCTTTGGATCAACAAGTTTTACCACACCAGGTGAGTTTCCTTCAATCCTTAGCGAAAGTAGTTTTAAATTCAAGTTTAAGGACTTAATTTTTTTTTCTGGAATAAACAGCAAAAGGGTGATTAAAACTTTGATTTTATAAAGTTACAAATGGGCAAAGTGTCCAGATAAATTTGAAATAAGATTTTGGAATTAATTATAAGAACCCTTCCCATGGGAAAATACTTTTATTTTGAATTCTTAAAAAAAAAAAAGATAGGACGAGACTTTGAAGGTTGGACACTAGAGGGAACTAGAAGGAACTAAAGATCACAATTAAAGGAGAAGAACACTTAAATTTGACTTACTAATACAGAACGGAGCAAAATATTTTAACATTCAAGATATTGAAGGATATTTTTGAACAATGGACCCAGAAGTTAATTTTAAGAGTGTCTGCCTCTATAGATAGACTGTTAATTTAAAAGATGTTATGGAACAAGAACCAGTTTTACCTGACAACATTGAGACTGATGTGAAAGTGGATTTTCAAATGACAGGCTACAAGAATGATATGGAAAGATGCTACACTGGACATACAAAAGAAACCAGCTGATGCCTTAATAATTAAAAGGGATATACAAATTACAAACCAAGAGAGGGACCAGGATAATTTTCCTATATTAGATGTACAAAAGAGGTGTCCTGATTACCAGGAAACACACTGAGGCGAGGACTTGGTCTCTAATATTTATTAGTAGTACTTAACAAGAATCCTAACAAACTGAGAAAGCGTGGGAAAACCCAGCCATATAAACCCCAAAGGTTAAGGCGATCCCGATCTGTGTCTCTTTGAATGGCTGAACAGTTCCTCAGTGCTACGCATGCGCTTGACAGTCTGGGTGAGAGCCCCCTGCTCGCCATCCTTACTCATGACAAGAGGCTTGTTAAAGCTTTGAAGAATTTTGTGAGAAAGGACAAAGAAAAAATGAGAAGAAATCAAGTTTTAGGACATTATTTGAAGGGACTAAAGATCAAGTTGTTAAAAATAAAAAGAAGGAATATAAAGTTGGTTTATTTGATGGAGGCTAAAATAGATAGGTTGTTATCTCTGGTAACCTTTAATGAACTTTTGCTGATCAGGGCTGAAACGATAAGGTTTTTAAGGATTTGTTTATAAAGATGGGATATGGGAGGAAAATATAATTTATTGTATTTTAAGAGAAGGTGATAAGTTACTAAAATTGTTTATACCTTGTGATGAAGGGGGAAGTCATTTTTTATATATTTCTTTTCTTTTTCTTTACTATATTCTTATTTTTATTTTCTATTCTATTTTCTTTTTCTTTTCTGCACTTTCTATTTTTATTTTTTAGTTTGTATTAGTTTTTTTATTATTGTAGTTGTAATTTTTAATAAATTATTAAAGAAAGGAGTTTGAATTGAATGATTAAGGAAAATACTTGGGGAAATAGAAACATTTGGCCAATGCTATGAAACATTAATTAAAATTAATGACCTACTTTACCGGAGCTGAAAGCACAAAGCTGCACGTGTAGCCGAATATGTTGAACCAATTAGCTTAGCCAAATAAGGCTGCCTCAACTTAATTGCAGATCTCTCCATTCCTCTATTACATTAAGTATTGCTAATGCTATTATGTTTTTGACAGGGGATCCCTATTAAATGAGCAAATCAATAATCTACCTGCATCAAGGGAGAAGCTGAAAAACTCAAAAACCATTTTCATTGCCTTCAAGGACCACAAAACATTTCAGTGAAACCTCTTTGTGTTCCTGTAGGCTAAAGCTGTTATCACTGACTGCCTTTTATGAAAGATAAATCTAAGGACATAGGGATAAAGAGCTTTCATGATTTAATATCAAATTGAAAGCAAGTTACTAAGCTATTCTTCAAAAACGCGTAGCACCATAAAAATCATTAGGGGCTAAAGAGAACCACAAGGGTCCTATAGGTATTACTCTTACTTTCTAAAACTAGTTTTATTCTAAATTTCCAAAGTTCATATGATCTCACACAGCCTTGTGTTCTCTGTCTCTTTCTCTTTGGAAGGAAAAAAATTGAAAGCAGCCAAAATAACTCTCTCATGTGAAAAAATCAATAAAACAATAGATTATGGTTCTTAAGGGAATCTGCCATTGTTGGAATGCAGGTGGGTCATGACATTTAAATGTTCCCTTTTAAAAAAATGTGCTTAAAGAATAAGTCAAAATCATTTCACTGTTTTTCCAGTCATCTGGGGTAGAAGAATTTTTCTTAGTCCCCATATAGCACAAACAACCCTATAGGCTATCTGGGAACTGAGGTGAAAACGTTCTACCTCAGGTGGCTGGAAAAATGGTAAACTCAGAGAGAAAACTGAGTTTACAAAAAAAAAAGAAAAAAGTTTTTAAAAGAAAGTGTGTATTAGGTTTTGAACTAGCAACCTTCTCTATGCTAAGTAAAGTTATTAACCATTATGCTATTTCATCAGTGCTAACAAAGGGAAGTATAGAAATATTAGTATGCATGATAATCATTGGCTCAGTTAAAGAGGTGGTTCTTCATTTGCAAAGTGGCCAATAAATTTCTTAGGTTAGCCTGCAACAAAGTGAAGTGCTCCATCCCAAATGGATAGGTGTATTTGAAGTGTCATAACAGGGAAAAGAGTACTTTGGAACTGGAGAAAGGAAAGTATGCTGAGACCACTTTGAAGCTGAGTAGAGGATTAATAGAGGGCACGGTTGTCTATTTTCTCCCTTCAAAAGTAGTAGTCAGCCCATTCTAGGCAATTGAACAGTATGGATAAACCCTGACTGAGATTCTCAGTTTTCCTCAGAGCATTGTTGAGGAAATAAAATACAAGCCACTGTAAAGATCTGAAGAAAAGAGGTATAAAATCATACAATTAATTACATTAAAAAGCACAGCAATCCTAGGCATGTTTACTAAGAAGCAACTGTTCTTGAGAACACGGATGTGCTGTTCTGTTGTCTTTAAGAAAAAGGAAAGACCTGTTTGCTTCCTCTCTTTTGATCAATTTACAACACAACTGTAAATCTGGGAGCTCAATATTACCTTGTCCAATTGAGATTAAGTGATCTTCAATGAGAAAGCTTTTTCTTCTTCTTCTCTTTGGTGATTGCAGCAAAGCTCCACAAAAGAATCTTGCTTGAGATTCACCCTGCATGTTAGAGTGACAATAAGTTGGGAAAAAAGTTCCAAATGTTATTTAGACCCTTTAATTGAATCAGAATCCAAGAAGAGAGTTTCTATCTATCACAGTACTGGTTGCAGACAGCTGAACCAGTTCCACATTAGAGGGTCTTGCCTTCACTCCGAAGAGTCCTCAGGATGCTGTCATGAAACTGCAGAGGCATGGAAAGACTGTTCCTTGGCACTATATGCCTTAGGAAAAAGTGATAAACAGAAGGAACACCAATCAGAAGCAGTTTCTGTAAGGGATGAGTCACTTACAGTTTAAAGGGGATATAACTCAGGGTAAGGATGTTTGTGCGTTGCAGTTAAATGTGATGCCTATCATGTCCAGATTGGGAAAATACTTATTTGGAGCTCTGAAGAGTGGCAGTCAAACCATTTAGATTAGAAATGGGCAACATGCCCTTCCAAAATTCTTCACCAAATTTGTAAGCAGCAATATTGGATGAATGCTTTCTCTGGATTTGTACAGGGGAGGGCAAATCTAGTGAGTAGGTGGCACAGAAATTGGAATGAATGAAGGAATTTCTTCAACCTTAATGACAGTGTTTATATTACTGAAAAAGCTCAGCAGGAGTTTCCTCATAGTCTTCCTTTGAGATTCAGTGGAAACTGCAAATTACTCAAGAGATTATTGTACGATACAAAAAGGAACACTGACACAATCCTGGGCCAACTTGTCACTAAAAAGCATCAAATTCCACCTATGTGACTGTCTCCAATTTTTTTCTTTCTTTTTCATCAAACAGAATTAGAGCAGGTAGGGAAAAAATGGAGAACTTCTTAGTCTTTCACAGTCCATTTAAAACAATGCTGCCTCTTGAGACTAGACCTTTCAGCTAAAATCCAGCAACCTCACAGCCAAGGAGGGAGGGTCACAAATTACTTTACAAAGTGACAAGTGATGAGGAAAAGCTGATACTATTCACAAAGATGTGCCACACTTTAGATTCAAAGCCAAGAAAGAGTTTTGAAGAAGACATGGCTATGCCTGCCTTATCTGTTGATGCTTCCTTAAAGAAGCTTTGTCTTTCCCAGAAAAATACATGCTTGTGTTAGGGAAGCAATAAGAAGTTGTAACAAGGTCTTTCTGAGTAGATCCAGAGCATAGCAGATCTGTACTATTCATCACAATATCTTTTTTTTTCCAGTGAGATACACAGATGATAGATTAGATAGATAGTTGGAGGGGGCAACTGTACATCAACATAATTGTAAATGTATATTGTATTATTTTTAGTTTAGGGATATTACTCCTTTTTGTAACAAAATGGCACCTATTCTTCAGGAAAGAAATATAAAGGAAATAAAAAAAGAGATTCTCTGTAAGATTGTTACATCTGGGATCAGTGGTACCACCACAGAAAGTACTGAGGTAGATGGATCTCTAGTCTGACTTCTTGTGTTCTTTGTTAAATAGCTTCTTATTAATGTGTTATTAATTGCATTTATGTGCCTCCTTTTCTCTGACAGGCCCTCACAATCACACCATGTGAGGTAAGGTGAGATAAGTGAGGGAAATTGGCTCGAAGGCCCACAATGACCAGCAAGGTTGCCTGAAAGCTTAAACTTGGATTTCCCCAACCCAAGTCCATCAATTTAATCAATATACTGGTCACTGTTTATACTCTGTCTGCCACCATAATATCAGCTCAGTTTCCAAATCTGAAAACACAATTGCAAACATTGCAGAGAATAATTTAGCTCAGCAGTAATATACAAGAAATTAAGGACATGGAGCAGATGAAATTCAGAGAGAAACAAAATTCTGAAGGAGGAGGTCCTTTTATTTGGAAGGATTTGACAGGATTTCCACCTCTTTGATTTTCCTGTATCACAACTGGAATGTCACCTGAACTTCCCCTGCCTTCATTTCTTCTTCTCACATTTGCTCCTTTCTGAATTCCAGTAGCTAAAGATAAGAAAGCACTGTTTATAATGGATTAATCTGTGCATAAAGATTTTGACCTCAGTAAAGGAGGTCTGGTAAAGTTGCAGTTTGTGCTTAACAGTTTGAACCTATTTAGTGCTTGTTAACAGTTGTTACTTTTTCTTTCCAGCTGCATCCAGTTCCACTGAATCACATAGTGCTGTCATCTAGGCAGTGGCGTTTGCATTGTAGATCAATAGGTGGTTAACACTTCAGATATACCAAAGGAGGACTGTGATTAGCTTGATCTTGTGGTATCAGATTTTTTTAGATTCAAGAGCACAACATAATCTTTATTTTTTTGTTTGAATGACTGGTATGTTTAATACCGTAATTACATCTTCATGCGCTCTCTCTGTGTGTGTATCAATGTGTGTAAAATATTTTTACCTTTTTTTTTAATGGAAGCTTCCAAAAGAAAAATAGCAAAAAAGGACCGTCACATATGTTTGTGATATATGCAAATCTAGCAAGGCATGAAGAAATGCATGGATTATAGTATGGCAGGTGAAGCTTTGGACAATTCCACTTTTGTGCTCTTCCACCTTTCTGTCCCAGGAAATTTAAATTTGTTTTTAATTTTAAAAATAAGAACTTTAGATAAAATCAGCTGGAACCTGGCAGGTACTGAGGGAGGAGATTCATGGGACCATTGGTGTCCATGGGTGCTGATATCAGTAAAGGTGGTTTGAGACATCCTATGGAACCGATTTCATGGTCTGTTCTACCTAGTAGAGCTTCATAAGTAAGTGGGGATTGGAACATTGATTTACTTGGATTTCTCAGCTGACATCCTAAGCACTACCTCACAGTGGATTTCAGAATACATATATTTTGGTCAAAGGGCACTTGACTGACCAAAGATCAGTGTTCTCACTCCCCCCTCCCCAATTTTTATTTTGCATCATAACTGGCATATACTGAAAGAATCCCACCCTTCTGCAGACACCACTGGTCAATGTGGCTAATGGATCAGGTATAGTCTGCTGTTACTCAGATTATTTATTTGCTGGCAGATACCAACTCTGCTCATATACCTTCCTGGGCAACATTATTTCATACTTTAATGATGTCACCCACGAAAACAGGAAAATATAGACTCGCTTATCCTCCAGTGGTGTGGTATATGCCATCTGCTATCAGCCATTCCTCACTACACTTTATATTGGACAAAATGGCCAATCCCTGCATAACCATATGTAATGGAGACAAGTCTTAGCATTCGTGATGGCAGCATCAAAAAATAAGGAAACACTTCAACTTTATTTATTTATTTATTTATTTTATCGCATTTTTCCACCGCCCATCTCAAACAATGGCTCTGGGCGGTTTATAAGACATTACATCTTTGATCTGATGATGGTAATAACAGAAAAAAAAATACAGAAATTGATTAGATTACAAAACAACTGAGCTGAAATTTTTTGGAAGATGTAGTATTATTTTTCATGGATTAAACAAAGACTGGTTTCTTATTCAGCTGCATATATTAATGACCTGGTCAGTACATTGTTGCTTTGCACAGTTCTGGCCCACATCTTTCCATCACCATTTCCCTCCTCCCTTCTCTCTCCTCTCCCTCTCAAAAACATAAATCTACTTCTTTCTCAGGATGCTAAGATCATGTGATAATATATTTAGTAGTCTTTGAGATGCCATAGAAATGTTTGTTTTTTTATAATTTCTGTTGTCATGACAGCTCCTGCAGATACAAGAGTTTTGATTACTTATGGTTAGTAGTTAAATAATTGTAACCCCCACCTTTAAAATTTCTCTGTACCTGTTCCTATGTATCCTGTTATATCTCTTCCTGCCCCATGAACTGTGTGCGTGCAAATGTTCCTCCCTTAGGAACATATTCCATATATCTGATGAAATGGATTGTCGTCTCAAAAGTTTATGCGATAAACTCTAGGATGCCATGAAACCTTTTGTTTTTTAGTTCTTGATGTGTTCTGTCTAAACCAAGTGATGCTTAGCACTGATTAATTTAAGGTTGGTTTAGAATCTACTTATAGGATGCAGCTGATGTCTTTTAAGCAATGAAGCTTATGTAGCATATTCTTTTACTGACCAATGTTATATTAGCAAACTAAGGGAAAATGTACATGTAATAAACCATACTACATAAATGTATGATTTGATGTTGGATAATCGTTGAGACAAAACAAATTTGGAGATTGAGGGAGATTCAGTTTCACACAGTAACACAAAAAGTAATATTCTGAATCTAAAGCAGCAACTAATGGCATAGAAAAGACAAACTGACAAATTAACTTCAAAAAAGAATTGGTGATTTTTTAAAACTTCCTTTTACCCACATTATTTTGTTCCATAAAAAATCCCACTGTACAAGAAAGGAGAAATAGGTATATAAGTAAAGTTGTAGATCATGGCTTTTATTAGAGATTGGAGGTGGGGACTAGTAGCTTTCTAGAAAAAACCAGAATTCCCTGACCAATTCAACAGTAAAACTTTCTTCAAAACGATATGATGTTCCACAACCCTCAAAGATACAGCCTGAGGCATGAAAGTAGACTTACAGAACATACCTAAGAACACAGCTTTATTTTAATATTTTACTTTAAGGAAGTAGGTTCTAGAAATAACCTATTGTACAGAAAAGGAAAAATGAATTTAAAAAAAAATGTTTTAAAACGGATCCAGCTAGATTGGCTTGAAATCTTTTGATATATACAACACATCCTCCAGAATCTCTCCAGATTTTGAAACCATAATTTTAAAGAAAATTTAAAATGTTTTGGGAAAAAAATAGGACAAACTATGAAAAACAGAGGAGAGTTAGAGAGTCCCCAGGACATAATTCTGACAGTTGCAGTTGTGTGTTTCCAGGCTGCCAGACAAAAAAGACAACAAATGGAGATGGATATCACTTTCTTGCCTTTTACCTTAGAAACAACATATTTTGGGGCAGCCATCTATGAATTTGGCTCAATATGGCTATCATTGCATCACTGAGACATTTATAAACTGGACCAGGTTTGGCCTTATAGGATCTGCAGAGGAAATATCCACCAGTGTCTCCATGTCTTTTTATATCCATCCATCCATCCATCCATCCATCCAAGCAAAAGTGCAATGTGTTACTTTCACAGTGAAAGCTTCACAGATGCCATAATATGTTAACTCACATTTACTTCTCCATCGCTCCCATCCAGAGTATAAAGGAAAAAGGGCATCTTGAAACCATTGGGGCTAATGTCACTGGGGTGTACAAATTGCTGGTGCTAGATGGAATCCAGATATATTGTTACCTCTTTTGGAAAGGGCATACATACCAGGCAAATCCTGGGTCCTTTACTTTCCCCATCAAAGAAATGACAGCAGCCTTATAAACCAAAATCTGGCTCACTAGCTTTTTCCAGTGAGTTCTTGGCTTTCAGCTGTGATCTTAAAAGCTACCCCTGTCCTTTGTTTGGAACCACAAAGGGAAAGAACTGCAAATACACTCAGAACAGAGAAGGATGCTCAGAGGAATAAAAAGGGAAAGATTATCCAACGTTTCACTTCTTACAAGTAGGGGAGGGTGGTCAAAGGTAGAGAGTTATAGTAACAGAAGATAAAAATCACTCTATATGGTATAACACTTAACCACAGACTGAAGCTGTGAAGCTGTATTCAAGAGTTCAGGAGAAAGAAAAAGAAGTCTTAGGTAATGGAATGGTCAGGTCAAAGACAGCAATATGATAGCCAACACAAAGGTGGGTTTTCCCTGAATTTAGGTGTTTTTCTTCAGATACACAAAACACACACACACACATAAAAATCCCATAATGCATTCCAGGCTGACCTCTCCCACTGTTATTTCTATCCAGAGGAGCTTTCTGAGATAATGATGTTACTTTAGTACAAACTCTTTTGAGTTTATTGTGATTTTTTTTTAAAAAAGAAAAAGTGGGGGAGGCAGTAAGGGGGAAAAAAAGAGGGGGGTACCTCATACGTTATTTACTCATGGGCTGCTGATGTTAGAGGGTTTCTTTAAGGGCCAGTGGGTTATTAACTTCCTGTCGCCTGCCACAATGATATGCTGTGACATATTGTCACTGCATTCTTGCGAAGCTTTAAAAATTAATTGGGAAATAAGATGAGTGAAGCGGCTTTAATGAGATACCTTGTTGTAACTTCTAACTTTACACATTATTTACAGTGATTCCACTAATGGTTCCATCCATCAGAGAGGAAGAGAGAGAGGGAGGGAGGGGTGGGGAGAAAAGGAAAGAGAGACAGGAGGAGAAGGAAGGGGGGAAAATGTGAGAGAGCACGAGGAAGAGAAATATGAGGTGATGGAGGGGCAACTGCATTGCTGTCTGAAGATGGAGGGAAGGGATCGTTATCTGCCATTGTTCTCCTTTGAATAGTAGGAAATGAAGACAAGAAAGCAGAACAGGAGTAATTTCTGCATTCCTGAATTTCAGCTGCCTGTTCCCAGCTTTTACCTAGCAGTTACCAGGTGCTAGTTATTGCTTTTAAAACCCAGGATAGCTTTTGTCCATCTCACCTGAAAGATCATCTTCCTCAGAAAGGGTAAGTCATCTTTAGTGGCTGGGAGCACATTTGCAATGTCATGTGGTAGGTACACTCACAAAATGGCTGCCATGGGAGACTAGACAAAATGGCTGCTATGGTGGGTAAGGCCATTCACAGAACACTGACTGGAAAATGAATGTACACTTTCTACCATCTAAGAGAGACCATTATGGGGCCCAAAGGATTATCGCTATGATGATAGAGCTAGGATAGATCACTTCCATTGGCTTAACGGCTACCTTAGATTTTGCCTGGCATGCAGGCAACTGCACTCTGGGGACAGGGCCTGTTTTGGGAGGGGATTCAGGGGTTTTAACTGGTAAAATGGGGGGCTTAATCGCTTCAGATTTAAAGCAACAATTTTCTTCCTTTAGTCCCCCCCAGTCCTCCAAAATGCAAAAAAGGGCAAGGTTTTATCCTCCCTCAGATGGAATCTGTGTGTCAAAAAGGATGATGCCTTTTTTGCACTCGTATCCTAAATGCTGATTGCTTTGCAACCTGCCATATTTATTTATTTGTTTGTTTTATTTTCTATCCTGCCTTTATTATTTTTATAAATAACTCAAGGCAGGGAACATACCTAATACTCCTTCCCCCTCCTATTTTTCCCATAGCGATGACCCTGTGAGGTGGGTTGGGCTGAGAGAGAGGGACTGGCCCAAGGTCACCCAGCCGGCTTTCATGCCTAAGGCGGGACTGGAACTCTCAGTCTCCTGGTTTCTACCCCGTTGCCTTAACCACTAGACCAAACTGGCTCTTTATTTTGCTTCATTGTTTGAAATTAATCATCAAGTGGAGGAGGATACCAAGAGAAGAATCTGGGGTGCTTGAGGCTATTCTACATGATTCACCTTGCTAATTGAGGTTCCCTGAGGAGGTTTGCCTATGGTTTCTGCAGGCTCCTATACTGATTTCCCTATAGCTGCCCCCGTGCTGGCTGGGGAATCTTGGGAGTTGAAGACCACACATCTTAAAGTTGCCAAGACTGAGAAACACTGATTTAGGCTATCAACCCTGGCTCATTGCAGGAATGCAGACTAAAGCATCCTTGATAGAGGGTTGTCCAGTTTCTGTCTGAACACAGCTAATTCAGAGGAGTCTAGCACTTCTCTGGGGAACTGGTTTCTCTGTTGTACTGCTCTTGCTGTTAGTAAGTATTTTCTGAAATTGGATTGTAATCTACCTTCCTGTAACTTAAATTCATTATTCCTTACTGGAATGAGAAGGAAAACAAGTCTTGACTTTCTTCAATATGACATTCTTTCTGGTATTTGAAGAATGCTATCACATCTCTGCTCAGTCATTTTTTCTAAGATTAAATATGACCATCTTTTCTAATCTGTCTTCATAGGATAGAGTTTCTAGTCCTCTGTTCATTCTCACTGTTCTTCTCTGAACCTGCTCCACATTCTCTGAATCATTCTTAAAACAAAGTGCCCCAAATGGGATACAGTACTCAAAGTGCCATTTGACCAATGCAAAATAAAGTGGGAACAATTATTTCCCATGATTTGGAAATCATACTTCCACTGAGGCAGCTTAAAATTACATGCTATATCTTTGCAGCCATATCTGATTTCTGGCTGTATTCACTTTATTGTCAATTTCTATCCCAGTATCCTTGTGATAAGTACCATTAACAAGGCAGGCATCCTCCATCCAATACTCATGCATTTGAGTTTTGACTCCTAAGTGAAGGCCTTTGCAATTGTCTCCACTAAATTTCATTCTGTTATTTTCAGCCTGTTTCTCTACCTATCAAGATGTGTTTTTTGTCTGTCTTCTGGATAGTAGCATTTCCATCCAATTTTCTGTCATCTACAAATTTGAAAAGCATTTCCTCCACCTCTTCATCCAAGTGATTAATAAAACGATTGAAGAGCAGAGTACCAGAGCTGATCCTTGTGCCATCCCTGAAGAGATACCTTTCTCCAGTTTAATGAGAAACCATTGATAAGTACACTGAGTAAGATTTTCAAGCCAGGTATATATCCACTATATTGCTGAACCACCGCACAGCATGTCATGGGATACTTTGTTAAGGTATACTGTACCTACAGCATTCTCACAATCTAATAAGAAAGTTACCTGATTAAAATGGGATCATATTATTCACTGTTTTAAATCAGAACTGTCTTTTGTACTAACGGCTCAAGCTCATTTTATTTATTTCCCCTACATTAGTGTACAGACAATGAAGGACATGAAACTTATGAGCCAAAGTTCTTTCTGATTTTTCATTGACTGGTTTAAGAAGCTTCATTTCAGCAATGCTCCAGCTTTTTCCAGTGCATATATTTTTACCTGAGATCTTTATTTTAGGGCATTTTGATTTGAATCCACAGGATGTAGTTCAAAGCCATGGTGAACTTAACCAAGCACATCATGTTTTGGCCAACTTCTTTACTAGTACTTGTGAGGTGCAACCTGTCTTGGGCTAGTAGCTCATCATCTAGATAACCTTAACCATGATCTGAAAAACAAATCTCTCCCACAGGTTAACTGACGATGGATTTGTTAAAGCTTGGAAGTTTTTCTGTCACTTCTCTGATCCTTGCTTCTGGAATGCAGCACATTTCATGAGTGGATTGGTCTGGTTATGGTACCCATGTTCCAACTATTATCTTCTCTTTGTCTTTTTTATAGAGCACAGTAACATCCTCCTTGACCCTTAGGGATCCACCATCCTGGCTCCCATTCTGTGGTACATCTTTTTCTTTCCCAGAACCCAAGTGCCTTTCTGAGTTTCAGCAGTACAGGATATCTTCTGCACCCCTGGCTTCTTGCTTCCTACTTTTGTACGATGGGTTTGCTCCTCTGTTCGTCTTCCATAGAAAGAGCTGCCCTTCTCAGTTTCCGTTGCAGAACCTCTTACCTTTGAACTGATAAATCATCATCATCTCTCATTAGATGAGCTGTGGCTCCACTTCTTTTTTTCAAGGGCTGCTGCAAGTCTGCATCTGGTGCAAATTTATGCCAGGTTGTTTTCAGGCAGGAAAAAAAAATATGACACAAAAATTGCTGGTTTCAGTTGCAGACTATTCACCATTATCTTCACTTTTTCTTCTTAGGGCACACCAGTGGAAAGATTTTTATTTCATCTTGTTCCTGTTTTCAGCATCTCAAATAAGCTAGGTACAAACTCTTGACAGAGAGAAAACTTGTTAAAGACTTTCCCTTAAGTTCTCCTGACAAACTCCCCAGGCTAGCAATCCCTATTCTCCCTTTCAGTGTGCTTTCTTCCTGGAATCTGTTTTGTCTTATATTTTTCTAACACTTATTCAGCTCTCAGTCACCCAAATGTGGCCATTGGCTCCCAGGATACATCTCTTGCAATCAGTAGCTATTCAGAAGATGATGTTTTCACCCCTCACAACTCAGAAAATGTTTCTCAGAACACACAGCTCCTCTGTTACTCTTTTCTCTTCCTCCTGTTGAATTGCCTTAGGAAATTCCTATTAGCTTTCCTTATTTATCTCCTCAATGAGCTTGTTGCTGCCTGGAACCTGGTTGCCTTATATTCCTTTTACAATCTCTGCTTACTCAGAGAAAGAGAGAGGAGATAAAGCATGATAATGAAAATGATAATAATGTAGTTAATAATTTCTGATCGATACATTGCCTGGGGTCACACATTACATTAAATATAAACCGTAATATAATTTGTTTGGGTTGAGGCCTAGTGGCTCATTTATTCAATAAATCATGGTTAAGCAAACTGAATTAATGTAGAGTCTGAAGCCAGTCACAGAACAGTAGCTGTCCTTGTCTATAAGCATCTTTTCTTATCAACAAGAAGCAGTCTTTCTTGTGCGAGATTTGTTCAGAGTTAAACATATTTATTTTAATTAATTAGAATCTATGTTTTTTCTTATTATTTCTGTAATTACTACAATATGTTGTTATATGTGTATTTTTCAATTTTTATTTTTAATCATATCAATATTATACTGTTAATGTTTTAATATACTGGATGATATTGTAAGCTGCTGAGTGTCCCTTGGTTAGAACAGCTGACAAATCTAATAACACAAACAAATTTTTAAAAATGCTTTTAGGCTTTTTATGGATGCCTCAATATTACAACTTTAAATAACCTTGGAACCAGTTTGTTTATAATATGTAGTGTGTTTCCCTTAAATTAGAAATTGTGGCTTTATGAAGCCATTTTGGATTTTTCATTGCAAACCTCCTAGCCTAAACAAGTGTATATTTTCCAGAGGTTTCTGATTGGAAGCCAGTCTAAAACTGATTGCAGTATAGGTAAAACCTAGATATATCCTAAACAGGAAGCATAGTGTATGAACAATATGCCTGTTTTTTCCAGTTTTATCTTTTAATTTAATTTAATTTTTAGATTTATATTTCACTATCTTGTCTCATTTCCTGTTCTTTTTAAATTTCATTTGGTTTCCTATGGTTTGTGTGATATCACATATCTTACCAATCAATATGACTCCTATTTCAGTATTATGTATATTTTTTCTCTTCATCATTTCATTCATTTCTGCAAACTTGAATGGACATAAGGCTTGGTTACCATGAAGGGTTTGCTTGATGAGCTCCTAAAAATGAAGAGTTTCATATCTGGTTTTGAGATTTATGAAATAGCTTAACAGAAAGAAATTTGACTGATAAGAACTTCAATGCAAATATTCAATCCAGGTTTATTTTCTTATTTACCAGCTTCATTTTCTTGTTTAATTAGATGTGCAAGTTCCATGTTTCAGCAGTGAAATCAGTTAGAAATATCAAGTCTACACCAGGAACAAAAAATATCCTTTTACTAGCATTATAAAGGCCCACTCTTCATCACAGGGAGCCACACCTCCTTCCCTCCACAAAAAAGGGGGGAAAAAAGGGTCTGCTTTTATTTTTAACTTTATGTCAAAGTTTTATTAATGTTGCTGGAATGAGGTACAGTATATGCATACTGAACTGAATTACAATTCCATGCATTTATTTATTTAAACAGCTATGAATGTAACTATATTGGCTTAGTTTTGATTTCCAGGTTTGACACTCTTTTCAAAACATGTTTTGTTATGAGGCATATATATTTGTGCACTAAAATTCAGCCAATCAGTTCAGCATTTTACGATCCAACCAGGAAAACTATGTCCAATCAATTAAGCTATAATAGAACAGAAAAATCAGTAAATTTTAAATTCTGACAAACTCCATGTGTAGAGTCTTAGGAGTCCATCGTGGTATCCTAGTCTACAAATAAGGTAGAAATAGTGCCAGATGTTTGAAGTGGTAGAATGAATTATCTCATCTTATAGTTTAATACTCCCTTATGGGAAAAGCCCCATGCCAGCATATTAAAAAGAACTGTCATTTTCTTCCATATCTGCCAGATTTATTTATTTATTTCACACATTTCTTCACTGTCCATCTCGCCAAGCAACTCTGGGTGGTTTACAATTCAATTAAAATAATGAGATTAAAATCATAAAAACAAATAGATCATGAAAATGTAAATATAAAATATATAAAATATTTAAAATTTATATAAAATATAAATTCTTCAGGACCACATCATTGCGCCAGCAACCCCCATGATTGACTATCCCCCTTCCCACCCCAAGTGAGGTGGCAAAGCCAGGTTTTCACTCTCTTTCGGAAGGCCGGGAGAGTGGGGGCCTGCCTCACTTCTGGGGGTAATGTGTTCCACAGGGTGGGGGCCATGGCAGAGAAGGCCCTCTTCCTGGACCCTACCAATTAGCAATATCTCATGGACAGGGTCTGTAACATGCTGTCTCTGCCTGACCGGGTGGGACGGGTCGATGTGATGGGGGTGAGAAGGTCCCTCAGGTAACCTGGACCCATGCCATGTAGGGCTTTAAAGGTAATAACCAACATTTTGAATTGGACCCAGAAGCAGACTGGCCTCCAATGCAGCTCACGCAGCAAAGGTTATATGAGCCATCTTTGGGGCTTCTCAAAGTGCTTGTGCGGTCGCATTCTGAACCAACTGTAGCTTCCAGATGATCTTCAAGGGTAGCCCCATGTAGAGGGTGTTGCAGTAGTCTATATGGGAAATGACTAGGGCATGAGTGACTGACCAGAGGGCCTCCAGATCCAGGAAGGGGCATAACTGGTGCACAACACGAAGTTGGGCAAAGGCTCCCCTGGCCACGGCTACCATCTGTTCTTTGAGCAGGAGTCATGAGTCCAGGAGAACCCCCAGGTTCTGCACCAGATCTGTCTGGGGCAGTGCCACCCTATCCAGAACCAAAGATGGTAAGCTCCTGGATACTGAGGAACCCCCAACCCACAGCCACTTTGTGTTACCAGGGTTAAGCTGAAGCCTGTTGTTCCCTATCCAGACCACCTACAGCTTTCAGGCACTGAGAAAGGTGGTCACAGCATCACTTAAGTCACCTGGGATGGAGATGTATAATTGGGTATCGTCAGCATATTGATGATACCTCATCCCGTGGCAATGGATGATCTCACTCAGTGGTTTCATGTAGATGTTAAAAAGGAATGTAGAGAGCACCGAACCCTGTAGCACCCCACAAAGGAGAGACTGTGGCCCAGATCTCTCACTCCCTATCAACACTGATTGGGACCTGCCCTGGAGAAAGGTGGTTAACCAGCGCAAAACCACACCACCCACCCCCAACTCCCTGAGCTGACCCAAAAGGATACCATGTTTGATGGTATTGAAAGCTGCTGAAAGGTCAAGAAGACCAAAGATGGATGCACTGTCCCCATCCCGCTCCTGCCAGAGATCATCCAAAAGTGTGACCAATGCTGTTTCCATCCCAGGCCTGAAACTCAACTGAAAAGTGTCTAGATAATCCGTTTAATGCAGGATCCTCTGGAGCTGCAATGCCACCACTTTCTCACCCACCTTACCTAAAATGGGGAGGTGGGAGACTGGATGAAAATTGTCCAGTATGGTGGGATCCAGTGATGGTTTCTTGAGGAGGCGTGCACCAGCACCTCTTTAAAGGTTGTCAGAAACACTCCTTCCCTCAAGTATGAGTTCACCATCACCTGGACCCACCCATACATGACCTTCTGAGTTGCCTTCACCAGCCAGGAGGGCCATGGATCTAATTGGCAAGTGGTGGCATTTACAGTCTGAAGGACCCTGTCTACTGCCTCGGGCCCAACAGGATCAACAGAAACATTAATAAAAGCATATCATGTTTTTTAATTATGAGAAAGGACACCTTAAGATGGTACAAACTCTGAAATGTAATACGGTGTAATACAGATTTTTTCCCCTTCACCCTAATAACTTGGCTATACTATAAAAACAGTCCTGAATCCTCATTTTAGTTTCTATGTTTCATCTTCTCTCTTTCCTTGATTGAACAGAATCTTTCAGTTGCACCAGGGGTACTACTCGGAAGCGATACCAAAAAGTCAAGATGATAGCCATATTGCACTTAAAAAGGGAACAGGGTCACAATTGCCATCTTGACTTTTTTGACCCCACTCCCCATGGATGCCCTTCAGTTACCCCCAGATCAGTCAGGTTTTCTCAAACCTTTGTATTTATAATGGATTTGTATTTTTACAACCAAAAATGGGGAGTCAAATTTATTCATGCTATTTATTCATAGCTACTTCCAGGGCTCCAAGAAAGCTGCATTCAGCTCTGGGAGTCAATCTCAACTCAAAAGCATCTTTACTTTTACTTTAAATGGTCATCCGTAAAATGCAAGTGGGATCAAAGTAAACTGCACTGGACAATTCCATAACTACTAATTGTTAATTACTAGGTTTGGATTGTAGCCCTTTCTCCTGCTAAATAGTATAATGGCCTCCAAGTTGCCATAAAGATTGATTGGCCATCTCTTCATGGTTTGCACCTTGTTGGACTCCATTTAAACATAGTTTGGAAGATGGTTCCTGATCCCTGTGTTTACTGACTGCTCATTTCTTTCCAAGCTCAGGCTAAAATATCTGTTCTGACATTTTAGGAGGAGAGCTGTGTTAGTCTATGGCGGCAAAAATTCAGAAGGAGCTAGCAGCACCTTTCCAACAAACAACTGGTAATAAAAGGCATAAGCTTTTGCAAGCTATGCCTCACTTTATCAGATGCACAGAGTCTCTGCATAAAGTCTGTGCATCTGATGAAGTCAGCCGTAGTTCAAAAAAGCTTATGCCTTTTAATAAAATTTGTGAGTTGGAAAAGGTGCTACCAGACTCCTTCTGTTCTGACATTTGAAATCCTTCAAAGACTTAATCAAGCAATTAAAAGTGTGGCAGGGAAGGAAGAGAGCAATCAATCTATTGCCACATTTTTAGACCTACAACTGTCTTCCCCAACCTTGGGTGTACTCCAGAAGTATAAACCAGCTCCTAAATTCCCCAGTTAGTTTGGCCATTTCTGAGAACTGTAGAAGTTGAAAATCACATATCTGGAGGATGCCAAGGTTGTCTAACCAGGGACTGTCTAACCAGACTGTGCTTGCCAGGGGAAGAAAACTTTCCTTTTCTTTCCCTACAGTAGTTCCAATTTGGCACTGACATTCTGAAATCTTGAGGAGTCTGTCAGGCTTTAGAGTCAGCAGATTCAAAGCTGGTTAATATTCTTGGCCATGAAAGAAAGTATGAGAAAATGGCCATGAAATGTCTCATTTTTAGTTCTTTCACCTGCCTTGGTATGCAGAGGCATCCATCTCATGGAGCCCACTCACTTTCAGAGTTTCTCTCCATAAGCGAGGCTAAAGCATCTCTGACATCCTAACCCCTCCAGGTATCAGGAATTAAACAGCAGGAGGTAGTGTTGTATTGAAAGATCTCATTAAGGCTCATTAAAATAATTGAACAGAAACTTGCTCTTCATTTGAATGAGTAGCATAATAGCAGCAAGGAACAGAGTCTTTGGGATGATGTAGCTCCAGAACAGTGGAATAAAGGGTGAGAATGTGTGCCTGTCCAAGAATTAGGTAGGACTGTGAAACTTTGTTGCAAAGGTCTGGATGACCACAAGGTGGTGGCATAGAGATATGGAAAATTCATTTTGCTCCCATCTAGTGGTCATCTGGAGTTTTTTAGCCCACATCTGGTAGCCCTAGGAATAAGTGAAAATACCTCGTAAAGTCATTACAACAGAGTTCAACACAATTTCCCTTACTTATAAGATACGTTGTATAAGAAGCTTTTTTTTTTTTTTATTGAGTTTCATCAAGGTCTAACCCATCTTATACACATGCAGGGAGGGCAGAATTTTATTAGTTGTTAATGCACACTAACCTTACTTTTAAAGGAACAAAGTGCTGTCAAAACATAAAAAGTACAGCAGCATTGATGCATAATAATGAACTCTAACAGACAAAGGAAATTTCATTAAGCTTCAATTTAAGAAACACCAGAGGGACAGCCCAATATTGTCTAAAAAACACTGGGTGAACAAATAGGAAGTAACTACATGTCTCCCAAGAGAGAGAATTTCATGCTGTAGTGCCACCAGAGAGAATGCCACATCTTGAGCCATTGTGCTTCCACATGGAAGCAACAGGCTGTTGGATTTCAAAACACAGTTTGGCTTGTATCTTTAAGACAGGATAGGAAATATCTTTAGATCTGAGGATTACACAGTGTGTTTGTGCACTGCAGGACAGCCATAAAGGTTCTGACTTTTAATGTCACGATCTTACCAAAATATTGGGTGGGAGAGGCTGAAATTTTGCATTATAAGGCATACAAAGTCTTAAATGATTGGAACATCCTTCCCCCAGATATAAGATTGGCCCCCTCCTTGCTCCTGTTCTGGAAGGCCCTGAAGACGTGGTTCTGTCAGTGGGTCTGGGGATCCCAAGCTGCTTTGGAGCCAATCAAGTGGCTGGTATGAATGTGTTTGCTGCCACTGGGTTTTTATGGTTTTTAATTCTGTAAGCTGCCCAGTGTCACTGTGTGTGAGTTGGGCGGCCTTATAAATCTGTTTAATAAATAAATAAATAAAATAAAATAAAGCAGGCTTCCTCAAAGTTGCCAAAATTGACCCCCAAGGGTCAACGAGACTATCCAAGGGGATGTTGTTGTTATTCATAGTACTATTAGTTAAAGTAGTATTTATGAAATTATTTTATTTAATAAATGTTTGGGCATTGATGAACAATCTGAAATTTCATGAAGGGGTTGATGAGCTGAAGAGTTTGGAGACCCCTGGCTTAAAGCATCCTTTTGCCTCTTAAAATTTTCTGTGTTTTGGTGGGGGAGGTAGATTAGGTGCCTTTCCCATGTATAAGGCATAAGTCTTCCAGTTTGACTTTAACCCCTGCCCCAAAATGCAAAACAATAAAAAAGTATCAAAATGTCATCTCTATGCATTTGAGGTAACATTTAGGACCACTAATGAGGTTTTAGGGCAGATGCAGATTACCTACTCTTTGTTTAGCTCTACCTGTATCACCATGAACTCCTTGGATATAGACTATAGTTCATAGATAGCTAGTATCAGGTGAACGCTTTTTGCTACTTTGTAGCAACCTCCAACAGCGTTGCACATCAACAAAGCCTCCTGACCCTTGCAGTGGTCAAATCTTGCAGTTATTAAGGTGTGGATCTCTGAAGCCAATACATCCTGGTCAAGGAGAAGTCATCACTGCCAAACTAGTGAAAGTGGGTATGATTGTCCTTGCCATTGATGCCTCTAAACTTTGTACCTGTTCCTTCAGGAGGAGAGCATCTTCATTCAGGAAAAGAACATTTCTTAAATTACCAAACCTGTGAAGAAATGTTATAGAATAATCAGCCAACCAATCAGTTCTATATTATTGTGCTGCTCCTTGTTTTCACAACGATCTCTGACATTTGTCTACTTTGTTCTCTTGTGTATATCATAATTATAGTTTGAGTCAAACATGTAAGAAGAGGGCAGAATAGCAGATACCATTTCTCACGTGAGACTGAGAAAAAAATCTTACAGCCATTAAAGATACAGGATAAGCTCTTCTATTCTTTGAAGCAAGTCACTTCTAATCCAATTATTTTAGCATTCCAGGTCCCTCATGTTAGTGCAAAGATATCTTAGCAAAAAAACCCAGGGCCTGCATTTTTCTGTTTGCATATAGGCTATGGAGAGGCAAAAATAAACTGCTTCCATATCTTCAACACATCAGTTGATCAGAGGAATGTCACTGACCGAGTATCTGGACCTCATGCAAAGCTTTCAATGAAGATTCTCACTGTTCTCCTTAATAACATGGTAATATATGGGTTAGATGATACTACTATTAAATGAGCTTACAATGGGCTGAATTACCAGGCCCCAAAAGGGGGTTTAGTAATGGTCCACTTCTACTTGGAGAGAATTATCAAGCGGATTGCTATAGGACTCTGTCTTAGGATCTGTGTTGTTCAACATTTTCATCAATGATTTTGGATGAAGGATTTGAGAGAATGTTTATCAAGTTAGCAGATGACATTTCTGGGAGGAATGGCAAATACCCTTGAGGGCAGAGAGAAGGTTTAAAAATCTAGTCAAGTTTAAGCATTGCACTGCACTGAAATGACTAGAATGGAATTTAACAGGAAGAAATGCAAAGCTCTGCACCAGGGCAAGAAAAATAAAAGGTACAAATATAGGATCAGGCTTGATAGTAGTATGCATGAAAAGGATCTGGCCATCCTTTTTGATCCCAAATTAAACATGAGCCAGAAATGTGATAAAGTTTCTTAAAAGGCAAATGCTTCCTTGGGGTCCAGATCACAGGAAGCAGAATAATTGCTCCACTCTCTTCTGTCCAGGTCAGACCCCACTTAAAATACTGTGTCCAGTTCCAGGCACCACAGTTTAAAAGGGACAGTGTTGAATTGGAGCAAGACCTTTATTGTACCAGAGGGCAGGATCAGAAACAGTGGATTGAAACAAGGAAATAGATTTGAGGAGGAACTCCCTGTCAGCCAGTGGAACAAGCTGTGGTGAATTCTCCTTTACTGGAGGTCTTCAGGTAGATGGTGATCTGGCAGAGATGCTGTGGTAGATCTGCCACAGATTACCATGTAGGATTAGATTACCTCTAAGGTCCCTTCCAAGTCTATGATTCTTATTAATTGATGGATATCTGGAAAGATTCAAGCTTGAGCAGTTGTACAGTATGCATTATTCAGTCCTCAGCATGAATGAAAATTATCCCACAGGATGGATGCAAAGTGAATATCATCAGTTCTGTATTCTGGGAATATAGCTCCTGTTTTATGTCCCAGCTGGCTCACTACAACGGACCAACCTGCTAATGATATTGCAGCAAGAATACTTATATAAGTAAAGCCAGAAGGAAGAATTTGTCTCATTTTGTCTTGATGAACATGATTTAGGGGAAGGATAAAAACACTGGAATGGCTGTGCATGGCCAGAATTAAATCACAGCTTAAAGAAATGATTAATGAAGTGACTGATTAACTTGGAAATCAGTGTGGTGTAGTGGTTTAAATATTATGTTAAGACCAAAGACACTTGGATTCAGATCTCCATCTGTCATGGTTAACCAAGTCATTTGACCACCTATGCTCTCTGGCCAGAGGTTCTTAACCTGGGGTCCCCAAACCTCTTGGGGGTCCATGGATAAATTTTAGAGGGTCTGTGAACTTGGATGGGGGAAAAAAAAATACTTCGTCATTAACCTCTAATTACACTTAGCTTGTCTTATTATTGATCTAATAGACTAATAAAGAAGGACATACTATATATTACTGTATTACACATATGTATGTATGTATGTATGCCTCCGAGTCAGCGTTGACTCCTGGCAACTGCCTGGACAAATCCCTGCAGTTTTCTTGGCAAGATTTTCGAAGTGATTTGCCATTGTCTCCTTCCCAGGGCTGAGAGAGAATGATTGGCCCAAGGTAACACAGGTGGCTTCACTCCTAAGGTAGGACTAGAACTCACAGTCTTCTGGTTTCTAACCTGGTCTCCTCCTCCTCCTCCTCCTTCATCATCTAAATTTACATTCCACCCATCTCCCAGTGACTACATTACACCACTACACCAAACTGGTGCCACTGTATTACATATTTATTGTTTAAAAACATTTTATATAATTGTATTTGAGCACAATTGGTTTCTTTTGTAATACAAACCATATTAATGTATTTTATGTATTTAAATACACTTTTTTCTGAAAAAGTCTCTGTAGGTTTACCCAGACTCTCAAAGGGGTCTATGACTTAAAAAGATTAAGAACCCCTGCTCTGAGCCATACCTCACTGGATTGTAAGGTAAAAATATAATCAATAAAAATATTATTTGAAAACTTATTTTATCATCATGGTCTTGGAGTGATTGTAAACAACAATGTGCCCTCTATATTTTTGCTCCAATAGCTTTGGGAGGTTAAATATTATAAGAGTGAATGACTTCATGCAAAACCAAGGATTTTAACCTAGCTCTTTCACATCCAAACTAAACTACAGTACAGACAAAACTCTTTGTCTTACCTTGAATGAAAAAGCAAACTCCAAGCTGCACCACTGCTATCTGGTGAAATGTTCCACTTATAACAGACCAACACAACATAGATATTTTTAGCCCTCATAAATCTAGTTTTACAATATCTGAGGCTGGATAATGATTGCATATTAACTGCATGTTTGGATATATGAAGACCTGAGCATATTTAGATGGAGATGGTACTGGAATGTGGTGCTTGCATTTTGTAGTTAGGCACCCAAATATAGCAAATGGCTTAGAGTCCCTTGAAACTTGAAATTCTGTACTCAGACACAGCTACCTACCATGGTTGGTTCATCTTTTAATTACAATGTCTGTGTGCTTCTGGAGGCACCATTTAATTCCCCCTGACAACCACACATTTAAATTAAAGTCAAACACTCAGAACTTTCTTGGAGAATAGAGCCACACAAGAGATGAGCTAATTACCAGATGTTGTTAATTTGACTCTGATATGCTACCAAAAAGAGATTCAAAAAAAAAAAGTAAACCCAAAGTGGCTGTTTGTTCAAGTTGACACTCTGTTAAGTAATTGACATGTGTGCAGCTGATAGGGATGTTCTTGCACTAATAGCCTCATAGGCCAAGCCATTTTATGCAACGAGCTGTGGAGCTTCCCACATGGGGGCCGATCTTCAATGGGTTCTAAGGCTAGCAGGGAAAATATCTTCCCACAGAGCAGCCATCTGAAGGCTGTTGTTTGGTGTTTCCAGTAGCTATTCTTATATCAGATGAAAAATTTCTAGTGGGCTGGTGCATCAAGAGATGGAGAGAAAAATGTGTGTTGCAGAACCTTAAGCTACAAACACATATGATTGGATTAATAGGATTCTCTGACCACTCTTGCTAGTTTAGTTCTGTTGAAGATAATAATTCTAGTCTAGGGTAGAGTAGTTAAAAGAATAATTCCACGTTTTTCCTCCATCATCGCAAACTTGGAGATAAAGTCAAGATACAGTTGGGATACGTCACCATGGAATTTCCCAGTGAATATTTTTCAGCTAATCATGGTATGATTGGCAGTTACTGACACCCATAACACCACAGCACCAGTTGCCTATTGCTTTTCCATAGTGTTGCTGCTCCAAGTTTTGTCTTTGTTGTTTCATTGCCCCAAGTCTTCTAAAATGTAAGATTATAATCAGAAACAGAAGATTTCCAGGACAGAAGGCATTAACTGGTAGAACTATTTTCATTGTTCCAAATCAATAGGAATATCCTCCACCAGTAATTTTTAGAAAAATATCTGGACTGTATTCGTATCACAAGTAGCCAATAGGGTTTTTTCAGCATCAGAATGATTTCCTATGGTTCTTAGTGAGGACAATCTAGCTGCAACACCTGTCACCCCATTGATTGCCAGGGTTGATTTGGCTGATCTGGCTGGCTGGCTGGCTGGCTGGCGGGTGTCCCCTCCCTCCCTCACTGCTCTACGTGCATCCCTCCCAAAGCCGCGTGTTCAGTGGAAGAGGATGACCATTCCAGATAGAAGGAGTGTACCAATCTTCAGTCAAGGGTATACGATAGCTGCACTCCCCTGCTAGAGCCTCCAAACAAGCTCAAGGTCCATTAAATATGTATTCAAGCTTTGCTTGTAAAACGTACAAAAATGATGATAAAAAATTGGATCTGGATGTATCTTCAGCTGTATATGAACTGCAGTTCCATGAAAAATATTTCCTTTTTGATTTTCTGAATGTGCCATTGAACATTATCAGAGTTTCAGGTGGGGCCAACTGATATATGAAGAAATTCTGAGTGAATGAATTACACAGAAGTTTGCTGCTTGTTTCTTTTATTTAATTAACAAACTAATCCAACATGGCAGTGTGAAAAAAATGCTCAAGGATATCTAGGGCCACTTGTTTGAGCATTTCATTAAACAATCAGGGTTGATTTGTGCCATCTCTGTCCTATATAAATCTAACAAACGTTGGTTCCCCACAACCTAGTTAGTTCTTACCATACAATTCTAAATATATATCATGCCCTGCTCAAAAGAAATTTCTGTAGACCTGTTAAAATGGTGTTAATGCCTATCAGTCTGGAACCATTTCTAAAGCTCTGTAGCTCTACCAAACCACAAACAGTGGTATAATCTTAATATGGAGAAGGTTTGGGGTAACAGTGAATCTTCCCAAGAGTGACTATGTTGTCAAAATGACTCCATTAATGCAGCATAAAATGATCCAAAGTTTCAATCCCAAAGCAAAATTCAGAGATCTACAGGGCTGTGTTGTACTATCTAAAATCAGTGTTCATAAGGCTACCTTCAGAAAGACAAGGGATAAAAATGGGATTACTTGTACTATAGCAAGGTGGAAGCCATTTCACTCTAGGTGCAAAATGAATATTCATCTCAAATTTGCCAAGAAGCACCTGGATGACCATCCAGAGCTCCAGAGGATATTTTGCAGACAGATGAATTAAAAGCGGAACTTTTGGAACTACATGAATATATCTGTCCAGCATGAAGGTGATAGTATCATGAAGGTGATAGTATCAAAACAACTGGGGATGTTTTGTTGCCTTAAAACCTTGATAACTTGCCATCACAGAAGAAATATATTAATTACAGAGGAGACTATCAGACCGTCTGTCCATCAACTGAAGCTCAGGTGCAAGTGGGTGGTTCAGCAAGACAATGATCCCAACCATACAAGCAAGTCTACAAGAGAATGGATGAGGAAAAAAGTAACTGTTCTAAATGACCAAGATGTTCCATTTTTCTAGGCCCTGGCCAGACTCTAGAGTATTGTGTCCAGTTCTGGGCACCACAATTGAACAAGACAGTGACAAATTGGGGCGAGTTCAGAGGTACACTATCAAGATGTTGAGAGGTCTGGAAACCAAGCCCTATGAAGAACAGTTAAAGGATCTCAACATGTTTTGCCTAGAGAAGAAACAATGGAGGAGAGATATGATAGTAGTCTTCAAGTATCTGAAGGAGTGAGTGGACTTACGCTGTATTGTTTCAGAGGTATAACCAGAATCAATGGGTTGAAACTACAAGGAAGGGAGTTCAGGCTAGACATCAGAAGGCAGAATTTCCTGACTGGATAAGCTGTCAGCTAGTAGAACAGGCTTGCACAAAAGTGGTGAGGCCTTCTTTTCTGGAGGTCTTCAGACAGAGGCTGAAGACCTCTTCAGAGATGTTCTAGTAGCTCCCACACTGAGTAGTAGGTTGAACCAGGTGACCTTTGTGGTCCCTTCCATATCCCACAGGCATTTTGTGGCAGGATATGAAATGAGCAATTTATATTGGAAAATCCTCAAATGTATTAAGTTGAAGCAGTTGGATGAATTGGGCAAAATTCCTACATGGCAATGTGAGAGACTGATCATCCGTTACAACAAGTGTTTGGTTGTAGTGATCGCAGGTAAAGACAGTGCGGTTTCTGAATCAAAGTGGATGTTTACTTTTTCACACCACTGTGTTGTATGTTGAATGATATTGTTTATAAAATAAATCAAACAAGTGCCAAGCATTAGTGTTATTTGTTCACTCAGACACTCCTGATATATCTAAGATCCACATGAAGCTCTGATAACATTGTGATAAATATATGCAGAAAATAAGAAAATAAATAACATCCAAAAAGGGACAAATACTTTTTTCACAAAACATATGTGCTTTAGTTTCTTTCTGTCTCTAGACAAGGTGAAACCTGGAAATTCATTATAGAGACAGCTTTGAAGCCCCTAAATTCTATTTCTGTTCCCAAGGTATGTCTGAGGAGAAGGCACAGCTTGATTATGAGACGTACCTGGATTTGGAGCACAGAGAATGGCTTTGTTGAATAGCTCTCTTTTCATCAGGTCAGATTTCTCATGTGCATGTTTTTTAGCTCACTGAAAGTTTATGCCCTGATAGGTCCACCCATCCTGTTGGACCTTGCTTTCACGTAGACTTCACTACATTATTTGTCAGTTCAGGGAAAATCAATTCCTTTTCCTAGCTCAAACAAATAATTCTTAAAAATATTTCAAAGAGATGGCAATAAAATAGCATTATTTTTAGAATTTCTTTTTCTTTGTTAATGTCTCATTGCATAAACCAAGGCTATCTTAGGTTGGAAACAAGTATGCCTTTTTTTCCTACTAAAAAGAAAAACAATACTGTTAATTAGCAGATTAAAAAAAACAAAATGAAATGTAATATACCTTTCCAGTTAATCATGGGAAAAAATTAACTTGTTATTTTTAAAAGATACTGTTTCTGCTCATGAGACATATTGGGAAGTTAGCATCCGGGCTATTTCCATAACTAGGTGGAGGATTACATACCAAAGAGTACTAGATTTGCTGAATTTATGCAGTGTTTTAGTTACATATACTTAGGCTGTAAGCCCACTAACCTCTCTGAAGTTTCTGACAGTGACAAAGAATTGCATTGCTAGGCTTATCTATAAAAGGCAAGGTGACCTGAGGGTTAAGGTAAAGCTTCATGGAAAAGGTGATTATGGGAAGGGTTTGAAAGGAAGGGAAAGGTGTTATCACACAGGAGGCTGAGAGGCCTTCCAAGCCTAAGACGCAGGAAGCTGGATTGGGGTTCTGACTTGCTAACACTCACAAGAGATGAGTAAGGTCAAAAGGGTTTGGGAGAAGGCAATTTGAATCATTATTGATATATGGCAAGTGCTATCCCTACAAAATGTACTGGAGAAGCAGTTTAGTCTTCCCTCTCTTCAGTCTTTTCAGGGAGAGGAGGAGTATGGCTGAGTGCAAATGTGATGTTTATATACATGTATACTTTTATATACATATATGTACACACACACAAGAAAGCCAGTTTGGTGTAGGGGTTAAGGCACTGGGCTAGAAACCCAGAGACCATGAGTTCTAGTCCCACCTTAGGCACAAAGCCACCTGGGTGACTGGGTTAGCCCCAGGAAGCAGGCAATGGCAAACCACTTCCAAAAAATCTTGCCAAGAAAACTGCAGGGACTTGTCCAGGCAGTTGCTGAGAATCAGATGCAACTGAATGGATTAACACACACACACAAACATGTTGTTGTTGTTTATTCGTTTAGTCGCTTCCGACTCTTCGTGACTTCATGGACCAGCCCACGCCAGAGCTTCCTGTCGGTCGTCAACATCCCCAGCTCCCCCAGGGACGAGTCCGTCACCTCTAGAATATCATCCATCCATCTTGCCCTTGGTCGGCCCCTCTTCCTTTTGCCTTCCACTCTCCCTAGCATCAGCATCTTCTCCAGGGTGTCCTGTCTTCTCATTATGTGGCCAAAGTATTTCAGTTTTGCCTTTAATATCATTCCCTCAAGTGAGCAGTCTGGCTTTATTTCCTGGAGGATGGACTGGTTTGATCTTCTTGCAGTCCAAGGCACTCTCAGAATTTTCCTCCAACACCACAGTTCAAAAGCATCGATCTTCCTTCGCTCAGCCTTCCTTATGGTCCAGCTCTCGCAGCCATATGTTACTACAGGGAACACCATTGCTTTAACTATGCGGGCCTTTGTTGTCAGTGTGATGTCTCTGCTCTTAACTGCTATTTTATCGAGATTTGTCATTGCTCTTCTCCCAAGGATTAAGCGTCTTCTGATTTCCTGACTGCAGTCAGCATCTGCAGTAATCTTTGCACCTAGGAATACAAAGTCTTTCACTGCTTCTACATTTTCTCCCTCTATTTGCCAGTTATCAATCAAGCTGGTTGCCATAATCTTGGTTTTTTTGAGGTTTAGCTGCAAGCCAGCTTTTGCACTTTCTTCTTTCACCTTCATCATAAGGCTCCTCAGTTCCTCTTCACTTTCAGCCATCAAAGTGGTATCATCTGCATATCTGAGATTGTTAATGTTTCTTCCAGAGATTTTAACTCCAGCCTTGGATTCCTCAAGACCAGCTTGTCGCATGATGTGTTCTGCATACAAGTTGAATAGGTAGGGTGAGAGTATACAGCCCTGCCGTACTCCTTTCCCAATCTTAAACCAGTCCGTTGTTCCGTGGTCTGTTCTTACTGTTGCTACTTGGTCCTTATACAGATTCTTCAGGAGGCAGACAAGATGACTTGGTATCCCCATACCACTAACACACAAACATATATATACATATTTATTTATTCATCTAATTTATATGACCATCTCATGAAAAAGTGACTCTGGATGGCATCAGGATATATTTTTTCCCATCCTTCTGCTGGCTACTGACTGCACCATGCCCTTGCATAATATCCGAAATCACATACTACTATACTCTGCAGAGTTTTCCAAGCAGTGAGAGGTTCTGTGGTCCAAGTATTGCATTTTTCTCACTTTCCTAGGAGGCCACTAGAATTTTATGGTGTTGAAATATTTGCATTTCTTGACAAATATATGCTGAGCATTGCTGGAGGCACAGAGCTTAAATGCTCCAACAGATTACCAGAGGAATCTAATGCATACTTCTTCAGAGGTTTTCACTGATAATAAGATGATGCAGGCATGATCTGATGGGTTTGTTGTTGGTATAAATTAACTTAACTCAGTGTAACATCTGAACAGATAATCTTCCTTTTCCTAGTTTTATCATTCTCATTCACATGCAGACTTTTTACTGCAGATGAAATGCATAGATGTGTACAAAATGGAGAATATGTAACAAAATATGATGCATTCCATTAATGCTGGTACCTTGAGGATTCTATTGGGCTGTGTGGAATTCCTCCCTGAAGCCTTATTATTAGCTTTAGCCACATGTATACCATTGTGAATAAAGAAAATATATTATGTTTGACTGTTGAATTCTGTGGAGGAGATGGGCTTTGGAACGTTCTTTCCAGGCCCAGGCCCAGGCCCAGGCCCAGGCCAGGCCCAGAGCTTTTCTGCTTTATCAGCCCAGAATCTTTGAGGAATTCCTTGCATTTTCTACTGTTTACTTACCCAGTACACATGCACTAGGGAACTGCATTATATTTCCAATGTAAACCTCCCCAAAGGTGCTTGCATTGTAATGCTTAGCGCAGATAACCAGAATGTTTATGAAGAGCAATTTCCTGTTGCCATTGTGCTGCCTTAAAAAAAATCTAAGCTGCAAAGGAAAGTATAAAACAAATAAAATGAGAAATAGTAATGTAGTGGGGTCTATTTCCCTGACTGAAGTTGGTGATGAAGCAGGACTCTGCCAGCCCAAACTGAAGCCAGCAAAGAAGCAATGCCATTAGCCAGATTTTGTGCATGTCCACAGTTCCATGCAATTGGAAAAGGCTAATAATCATAAATTGGTGATAGGCAAACATGGATTTTTTAGTGTATAATGTGCAAAGTAGCCCTAAAGGGAGTATATTCATTATACCACAATTGTGGTCATGCAGATTTTGATAGTCCTGAAACGTGACCAGCCATATGTGTTGAAAAGATCTCGTTTTAGAATAATGTTCTTCCAATGATAAGACAAATATTAACTCCTGTTCAGATGCCTTCCGGAGCCAAATATGGTATTTCTAAATATGGATCACTCTAAATACATTTGAGACACATTTTTGAAGTGTTGTTAAAAACCAGAGAGTTGGCTGGCACTTTGTTATTTGGTGGGTCTGTATTTCAGAGAGTTTTTCTTAGTCATTTGGTAGCTTCAACAACAAAAATAAATTAGTTCAGGTTGGGCTGGAGTCCAGTTGCAGAAGAGAAGAGAAGAGAAGAGAAGACTGCTCTCCTGCCATGTCCATCATCACCCACTCACAGGACTTGATAGATCAGGCTGGGACTGCTGAACGTTTAAGATAGTTGGCTGCTATGTGACTGCAGAAAGGCATTTCATTTTTCTATTGCACATGCACACTTACTCCTCTGGAAACTCAGCCAGGAAAATCAAACTGAAAAATATACCAAAATTTCAAAATACTTTGTCTACATTTTTAATATTTAGGTATAACCCTACTCAAGGGCTGAAGAAGAATCATTTTAAAATACGCACATCATAAACTGTTTGTGCTAAAGATTGTGATGGTTGTTTCTTATTGAACCAGAAGGCAGCTATAAACCCTATGCAATTCTTCCAAGAAAATATTCCAGTTATAGCAGCTAGAAAAAAAAGTCCTGATAATCTTCTTAAACTGATTCAGATTTAGGATTATTCCATCCTATCTTCCTTGCAATGAATGAGATGACCCCGTCACAAGACCTTAAAAGAGCTGGGTCTTCACATAATGTGTCCAAAATAAGATAATTTGAACCTAGTCATTTGTGCCTCAGATAGAACACTGTCTCTTCATGTGATTTTCTTGGGAAAATACAGGCGTGGTTTACTATTGCCTTCTCCCGCACAGTATGAAATGATGAGTTTGCTGTTGTCACTAAAGTGATCATCCGTCTTCAGCATCCTTTGAGAGGAAGAGCCATTCTTGGGGCTGGTTAGTTCCCTAGCCCTGCCAGGACCAGTCTTACCCCTTTATGGGCTGAATTTGATATGCCCTTACTTGGATTTTATTGTATGTTATATTTATTGATTATTGGTTTATTTATGATTCTATTGAATTTTAAATTGTTTTTTATTGTGAACCGCCCAGGGTCCCCTGTATGGGGGAGATAGGTGGTTATAAAAATATGATTAATTAATTAATTAAATACATAAATAAATACATATTACTGCTGTCCAATATACTGTAGATGCCTGATTGCTTTAGTTGGGCATACACTCCAAAACATTTCAGATTTTAAAGGAAATCTTATGCCAGGTTGGGGCAGCTTAGTTTAACCTCTGCCTCTGTTAGGATTAAGGCTTACAAGATTTTAAAATGCCAGTATTTCTCAGTCTCTGTTTCTTTCAGGATACTCCAAATGGAAAAAAAAAAAAGTGAAGCCATTTTCCCCAACCTAATACATTCCAGATGTGTTGGCTTTTAGCCCTCATAATCCTCTAGCCAGCATAGTTTGAGATTAAATCCAACATTTCTGGAAGGCCTAGGTAGGGGAAAGCCAAATTAAGCATCCCTGCAAGCACTAGATAAATATCTCTGTGGTTTATGAAAGTAATGACATCTTATTCATAGATTCATAAAACAAAACTGGCCATTCAAATTACATGAGTGCCTTGGGAAACTGAGACTTAGCCTTAGCTGTAACAGCTATTTTTATGTGCACGGTCACCTTATTCTGTGCATGGCTGTTTTATTTTTATGTGTGTGGCTCTGTTCTTTTGACTCTTGTCTTTGCTTATTTTTTCTGGTTCCCCCATAGACCTGTAATTTATGGAGATCACTAATTGGCAAAAATGTTTAGATGGATCTGAGAAATTGTGCTGTCTGATCCTATATCCCCAAAGTAAGGCTAAGCAAGGTAGAATTTTCACATTTACTTGCAGAGGATGACACAAAGGTAGACTTTAGAGTATTCCCAAAAGAAATTTCTTAGTAATTATTCACCAGCATAGTTGTACACCAGTAACTATCATTCTATCCCAGTCCTGGTACTATATATACAAGGAATGCAAAACAGGATGGGGTCTTGCAAATCAAGAGGGCAAATAAGAAATGAATGAATTCCAGATGTTTAGATAAGCAGTCACGGGAGCAGCTTAACTCCCCACTTAAATGCTTTTATTGAAGAGGCAAGTATTAGTTAAATTTGACCATAATCCTTATACAAACCACACTTGCATTTTTATATTGTTTGTTAAGAATATTTACACAGAAAATCCTTGTCAAAAATTGGGAAATTCAGAACTGCTAAATAATTCAAAACATTTCCCTTTATACTGAAACACTCAACAGAGAATTTGGGGTGATACTTTCTAAGCCCTTTGGATCATACTGTGGAAATGCTAGCTGCATCGTAATAATAACTATTACTATTTTATTTTTATACCACTCTTTCTCTCAAAAGAGTCCATACTAAAAATAAAATCAAGTACATTTTAAAAAAAAGATAAAGAAATCAACATTGGTGATAAAATAGGACAATGAAAAGACTCAAAGGTAACAATAAAAACCACATTAATTTAAAGCCGTAGTCTAAGAACAAATTCATACAACCAGTGTGAGGGCAGTCTGCTATTTTTCAAGCACACATCTGCATGCCTTTGCCTACATCTCAGTGTCTTCCTGAAGCTGAGACAGCCTGAGGATGGCTTAAGGTACTACACTCTTGTAGTGCTGTTTTTCCTAATATTCCCCTCTGAGATACTGTGTGCAGGCAATGTAGGATATGCTGGAGTCCATCAAGGAGGCAGGCTGAGATTAAGTGCTCTGTGCTGGCAATCTTGTGGCTCCAGTTGGTTCTGTGGGACCACTCCCTTCAGCCTGGTCCCTGACCTCTTTGCCTGTTCCACAGCCCTTTTTTGGCTGTAGGGAGAGTGGAACTTTGGCTTCTTCATGTTGGAGACATTAACAAATCAGCATGCCTCATTTAGCATATGTATGTGTGAGGAAGCTGTTTGTTGCCACTCCCACTTCCCCTCTGTCCCTCTTCCTCCTCCTTCCACCAACTGAGGAGGCAGCAAGCCCTCCATTATGGCCACATGCTTGGGCCTTGAAGAAGGATTTTTCCCATTTTCTCCATGCAGCTCTTAGCAGCTATGAGGGCTAAGAGCTCATTAAGTTTAGGGAACAGAAGAAACAAATAATCTTCATTTTTCCACCGCAGATGGATGTAACTGAACTACGAATAAAATCAGTAAGACTCTTTTTACTTTTAAACCTACTTTGTCTAAGTGTGTGATTCTTTATGCTTGGGAGAGCTGAGTGTGTAAGATCAATAACCTGTATTTCTCTAACGTGCTCATTAAAACTATTTAAGATAATATTCTTTTTCTTGCCAACACAAATCTGGACAACCACTAGATGGCAGCCCAGTGATACAACTCCCCCAACTCTTTGTTGCCACCTAATGATTGGTAGATCAAACATTCAACCAGTCAACCCATAGTTTCAAGAATACAATAAAAAGTTTAATTAATCAATAGTACAAGAAGAAAGAAAAAGAAAAAAAAGTAGTGCATGAAGTATTTATTACTTAATTTATTAATCAAATTGATTTGCCACCCATCTCACTAGGCCAGTGACTTTGAGCAGCTTAATAGTAGCTGGAGTATTGTGTATGCCAACTGGAGGAGGCTTTTCACATGCTAGATGACATTGTCAGAGCTGGAATTTAAGTCAAGGGAACTAACAGTCCTGTTGCATAATAAAGCTGTATGGACAGCAGTATAGGACAGACCTCTTCTGGGTGTATGGTAACATGGGCTCAAGGGGGAGCAAGATTTAGGATGGCATGATTTCCTGCCATCTCTGGGATAGGAGCAGAGTAAAGCAACTGTATAAATATCCCCTCAACGTTAGTCTGGACCTGAGCTGTTGTTACCTTGCAAATATTTGGTCGTTAAGTATTGTTGATAATTAGACAGTGTGAAATCTGGCTATACTTCCTCAGGCAGAGAGTTCCATTATTACAGGGATAACCAAAGTTTAGAATAAGATATCACCTGAATCTGGGTTATAGTGGTTAGAATCCCCTATAATTGGAAGGTTTTGATCATGCTTTGTGCAATATTTAAGAACTTGCTTAGGGGAGGAAATGAGACTGTCAACTGACCAGCAAAGAAATGGCCTGGCCTGCTCTTCTGCTTTTATCAGTGTAGTCCAGCAGGTCACAATAAAGCTGAGAAAATAAATGAAGTTGATACAAACTGGTAGAGGTTTGTAATGAGAAACAAGATATGACTTGAGTTCTAGGAATCTGTAGGACAAATGGGAGGAAGAACATAGGATGAAACAAAAGGGGTTCTAACAGAGCAGAGCCCGCAAGGAAATTGGAATTGGGGACTTTGTCAATAGAAGGGAGAGGTCACCACAAAGAGATGAGAGGAAGAAATGAAAAGATATATTTTGGGAAGATATATAATAGGAAAAATTCCACTTGATGCACACTATCTTAACTCAGAGAGACTAGGCTTGTAGGTAATAGTTAGGGAAAAGAAAAGGAAGTGGTTTAGGGAGGCAACCTGAGGAGATAAAAAGGAACCTCAGATTTGAAATAAGAGAGAATAATTACCAAAGGGGAAGGGAGAAAAGAGGAGAACTTCTAAAATGAGAGAAAGATTACTTGTGAGTCAGGCAACTTAAGAAGAGACTAAGCAGCCCAGTTAGGAGAGTGACAAAGAATTGCCCATAATTAAGGGAGAATGCACAAAGGATTTCTCCCTGTAGCTCTGTGTCCTGCTGGCCTGCCTGAAGGTGGACTGGTTGGCAAGTTCCACCTGGGAAGAGAATCACCTGGTACTTCAGCTGGGGGCAAGACTGAGGCCAAGAGAGCATGGAGCACCCGCTGTGCATTTGTGCGTGAGGTGGAGGTGGTGGTGGAATAGATGAGCAGCAGCAGAGCCAATGAGCAGCTGAATCAGATTTGGGTTGGGCCCAGTGAGGAGGAGGTGCAAGAGGAAATAAGCAGAACCAAGAAGAGGAGAAGAGAAACAGAAAGCATCCATCGGAGTTTTGCAAAGTAGTCGCTGAACTGGGGGAATAGGTTTGGGCTTTAAAGTGTACTTTTTAAAAAAGCTTGCCTGGTTGTTGGGTGATGGAAAAGAAAGGCTGCATTCTCTGAGCGAGCCTTTCAAGGTGGGGAGGGGGAAGGGAGTACTTCTCGTTGATTTCAATAGCTTCTGTTGTGTAAAGCTGTTCCTGAGTTTGTGTAGCTATAAAATCTGTAGAGCTCTATGGTTATAGTTGAAAGCAAGTAGAAAATGAAAGGTCCCCTCAGCCTGTGGCTCTGAATGCCACTAATCAAGTAAAGCAGCATTGACTATTCATAACTAGATGTGCATCTGTAGGTTGAGTCATGGCAACTGGATTTCTTTCTTTTTGGTAGAAACGTTTCACTGCTTGTCCCCTCACCAACCCTTGCCCAGACTGAAGAAGCTGCTCGCACAAGCAGTGAAACATTTCTACCAAAAAGAAAGAAATCCAGTTGCCATGGCTCAACCTGCAGACAATTCCACCTGGATGACTGAGAATCTCCATCAACAACTAGATGTGTGCCTTGGATCTTGCTGGATTTCTGGAAGTGGAAGGGAAGTGCCCCTTTATTGTACACCACCCAGGGTCACGTTTGTGAGATGGGCAGCTATATAAATCTGATGAATAAAAATAGACAGACAGACAGACAGACAGACAGACAGACAGAGCTCCCTGCTGGTTACAGAGTTGGCAGTAGCCTTGGATGGGTCCTAGAAAGGGATCTGATAGGGACTGTATGCTGGGAGCTTCCGTTCCAAGAAAGGATCTTGAATGGGCTATAAATAGGCTATTCAAAAAGAGCAACAATTGCCACTGGAGGTGCAGCATCCAGGCACCCAGCTGTTCCCAGCATGTATGTTTCTAATGTTCAAGCTTCCATTAAAGAACAAAAAATCCAAGCTTTGGGGATGTCTACAGGGAGAGGTGTCAAAAAGTCAAGATGGGGGCCACAACCATGTGATTGAAACCCTGGCTTTTTTTTACATGTGTTGCAATGCTTAGATTGCATGGTTGTGGATGCCATCTTGACTTTTTTGACCCCCTGTGCATGGGGTTGAAGGGAAGGTTACAGTTTAAAGCGACCCAGAAATGATTGGCAGCATGGAGATGAGTGGGGCTGTGAATAATCACTTGGTATTTTATTATCTGATACCTGTCTCTGAAAATATTAAATAATAACACATGTTTCTAAAAATAGGCTTTCTGACTCTGTGCCATCCTCCTCTTAAGGTTTCCTGGATGGTTATGGCTGTTGTGAGTTAACCTTTTCTGGCATTTCACCGATTGTAATAACTGCCTTGCCTGTGAATGCAAAAGTAGATGCCCTTTCCTGCTGTATAAACACACATACGTACAGTCACATATCTCTCCTCTGGATTCTTCCTCGCAGGGCATTGATCTCCTTGGCAGTATGCAAAAACATTCACTCGCCTGCGGAGGCAGTCAGAAAAAATACTCTACACAGCTCTGAAACTCATTATTTTAGTGCTTCCATCCAACAACCTTGCTCTATCCGTTCTCCCAGTGCCCTTCTTTTCATTCAGCACAGCCTCGTCATACCAGAACAACTCAAAATATACAGCAATCCTGAAGCTAATCAAGCTTTCAAGATGCCAATGCATCCCCTAAATTTGACAACACACCCAATTGTATTCATTTATCCTTTCTGAGCAGTGCTGTTGAGGGATGGAGTTCGTCTATAAATATTAGATCTGACAGTGCCATGCTGTTTTCATTTATCACTTGCTTAAATCAGATGGGTGCCACTTTTGGTATATATTTTACCTCTCTGTTATGCACAGTCCTTTTCTTTTTTATTCTCAGAACAAACATGACTCCAAATGGTAGATTGAGGAAGTAATTGGTCATTGATGTAAAGTATCATCTCTGGTATGATGAAAACAGGAAGAACTAGAGGGGAAGCATGTCCGAGCTCATGTCTAGAACATTAGCCTGAAATTTAGTTTAATTTATTCGTTGTATTCAGATCTGTTACTGCTGCCTAATGTTACATGGCCAGCTTATTCAGGCATAAACCTCATAATAAACCTAACTCCCAAGCAAGAGGGCAGAGGTTGCAGACTTTTAAATTTAGAAACAGTTAGAAGTAGGTGGTTGGTTTCATGGTAACATGGCAAAATCCAATTGTTTCAATTAAGTGAAGCTATAAATCCCTGGCAGTTGAGACCTATCCACTCATCTAAATTAGGGGAAAACCCAGCAGCTGCATTTAAACAATTAAGTTCGGTGAACTGAACCTTGGTTAAATCTTGGATGGGATTGTTCTGCCAAGTGTCCAAGCAGTGATCAGGTGCTCAGACAATTGGTTCTTTTAGATCCAGAGACAATAAGCACGCCATTGGATAAAGAAACTTTAAGCTATATTATAAACTTAAGCAAACAGAGTTAAACAGAAACACAGTTTAAACCAGAAACACAGTTTAGGCAGATTAAACAAAAGTATAAAAAGCATAGCATAAAGAAAGAAATCATATATACCAAGCAAGCTGATACCTAATACCTTTTATGTTGCCAGGAGCCTCCTGACCAAGGCAACAGGGATGCCCCTAGGGTGGCAATTGTTCTACAGCACCCAGTGCACTGGATCTGTACAGAAGCTCCCAAACTCCAAAACAATCCCAAGGGTTTTATCAAAGTCTGGCCCTTAAACCTCGTGACCACGTTTCCATGGTTGCAGGCTATGAGATCTGACCTTGACTAGGAAGCTTCCCAAGGCCCCAAAACACCTGTCTATGACATCATCCAAGAGCCTGGGAAGTTTTACAGATCTTAACAAAACAATCTGGCGGTTTTCTCGTATCTCTCTCCCCACTCCAAACAAAGATATGTTCTGGAGGGCTGTTGGAGGAGTGGACTTACAAACTCAGTCTTGTGGTTTTATTCCCCCACCCCCAAACAGAAATAAAAACAAGCCAGTTAAATATCAGTATAACTAAACTCTAACCTTTTTGTGTGAGGGAGAAAATCAACATATGTCATTAACTCCTCGAGATAACAATGGTCTTCCGCATTGCCACTATAGAGATGGCATGTTGTGTGGACCCAGCTGTTTGGTTAGTTTATGATTCAGTGTCTTAGGTAAATCCACAAAATGGCAAATCCATCAATCAAGTTAAACTTGTGTGAATACAGCCTCTGTGTAGTGTGCCAGAGGCTGTACTCAAAATAGTGAGCAAAGCCAGGAGAGAACAATGAGTATGTTCAGGGAGAAGGGGGAACACCTAAAAGTGATTCCTAAACCAATAGTAAAAAAGAAAATAGAGTTTACTTCCACCAGTCATGGCTCACATATAAAGACTATCAATTCTATCTGCATAAAGAATAGACAGACTAACTGGGAAAATACATAGGAATCAATTCCTCTTCATAACTCAAGGTCTGGCATCTTTATTTCAGGGGTAGCTCTCCTGCCTTCGAACAAAACTGCAGCTGGTTTATATATGTATTTATATAAGTATCCCCACTATAATCATTCTGTATTCTGTGAGACTCATCTGAATGAACTGCTTCCGTTTATTTTTATCCCTGCTCTATCGCTAAGGTCTTTCCACTTCTTCTTTGAATCTACTTTTGCTCTGCTCTGCTGGCTGTTTCAGCACAGCCTAAACAGTGATTACCATTTAAGTTAGCAGGCAATCATGTACAAAGATTGAGGTAGAGTAGTAAAATAACCATCTTGGGATAGGCTGAGATGGTTGCAAATTGTCCACAGTTGGAATTCCTGCCCACCACCACTGAAATCTTAGACCCTGGACTTCAAGACTTCATTTCATTCACAATTCCTTTCCACTGGCCGTTTCTCTTAATTCCTTCTGCTTTCCAAAACAAGCTTCCCTCACTATTGTTAGCATATGCACCAAGAAATGTTTCTTTTTCCATCTCTTGAATATTTTTCAAAACCATTATCTCTGGTATTTTGCTGGATGCAGTTTACAAGCCTTTCTTTGACTGATGCTTGAGCCTTGTAACCAGAACAGGTCTGCTATTTGGCATGTCAATAAATTTCTTGGCAGAAAGGGCACTATTCCTTGAAAATGTAAAACTGCATTTCAATCTCATTTAGGAGGAAAGCAAAAAGGGGCAAGAAAATATCCTAAATCATATTTTCCCTTCTCTTTGAACAAGGGCTTTAAGTAAACAACTCTTTACCTTCTTTTAATAAGGTCATTTGCGACATCACTTTCTTACTAGAAAAAGGACATTTTGTTTTCCATGTTTTAAAGAGTCCAGTGGCCTTTGCATTGAGAGGCTTTCAACAACCTGCTCCCACGTGAGCAAGATATGAAGAGGAAGCACCTTCTCTTTTGGTTGCCAAGAGGGACAGCAGGTTCCCAGCAGGCATCTGCAAATCCTGTACCCACCCCACAAAAATCTGGAGCAGCTGATTTCTGTATACAACATCATAGCTCCAACCTCCCTAGAAGGATGCACCTTTGGCTTTTCTAAATAACAATGCAATTACCTTCAAAAGCTGGCAGCCAAAGTACGTGGTGAGAAATGGATACCATTAATAAGAAATTAACCGCCTTCAAGGAGCAGACAATTTATTAGCCAGTAAAGAAGACAGAAAAGAATTGCAGTGCCTACTGTACATGGGATGGATTTTTCAAGATGCTATCGTATACATTTCCTACAGCCTCTCCCTTCCCTTTTGCTAAATCCCAGTGATGCCCTATATTCTTACATATACAGCACAATGTTGTACAGTATGTTGCCTAGTTTTGGCACCATCCCAGAACTCGTCACAATAAGTTTTGCTTAGAATCCTTCTCCCAGGAAAGCTATTTTCCTGCATTGTAATGGTATATGGGAATGACCTTGAGAGACATGGCAAGGAGATGCAACCAAGGGAACACTCAGATAAAAGGCAGCTTAGCCCACAGCAAGAATGTGGATGGGGCAGGATGCTCAGAAGAGACCCGCCCTAGGTTTGGGGCTGTAAAGGAGACAGGGAGATTTGCACTTTCAGACTTGCAAGATTCTGTTAATGTAACCTTGCAATAAAGTAGAATTATGTGATGGAATGTGACCTTGGGGAACATAGGGAAGAGATGCTGCCTAGGGAATGAACAGATAAAAGGAAAGGGAGTCCGAGAGAGGGTAACGGTCTAAAGAAGAAATTTAGGAAAGACCTGCCCTGACCACTCAAGCGATAAGTAGGGAGGGCGGGAGGTTTGTACTTTCAGACTTGCAAGATTGTTGTCAGCCCTTCCAGGTAATCCAGACAGGAAACACGACTAGATGAACTAATTCTACTTTATTGTAAGGCTACATTAACAGAATCTTGCAAGTCTGGAAGTACAAATCTCCCACCCTCTCTATTTATCGCTTGAGTGTTCAGGGCGGGTCTTTCCTAAGTTTCTCCTATAGACCGTTACCCTCTCTCGGACTCCCTTTCATCTGTTCATTCCCTAGGCAGCATCTCTTCCCTCTGTTCCCCAAGGTCACCCTCACATTCCATCACAAATTAGTTCATCTGGTCGTATTTCCTGTCTGGTCTACCTTGTAAGGCTGACATCAATCTTGCAAGACTCCTACTCTCTTCCAGAAAGAGGGATTTTAGGAATGGCCTCCAATCTCCAGGGGACTCTGCTATCTGCCAAGCACCTTGCAGCAGGATTGTTGCAACACCAGCAACAGGTAGATGCACAGACCAATTTGCAGAATGCCATGATACAACTAACACAAGAGCTGGGGAAGAATTTGCCTCAACCAGCAGCAGCACAATGACTTGTGGCTCAGCCAATGCTCCTGCATTCCCATGGGAGCTTGCCAGAGAAGTTCAGAGGGGACCAGGATCAATTCCAGACATTCACAGCTCAATGTGAAATGTTATGGCAGGCAGATTGCTGGAGTTTCCCACTGATTGCACCAAAGTGACTTTTGTGCTATGTTTGCTGAAGGAAGCAGCAGCTAAGTGGGCAAAACCATTCATTGAGAGGAATGATCCAGTGCTGGGCAGCTATCAGGACTTCATGCATAAACTGAGCGAACACTTTGGGGATCCCATACAACTCATCACTGCTAGTTGAGAGATCCGAAAACTCAAGCAGGGACAGAGGAGAGTAGTATCATATATTTCGGACTTTAAATTACTTGCTGGAGATGTAGGATGGAATGACCTAGCCCTGACTGACCAGTTCAGAGATGGGCTGGCCAAAGATCTGAGAGACGAGCTGGTGAGGCAAGGCACCCCAAATACCCCCGAAGAGCTGTATCAACATTGTGTAATAATAGATGCCCAACTGGAGGAGTTAAGGCAGGGAAGGAATGAGAAGGGGAAAAGAGTCTATGGACTGACTTCCCCCATACTGGCCCTCCAGTTGCCTCCTCGGAATCAAGCATGGGAGAAACCATGCAAATTGGAGCAACCAAGAGATCCCTATCATCTGGAAAGAAGCAAAGAAGGGATCAGGGACTGCACTTTTACTTCAGGGGCCTCAGGCATATAGCCAGGTCATGTCTGGTGAAAGCTCAAGTAACTGACACAGCAACGAAATGCAAACTTGTAAATCAATGGAGAATGTAACCAGCAAGTGCCCAGCTTGCTCGGTATCACACCAGGGAAACTTTGCTGGCCCCCTTCCCAGGAGCTTTGAAGGGAGGCCCTCAACCATTTAAGGTCAGACAGCCAACAGCCAACAGCAGGCAAGCATACAAAATTACTCCTGTTATTGTTAGTCTAGATTCCAGGCAGAAAATGGAACTCTCTGCTCTTGTAGACTCGGTGGCAACCACTAATTTCATAGAAGTAGAAACAGTATAGAAACTAAAGTTGCCTACTCAAGCTCTAGAAAGCCCAATGATAGTTGAGACAATTGATGTCAGCCTTATGAGGTAGACCAGACAGGAAATACAACCAGATGAACTAATTCTACATTATTGTAAGGGTACATTAACAGAGTCTTGGAAGTATGAAAGTACTTCTCTCCCCCGCTCCCCTTTGCAGCCCAAAAACTAGGGAGAGTCTCTTCTGGGAATCTTGCCCCATACACCTTCCTGCTGTGGACTAAGCTGCCTTTTATCTGTCTGTTCCCTTGGTTGCATCTTGTTGCCCTGTCTCCCAAATTCATTCTCACATACCATTACAAACACTAAGGAAATTGGTGGAAGTGGGCTATGGGAAACCATTCAGCCATAGGAGACTCAGAGCTCACTGCAAGTGGGAAGTGACAAAATGGGCCTCATAATATCCTGACACAAAAAAACTGTGATTTAATAGTTGCATCAGGCACCGGGATGAGTTTGCATCATGATGTTATGCATGCATGATGACATTTATAGTAAATGTAATCTCAGTTTGCTGCAAGAGTCTATAAGAAACCTTTATCTCTAATATAAATGCTGGTTTCTGAAGGAGATTAGGTCTGTGTTAAAGCTTAAGAATATAACCCACAATTATTTCTGAGAGCTAAAATTACCTTAGAACTAGAGGTGTCTGCAAAGTCTAGCACTTTTATCAATGTGCTTTGAACAGCATCATGGAGTCATGATGCAAGCTCTGCCTCTGTTGTACTCACCTATGATATCACAACACAAAATGTGTGGAGTTTGCATCACACCAGTGTGATGCTGCTTTTGTAATTTGCTCCCTCTTCCCTCCCTCCAGATCCCACTGTTTAGAACCATCCAAACCCCTGTATCCATAATCTTCCAGGTTTAATTCTTGGCATCTCCTGAAAAAAGATCACAGGTAGTGATTTCATCTTCTTGAAATCTTGGTGATCTTCTGTTGCTCAAATTATATGCTGCAAAATTAGTGGGTTTTGATTTTATTCAATTTTATTATGCTAAATCAATTAACAAAAGAAAATATGTATAGAATGTGATTAACAGCATAATATAACTTCAAATTAATAATCATGCTAGTAACAAAAATCAGAAAAAAAATGGAAAAGGAGATCTGGAAAATTGTTATAAACAAAACAACTCCCAAAAATTCAACCACATTGCTCAAAACTCTTCTTTGCCCATTTATTGGAAAAACCCTAATTCAATCTTAGCAAACATATCAAAATCTATCACTGCAAATCTGATGTACAGTTCTTGTTTTAGTGTTGCCTTATGATTATTTTAGCAAGCTCTCATATCCAAAGAATCTAAAAGTATTGATGTCTTGGTAATATTACAGATATTGGAATGTATATTCAGAAAGAATATATACTTCTTTAACAAAGAGGGGCTGACCCAGAGTCATTATTACAATTCTGTTTATTCCAGTGCAAACTATGACAATAATACAACAAGACCAAACAATGACTTAATATTCCAACTAACCCTTATTAAATATTCTTGTAATGTCCAATATACCCAATTATTTTTCTTGCCTCGCCTCGCCTTTCCTTTCCTTTCTGGATTTTAACAATTTTCACATTGTTTAAGTGATCCTTCATTGGTTTACCAGGCAGTACATTCAAGTTCTTTATTTCAGAGGCTGCATAAATAAGTAATATTATTTTCATCGATGTCATTTAACATTGTTTTAAAAATGGTTACTGGCTTAAGGATCAGTTAATTAATTAATTAATTTATCTATTTTTCCACCAAAAGCTCTTAGCTGCTAGATTAGTATGCTAATAACCTGACTTGATATAAGATGGCTTCCTCACATGTTTTGTGGGGCATTGTGTGATGGATTGGGCTTCACCTGGTTCTTGTTTTCTCTCACTAAATGAAAGATCTCCTTTCTGACTCTTGATCTGCATTGTCCTGACCAAAGAAGTCACATGTTGAAACTTCCTGTGCTGTGACGGAGAAAAGGCTGTTGCTCAGTGGTAGAGCACATGCTAGAAACTCAAAGAATCTCAGGTTCATCCTCCACATCTCAATGTAGGGCTACATAGCTTTTATCCATCACTGTGGACAGTACTAAATAGATGTACTAAGCCTAAAGCAGCCACTCTGTATTGCCAAGAAAACTATAGAAATGTGTCCTTGCAACTATCAGGAGTCAAGCTCAACCAAATCTTCACCTTTTACAGAGGGTGGACCTCTATTTGGAGATATCTTATATTTGAAAGGCTGCCTAGGTCACATCTAATTTAAAAATAAAGAACACAAAGAAGCAACAGCAGGGTCCTTGAAGGAAAATGCCCATTCTCACATAGCCCCTGGATTGCAGACCAGGCAGGGACAAAGGTTGCTTGGCTACACTCTTCCCACTATGGTGAGATGTATGACATTTTTAATTAACTTTTATTAGCTCCTTCTAAGCATGGGTCTATATATCTAAATTAACACACACAGTTATATGCAAATCTCTGTCCTTCTTTGTCTTCCCCTTGTTTGTAATGATATATTCCCTTCTTTCTGGCAATTCATGGATGACCTCTCAAAGTTCCAGCTACACTAATCTACCATAATAGTCATATTGTATCGAGCTAATCTAATTTCTTAAAAGACATATGCTGAGAGATTCAGAATTGCATCAGTGGCCTCCTGCTGCGGTTGTCTACATAACTGGGCTTCAGTGGTCCATTCCTGCCCATACAGGCAAGTGACTGCATATTATATGCAGAGACTGAGCAGGCACAGCTTCCTGTGCATCTGTTTATAATGCTTGGCCTGTCATGTGAACAGGGTTGTCATTTCAACACTTGTATGGATTAAGCAAGTGCAGGAGAATCCCTGCTTTCCATTTGGCCCACAGAAAGGTTAATGGACAAAGTCGATAACCATCTTCTGTCACAGCAGTCTCCCACTTTAGTCCCCAAGTATTTCTCTCCTAAACTGTGAATACAATAGGAAATAAGGTGCCTAAATGCTCTTTAAAAATGCCAGGGGCTGGCATTTTCTTCATCTAATGTCAACATACTTCCTGTCCTAAGTGGTGTGTCGAAGCTGGTGGGACAAGGAATTAAAGTCAGGTTTTGTTCTCTAAATCATGGGCTACCGCCCAGCTAAAAGAGATTTGAAGCAGCTCTCAGAAGATTAGTTTTCATTCATTACTGAGCCCATCAATAATTCTTTTCCCTTATTCTTGGCAGATTTTTGTCATTTTGAAAAAAATCCCAGGATGCCATTATCCAAAGATACCACCTCATGCTCTGAGCTGTTGTACATCATTATGTCATATAACTCTGTTCAATGAGCTGGATGCAATGGGCTACTGCAAATGAATACAATTGGCTGAACTCAAAAATATTGAAAGTGCTGCAGAGATGGAGGCAGGACTGGGGACAAGCAACCGTGGCAGTGATAAAACCTGTGGCAGTTGGGAAAGCATTTACAAAAGCACACAGGGTAGACTAGGTTACTGTAACGATGAGATCAGGGCACAATAGGACACATAGTCTGGTCTCATCCAGTGGAGCATTTAAATGAAGACCAATCAGATTAAATCTTTATTATGGTCAAAGATCAGCATAAGGAAGGTGGGGTACAGTGAAACCATAAAAATGCATTAAACTGTAATGTATATGCATATGTATGTATATTGTACACACACACACACACACCCCACAAAAATCTAAAGGAAATCTCAAAGGAGGGGTAAGAGCATTAAATGGGTGTAGGGAAGTATAAAAGTTAGTATGTGAAGACTATATCTATCAAATTACAGAGCACTCTAGTATGTCGAGTTAAGTGCTCATTAAGGGGCAAACTACTTCCGAAAAACCTTGCCAAGAAAACTGCAGGGACTTGTCCAGGCAGTCTCTGAACGGATTAAAAAAAAAAAAGTAGTTTGTGGCACCAGTCATCATCTGACGAATTTTAAGTGCTGCTGCTCAGAACCTGGCAACACTGAATGTTGTGACAGTGTTGGTATCTGACAGCAGTAGGGAGGTGTAAAATTGTCCTGAGTGCCTTGGGTATTTATACAATCATGGTAAGATGAAGCTAGTACGAATGTCTCTATAGTACAGGCACTGGAGGAGCACATGCTCTGTTGCTTCTTTGTGTCCAGAGTCACAGGGGCATTGTCTGTCCAGGCAAGGAACATTCCTGCACCGGCCTTCAAGGAGAGCTGAGGGGAGGGCATGACACTGTGCCAGAGTAAAGGCCCTCCGATGGTAGGGTACCATTAAACAAAGACAATGGCACAAACCTGGCCTTAGCCCAAGGCCTGTCATTTCTGAGAACTGAGAAAGGGGGTTGTTTAGTGGTAGTAGTAGCAGTAGATATATATGGTTATAAAATATAATCTCTGTCCCTAGCTCAAGAACTGGTTTGTCACCTGCCACATGAATGTGTTCTATTGATAAAATTGTAATGTCAGCCTTTTCTGTTATAGAAGTTATAAATGATGTTCTTTTGTTACAATTCCAAAGAAGACTTATTCATCACCCAAATCATTCTCATCACTGTGGTACATATCAGTATTTAGCAGAACTCCCCCTGCCACCCCAATCATACGTTATTATTTTAAAAGCAGCATTTTCTTTTAGGATGTTGGTGAAGGTTGCCAACATAAATGTCTTTAAACTGAGGATGAGTTATGTTGATCAGGTGCTACCTCTATCCTTGCCTCGGAATACCAGATGCTAGTAATAACAACACAGGGGACCTATTGGATTCATGTTCTTCTTGTGGACTTCTCATATGCTAGAGTTGAAAGCTGGATGCTGAAGTCGATGTAACTTTCAGTCTGATCTTTCTGTAGGTTCCCTCCACCAAATGGCTTGTGCCATGCTGATCTCTTTGCCAGTGCTGCCAAGGGAGCAGCTCAACACCATACTTTGGGGCCTTTTCCTATAACACACTTAACTGGATCAAAGAGGGGTTAATATTTATGTGTTGTAGAAATATCAAAGAGTCTATTGATGTCAAAACTAAACTCTAAGGATTACGTATTTTATTTATTTATTTATTTAGATTTTTTATCCTGCCTTTATTGCTTTTATAAATAACTCAAGGTGGGGAACATACCTTCCTCCTCCTATTTTCCCCACAACACCAACCCTGTGAGGTGAATTGGGCTGAGAGGGAGTGACTGGCCCAAGGTCATCCAGCCAGCTTTCATGCCTAAGGTGGGAATAGAACTCACAGTCTTCTGGTTTCTAGCCTGGTGCCTTAACTACTAGACCAAATGGCATATAACCCAAAACAAACCAGTCATGAATAAGGTTAAACTAATTTAATCTACTCAGTTGTATTTTGGGGACACCTGAGTTAATTAACCCATTTTGCATAGCCAATCCTCCAAGAAAAAATATTGGCGAGAAAGAGTGGCTGAAAAAAACAAGTTTTTCCTTCTTAGAAATAGCTGCAGAGACCTAGCCACACAAGGCCTACTGATTGGATGTAATAGTCTCCTCATGCTTACTCCTGCCTGCCTGATAAATGGGAAGAGGCTAGAGATGTCATGCAGCATGTTATTAATATTCTTCTGATACAAAGGTTCACGGGATGCTAGATCTCCTGAAGAAAGCAGGCGGGGAGTCTCTGTTTCGCACAAGATACTTGCTGGCCCACTTAACGTGAACATGTCCCTCCAGAACCACCAGGAAAAACTGACTGAGTTAAGCATGCTGTGTGGACTTTCCTTGATTATACATTTGGGGATTCAAAGGAAGCAGCTTGATAAATTCTCAGAGGGGCGAGTGTCACAAAAGTCAAGATGGCAGTTGCAACTGTGTAATCAAAGCTCCATCCTTTTAAAATGTGTGTTGCTCATGCACTGCATGATAATGGGGACAGAGCTTTGATCATGCAGTCATGGCCACCATCTTGACTTTTTTACCCTCTCCCCCCCAACCCTCTAAACACCAGGAACTATGGAGTAAATGCAAGCTCTTCTTCTTCTTTTCTAGACAGTCTGTGACAACTAATTAGTTCCTGTTTGTTGAGTGCATCAAAGTAGAGGCAACTGTGTAAGAATGAAGTATTATTATTGCCGACAGGTGCTTTTAAGGCAGTGGCTATACACTTAGGTACCATTTTATACTTAATGAATGCATCATAATTGTTCAAACCTTGAGGCAAATTATCCCTTCATTTCCTTTATTCAAGCAAGATTATACAGGTTTAGACAGCTGATTCATTCATTTATTAATTTATTACATTTGCAGAGCTCAAGTGGATCTATCTTGAATCAACACATGGAGTCATGGAAGACCCCACAAGATAAAAAAAATGCTAATTAAAATGTAGCTTCAGGAAAATACAGAAAAAGAAATGTATAAGGACCATATCTTACAGTAAACTTTGGGGCACACATTTCTAATTTATATAGTAATAGAAATATAGAAAGCTACCTTAAACTGAGTCCAGCTATTGATCCTCTCTTTTGTAAGGATGTGCCAGTTCTTATAAAATGTGACAAGTGTTGCTCTCACTGATAGGTGAGTTCCTGGGATCCAAATGGGAAGTGAGCAACAACTCTGGTGATTCTTACTAAACAATTTCAGAAGGCAGCTAACAAAATATCAAAACAGGAACTGGTTAAACTAGCTTTAGATGGCCATTTGTGATAGGATTCAAATCCTCTTTCCTTTCAGGTATGAGCTCTGTCCAACCAGGGCACAGGTCAGTGAGAAGATATGGAGATGAAACAAATCTCAAACAAAGGGCATTATATTACATAATGCTGGTTTAAAAGGTAGATTTCCTTAGGGTAACTAGGTTGCATACAAGATGATGATTCTATGCCTCACCATAGTGTTGTTATGGTGGGACACCTATCAAAAGTAGTGTTTCATCAGAGATAATAGACTCACAGGAACCCTAATCTTCATTTAATCAAGTCCCATTATGGCACTACAGGCTTTGTGTATGTACTGAGTAACAATGAAATCTTGAGTAGTTGCAAGATTTAGACTTTGTGCTTTTGGATATCATCAAGGTTAAAATGCAAAAGAAAGGTTTTTGATACTTGCTAATAATGAGAAGTTGGTGCCCTCCCTTTTTCTCCCCTCTTGAAGATGAATCATTAGTGCTGAAAATATAAGCTAGAATGCAGGAGACTATCCTCTTCAGATGTTGGTCCTATCTCACAACAAAAAGTCAGAAGGATGATTAAAATATAAGCAATTAAGAAACTCTGTGCCAGCAAGCTGAATGCTGGATGCTCATAGCCTTTGCAAAGGCATTCCAAGGGCTTTCCCCGCTCCCCTGTCAGTATGAGGCTTCTGCACTCTTACTCCAGGCAAAGTTCAACTTATCTCTATGCTTAAGCTATAGATTCACTCTTTAGTTTGGAAGTATCCTTCAACACTTCAAGTAGGAGGCATATATATATATATGTGTGCCCATGTTTCCTAAATCATCTTGGGAAGATACCAATATGTGGGCTTGCACATAGACATGCAAACCCCAAAATAGAGCAGTGTTGTGAGCTCTTCCTACTGAGGTAAAGAGTGAAATCCCTATTTTGGGGGAGCTGGATGCAAAGGATGCTAGAAAATACAGTAGACACCAAGGTGGTTTCATGCTCTTAATAATTCACCCAACCCAAACTAAAACAATTTGGTCCATGGTGGTATCATTTAAAGGGTTAACTTCCTTTAAATGATACCACCTGAGGCTCTGACAGTTATCAATGTTCAGTCTATAAAATGGGGAAAATGGTGGTTTGTTCTGGTAGACCATTGTAAACCCTCACAAATAAAACTACGAAATCACAAGTTAAAATTGGTATGTATGTTTAAAAAAAGGGACGCGGTGGCGCTGCGGGTTAAACCGCTGAGCTGTCGATCGGAAGGTCGGCGGTTCGAAACCGCGCGGCGGGGTGAGCTCCCGTTGCTCGTCCCAGCTTCTGCACACCAAGCAGTTCGAAAACATGCAAATGTGAGTAGATTAATTGGTACCGCTTCGGCGGGAAGGTAACGGCGTTCCGTGAGTCATGCTGGCCACATGACCCGGAAGTGTCCTATGGACAACGCCGGCTCCAAGGCTTTGAAACGGAGATGAGCACCGCCCCCTAGAGTCGGACACGACTGGACTTTACGTCAAGGGAAACCTTTACCTTTACTATGTTTAAAAATGACAGTATTCTGTCATGCACCATCAAGTAAGACCGATTGTCCAAGACTCTTCTTGAGGACTCAGTGGAAGCAACAAGGTGTGCTGGGCTGAGGGTGATGGGTGACAAGTGGCCTCTTGTCCCCTAGACATTACATTAAATTGGCAGCTGATCTTCACCAGCCTTGAAATTGCCATAGTTCAATTCTATTTCATTAGTTTCAAGGGCAGGATTAAAAAAGAGCTTGGATAGATGAGAAAAGCAAAGGAGTTGCTCTTCTTTTTATGTTGTCCTATCTAGTTTAATGTTGAAGCTCTGCAAATTGGAGCTGAAGTTGCACTATGTATGCATTTTATATACATGAAGTCTACATGTAGACTTTCTAAGGAGATTATACCCTGAAATATATTTTAATGCACTTTCTAGCTAGCTAAATATGGAGAGAAAGAGAGAGACTGTTCACTGAGATCACACAATAAGGAGAAATATTAAATTGAAAGAATAAATTGCATTTCCCACCTCTACAGGATTCTCTCAGTTCCCAGCAGGATTTGAAAAGACTGGATCACTCAAGCATCCTTCCCTGTGTCATCTTAAAGATCAACAGTGTTGCTGTGATCCACAACCAAAGTGGTGTTCACTTTCTCAGGTGCAGGAACTGATATCCTTAGCTTTTATGTATATACACAAACAGAGAGAGTGCAGACTGTGCAGAGAGGCCTCCGAGACAGTCCAACACATAGTGGCAGGATGTAAGATGCAGGCAGGAACAGCACACACTGAATGGCACAACCAAGTAGCTGGCATTGTATGCAGGAACTTCTGCACAGTGTATGGGCTAGACCCTCCCAAGTCCAGATGGGAGATTCCACAGAAGGTCATGGAGAATGACAGGGCTAAGATCCTGTGGGACTTCCAGATCCAGACAGACAGGCAGGTACTGGCCAGTCAGCCGGACATTGTGGTAGTAGACAAGGACCAAAAGACAGCAGTGGTGATAGATGTAGTGGTGCCAAGGGACAGCAACATTAGGGAGGAGTATGAGAAGCTGGAGAAGTGACCAGGGCCTGAAGGAAGAACTAGAGAGGATGTGGAAAGTGAAGGCCAAAGTGGTCCCAGTGGAGGTAGGAGCACTCGGGGCTGTGTCTCCTAAGTTGGGAGAGTGGCTCCAACAGATCCCAGAAGCAACATCATTGCTCTCTGTCCAGAAGAGTGCAGTGCTAGGAACAGCTAAGATACTGCACAGAACCCCCAAACTCACAGGCCTCTGGTAGAAGACCTGAGGTTGAGGAAGACACATACTACCCATAGGGGTAAGAAGGGAATTATTTTTAATAGATAGATAGAATTTTCTATCCTTGGGTGGCTCTTGTACTCACGTGTGAATTAGCCAACTTTTTTCATTTGACAAAGAGGATCACTTCCAGTCCATGAATGCTTAAATCCCAGACCACTTCCTGGTTTCTGAAGGTGCCACAGTTGTTTTATAATGACAAACTCTATTTGATAAGTAAACATAAACCTGCAGTGGCATTATCAGTCTGGGAGCAAGAAGAAGCATTCAGTGAATCTCCAATTCATCACAAGGGGCGAGAGGGAGTTGCCTACATATATTGTTGTAGACAACATTATGACATCTGAACCCACTTCCTCCCCTCTGTACTGTATGGTAAGCCTAATAGCATGATTCAAACAGTCCTCACTGTTTCCTCATCAGCATTAAGTACTCTGACGGTGATGGGCAATTGACCCCCCTGGTATAATCTAAGGTAAAGGTAAAGGTTTCCCTTGACATTAAGTCCAGTCGTGTCTGACTCTAGGGGGCGGTGCTCATCTCCGTTTCAAAGCCGAAGAGCCGGCGTTTGTCCACAGACACTTCCGTGGTCACGTGGCCGGCATGACTACACGGAACGCCGTTACCTGCCCACCGAAGTGGTACCTATTAATCTACTCACATTTGCATGTTTTCGAACTGCTAGGTTGGCAGGAGCTGGGACTAGCAACGGGAGCTCACCCCGTCACGCGGATTCGAACCACCGACCTTCCGATCGGCAAGCTCAGCAGCTCAGCGGTTTAACCCGCAGCGCCACCGCGTATTCCCTGGTATAATCTACCAGAGGTTATATCCTGCTTCAATTGTTATTATAATATTTTCTTCTGGCTTTCCCAATTTTGTTTCCTCAGGCTGCTACGGTGATGAGATTCAGACGCCAACCGTCCCCTCCCTCTTTCTCTACCACTCTCATTTATTTCCATTTGTTATGCTTTTGGCATTTAGGAGGAAAGAAAGCAGCATTATTTTATCTGCTGTGTTGAGCTGGCATGAGATTTTTGCCAACTGAAACTTCACTGGTGTGAACAGTCAGCAGCCTGATCCTATGCAGAAGTACACTTTCTTGGAACTGCTGGAATTAGCATTCCCAGTTCTGCATAGAATCAAGCACTGAAACAACCAAAAAGAAAAAAAAAGTACTACTCAGGAGTGAGTAGGTTTGTAGGGTATGTATATATGTATCCAGTACATGAATTAGATTTATAAGCCACCCCAATCTGTTATGATTCTGAAAAGCCTATACATTTTATTATTTTATTTTATTTTATTTATTCAGTTTCGGTGCTACCCAACTCCAACTTACTCTAGGTAGCTCGCAATCCTTTGTTTATACTAAATGCTGATTGGAACATGGATTCTATGTACTATATGGCGTTCCTGATGCTTGAAAACAGTACCCATCACCTCTAGCCAGTACATCCATTAGTGAAGAAAGATGGAGTTGCAGTCCAGCATCATTGTCTGCACTGCAGTGCAGTCAGGGGTGTCTGCAGAGGGAATGTCAAAAAAGTCAAAATGGTTTGTATGTGTGCGTGCGTGTGTGTGCACATGCATAAATTGACCAGAGGTCCCAGTCCTTCTACCCAAAAATCCACTCCTGATTATTTTCCATGATTCATAATTTCAACAGAGTAATCAGTGTATATGTGTGTGGGGTGGCTTTTATTATTATTTTTATTGTAAGAGAGTTTAAACAGATGACGGTAATAAATGTCTATTTCAGACACAGGGAGATGAAAAGAAAACAGAAATCTAAGCTCAGATAAGAGTTTCTGAGGGGCTGCACAAGGTTAATAATCACATCACAGAAGAGCCATGCCAATCATCATCATCATCATCATCACCATCATCAGTCAATGCTGGCTTGGAATTCATCCTAGAGAAACAGTATGCAAACAATGTATTTATATAGTATTGAACACTACATTAAAAGAAACTGGACATTTTGACTATCTTTTTCTCCTGTTAATAAGAGTCAATAATATTGTTGATATAAGTTATGTTAGGTGAAGTCAAGCACTGTAAACATATGCTCTGAATAACTCACACCACATTGCAGTGGAAATGGGCAAAGGTAAACCTTAACTAAACTAAAATGCAGTACAAATCTTTTCTGTTTCTATATTAAGGTCTTAGATTCCAATAGTATTAAACCCATCAGTACAGGTGATGGGCTTGTACTGCATTGTTCTGTTCAAACCATTACTTAGTGTTATGTTCAAGCAAATACATTTGGGATCCATTATGTTCTGTTATTTCACAATTTCTGGGTTTTTCTTCTGAATTTGTTTTCCGATCCTGGATTCTCAATTGCATCCACAAGTACAAGTGCCTTTCAGTAGTATTTCCATCAAAGTAAAAATGTTGAAAAGAATATGAGTTATGAAATGATAACTATGAATGATTGCCAAACCCAGACAACCTTATTGAAAGAACATGATAATGATAAGCTGCGATCATGAAAATTAAGTGTACCAGTTTAGCACACATTTGCATGATGATTACCTTTTCCAATTATCAATGAAACTGAGGGATGGAGGCATGCAAAGTGGTCTTATCTGACCAACTGGGTCTCCCCAAAAGAGAGAGAGAAGTGAAGTGAAGTGAAGTACATGCAAAATATACTGGAGGAACTCATCCATTTGCAATCTGAAATAGCAGATTTTTGTATAAACCCCAGTTGTTAATTCAAATTTGGAAGGGTTTCAGTTATAAATCAATTCATTTAATATCAGCAAATATCTTAAATATCCTCATGTATGTCTTTTTAATTCATAGTTCATTTTAACAATATCTCTAAGACTCAAACCACAATGTGCAAAAAACAACAAATGAGTTTCTGGTAGTCAACAGATAAATTTAAATCTTGTCCTGGGACACGGTTTAATGGGATATTATTTTTCACGGGACAATAACATTAAGTATCAACTTGCTAAATATATTTGACATTTATTCATTTATTTTATATTTCAAATTTTGTCACCGCCCATCTCACTCAAAGAGCCACATTTGCTTTTCTCCTAACTCATTCAATTACCTTAGTAGATCCTATCTGATCTAACTAATGATGGTTGGGTGAGTAATCTTTGAGTAGTTGGGGGTGCATATTTTGTAGGACAATAGCAAGTACATTGGGGTGGGACAGAAATTTCAGTTTCTCTTGGGTTTGTTTTCAAAATAATGTTAATCTTATTTTATTATGGTAGAGTTTTCACTTTTTTTTGGCTCTGGAACAGAAGACTTCACTGATGGTCACTTATACCCCAGTTAGCTTTCATCTAGGTCACTGCTCTACATGAGGCTGCAGCAGGTTCTGGAGGTAGCAGTCCAGATAGTTATGGGCATGTCTAGGTTTGCTTACATAATACCACTACTATGGAAATGCGGTGTGGTCAGTGAGCTAGAGCCAGACATCCTGAAGAGTGAGGTTGAGTGGGCCTTAAGAAGCATTGCTAATAACAAGGCAGCAGGAGATGACGGCATCCCAGCTGAACTGTTCAAAATCTTGCAAGATGATGCTGTCAAGGTAATGCATGCTATATGCCAGCAAATTTGGAAAACACAAGAATGGCCATCAGATTAGAAAAAATCAATTTATATCCCCATACCAAAAAAGGGAAACACTAAAGAATGTTGAAACTATCGAACAGTGGCACTCATTTCACATGCCAGTAAGGTAATGCTCAAGATCCTGCAAGGTAGACTTCAGCAATTCATGGAGCGAGAATTGCCAGATGTACAAGCTGGGTTTAGAAAAGGCAGAGGAACTAGGGACCAAATTGCCAATATCCGATGGATAATGGAAAAGGCCAGGGAGTTTCAGAAAAACATCTATTTCTGTTTTATTGACTATTCTAAAGCCTTTGACTGTGTGGACCATAACAAATTGTGGCAAGTTCTTAGTGGTATGGGGATACCAAGCCATCTTGTCTGCCTCCTGAAGAATCTGTATAACAACCAAGTAGCAACAGTAAGAACAGACCACGGAACAATGGACCGGTTTAAGATTGGGAAAGGAGTACGGCAGGGCTGTATACTCTCACCCTACCGATTCAACTTGTATGCAGAACACACCATGCGGCATGCTGGGCTTGAGGAATCCAAGGCTGGAGTTAAAATTGCTGGAAGAAACATTAACAATCTCAGATATGCAGATGATACCACTTTGATGGCTGAAAGCGAAGAGGAACTGAGGAGCCTTATGATGAAGGTGAAAGAAGAAAGTGCAAAAGCTGGCTTGCAGCTAAACCTCAAAAAAACCAAGATTATGGCAACCAGCTTGATTGATAACTGGCAAATAGAGGGAGAAAATGTAGAAGCAGTGAAAGACTTTGTATTTCTAGGTGCAAAGATTACTGCAGATGCTGACTGCAGTCAGGAAATCAGAAGACACTTAATCCTTGTGAGAAGAGCAATGACAAATCTCGATAAAATAGTTAAGAGCAGAGACATCACACTGACAACAAAGATCCACATAGTTAAAGCAATGGTGTTCCCCATAGTAACATATGGCTGCGAGAGCTGGACCATAAGGAAGGCTGAGAGAAGGAAGATCGATGCTTTTGAACTGTGGTGTTGGAGGAAAATTCTGAGAGTGCCTTGGACTGCAAGAAGATCAAACCAGTCCATCCTCCAGGAAATAAAGCCAGACTGCTCACTTGAGGGAATGCTATTAAAAGCAAAACTGAAATACTTTGGCCACATAATGAGAAGACAGGACACCCTGGAGAAGATGCTGATGCTAGGGAGAGTGGAAGGTAAAAGGAAGAGGGGCCGACCAAGGGTGAGATGGATGGATGATATTCTAGAGGTGACGGACCCGTCCCTGGGGGAGCTGGGGGTGTTGACGACCGACAGGCAGCTCTGGCGTGGGCTGGTCCATGAAGTCACGAAGAGTCGGAAGCGACTAAATGAATAAACAACAACAATGGAAATGCATTGGTGCCCATTAGCTTCTGGGTTCAATTGAAATTTTTGGTTGTCATCATTAAGGCTCTACATGGCTAATGGTCTTGATATTTTTGAGACCACATGCTTCAGGTGGAATCCGCTGGTCTGGTCAGATCGGGGAGATAAGGCTTTTTAAAAGTCCCACTGCTGAGGAAATGTCATCTTTGGGGACCCCACTATGATGTCTCCCCTCCTCTAACAACCTCCTCCTGGATAGCTGGAATGCCCCTTTTTATAAACTTGTCCAAGAGCCTTTGTCCTGTTCAAACTATGAGACGGCCAGGCAGAAATACTATTAAATTCTTTATTTACAATAACTATTTACAACAGCAGAAGTTCTCATAGTAGATTAGGCAATGCAATTCAATCAAGTCCACACAGGCAGTAAAGGACACCCAGGCAAGGCTGCAGGTTCAGAATGTGGCAAAACAGCGAGGCAGGACTCAGCCAATTCTCTGAAGCTGCAAGACTCGGTGGAGCAAGAGTGTGTGACAAAGAGGAGGCTTGAGGCATGAGTCTGTGAATGGGCACGCAGGTTGGACTAGGCTGGAATCCAGAGGCTAAACAAGGCTGGACTGGAGCATCTAGGCAAGGCTTGATTCTGGAGACAAGGCTGGACTGGGCTGGAGCGTCTAGGCAAGGCTTGGATCTGGAGACAAGGCTGGACTTGGCAAGAATGTCATGACGAGGCTTGAAACTGGAGGCAAGACCAAATCGTGCTGGAGCAACAAGGCAAGACTTGGAACTGGATGCGAGGCTGTGCTCGGTAGGGGTGGCAAGGAGAGGCTAGATTGAAGTGGCTTGTGCAGGAAGCAGGTCCATGACGACAGAAGGAGCTGGCTCTGGTTCCGTGCTGGCTACAGGCAAGGCTTCCAACTGGGGTAAGGACTCTTCTGCAGATGCTTGAAGGATCGGTTGTTTCCAGCAGCTTGCTCTTGGCACACGTGCCTTTTAAAATGATCCTTTCTGTGCCTTTTCTCACCTGCAGCCAACTAGGCTTCCTTTTGATTCATGTGCTTCTCTGCTCGTCTTTCTCGAGCACTGATTGGAGGATTTAAACCTCCCTCTGAAGTTTGTCCAGTCAGCATCTCTAATTTCTCCTGCTCTGCTCAGTCACTTCTGGTTTTTATTTCTCCAAATCCTCCCTGATTAGTTTCGATTTCCCCTTCTGACTCAAGATAAATTTTGTTTTCTGAGTCAGAAGCAGACTCAAATCTCACAGCCTTGAAAGCTTGGCTGTTCTGGACAGCATCTGGGGATGAGATGGAAGGGCATATTATCCTGAGACAAAGGTACATTGTGTGTTGTTGTGACAGCTGTTATGGGTTGAGTTGTTTCTGTTCTTGGTTCTTACTGTTTTTAACTCCATTTTACATGAAATGTCATAAGCTACTCAGGGTATTCACACTGAAGCAGCATACAAACCAGAGTAAATAAATAAAATGGCAAGAAATTCCATAGCTAGTATTTGGGAATAGTGGTCAGAGTAAGCTCCAGAATTTGCATGGAGGGTGGGGGAGATATTTGGAAAATACATATATTCTGGGACCACAGGGGGTTTACCCTTGATATAAATGAAATGATAACATCTTCCTTTATGAGCTAGGTATTGTGCTTATACCCTTATTCCATTTATACATAACACACTTAGGAAGTCTTATTACTCAGTGTTATGCTTCTTGGACTTAATGAACTCAGGAATAGAGATAAGTAAAATAGCCATACAGTACATGGATTTAAACTCCAGAACAAAATAATGGAAGTCAAGTTGATCATGTGAAAAATGACAATGTGCAAGGTGAAAACAATGGAGAGGAAGGAGATCTGCCTTTTTTGCTGTATGGGTATGTGGGAATGACCTTGGGAGACAGGAGGGAGAGCCACAGACTGGACAACCAGCATGTAAAAGATGTCTCAGCCCACAGAAGGGGGGATGGCATGGGAAATGTTTCAGAAGGGACCCTCCCTAGTTTTCTGGGGAGTAAAAGGAATGGAGGGGAGAAATACCTTCAATCTTGCAAAATTCAGTTAATGTAACCTAATGATAAACATAGAGCTAGTACTCCTGTGCTGCTTGCCTGGACTACCTTGCAGGGCTAACATTTGCTCACTCACATTTTGAGAATGACCTGTGGGAAGTGAATGAAGATGTTTTGCAAGCCATTATTTTTATCTGATTATATTTATGTGATTGTTTTCAATTTCATTATACACATTGTTTTGTTGATGTGAGAAGTTATTAATTTTACTGTATACTGAAAGACTTTAAATGAAGGAATGCATTTGTGTGTATAAATAAAGACTTGATGAATTTTATTTTGGGGAAAAAGTTTTATTCTTGCAGAGAACTCTGACCATTCCCAAATATATTATACTATTTATATTATACCATACTTTTATAAGATTTGAGAGAGAGATAGTCACACATTACATAATCCTTCAGTTAATAACAGTACCAACAATAACAAACATAAATTCAGATTAGGAGAAAATCCATTTGACTTCTGCAAGCAAATTAAAGCCAGGGGATTTTGGCTGAGAATATCACACATCCCCCAAATAATTTCTAAAGTTCCATTTCATTGTCCATTTTATTGTCCTTAATTTCCTGTGATAATGGTAACCTGGTATTTAACAATATTGTGGTAAAAATTAGATGGATGCTACTTTTCTGTCTGAATATATCTGTTATGGCATATTAAGAATTTCAGACAGGAAAGGGAACAGGACTGCAATAAAAAAAACAGTTGAAGACTTGGAGCTACTTCAGTTCAAGTCAGACTGTCAGTCTAGGACTGTATTGTCTTCTTGGATTAACAAGAGGTCTCTGGGATCTTAAGAGGGGATAGAGCTTTGGGAGAGGAGCAGTACACCGATGTATACAAGTATTAATTCTAATGTGGATTCTAATGGAATTCTAATGGAATATGAAACAACTTCATATGTTGTTGGATTCTGATTTGCATCAAGTTCAGCCAGTATGGCCAATGATTAGATATTATTGATGCTTCAGTACAAAAGCATCTGCAGATTTGTAAGTTTCCCTTCACAGATCTAATAGATAAAAGATTTGACAAGAGTTGAGGTCATTTGCCACACACATGTGACAGTAAGATAATGAAATATGTCTTTGCAATGGTGGATTTTTTTTAAAAAAAAGTTGAAGTCACAGACTGAAGCTGATCATCTCAGACAGAATCACTTTCACCTTGTTTGTGTTGGAATTATCAGGGGTCAACTCAGCATTGTCTGATAAGCATAAGGGGGTCTCTCTAGCAAACACATCTCTATTGTGCTTGTGGGATGTCACATGGGTCACCTGATTTCCACTTCCTCCTTCTTCTTGGGCTTGGGGATTAACAATCTCCATTACCCTTCCAGCAGAACTGCAAGCAGGAGGTGCTGCATGCAGCTCCTCCCCCTACCATCTCGCTTGCACACACACTTTCTATTCCATATAGAAAGTGTCTACAAAGAACCAGTGATGATTAAGAACTTTCTACTATGAATCTACCTGTATCCAGATCTATCGAATAAAAGTAAGGTATCTCTATTTTCTTCATCTAACTATAGTGTGAAGACTGAATTTATTTCTGCATGTAATTAAGCTTAATGTGCAAGTTCCTTTTTTTGGTTCATGCTTCTACTCTGCAAGATTGCTGTTTGCTGCTTGGAGTTCTTTTATTAACCTTTAAAAACCCCATCAGTTTGTGCTGTGGATTAAGTAAATTCTTCAAATTCCAAGCTCACAATATGATTGCATGAACATTCATAAAGAGTTTGTAATCTTTGATATCTACAAGCAGGGGTAGGTAAGATACATGCAGCTCTATTCTCTCTCTCTAATAAGAATTCACCAAGATGCTGATTGACAGATTCACCCTTCTAGGCAGAATAGTTCTTAAAATCCAGGTTAGAATCTGTCTCATTCTGCAATTTCATCTGGCCTACAAAGGAAATCAGTGGCATCTGACAGAATGAAATCTAGGTACAGAAAATTAGGACAGTCAAGCTTAGACAGGCAAAGTTAATGTAAGACTTAAGGAGATAAAATCTAGTTTAGGGATGTATGTCTGGCATTTCAAGCTAAGACAAGTGAGAAGCCATCTTGTGTGAGGATAGCTGGGACTAAGACCATGGTAGCTCCAAGCAAACTTTGCTAAAACTCATTCCTTAGTAAAACTAACAGAAACAAAAGAAAATTGAAGCTTTTCAAATCCAGTTGCCAACTATACCTGATCTAGGAGCAAGCTAAACTGTTAAAGGATCCTTGCCTGATTTTGCACTCAGAGCTCCACAAAACTGAGGAAATGGAGGCTTTACAGTAGCCAGAGAAGGTATACTTTGAGTAACACCCAAAATCTCAACCTGGTTAAATGAAACTACTGCCATATACAGGAGACTGTTATCCTTTGGATCACAGCCAGATGGCAACTAAACTAAATTTAGGACTCCTAGCACTCTAAATATCATGGCAATTAGTATCTATATTTAACCTGGTACATAGATATAGGTAGATCAGATGGAATTAGACTTATTCTTCTATCAGAAAGCATTGTTCTGACAGTGCAGTAGAATCGGCATTGGAAATAATGAGAAGGACCATTCAGGAAATAGGTTAAAAACCCTGATTGCTACTAGTTGCCATTGTGTCACTACAATGCTTGGGGCCATAACTGCAGAATGCTCAAAATTAGGAGGGGAGGGGAGTGAGAGGAAGTTACTTATCCTTGTTAAAAGGGAGTCAAGAAAGAGAATCCAGTTGCTATGGATTCATGTCGCTGAATTCCATTTCCATGGGAATTCATTGAGCAGGCCATCCTATCAGGCGACTAATCACCAAGCAACTGTTCTCAGAGAATGGTGTTTAACATATCTTGAGCTTGTGGTAAATTGCTGTACACCTGAAATATCCTGAGCAGCAGTAAAAATAATAAAAAAAGAATCTCTGTCAATTACTTAGTACATTAAGTGAAGGTTTTGCAGTGGGCTTTTTCTACTCAATAAACCTAAACAGATTTCAAGCATGCAATTATCATGGTTTCCTTAATGGGTACTGTTGAAAGTTCTAAGTGGTGGCTGGGGAAAAGCAAGCAAGCTTGCGGTATGTCACAGATTGAAAAGTCCCAGAGTTCCTGAGACATAGCAATGATATCTTGCGTCTATTAAGGAACTCCGGCATGGCACTATGTTGGTCTGGATTTACCTTGTCTGGCCATAGAGGCTGGGAATTATGCAGCCACACTCCACAAATGAATATGCAGCTTAAATATATGGCAAGTGTCAATTTGCAGACTGTAACCATCTGGAAAGTTAAGTTACTTAACTTCTCCAATCAATTTGGATGACTTCTCAGATGGAAGAACAAGGATATGTTCTGCAATATTCCTTCCTCCAAATTATTTATGCTAAAATCAGAAAACAGTCCTGGCTTAATTGTGTAGCCAATGGGGTACTTTGGGGTACTCTAGTACTTTACTAGGCCTGAGCCTAATATGCACCAGGCTACCATGGAGCCTTGACAGCAATGGATACTTGAGACGAACTCAGAAGGGCTCATGGGGGATAGGTAGAGGTTATATACCAAACTGAATAGGAGAAACAAAAGCATTTGAAATCTGTACTGTTGTCTAGTGGAATAGGTTATTCAGGCTGCAAAGGTGTCCTATAAAGGGATTCAGTCAGGCCAATGACCCTCCATTGGCTCCAAAATCAGCTGATAGCACTTAGGTTGGCATTTCAGCCTTTAAGTTGGTTATGTTCCATTGAGTCTAGTTGGTGGTTGATCAAACTGGAGAAAAGGTACTGATGGTGGCAGCTGGAGGTCCAGTTTGAATCACTACAACAGTAGTTGCACAATATGAGTTTAAGTTGCATTCTGCCCTAGAGTTTTTGGAAGTGTAAACTCTGGGGTTGGGAAAGAAGAAATGCCCAGGCTTGATAAGGATGCTTCAATCCTTGCCATTGTCCAGCAGGCATTCTAGGGGCAAATGTTACCCTGAACTCTGAAAGCTTGACTTAAATTGGGCCTTCCTTGTCCCAGTGGGAAGGAGGCTAGTAGCCTTTGGACTAAAAAGTCCTGTTTTGTCATTGTTGGAAAACTGTGGGCATTTTTCCTCTGTCAATTCATTTAGACTTCTCAGCTTCACTAATGTTGCCTAGGTTAATTTACAGTCATTTAAAATAAGGGTTAAGTGAAGGTCACAGGCTACTCTAAATTAGAGGGAAGCTTTTGCAGCAATTGCTGTGCTGTGACCTTTCCCACTCTTTTCAGATTTTTTTCCCCTGCCTAGTCAGGCTCTTTATTGCATTGTTAACTTGTGAAAAATACTTATAGTGGCTGTACTCAGTGGTACTGCAACAATTTTTTTAAAAGGTTAAAGCCATTTTAGGGTAATGCAGACATGAAACATCCATGGAGTCCTGTGGGGCCATTCTTTTTCCAGATCGGTTTTACTATGTGAACTGGGGGAAATGCAAAGCATGCCATGTGTATGCTCCAGAACAGCCCTTGGAGGCTTTTTCCTTCTGAAGTTACAGTGGCTTTCTCGCTGTCAAGGCTCTGTACCAACAACCCCTCAATATCAGCTGAAATGGAGCTCACTATTTGTGGATAATGAAATCCTTGCTACACTGACAATAAATGCCAGGCCCGGAAATACACATTTTTCATCCTGCAAAAGTCAGCCCCAGCATTCAGATGCTCTATGTACGCAATACACATTCCATCAAAGAGCACAGATGGTATTTGGATAGAGCAGGAGATGCCCACTGACTTTCAGAGGCATTTTCATAGAACAGCAAATCCTTCCCAGCAGCAGCCTGATGATGTGATTGTACTCCAAAGGGTTGATAGAGGACAAGTAGTCATCTTGGGATGACTACAGTGGCAGGTGCAGGGCTGGCAATTTATGATGTTTAGAAATACCTGGTCAAATGAACTTAAAATTTTAACTAGCAAGGAGGAGAAGCATGGCAGTATTTTGTTGGTCAAGAGATGGAGATTTTCAGATGGTAGCAAAAGTATTGTGAGATTCCAGCCAGCCTCTGACTCAGAAAACAAAACTCTTTCTGAGTCAGAGGGGGAAACAGAAACTTACCGGGCTGAAACCAGGACAGCAAAACCCAGAAATGACTCGGCAGCACAGGAAAAGTCACAGACGCTGATTGGTCAGTCTTTGGAGGGGGATTTGAATCCTCCAATCAGTGCGTGCGAATGAGATGCCGAAAAGTGTGCGAAGGAGAAGGCAGCCAGATTGGCTGCAGAAGTGAATAGGCATGCAAAGGATCGGCATAAAAGGTAGATGCCCAAAGAGCAAGATGCCAGAGACAACAGATCCTTTGAGTTCGCAGTTCCAGCAGAAGAGTTCTTACCTGCATTGGAAACAGCACCTGTAACCGGAGGGGAATCAGCACCAGTGTTTCATATCGGAGGGGACTTGGATCCTGCACCGGCTGCCACCGAGGATCTTCTCCTTGCCAAACCCAGCAGCCTCAGTCTCGCATCCAGCTTTGGACCTCCTCACTGACCTTGTGCGCATTCCAGATGTGCTTCCAGACTTGCTTCAAGTTCTCAGCCATGTCCAGAGTCTCCAGCCCAACCTTGTCATGCTTTAAGCCCTCAGCCTTGCTTTGAGTCTCCAGTTTAGCCTTGTCGCGTTTCTAGCTCCCAGCCTTGTCCAAAGTCTCCAGTACAGCTTCGTCATGCCTTTGACCTCCAGCCTTGCCTTGAATTTTCAGCCCAGACTAGCCGTGCTCCGCTTGCCTGACATTGTTCAGGAACTTCACATCTGTCTTGTTGTGAACCAGGTTTGCAACCTTGCCTAGAACCTGTGGTCCAGTCTGGTTGTGTCTAGTCCTTCGCCTAGTCCAGAACCTCCAGTTCAGCCTTGCCATGTGCCTAGCTTCCAGTCCAGTCTGGAATCTCCAGCTGAGTCCAGCCTCACTTCAAGTTCTCAGCCTTGCTCCAAGTCTCTAGTCTGGAGTATCCAGCCCAGCCCAGTGTCTCCAGCTGAGTCTAGCCTTGCTTCGAGTTCTCAGCCTTGTTCCGAGTCCAGCTTGTCCAGTGGGTCCAGTTGTGCAAAGGCCCTCCTGGCCATGACTGCCACCTGCTCTTCAAGCAGGAGTTGTGAGTTCAGGAGAACCCCCAAGTACTGCACCCATTCTGAATGCACTGCACTGAATGGTGCAGTGCAACCCCATCCAGAACTAAAGATAACAACTTCCTGGATACTGAGGAGCCATTAATCCACTGCCACTCCATCTTACCAGGGTTCAGCTGAAGCCTGTTGTTCCACATCCAGGCCCCCACAGCCCCCAGTCACTGAGAAAGGGCAGCCACTGCATCACTTACTTCACCTGGGATGGAGATATATAACTGGGTGTATTGATGATACCTCATCCCATGGTGATGGATGATCTCACCCAGCAATTTCATGTAGATGTTAAATAGGAGAGGGGAGAGAACCAAGCTCTGCGGCACCCCACACAGCAGGGGTTGAGGGTCAGATCTCTCATCTCCGATCACCACCAATTGGGACTGGCCCTGGAAGAAGGAAGTGAACCAGCTCAAAACCACGCTGCCCACCCCCAACTCCCTGAGCTGCCCCAAAAGGATACCATGGTTGATGGTATCGAAAGCCACTGAGAGGTCAAGAAAAGCCAGGATGGATGCACTGCCTCCATCCTGCTCCCACCAGAGATCATCCATAAGTGCATCCAATGCAGTCTCTGTCCCATATCCCAGCCTGAAACCTGACTGAAAGGGGTCCAGATAATCAGTTTCATCCAGAATCCTCTGGAGTTGTAAGGCCACCACTTTCTCAGTCACCTTCCCCAAGAAGGGAAGGTGGGAGACAGGACAAAAATTGTCCAACAGACAGTTTACCTTGACAGAGTATTCTTTAGGCTGCTATATCATCCCTGCTGCCCACTTTGTGTCTATAGATCAGAGCCACCATAATACCCAGTGAAATGAAAACATTTCACCCCATCTCAAGGCGCCATGTCAGCTGCTGCGGTGTGGGGCATAGGCCTCTCTTCTTTTCCATTAACTGAGCAGAAGCCCTTTGTAGGAGTCCAAGCTGGAGACAGTTGAGATGGACCAGAGGAGCACAGCACTAGCACAAATGTCTGACAGTTTAAGACAGTGGTTTCCGAAAAGGAGCTCTGTAATGGAAAAGGATTGATTTATTTTTGAATAATTTGGATAACCTTCTCCACTTGCACTGAAATACTGCCTTCTGTATGTTGAGCATCCCAAAGAAAAAAGGTAGGTTAAGGAACCATGCAGAAAATGTATATTGAACACACTGATTCTGCTGAAAAGCACCCAATACATCTACAGCAAGCAACAGCTATATATGTAAGCAGCAGAAGAGCAAAGCAATTTTAAGGCAATGCATGATGTTGCTTATATTGTGCAATAGAATTGTGCAATGTTCGCACGTACCAAAAGACAGCCTGAATCCTCCACTGACCTGCCAATAAATAGTATTCAAGCAGATTAAAAATGAAACAACAGCCCACCCTCACAGACGGTGAGAAGGTGATTATTTCAGTACACATTTGCATTGTTTGGATTAGCTGTAACATTTAGGTGGAAGAATTCCATCATGGTAAGAAAAGAAAAATATCGGTATGAAAATGTATTGAAGTTAAATGTTATTTAAGAAAATAATATATCTCTCAAATCAGTCAAGCATCACTGAAGGAGTCTAAAATGGGGTCAAAGAGTTGAAGTGTTTTATTCTTTTTCTACTTTTGACAGGGCATATTGATGCACCCTTTCCAAAGCCAACTTCATTTTGAGAACAATATTCTGCAAACTAAGATCTACTGCATAGAAAAAAAAAAAGCAAACAATGTGGTGGAATTATTCCAGGATATTACCTTTGTGAACTAGGTAGATGTAGCCCAGAGCCCAGCAACTCAAGGGCAGCCCTCAGCTAAGCAGTTTCTGCTTATCCTAAGTGCACATTACTTGCACTATAAGTTTCCCATTATCATACTTTATCTCTGTACTAAGTCAAGCTATCCTGAGATCAGCTTAATTAATCCAAATTCCAGCTGTGCTACAAGCAGACAGAAGTGTATAATTCGATCAATGAGAGCCCAGTGCAGGAGAATCAGTAACTCCATTGTAGCAAACGCAATATGCAAGGAAGTAATTCTCTCTCACACAGTTTAATACACAGAAAACACACCCTCTCATTTCTTTTGTTTTGCTCACTCATTCACTTTTTTCTTTCCTTTTGTAACTATTTGTCTTGCTGTTTCAGAATACTTTGTAGCCACTCTGATGTAGGAATATACACTTTCTTTGGAGGCCAAGAGACACTCCCAACCCTGGAAAGATGTGTCCAGGCCACATTTGGAAGAACAGGTAGGGCCAAGAAGTCTTCCCAAGTATTTTAACAGTTTTCTTTTCTGTTGTATTACACTCTAGTAGCAACTTGTGAAGGCGCTTTGGAGATCATACCCAAACTCTTTGGGGTAGCCTAAGGGGCTGAGATTGTACACCCCTGTCCTAATACCTGTCCCAAATTTCAGTTTTGTGGGTGTACAGTTAGATTCATTATCCCCATCCACCAAATTGTTTCTTCATGGTGCAGAGTAGGGGAGAGATCCCCTGGTGTCCAACTTTTCATCTCTAGTTGGCTGTTATTAGGTAAATAAAAGAGTTAAATCTTGGGACTGTTCATGTTAATTACTCCCAAATTGTTTCCAGTGGCTCTGGGAAGATCTGTGCCTTTTTGTAGTTACTAATAATGTAAATTCCTGCCTGTTGTTCATATCTGTCAGCTTTTCCAGGTAGACTAGACAGGAAGCACAGCCAGATGAGCCAATTCTTTTTTATTGTAAAGGTACATTAACAGAATCTTGCCAGTCTGAAAGTACATCTCTCCATCCCCCTGTCTCCTTTACAGTCCAAGAAACTTAGGAGTGTCCTGTTTCAGGTTTTGAACTTACACACACGCAGTTGCTAGGTGAAAATAGCAATTTACTGAAGGCTGAGTAGATAACAGCAGACAAGGAAAGGAATGTAGATCAAACCTCTTTGGGAAAGAAAGCTTGCCTGGGTAGTTTCGCTTTCAGTAGGAACATGCAGAAGAGAATTCAATTCCATTCCAAAGTTCAGAAAGCCAAGTCAGGTTTGTCAGCCAGTCCAAAAGTAAGGGTTACAGGAATCACGAGCAGAATCACAGGAACAACATGGCAAAGTAGGAGATCAGACAGTTGTGTCCAATGGAGAAACATAGGTCAGGGCTGCCTCTTAAATCAGGCTGCAGCCAGCTTTCTTTAATTAAGAGAGTTACTCCCTTGCTTAGCAAGAAGCTTCATTGAGCATCCTTGCTTGGCTCTCCACTCTACTCGCTGAGTCTGAGGGCTTGGAGGCCGTAGATCATCATCTGACTATTCTAGCTGTTCCAATGGTGCCTGTGTTTGATCAGCCTCAGGTGATACCTGGCTTGGTGTCTCCTGAGCTAACATTCCACTGGTTCAGCTGGAGCTGCTTCTTCAGAGTCAGAGTCCTGGGCCATGACAAGGAGGGTCTCTTCTGAGCCTCTTGTCCTGCCCACATTTCTGCTGCAGGCTCAGCTGCCTTTTATCTGACCATTCCCTTGGCTGCATCTCTTTGCCCTGTCTCCCAAGGTCATTCCCACATACTATTACAATATCTCTCTTCCTGCTTTTGCTTGCCTTGTTTGCTGATGCTTAATAAACAAAGATCAAACTATATTTCTGTAGCTGAGCTGAGTGGTGTATGTGCTTGTTCTGATCTGGATATAGAGATTGACCAGGAGTGTGCTGGGTACAAGCTGGAAATTACCCACAATAATTTTCAAACATCTACCACATGAGGTTAGCATGTGGTAGGAATGTGGAAGAAGTCAGGGGCTGTTATAAGGGGAAAACATAAATAACATTTCCATTACACCTGATTGTTTTTCAAAGAATTAGGAAATATGGAAGATTCAGTATCAATAAAATATCCTTAGCTATTATTCAGCTTATTGATCTCTGTCACTATTTAAGTTGCAAGATGGGAAGGCCTCTAAAGATGGGAAGAGCACAAAAAATAACAGGTAGACAAAGTTATGGAATATCAGTACATGATTAACACATTTAATAAGGAACTGGGAGGGAAATGAAAATGTTCAGAATAGAAGAATTACTAAGTAAATTGGAATTTATTTGTGAATTTTTGGAATGGATGTCATAACCAAAATACAGTAAGAAATATGTCTATGGATTACTTTCTGCATTATGGAAGATTGCATTCAGCTTGAAAACTTGATGTGTGTGATAGTGTGATGCACTAGGGCTGTGCAAAGCAAATCCTTACAAAGAGATGCTTCAGAATATGTGTGTCATGCCTTTTTGCTAGTCAAGAAAAGACATCTGGAAGCAGCTTCCAAAGCAGCCACATGAGCTGAAAAAAATCACAACTGCTTCAATAGTTCATAAAGGAATACAAAGAACTTCTTCTTTGCTTCATACGCACTCCTATGTCTTCTGAAGAACCCCCTTCAAAGGATATGTTTTTATTGTAAACTGCCCAGAGTCCCTCCTTGTTGGGGAGATGGGTGGTGATAAAGTTTGATAAATAAATAAATAACATATGTGCATCTTGGTGTGTGAGAACAGGTGGTATATATATTTAGAAAGAAAGAAAGAAAGAAAGAAAGAAAGAAAGAAAGAAAGTTTGAGGTCTTGGCAAATCGGCATGTCTCATTAGCATGTAAATGAGTTTGTCCCACAATGCAACTCTCTGTGCTATTGAGGAAGCTATTTGTTGCCACTCCCACTTCCTCTCTCTCTTCGTCCTTCCACCATCTGAGAGGAAGCATATTTTGCTTCTCTCTCCATCTTGGGCCTAAAGCCATGTGCTTGCCCCTTTCTCCCATGCAGCTCTTAGCATTTATAGGGCTAAGAGTTCATTAAGTTTAGGGAAAGAACAGAAAAACAGGGAACTTCATTTTTCCACTGAAGTTGGATGTAACTGAACCAAGAACAAAGTCAGTAAGACTCTTTTTACTTATCTTAAACCTACTTTGTCAAAGTGTGTGATTCTTTATGCTTGGGAGGGCTAAGTGTGTAAGATAAATAACCTATGTTTCTCTAACGTGCTTATTAAAGCTATTTAATATTCTTTTTCTGTGCGCAGCTTCTCCACTGTGTTAAGCTCTGTTCCATTCAGTGGTCCTAGCTTTCCACTAATGGCTTCAGAAAGGCAGGCAGGCAGGAAGACAAAGGGGTTACAGTCCTTTCCTCTATTTTATTATCCAGAACAGGTTTTTCAAACTGTGTTCCAGGGAATCCTAGCATTTTGCCAGAACTTGATGGGGTTCTATGACTAAGGAAAAAAATAAATCACTCAAATGCAGCCAGTTTTCTATTATTAGAAGTTTGTCTTTTGATCAAGAGTTCTGGGAATTTTATTCACTTATTTATAGGTTCCATGGCATGAAAAAAAAGAAAAAAGGAAAACTCTGTTTTAGAACTCCTTTCCCTGTACCCTCTTATGATCAACTGATTAGTGTGATTAGAAACTTACCCTACAGTGTTACAGATCCATATACACAAACTGTGAATTCAGCTGGGGATATGTTTGAATGACCCTGGACTGGTCTGAGATAATCCCAAGCCCTGAGTCTCTATTTGCACCCTATCTTTGCTCAGCAGAAGATTTACCTTCCTGCTGGTGTGAATTCAATTTCCAGAAAGCCTTGTGTTATCTTGGAAAACTGAACAGAGAGTCAAACTTTGCTGCTCAGTAGAAAAACATTTTGGGCATAATTGCACTTCATCTAATTCGATATAATTTCTGCTTTTTGAACTTGTGTCAGTTTTGCATATGCCCAAGTTCTCTTATATATACATATTCATTATATTTGGACACATCTAAGGAGGATGTGAAGGCATTACATTATTAAAAGAGAAATGTACAGAGAATGAGATTAAATGGGCATATATGCTTCAGTGAATGATACTTCCTCATGATTACCAGAAAAACGTTGAGCTTTTGACTCCTGGAATAATTACTATGAGACCTGAACAACTTAATTCACCAGGTAATTGCATGGTGGGTTTTTTTTTGTTCTATAAAATGTAAAGAGGTAACATTTAATTTAGAGGATACTGAATAACCCTCTAATTTCTCAGTAATTTCCATGTCATCACACAATAAAAGCAAGGACTGTTCTGTGGCCCAGATATGACAAGACAAAAATCTAACTCTTATCAAATATTGTTACAACATGCCTGTTATACACACACGTACAAGAGGATACATTTCTTCCATGGACATGGAATTCCAAAGAAGAAGGTTTGCTGATTGAGGTCCTGCAAATTTTGTTGATCATCTTGGTTGCTAAACAAGAGTTTTTAAAGAAATGGCCTGAATATGTCCAAAAATCTGGATCACCAACTGTGTTGAAGCACAAGGAAGAAATATACTTTAATATATTTACCAATTCCTTACAAAATACAGTGTAATAAAAAGGCAATTACAATGAGAGTAATAAAAGGATCGGGAATACAACAGCCAGTGTGCAAAGCAATTCTGAGCATCTTGTTCTAAAACTAAGATATCTTTCAGTTCACTGTACAGAGAATGACAATCATTCTTATGGAACAATCAGATTAGAATACAAACACTGGTAATAGCAAGATAAAAATGTCTAACAAAATGTGAAATAAAACACAGAATATTGATGGATACTATTACTACTGACACACTTCCTTTTCTTCCCTGAAAGGAAGCAAATTTTCTTCAGTGAAGCAACTTTTTTGTTTACTGTAAGCATAGCAAACTTACAGTGAACTGCTGTAAGCAAACTATCTTCATTAAAACAAACTGTCTTCATTAAACAAACTTTCTTTGTGAACTGCTGGCGTTGAAGGCTTTTTTCCTAAGTTACAAATTCAGAAGTAAACAACAAATGCACTTATTTACTCCTTAAATGGTCAAATGGTAAAACACAATTGTCATAATCATCATAGGTCGAATTACCCTCTTCTCTAATTTCTAAAATTGGGGAGATGGGGAATAAGGAAATGGAGGTATGTGCAGCTCATTAAGAAATCTGGCAAAACAATGTTGAGCTAATGTGGCATTCTTTGACCCTGGAGCCCTTTGACGTATCCAGCGTTGTCCTGCTGATTCAGGCATAAATGTAAACTGAAAAAATACTGTGTTTCTTTTCCTCTTTCTGAATCTTAAAAAAGAGAACAAAACCTTGCACATTATAAGCAATGAAGCAATGACATTTTTTTTTTATTAGCCAAGGGAGGAGAAAAAAATCTCCAATAATTTCTCAAGGGCAAGAGTCCTTAGCAGGGACAGTAGCACTACCCCTAACAACACCCCCCACCCCAACTTCTTCCTGAGGTCTTCCATTGGGATTTAATGGAAGCATGGAATGCCAGCCAGATTCTAAGCTACTAGAGAGAGAACAGGATTGTACGATAAGTGAAAGGATTTAATACTTAACACACACATACATGGGCTGTTTTGCCACCTCCTCAGTAAAGAGGTACACGAAGACCTCAGCAATGAGAATTTCTCTGAATTCTCTCCTCTGGAAGAATCTAAAGCAAATTTTGTTTCAACTTTAATAAGAACTCATAGGAAAATACAGGAGTGTTTCTCTGCCATCCACTAAACTGAAGAAGCCTGTGGCCATTTGATACTGTACCAGAAGCCATACGTTTTCAGCCTTAGAGAATTATGTTTTTAGATCATGTTGTCTTTGAAACTGGACAGAGATTTTTAAAAAGTAGAAGTGGAGTAGAATTCTTGAAGTATTTGTAGCTGAGAGCTAGCAAAGAATCAAATGCATTACCTTTTTATCTGCCTTCTGTATATGGAACCTATAGAGAGATATTTTTAAAAACCTTGCTGACTTGGGGTATGCTTTCTCAAAGAAATTGTTTATTTTCTCTTGAATGACACTAATGTCTGTCTAACACATAAAATAGCTCTTTTGCCTTGACAGCAAAAAATATCAGAGAGAGAGAACCAGATAAAATTACTGTAGACTGCTTCACAGAAACTAAGATATCATATAAATTAAATTTTTGTGCATAAATATCACAGTGTCCTTGCTATGCTGCAAAATTTGACATTTTAAAGTTTTTTTGCATGCCTGTATTGATCTATTACAATGGCTACCTGTGCATGGAATGGTAAATGAAAATTCTAGCATATCCTGATTTATTGTGAATGAGCTCTGTGTTAACACACATAGCATATTTATTTCTCCTTGGTTCATCTCTTGACATGACTAGTTGAACAATCAAGCCATGGTTTATTTAGCATGTTGTCTGAATATGTGGGATTAAGCTCTGAAACAAGTCTGGATTTGCAAAGCACAATCATAGTCAATTTACTGTGAAGCTTCAACAGGCAGGATCCCAGTGTTGGAAGAAATTAAGATCCATTCCCTGCCCTCCATGTTGTCTTCCCCCAGAACACGGTCTCCCTGCAATATTGCCTTCTCCTTGAGCAAGGTGAAAGGTTAAAGGTTACAAAATAGAATGAGTTTGATGCAAAAAGGAGATGCCAGAGATTAATATGTAAAAGGAAGCCCAACTGTTTAAACAAAGGATTCCCTCACGATTCAGTCAGAAACAGGAACACCAAAGGCCGCTCATTCACAGACTTTAGCAGAGCCCATTCAGGAAAGCGTTCTTCCCCAGCCAAACAGATCTCCATAATCCAATCACAAAAGATCCCTTCCAAGGTGAACATTCCAAGCTAGGAAACAAAGCCACAGCCCCGCAGGGAACCCAGACAACCAGGACAGGAAACAGCAACAGCAGGGGGCCTGACCACAGAGCGCCCCCTTTCTGAAATCGGTAAACTGCACTTTTCTCAAGTTCCTAGGGGGTGGGAACACCTTTGCATAGCAACAGCCAAGCTCTCCCACATAAAGGGCTGGTGGGGGAAATACAGGCACGGCCACCTTCCAATCAGCATACTTTGTACTCTGTACATGCTCTTGGGAGAATAAACCTTCAACCTCTGTTCCAGCAACTGCCTGTGTCTTTTCATTCCCAGCTCCGGACAAACCCTGGTAAGAATTTCTTCTAACGCGGGTAGCGGCTGTTGAACCATAAATGGGGAGACAACCTATTTTGGGCAGAGAACTACATTCTGTCTTATGTAAGTGCTGGACTCAAAAAGTAGGTGTGGCCAGAAAAAGGGAGGAGTGCCCAGAGCAAAAAAAGGCAGGATATGAATTTGTAAAAACAAAAGAAATTAATACAAATAAACATTCCCTCCTGATGCTTCCAAGAAGACCAGAAGAACAGCAGTTTTAGCAAACATATGCTGTCATATGCACTTTTTTCACCATCATCCATTTTTTATAAAAATAAAAGTAAATGGTTCAGAACCAAACATATGTATCGTTTTAGCAACCAACCCACCTTGTATGGAAAGATGAAAAAAAAAATGGATTGGAGAGGAGGCAGAAACCGTGAACCTGCCAAAATGGCAGGGGCTTTTGGAATGCAGCAGATTGCCCTGGCTCATGACTTTCCAATTCTGCTGACTAAGCCAGACTGTTGTGGGAAAAATGCCAACTTTCAATAAGAAGCCATATTGAGAGAGAAAGAGAGAGATGCAACAAAGTAGCTTTTATTTGCATGCACAGTTACAGTGATCACTGGGCTCTTAGCTACAATAAGGCAAAATAGCCCCAAACTATGCAAGGTTATGTGTTATATACCCCCAGAACTGTTACATAGGAATGATAAAGAAAGCAATGTAAATCATACTATGACCTTTACAGTCAGAATGTAACATCTGATATTACTGTTGTCTGACCCAGTGCTCTAAATTCCACATTCTACAAAGGCTCCAAGCCCACCCTCCCTAACTGATATTAGCACCTTCTAACATGAAGAATGTCCATGTAGTGTTTCCTTTCACACTGGGGAAGGGTAATAATCTCGATTCTGTTATTTGTCTCCTTCCCCTTCAGGGTCAACAGGCTGTTTCAGTTCATCTGCTCTGTCTAATATACAATTTAGTACCAGAAGGAAAGGGTAGAATATTATTTGTCCCCCACAGTAAATTCCAAAATATTTTCAAAATGTCAAGGAATATAAAATCCATACATCAAACAATAATTTTATATGTCAATTTCTTTTTTCTTTTTCAAACCCTAATTCTAAACATTCTAGGAAGTTTATTTCAAAATGGACAGACACCAACACCTGAAGGCGAGTATCTTGCTGACATATTGTAGCATCACTGTAATTAATCACATGGTCTCTGGGAAAAAAAAACAAAATACAACCAAGAGGGATCCAAGGGACTTACTGAAACCTCAAAGGGAGTCCCTGTGGCCTGTAAGCTGCAGGGTGTCCACCTTTATACCAGGCAAACTGCTGCTTGTCCTGGTTGAAGGAGCCAAACAGGAGTCCTTGATGTCTCATGATCAGTCAGGAATCTCTAGAGTATTTAATTAATTAATTAATTAATTTTCTTCATTTTATTTATTTTCTATCCCACCTTTATTATTTTTATAAATAACTCAAGGTGGCAAATGTACCTAATACTCCTTCTTCCTCCTATTTTCCCCACAACAGCAACCCTGTGAGGTGAATTGGGCTGAGAGAGATTGACTGGCCCAAAGTCACCCAGCTATTGTCATAGAAAATTAACATGTATTATTTTGATTGATTGGTTGATTATGTGCCATCAAGTCAGTATTCACTATTAGCAACCACATTGATAGATTTTCTCCATGATGATCTGTTCCTAACCTGGTCTTTCAGGTCCTCCAATGGTGCATTCATTGCTTTTGTAACTGAGTCTGTCCATCTTGCTTCTGGTCATCCTCTTCTTCTCTTTCTTTCTATCTTTCCCAACATTAGAGCCTTCTCCAGAGAGCTATGTATTCACATAATGTGTTTAAAGTATGATAATTTGAGCCTGGTCATTGTGCCTCAAGTGAGAACTCTGGGCTGATTTTTTTAATGATCCATTTGTTTGTTTTCCTAGCTGTCCACAATATTTTCAGAAATCTTCTCCAACACCAAAATTGAAATGTGTCAATACTCTTCCTATCCTGCTTCTCCAAAGACCAACTTTCACTTCCATAGAGTATCACAGGGAATACCTTGGCTTGCATGATTCTGATCTTTGTCAGTATAGACTTATCATGGCATCTGAATATCTTTTCCAAGGCTTCATGGTGGCTCTACCAAGTGCTAGTCTGTAGCGTATTTCTTGACTGCTTGTTCCTTTACTATTGATGGTTGATCCTAAAAGGCAGAAGCTGTCTACCACTTCAGTATATTCACTGTCAGTATTATTATTATTATTATTATTATTATGTTAATTTTATTACAGCCACCCACTCCCATAGACTCTGCAGTTCTAAGGCTGGTGTTGTACCTGTTGTTATTAGTTTGGTTTTGTTTACATTTAATCTTAGTCCCATTTCTTCATTATGGTCCTTGACTTTTATCACTAGAAATTGCAGATCCTTAGCATTTTTGGCTATAGTGCCATCAGCATAGCGCAGATTATTGATGTTAACCTCCAGTTTCAAAATCACATTCTTCTTTCAGTCCAGCTTCCTTAATATATATTCAGTGTGTGGGTTGAATAAATATGGGGAGAGTGTACAGCCTTGTGTATTATTCTACTTCAGATAATTGATCTCCTTTATTTAACCCCAAAGTTTTGTAGTCTTCAAATATCCAGAGATGACAATGCCAAGTCTTGCTATTCCCATCTTCCTCTGAACCAACTGGACTTGAGCCATCAACTTCTCCTCCACCGTCTTCTTGCAGTTCATTCTCAATATTTCAGCAAGAGGTCAGCGGATGTGAGCTTAAAATCTATAGTAATGTTGCCCAGGAGATTCTTTAAGTTGGTGGTGCTTCCTAGCATTCTGCTGTTTATAGAAGTGATTAAAGAGGATACATATTCCTCTGGCAGGCTATAGACATCCACTCAAATTGCCTTTGACACAATCGCTCATAATAGGTGCAGTTTGAACACATTAATAATCCAAGGTCTCTGACTGCCTATGGTCATGTCAGCTATTCAGGTCTACAGTATCTATAATGGTAACATACAATATTATGACTGAGAGGGTTGTTTATATTTCTGAGGACTCCTCAGCCCTGGTTGCTGAGCAAGCCCATTTCCCAGTCAGTTCTTCAGCTTGTTCTTTACAGTTAGTTATTTTGAGCATCCATCGACTGTTCTAGATATTAGACCTATTTAGCAGCATCTTAAGAAGCTGTGATGACATCAAAATTTAACTGTGCAAATGATGCATTCATGTAATGACATCATGTATAGTAAGTTGCATCAGTTGCATGACGATGTCACACACATGTCATCATTTGTCCCCCTTGCCCCTACCTGTGAATGTCTTTGGGCCCCTTATGTATTTCCTATTAAAACAAGGCCTCAGCCAAAAAGGACATATCTGGTGTGTTTTCATTTTTGAAGGTAGAAAAGTAGTGCCTGTTTTTATATTGCTCAATATCCTGTGAAACACACAATAATTTAAATATCCCCTCTCAAAGATCTTTCAAGTTAGCCCAGGATACAGATAAATACAACAAAAAAACAGCAAACAAATATATTTGATGTTAAATTGCATACCATAATTATTTTATAGATTATATTCTTATTGTACAAATTATATTCTCCTCTATAGTGGAAAGTAGAGCAGTTCTGTTTTCCCTTGCATTTTTTAAAAATAAAAGGATGACAAAGAGGTGCTTTTCTTGGTGGCTTTAGTCCCCATTTTGTGGCCCCAAAGCACTCCCATATTGGTGCCAATTTGGTGCTTTTTAGCAAGATAATTTGTAGCCTTTGGGTTTTTTTTTTAATTAAGAAGGTACAAAATAAGTTTATGTTTCCATGTGGCTCAACACACCTATTTTCATTTATTTATTTTATTTATATTTCAAATTTCATCACTGCCCATCTCCCTCAAAAGAGGGACTCTGGGTGGTTTACAATAAAATTTTGCATTAAAAAAATTCCCCCAAATCCCCAGAGGAAAAAAAAAAAGGAGCTTAAAATACTTGATTCTGCTCACTGGTGATTTGATTGCATCACTGGACATACTCCCTGGGTGTGTAAAAATAGTGTAAACCTCTCCACCTGGCCATAAAAAGTTGTTTATAACAGTTCTAGTGGATAAATCTCCTTGAATGCTTCAGGCACTGCCTCAGTTCTTCTCTGAAGATTCTAGAACGATGCTGCACCCAGGGCATTCCAGCTAATAGAATGGTCCCCCAGCAGCCACAAGACCATCTCCACTACTGTGTCATTATCAGTAATAAGCCACTGCTGACGCAGTCTTTTTAAACATTGCTTTCATAATTGTCTCCAGTTATGTGTGTGTGTGTGAAAGAAAGAGAATCTTTTCTCCCAGTTTGTTCCATGTGCTTTCTGTACATGAGAGCAGTTTCTATGCTTTCTTTTGATCTCACAACCTTTCTTTCTTGGTATCATTTCCCTTCTCCTCATTGCCCTTACTTTTCTCAGCCCCATTTGCCCCTATTGCCTGTTTCATCTGATGCATTATGGCAACCCATTTGACTTTTCTGATGTGATGGTATCACAGATGCCAGCAAATAAACTCATGGGGATTTCCATAGGCCATCAGATTCAATTGCAGTGAGGCAAAGGATACTGAAAAAAAGTAGAGGAAGAAGATGAGTGCCAAGAAGCCACAGCCAAAGGGAAAGAGTCTCTGGACACCACTGAGACAATAACACTTTCATCAAGAAGAGTAATTTTTTGACAGTTACTGTACTTCGGGTGCATCAGAGACAAAATGCATCAAAGACAACATGACTTTTAGCAAGTATTTGACACAGGTCTAATTTAAAATTACACCCTTTTCTAGCTGCTTATGGCTATCATTAGTGGATCCATTTGGTTAAAAAGTCACCTTGTATGATGATTAGCAAACTAAACCTGTCCTTCCTCACCTATGTTTTGCAAGGCAGGATTGAACGTGTTGCCAAAAGAAATATGCTTAATTGCTTCGGATAGAAACTCATTCATAATTGAGTTTACTGTAATGTAAATCTGGTCTTAGTGGAATATAGCTGCTGTACTTAGTTGGTACTAAAGTGGGATTCCAAAGCACAGGAGTGAGAAATGAGATGAAGGGAAGGAGAGAATGAATATCTTGGCATCTCACCTTCTTCAGAGAAAAAGCAAGAGATTAGTTTAGCCAGCCCATGACACTAGAGTCAAAAAAAGAAGGATTGCTTGACCCAGCCAAGCGAAAAATCTTGTATATTTTCTAAGACCTTTTTTTATGACTTGTTTTATCTTACCATTAAACCTGAGCTGGGAAGCAGAAGCTGAACTCACTGGGGAAGATGGAGCCAAGAATATTGTCTATTTCATTCTTAGAGGCAGAAATGGCCAGAAAGATATTTAATGGAGGCACTGGATGTTTATAGTATATGCAGGGACAGCTGTAGATTAAATCAACCCCTACTTCTACAAATTCCTATCCACTAATACACCAGTCATGTTAGAAAAATAGTAAACACTTCTACCTACCACTGTTAATTAGAATTCAGGAAGCCAGCAGGAAATTTTGACATTGACAGATAAAGATGAAAAAAGAATTATTTCCATTTGGTGAGCCATCTATGATTGTTGTTTATTCGTTTAGTCGCTTCCGACTCTTCGTGACTTCATGGACCAGCCCACGCCAGAGCTTCCTGTCAGTTGTCAACACCCCCAGCTCCCCGAGAGACGAGTCCATCACCTCTAGAATATCATCCATCCATTTCGCCCTTGGTCAGCCCCTCTTCCTTTTGCCTTCCACTCTCCCTAGCATCAGCATCTCCTCCAGGGTGTCCTGTCTTCTCATGATGTGGCCAAAGTATTTCAGTTTTGCCTTTAATATCGTTCCCTCAAGTGAGCAGTCTGGCTTTATTTCCTGGAGGATGGACTGGTTTGATCTTCTTGCAGTCCAAGGCACTCTCAGAATTTTCCTCCAACACCACAGTTCAAAAGCATCGATCTTCCTTCGCTCAGCCTTCCTTATGGTCCAGCTCTCACAGCCATATGTTACTACGGGGAACACCATTGCTTTAACTATGCGGACCTTTGTTGTCAGTGTGATGTCTCTGCTCTTAACTATTTTATCGAGATTTGTCATTGCTCTTCTCCCAAGGATTAAGCGTCTTCTGATTTCCTGACTGCAGTCAGCATCTGCAGTAATCTTCGCACCTAGAAATACAAAGTCTTTCACTGATTCTACATTTTCTCCCTCTATTTGCCAGTTATCAATCAAGCTGGTTGCCATAATCTTGGTTTTGTTGAGGTTTAGCTGCAAGCCAGCTTTTGCACTTCCTTCTTTCACCTTCATCATAAGACTCCTCAGTTCCTCTTCACTTTCAGCCATCAAATTGGTATCATCTGCATATCTGAGATTGTTAATGTTTCTTCCAGCGATTTTAACTCCAGCCTTGGATTCCTCAACCCCAGCATGCCGCATGGTGTGTTCTGCATACAAGTTGAATAGGTAGGGTGAGAGTATACAGCCCTGCCGTACTCCTTTCCCAATCTTAAACCAGTCCATTGTTCCGTGGTCTGTTCTTACTGTTGCTACTTGGTTGTTATACAGATTCTTCAGGAGGCAGACAAGATGGCTTGGTATCCCCATACCACTAAGAACTTGCCACAATTTGTTATGGTCCACACAGTCAAAGGCTTTAGAATAGTCAATAAAACAGAAATAGATGTTTTTCTGAAACTCCCTGGCTTTTTCCATTATCCAGCGGATATTGGCAATTTGGTCCCTAGTTCCTCTGCCTTTTCTAAACCCAGCTTGTACATCTGGCAATTCTCGCTCCATGAATTGCTGAAGTCTACCTTGCAGGATCTTGAGCATTACCTTACTGGCATGTGAAATGAGTGCCACTGTTCGATAGTTTGAACATTCTTTAGTGTTTCCCTTTTTTTGGTATGGGGATATAAGTTGATTTTTTCCAGTCTGATGGCCATTCTTCTGTTTTCCAAATTTGCTGGCATATAGCATGCATTACCTTGACAGCATCATCTTGCAAGACTTTGAACAGTTCAGCTGGGATGCCGTCGTCTCCTGCTGCCTTGTTATTAGCAATGCTTCTTAAGGCCCATTCAACCTCACTCTTCAGGTTGTCTGGCTCTAGCTCACTGACCACACCGTCAAAGCTATCCCTGATATTGTTATCCTTCCTATACAGGTCTTCTGTATATTCTTGCCACCTTTTCTCGATCTCTTCTTCTTCTGTTAGGTCCTTGCCATCTTTGTTTTTGATCATACCCATTTTGGCCTGGAATTTACCTCCAATGTTTCTAATTTTCTGGAAGAGGTCTCTTGTCCTTCCTATTCTATTGTCTTCTTCCACTTCCACGCATTGCTTGTTTAAAAATAATTCCTTATCTCTTCTGGCTAACCTCTGGAATTTTGCATTTAATTGGGCATATCTCCCCCTATCACTGTTGCCTTTTGCTTTCCTTCTTTCTTGGGCTACTTCTAGTGTCTCAGCAGACAGCCATTTTGCCTTCTTGGTTTTCTCTTTGTTTGGGATGTATTTTGTTGCCGCCTCCTGAACAATGTTGCAAACTTCTGTCCAGAGTTCTTCCGGGACCCTATCTACTAAGTCCAGTCCCTTAAATCTATTCTTCACCTCCACTGCATATTCCTTAGGAATATTAGTGAGCTCATATCTAGCTGATCTGTGGGTCTTCCCTAATCTCTTTAGTCTGATCCTAAATTGTGCAATAAGGAGTTCGTGATCTGAACTACAGTCAGCTCCAGGTCTTATTTTTACCGACTATATAGATGTCCGCCACCTTTGGCTGCAAAGGATGTAGTCAATCTGATTTCGGTGTTGTCCATCTCGGGAAGTCCATGTATAAAGCCATCTCTTAGGTTGTTGGAAGAGAGTGTTTGTTATACAGAGTGAGTTGTCTTGGCGAAATTCTATCAGCCTATGTCCTGCTTCATTTTGTTCTCCCAGGCCATGCTTACCTGTAATTCCAGGTGTCATTTGACTGCCCACCTTAGCATTCCAGTCTCCCGTGATGAAAATAACATCTCTTTTAGGCGTGTTGTCCAGTAGGTGCTGCAGATCCTCATAGAGCTGCTCTTCTTCAGCTTCTTCAGCATCTGTGGTTGGGGCATATATTTGGATCACTGTGATGTTAGATGGCTTGCCCTGAATTCGAACTGATATCATTCTATCAGTTTTTGGATTGTATCCAAGCACTGCTTTAGCCACTTGACTATTAATTATGAAGGCTACTCCAATTCTTCTGTGGTCCTCTTGTCCACAGTAGTAGATCTGGTGGTCATTTGATGTGAAGTGGCCCATTCCAGTCCATTTCAGTTCACTGACGCCCAAAATGTCTATCTTTAATCTTGACATCTCACCAATAACCACATCCAATTTGCCCTGGCTCGTAGATCTTACATTCCAGGTTCCAATGGTGTGTTGATCCTTAGAACATCGGATTCGCCGTTCACCACCAGCACCGTCGGCCGCTAGCCGTCCTTTCGGCTTTGAGCTAGCTGCGTCATCACGTCTGGGGCTAGTTGAACTCATCCTCTGTTCCTCCCCAGTAGCATTTTGACCATCTTCCGACCTGGGGGTCTCATCTTCCGATGGTATACCGACATATCTCTGGTTGTACTGATCCTTTTCACGGCAAGAATACTGGGGTGGGTTGCCATTACCTTCCCCAGGGATCGCATTTAGTCTGACCTCTCTGTCATGACCTTCCCGTCTTGGGTGGCCCTTCACAGTTTAGCTCATGGCATCATTGAGGTGCTCAAGCTCCAGCACCACGACAAGGTAACGATCCTTTGCTGAAGGCCATCTATGATAGACTGGGTAAATTAAGGATCTAGGACACCAAGTGCTTCTTGATCCTTCTTTGGTCCTCCAACTTTGGAGTCCCTCAAGTACAGCTGCTGAACACTTTATGTATTTATTTATTTGCTCAATTTATATAGTGCCCATCTCACTTTTATATGACTCTAGGTGGCTTAGAAAAAAACAAATAAAAACACAAAATACATAATACGTAATATGTAATAGAAAACAAAAATAAAAACACATAGCAGCTGGGCATGTTCTGACCTATGATCCAAAAATCCCTCATGAAGCCTATGAGAAACACAGAACATTCTGACTATGCTCATGGGCAGGACATAGTTCCTATTTACTTCACATCCTTACCATGCCCATTGCAACCCTTAGCCCTATAAAATATGTTGAATTTGGCCTTGATCATCACTAAGTTTTCTACTTGTGATCAAGGCTTTCTTTAAAGACTCCAGTATGTATGTATGTATGCATGTGTATCAACAACTGAGAGGAAGCTGTGGCGTGGACTGATCCATGGAGTCACGAAGAGTTGGAAGCGACTGAATGAATAAACAACAAATATATATTTATCATAGTCCCTTTGTACCTTTGCCAATTGTTTCTCTGAAAATGGACTAAGCATCTTCAAAGCACATCTAAATCAGATTGGTCAACTTCAGTTGCTTTAATAGAAATGTTAATTATCAAATTAGGTGTGCAATATTAAGGATTTAGCTTATAATATATAAAATCTCTACAAATTTCATATCAGTGGCTGTCAGTCATGGGTTTTGGACAGTTTCCTAATTAGCAGTTGAAATAGCATTGAAGCCCCTTTTATTATTTATTTTTGTGTCAATTTTTTACAATTAATTATGAATGATGTAATCAAGGGCTTCTTCACATTATGTATTTTCCAATAACATAGGTCATCGGTCATTTCTCCTGGGTATTATGCTTTCTCAACCACTATGAATATCCTTGACAAGTTTCCACTGGGACAAATTAATTAAGAAGGTAGTGATGAAACTTCATGATCTGCCAAAAAAGTCTCATTGGTTTTTATATTTTTGTATTGTCCTTGGAAAAACATCAGGGGAATTCTGAATTAAACCAAAGGTTTCACCTAGTTTAGCATTTTTTTTTCCAGCAATGATCAGTAAATTGTTTTCAGTATGCTGGCCATGAGTTTGACCACATTGAAAACATCCCACACAATTCTACATGCAATTTTATGCATATCTATATTACTTGCTGATATTTAAACAATGCTGCAGGCCTGCATCTGGTATTTTCCAACTATTTTTGGTGTGGTATAATAGTTATTTGGTTTATGTCCCGCCTTTAATTTTTATAACTCAAGGCAGCAGACACAATTTTCTCCACAACAGCAACCCTGTGAGATGGGTTGGACTGAGACAGAGTCACTGACCCAAAGTCAACCAGCCAGCTTGCATGCCTATGAGAGGACTAGAACTCATGGTCTCCTAGTTTCTAATCCAGCACTTTAACCACTATGCCACACTGGTTCTCTATCTGCAAAGTTAGGCATTCTGTTTCCTAAGGCATTTCTGTTTCAGAAGTTTGCTCTGTCAGTGAAATCCAGTATATACTGTAGTTTTAAAAATCAATATTCCTTTCATTTCACTGATACACTTGCTCAAGATATGCAAAGCTTGATGAATTGCAGCATTGCTGCTTTTTATTTTTGAAGACCTGCCTGCCTGCCTGCCTTTTTTATTATGCTTTTAGGAATCCAAATATACAGTAGAGTTGGATACAGAACTAAGTTACTTAAACTTAGGTCCCATTGAAATCAAATTTAGAAATAACTAAAATAACTAAAGTCAATGGGAAGTAAATACTAGTGAAGCTCTTGGCTAAATGTTGTTGGAAGTCCAATCCTGGATTAAATGGATTGTGGTTTTATCCAGCTAATAAATTATTGTGGTCTGTTGTGAGTATATTCTCCTTGTCATTTGCTTTGGTAGTGAAACACTGTGTGTGTGTGTGTGTGTGTTTAATGTACTTGGGTTTGTAGCCTGCCTTTGTTTCCTCTACTGCTGCTAATAGCCATGAAAGATAGTTTGTTACTGTTTTTTTTTCTTTTGCATATTTTACTGCTTTAAAGGTGTTATTGGTTGTGTTGTGTGCCTTCACTAACTGTTCTCTCTTTATTATGACAAAAGTATCATTTAGATAAGCCATTATCCCAAAGCTGGAGTCAGAGGCAGGGTGTAAAGACCAAGAGGTCTTCTGAGAGCTTTCAGCCTTCTGCTCTACAAGTCACAGGTTCCAGTACATGGTTATTAAAGGATGGGCTTGCAGGAAAAAAAAAAAAAACTCCTTTAATAAATATATAGTCTGATTTTGAGGGTAAAATCTCAGTGAAAGCATTTAAACTTAATGCCAATCCCCTTAACAGTAAAAAAAAAGCTAGATTTTCATGAAGTCTTGTTAACCAGCTCTATTCCAAGGGAAAAGGGGATGGGTTACAGAATCTTGAAAGTATGTGTATACTTCAGCTGTTCTCCTATTAGTGAGTATATTAAGGTGACTCCCCCCCTTGATTCCTTTAATCCTCTTTCTAATTCTCTCTTGATTTAGGGGGAGTTAGTTCCCTCTTTAAGAGATATGTATGGAATGTTCATCTCTTCTTCTTCTGCAATGCTTTGCAAAGCCCATTTTGGTTCCCAGGCTAAGAAAATTTCATTATACTTAATTATAATCAAAACCTATAAACAATATTCAGTATACAAAGTATCAAATAGCACATAAGCAATGGTAGAGTAAACATCAGTTAAAGGCTTAGCATAGTACAATTAGAAGGGCACATATAACACCTTTGCTACGGGAGCTGCATTGGGTGCCAGCTGGCTTCCAGGTCCAACTCAAGGTGTTGGTTATCACCTTTAAAGCCTTACATGGCATGGGTCCAGGTTGCTTGAGGAACTGCCTCACCCCCATCACATCGACCCATCCCACCTGGTCAGGCAGAGAGGGCATGCTGCGGACCCTGTCCATGAGGGATTGCTGATTGGCAGGGTCCAGGAAGAGGGCCTTCTCTGCCATAGCACCCACCCTTTGGAACAAGCTACCCCCAGGGATAAGACAGGCCCCCACTCTCCCAGCTTTTTGCAAGGAAGTAAAAACATGGTTATGCCACCTGGCCTGGGATGGGAGGGAGGACAGCTATTCATGGGGGTGGTTGGCCCCGTGAGGGTACCAAGGTTAAGATCTTCCCGTCTTGAATTTTATATTTTATATTCTATATTTTATATCTTGTAATTGCATTTGTATTTTTATGTATTCATATAGTATTGTTTTAGTGATTTGCTACTTTTACTATTTGTAAGCCACCCAGAGTCTTTGTACATGAGATGGGCAGCAGAGAAATTTAATTAATTAATTAATAAAACTGGGCAAAAAGAAGTTTCAAAACACTCTGAAGACCAAGAAATAAAGAGTTGTCAAGGAAGGGCATTCCAAAGAGCCAACCAGAAATGGCTCTATGCCTCAGAGTGGCCAGTCTCTCACCTCTTACTAAATCCAAGAGCAGGACCTCAAATGCTGTTCTTAGAGTTTATACAGTGTCCTTCAGATAATCCAATCACCTTAAATTGGGCCTAGAAACAAATTGGCAACCACCATAACTAGTATTTCTATATATACACACATACATACTGTGATGGTTGCCTTATTCAGAAAAAACACAGACTCACCAGCCAGGGCTAAGGATATCTGGTTTATTAAGAATAGAATGCATACACGGAGAAAGACGGGAATGAGCACATGGCGTGTGAGGTAGCCGGTAAATACCCACGGTGCAGACCTGATCCTTCCCCACCCCCCATTGTCCCAAAGTCCTGACTGACGGTGAACCCGGAGTCTCGATGGGTGATCAGGGGGCGATTCCGGAGTCTCGATGGGCGATCAGGGGGATTAGCGCTGATTACCTCTGTCCTCTTCCTGTGTCCGGAGCAGGTGTGTCCCCCATGGTAATGCAGAGATGTCAGGGAGATAGGATGATGGCTTCTTGGGTCAGGGCAAAGGTATGCTCCTTTGTCCTTTATTTGTTTTTGTCTTTCAGTGCTTATAAGATTAGCCCTGATTCCTTCCTTCCCCTTCCCCTTCATCAGAAAGGCATGTTCCCCATTGTGATGTATGTATACATTGCAACGGGGGACATGACATACTGCCTCCCCCCCCAAAAACTTCAAGGCGCCGGTTTGGAAGGATACGCTGCATGGAAGCGTGTGACTAGCCGTTGCGCTGAGACATCCCGGGCATGCACCCACTCAGGTTGGGGGAAATGTCTCCAGTGGACCAGGTACTGAAGGGTGCCCCGTAGCCTTCTGGAATCTAGGACCTCCTTGATTTCAAAGTGCTGCTGCCCATCGATCATGATGGGAGGAGGCGAGGGGGTTTCGTTATGCCACTTTGAGGAGATAGCCAGTTTCAGTAAGGCACAATGGAATACCGGGTGTATGTGTTTCAAGTTGTGTGGCAATTCTAACTTAAAAGTTACCGGGTTGATTATTTCCACTATTGGAAAAGGGCCAATGAACTTGGGGGCTAACTTCTTTGAGGGCTGTGGAGACTTAATGAATTTGGTGGAGAGGTAGACCTTATCTCCCACTTTGAAGTCTGGCTGCGCAGCCCTGTGGTTGTCCGCATAATGCTTGTAGGTTGCTTGGGCTTCGGAGAGAGCCAGCTGAATGATTGGCCAAACGTTGGCTAGCTGAGCAGCCCAGTCATCTGGGGAACAAGGCGGGGTAGCTGGCTGTGGCAACTCCGGGATCGGGACAAAGTCTCATCCATAGACTACCCAGAAGGGGGTGTGCCCCGTGCTCTGGTGCACTGCATTGTTGTATGCCACCTCAGCAAAGGGGAGTAAGTCTACCCAATCATCTTGCTGGTAGCTTATGAATGAGCGCAAAAATTGCTCCAGGGTGGAGTTAAGGATTTCCGTAGAGCCATCCATGTGGGGGTGCCAAGCAGTGGACAATTCCTGCTTGGTGCCAATCAACTTCAAAAATGCTTTCCAGAATTGTGAAGTAAATTGTGTACCCCTATCTGTGACCAAGCGGGAGGGGGTGTCCTAACAGCCAGGAACCACGCTGAGACAAGGAACAGGTCTCTAGTGTTTTATTGTCGCTACATAACAGGGAAATCCTAACAAACTGAAGAAGCATGGGAAAAACCCAGACATATAAACCCCAAAGGTTAAGGCGGGCCCAATCGGTGTCTCTTGGAATGGCTACCTAATTCCTCAGTGCTACGCATGCGCTTTACAGCCTGGATGGGAGCCCCCTGCTCGCCATCCTTACTCATGACAGGGGGTACCATGTAATTTGTAAATGTGATTTAAAAAGAGGCGTGCCAGCTGTTGAGCGGAGGGAATGGAGGCGCATGGAATAAAATGGGCCTGTTTCGAAAAGTAGTCCTTAACCACCCAGATGACTGTTTTCCGCTGGCTGGGTGGCAGGTCTACGATGAAATCCATCGAGATTTCCTCCCAAGGGCGGGAGGGGCTTGCCACCAGCTGCAATAGTCCCTGGGGCTTACCCACTTTTTGCTTGGCCATAGCACATGTAGGGCAAGCAGCGACATAATCTTTTACATCCCTCCTAAGTGTAGGCCACCAGAATTGTCGCCTTACCAGATGTAACGTTTTTACAAAGCCAAAGTACCCTGCCGTTTTGTCATCGTGAAAACGGCTCAGAACCTCTGCTCGCAATTGCTCCGGCACGTACAGGCTATTTTGTTTCCAGGCCAAATCATTTTCAAAAGAAACATTGTTTTTATTGGTTTGCAACCATGTATCCATTTTTAAGGCTTGTATGAACTGCTGTTGCAATTGCAATGAAATTGATATGCGTCTCCCTCCCCTTGCGGGCGGTTGTGCTGGAGTATGCTGCGTTCCAGTTTGGCTGCGCGTGACAGCTTGGCAACCCAGCTGTGTGTCGGTCCACACAGTACCTATAATGTCTGATGCCTGACTGGCATCCTGGGGCCACCTAGAGAGAGCGTCAGCTAAGAAGTTCTTTTTTCCTGGTATGAACTTCAGCTGAAAATTAAAGCGGCTGAAAAATTGAGCCCAGCGAACCTGCTTGGGGCTGAGGCGTTTCGGGGTACTGAGCGCTTCCAGGTTTTTGTGGTCTGTCCAGACATCAAAGGGGCAAGTGGCCCCTTCCAGGAGGTGTCGCCATGCCTCTAAGGTAGCTTTGATGGCAAAAGCCTCTTTCTCCCATACATGCCATCTCCGTTCTGTTTTGGAGAACTTGCAGGAGAGGTACGCGCAGGGCTTCAGCTGATCATTTGGATCCCGCTGAAGCAAGAGCGCCCCAATCGAGAAATCGGAGGCATCTACTTGGACTACAAAGGGCTTGGTGGGGTCGGGGTGTTGCAGAACCAGTTCGACTGTGAACAGGCTTTTAAGGTGATCAAAAGCCCTTTGGCATTCAGGTGTCCAGTTAAGTAGCGCTCCTGGGTTTCGTGCTTTGTGCGTGTCTCCCAAACCCTTGGTGCGGAGTAAATTAGTTAGAGGCAAAATGATTTCTGCTAGTCCCTTGATGAACCCCCTGTAAAAATTAGTAAATCCTAAAAATCTTTGTAGTTGCCCCCTAGTGCGTGGGCGCTCCCATGCCAGGATGGCCTGGACTTTCCCAGGGTCCATTTCAATGCCCCTCTCGGAGATTCTATAGCCCAGATAATCTATCTGAGATCTATGAAACTCGCACTTAGAAAGCTTGGCAAATAGCTCGGCTTTGCGAAGTTTCCTGAGCACCTGCTTAACCAAGCGTTCGTGCTCCTCTTCAGTCTCAGAATATATCAATACATCGTCTAAATACACAAGGACCCCCTTGAACAAGTGTTTGTGCAAGATCTCGTTAATCAATTGCATAAATACCCCTGGTGCCCCTGCCAAACCAAACAGTAACACTTTATATTGGAATAATCCCAGTGGGCAATTGAAAGCCATCTTCCACTCATCCCCCTCTCGTATGCGTATGCGAAAATAGGCTTCTCGCAAGTCCAGTTTAGAGAATATTTTCCCCTTTGCCAGATGTGCTAATATGTCTTTGATTAGGGGCAAAGGATATTTGTTGGATATGGAAGCCGCATTCAATCCGCAGTAGTCCGTACAGAGTCTTAATGTCCCATCCTTTTTTTCTCTGAACAACAATGGGGTTCCAACTGGCGAGTTTGCGGGCTCGATGAAGCCTCGTGCTAAATTCTTGTCCACAAACTCCCACAATGCTGCCAGTTCTTTCTGGGTCATTGCGTAAATTTTGGGCTTTGGCAAAGGTGTGTTGGGGATCAGTTCTATCGCACAGTCAGTCTTTCTGTGGGGTGGGAGTTTGTCTGCTTCTTTCTCCCCGAACACATCTGCAAACTCCGCGTACCTGTCTGGCAAGCCTTCCAGGGCTGCTGCCACCAGGTATGTGGTTGTAGACACCGCCCTCCCCACCGCAGCACAGGGAATTCGGTCCCCTCTAGGTGCTTGGTAGAAGCCATCTGTAAACGTGATCATCCTGGTTTCCCAATTTATGTATGGGTTCCTTCGTACCAGCCACGGGATGCCTAAGATGATTAAAGGGTGGCCCACTGGTGCCACGACAAATTTCAGTCTCTCCTGGTGGCTGCCTAACTGCAGCGGCACTTCTCCGGTGAATTCGGTGACCGGGCCCCCTCCCGCTGCCGAACCGTCCAATTGCGTAAAAACTATGTGGTGCTGAAGTGGAAAGCACAGGAGATTTAAATCGGCAACCACGTCCGGGTGCATTAGGCACCTAGAACAGCCCGAGTCTATTAGGGCCCAGACTTCAATTGACTTCTCAATGGACTTTAGCTTAACTTTCACATACAGGGTGGGACAGTTGGCACTCACCCAGGCGTCACTGCGCCCATTCTCCTCCTCCACCTGCCCTCTGGCGCTTCTCAGGGCAGGTGGCTGGCGTTTCCCGCCGGTTCTTCCTGGTCGCTCTCCTCCTCTTCAATGGAGTAAGGTAGTTGTTTTGCCCCGATCTCTCCACTGGCTGCTGGCATCTTTTTGGGTGCTGCGGGTGGTTTGCCTGGTGTTTTTCCTGGCCTGTCAACTGCCTTTGTTTTCAGGCATGCTGCCGCTTTGTGGTCCTCTTTCCCGCATCGAAGGCACTGCCCCTTGGCGAACCGTCGCTCCCTCTCCTCTCTCCAGGGTTGGGATGTTGGCCTCACTGGTCCTGCAGCAGTTCGGGGTCCCTTTACCGTCGCCGCTTGTTGCACCGCCCTCTTGGCTTGTAGGAAGGTTTCCTGGGCATTTTCCGCCTTAACAGCCAGCAGTATCCACTCGTGAAGAGTGTTTGGGTCATCTCTGCATAATGCCCACCTCAGAACGTCCAAGTTCAGGCCCTCTTTGAAACGTTCAATTAGGGTAGACTGCGACCAGTCCACCACCTTTCCAGCCAGTGCTTGAAATTCCATGGCATAATCTGCTACAGATCGTTGCCCTTGGCTGATTCCCCTTAGGGATCTCTTCACTCTCTCCTTTTCCAAGGGGTCTCTGAAGTGCAGATCTAGTGCCCAGAGGAACTCGTCGAAGTCATCGAACTCTGGGGCATCTGCCTGGCATAGCTGCACAAACCAGTCAGCCGCTCTTCCTTTAAGTTTGTTCACAATGGCATTAATTTCGCCCTTTTCCAAGCAGAAATATGGCCCAAATTCTTCCATGTAGTTCTTTGCGTTCGTCAGGAAGAAGGATAATGTTCCTGGGTCCCCGTCGAATTTGACCCCGAGGTCTTTCACTGCCGCTCCCGGTGGGCTCCAAACCACATCTGGTCGTCTGGGCGTACCTCGGGCTGCTGGGGTTCTCCAGTCTCGGTGTGGGGATTCCCCAAACCAGACTCCGGGCGGTGTTGCCTCCATTTCGTGCCGGCTCCAGCCTCTTCCCAGCGGTCACATCTCCAGGGTGGGAGGGGGGGAAGATGACCTCCTGGCGGATTCCACAAGGTGAACTCTGCCCGGCACTGCCTCAGCCTCCTGCCATCTCCTTCCTCTCCCCGGCTGTCTCATCTCAGGGGTGGGAGGGGGGGTGATGAACTTCTGGTACCTGGTTCCACCTCACCCCTTCCTCGGGGTTCCCACGCCACCGACCATCTCAGGAACAGCTGTTCAATTGACTCCAGCCTCGCCTCCATTATCCTCAGCCTCTCAGCTGTCTGGGAGCCTTCCTCGGTTCGTCCGATCTGGCGCCTTCCCTTGGCTCCTGCAATCGTCAAGGACAGTAGGTCCCGTGGCTTCCTAGACGCCCCGAGCATCCCTGGCAGGGATCCTGGCATCTTGTCCAGGGTGACCCACTCACCCTGCGACTCTCTGGTGGCTTCAGGTGTCCTGCTCCTACCGGCCTCCCCCTCCTCCGAGCTTGATCTCGAACCCTCCTGGATTTCGTACCATCTGGGAATAGTGTTCTCACCGATCGCCCGTGCCGTGGAGTCGGGTGCCCCGTTGCTGGTCCTCTGGTAGCCACCTCTTCGTGGGTTGAGTCTTTCCATCGCCAGCTTTGATCCCTCACAGACGAAATCTGGAATGGTGCTAGCGGAAAATTTTTTTTTGATTCCCGTCTTTATGTGATGGTTGCCTTATTCAGAAAAAACACAGACTCACCAGCTGGGGCTAAGGATATCTGTTTTTTTAAGAATAGAATGCATACACGGAGAAAGACAGGAATGAGCACATGGTGTGCGAGGTAGCTGGTAAATACCCACGGTGCGGACCTGATTCTTCCCCACCCCACATTGTCCCAAAGTCCTGACTGACGGTGAACCCGGAGTCTCGATGGGTGATCAGGGGGCGATTCTGGAGTCTCGATGGGCAATCAGGGGGATTAGCGCTGATTACCTCTGTCCTCTTCCTGTGTCCGGAGCAGGTGTGTCCCCCATGGTAATGCAGAGATGTCAGGGAGATAGGATGATGGCTTCCCGGGTCAGGGCAAAGGTATGGCTCCTTTGTCCTTTATCTGTATTGTCTTTCAGTGCTTATGGGATTAGCACTGATTCTTTCCTCCCCCCTCCCCTTCACCGGAAAGGCATGTTCCCTGTTGTGATGTATGTATACATCGCAACGGGGGACATGACACATACTATATATGTGTGTGTGTGTGAGTGTGTTTGTGTGTATGTATGTGTGTGTGTGTGTATGTGTGTATACACATACACATACATACTGTATATACATACAGTAAATATATACTGTGTGTGTGTATGTGTGTATGTGTGTATATGTATGTATATGTATATTTATGTCTGTGTGTATGTGTATGTGTGTGTGGTAGTTATATCTGTAATCCTTCCAATAGCAATGGGTATGAATGTAACACAATTCAAACAACTCCTACCAGCATTTTGGATCCTTAGGTTCTTTCAGAAACTTAGTAGATGATGGATCCCACAGATGCTAAAGAATCTTTGAATTTATTTATTTAGCACTGGGCCTTGAATGGGAAACTGCAACCCCTGTCCCTGAATACTTAAGGGACTGGGGAGAATAAATTTCTGCAAATTCTCTACGTCTTTGAAGAGTCCAGTGTTTGCTTTCTGTTACTTGTTAGTTAGGTCGCCACCTCTCTAACTACAAGGGTCTCTGCCGCATTATGAAATGACCAAATCCAAATTGGAAAAATTTGTATGTGATTCATTGCCCTGCAGAAGATGCTAGCTGCTGAATTTGCAAAAATGGCAGCATAATTCCCTTTCTCCAAAACACAACATGATGCAAAATGAAGGGGAATTAGTGGACAGCGGTCAAGTGACTGATATGTTTATTCTTAATTACAGGGAATATTCATCAGCCATGGCTTGCAGTAACTGCTCTAAAGTCACAGAACAGCAGAAAAAATGGTACTCTGTGTAATGTACTACTAAGTCTATCAATGATTATTGCATGCTGTACTTGATTTTGTGGCACTCAGTAGGTATCCACCTTCTTCCTCATGTGCTACCTTCTCCACGTTGCTTGATAAGACATGTCTGAATGAATTGATTTCTCAAAATTTGTAAAGATGCCCTTTGCATAATATTCCCTAAGGTTGTTGGAGGGGGCAAGGGATGGCAACACCCCCTTGCTGTAAACGGTATAATGACATTTGTATGGCATCTAAGCTATAACTGGCATTTTCTAATTCATTCTAATACAGTGCTAAAATGTATAGCATTTCTTATTTTCAACGAGTAACTGACTAGATAGTGGTGAATGCTTCCGAGCAAATGGTCTTGTGATGAGTCTTGTAGATAGAAGCAGCCATATGCTGCAAATGAAGGCAAAATGAATTCAGCTTCACATTTCTGATTAATAGATCAATTTCTCCCCAGCGCCAACAATGGTAATCAGATCTGACTGTGTATAAAACCACCCATTGAGTCATTGAAAGAGAAATAAATGTAATTAGGCACATCTCCATGTCTTTCTACTGTAGTCTTTGGTGGTTCATAGTATATCTAGTAAAAAAGAATCATCTTATATTTCCAGAGCCAGGTGAGCACAACTGAACCATTAGGAAAGAGATTGCAAGGCATCTTCCATAAATATACCTAGCTCTGAAATCCTCAGTCAACCACTTATTCTACCGTATTCACTTTAGCTTTCTTGGAAGGCTTTGATAAAATCCAGAAACAGCCACAAATTGGCACTAAATATGTTATTTGGAGCCAATATGAAGTTATACGCTACTGACTCATCATACCTCCAGTGTATTCAGGCATTAGGAGACCCTTCCCTCCCCATTTCAAACATCACTACCTTTTCAAAATGTAGTCCTGCCTTTGCCTAATTTTATTTATTTATTTATTTATTTATTTATTTATTTATTTATTTATTTATTTATTTATCTATCAAATTTTTATCACTGCCCATCTCCCCCAGACAGGGGAGATTTTTATTACTCGATTCAGGGGCCAATAGCATGATACTGGTCTCCAGAGCAGCAAGCAAATTGGAAAGTTGGTGCTATCCTTCGTGCTGAATTTGAAAATTACTGAATTAACTTATGCTATATAGTTATAGGAATGCATAAATGTAATATTCATGGATTTTGAATATTACCATAGAAGGCTTGGCTTTTCAGGCACATTTTCCTTATTTCTGAGGCATTAATGTGCTTAAATATCACATTAGAGAAAGCACAACTTGCCTCTACTTTACTCCAGCCGATATGCAGTCATAAATAATTTTTATTTTAGATAGCTGAATGTCTGCAGCACCTGTGTAGCTATTTGGGAATTCTGCTTGTCAGCTGATTTTATCCCATTTTTCACATCTCCCTGCAGGCAGGGTGCCTGCAGGTAACCTACAGGCACACTCATAATGGGCAGACAGTCTGTGCTTGAATCTGCACATGAATAAGGTAATGGGGTTCTTCTCCCTCACATTAAGATTCATTAGAAGCAAGAGTAGCTTTGAGGCCCTGCATACTGATGGACTGTCTGGTCTCAAGAATTTCCAATCAGGGAGAGAAGAAGTCTGCCTAATTAGTCAAGACAGTCAATAATAATATTAATAATAATAATAATTTCAAACAGCAGATTTGCCAATCTAAGAAACGTGATAATGCTTTCCTTGTCAATGTATTTGGACCTAAGACAAATAAACAAAAACCCCAATCTCTAAATATTTCAGTGGGTTAGGATCAACACACAGGAAGCCTGAAATTCCAAGCATTACTTTGAAAACTGCTCTCCAGCTACCTTGAAACTTAATAAGAAATGGCACAGATTGGATCCTCAGGAGCAAATTAACTTTGGCCACCACCAGATCAATTTTATGGCACTGCTCAGGGGAGACTGAAAAATGAAAGCAACAGAACTGGATTCTACTATGAAACCTAGGAGGGGGGCAAACAAGAACAAACAATAGCAACTAGGCCATTGTTACATTTCTTAACATTAAAATTGTCAAGGACAGAGCATAGCTCTGTGCACAGAAATATAACCGCCCAGAGTCCCCCGATGGGAGGAGATGGGTGGAGACAAATTGGATAGATAGATAGATAGATAGATAGATAGATAGATAGATAGATAGATAGATAGATAGATAGATAGATAGATAGATATTCAGCCAGAGTTCGTCACAAACCAAATGCTGATTTTCATTATCTGGGTCACATCATATTTTACAGCCTGCACATGGAGGCCATGTGAAGAACCAATTCCCTCATAATCTTATGAATGTTGAGTGGAGCAAACATCTTGCAGAATAGAACTGGCAAACTTGCCTTTCTCTGCAAAATGATGCTTGTGCAGAAAACCACTCATAACAACCAATTATTAATTGCAGGGGTGGGGAAGGAGGAGGAACTAATCCAACACCAGGTTATTGTAACATGTTGTGTGTACCTCCCACCAGGTTACAACATTTTAGAAGAATGTTAGCCAAACCACTGACAATTAATGAGGGAAGAAAAAGCTGCCTGGTTCAGACAAAGTGTTATCCAGCATACTGGGTGAGCTAGATATTTCTGGGCAACAATGTGACATCAGTGCTGCAGTCCTACCCCCTTATTATTTGAGAGAAGTACCCGATAGTCATCACCTAAACCTTGAAGTAGTTTGTGTAACCATTCTTGATAGAAGTAGTAGTATAGCCATACTAGGTATGGTGGTGTATGGTGTATGGTGTATGCCATGCCATGCCATGCTAGTTTGGTGTAGTAGTTAACATTGCTGGCCTAGAAACCAGGAAATTGAGTTCTAATCCTGCCTCAGGCATGAAAGCCCACTGGGTGACTTTGGGCCAGTCCCTCTCTCTCAGCCCAAGAGCCAATCAGGTGTGGTATGAGAGTTCTAGTCCCGCCTTAGGCATGAAAGCTGGCTGGGTGACTTTGGGCCAGTCCCTCTCCCTCAGCCCAACCCCCCTCACAGGGTTGTTGTTGTTATAGGGAAAAGAGGAGGCAGAAGAATCTGCTTTCCATAGAGGAGATCTATAGAATTTCCAAGATAGGAGTAGAAAAACTCCTCTCTAAAATTCTTAGTCAGTGTAAATCAGACAGTAATCTGCCTTCATATAAGACAGATAAAGGGTTTCTTACTAGTTTAGGAAGCCAGCCCAAAAAATTAAGTGTGGAGTTAGGTGATGGGATGAAGTCAGGTGATTTGTATCAGGGGTGAGCACTCTTTTCATGATCAGAGTTAACAATGTAGAGGAGGCAAGGGCCACAGGAGGCAGGACAAATATGCATAGTGAAAAGAATCCCATAACTGCAAAAATACAGCCCTGACAGCATTGGAAATGCCAGGATACTTTAATCTACCAGAATTGTCAAACACAGTTACTGCCATTTTCCTATTTATTCCTTTCTTTAGCTTTCCAATAAAATAGATGTTAAAAGATCTGGTATTGCAAACATGAAAGTGGAGCTGGGGGTGGGGGTGGGGTAGGGGTGGGGGGACAGGAAGGTAGGAAGAGCAGGCAAACTTGGAGAGCATCTCTTTCCTTTGGGTTCTGGAATATTCCAACATCAAACCTTCTGTACTCATTAAGAGGCAGTGTGTGTGCAATTGTGACATCTTTATTCACATACCCCAAGACTTCAAAGGGTTCAGGAGACTTCCTTGGAGGATTTAACATAAAAAATAGATCAGGAGATGAAACAGCGCAAAAGCCAACCCAGGGCATTCTTGCTTTAATTAGAACTTGGGTGAAAAAAAATGAGGCAGGAAAAGAAGACACGACCACATCATATAAAGAGATACGTAACTAAGGAAGGTATCTTCAAACCCTCATACATATATCTAGTTTTTTTTTTCCTTTTCCATACACACATTTGTAAAATGTTCATGCATCCTGCAATTTGGGTTTTTTTTTTTAAAGTGAATGCATCTAATGCCTTAAGTGTGTGTGTGTGCTTGCAGATATGTTACTGTTATGCTGTGAGTGTGTGTATGAAGGAAAGGAGATCAAATGAGGAATTGCTGAATTAAATTTAATAACAGAAAAAAGAACTGGATACAATATTTGTGATGAATAACTTCTTGAATTTAACCTCTTTTCACTGCCAATTTTCCTCCCAAAGGCACAACGTATGTGTGTTTAAGCAATGCTTATTCATTAGTTCAAATAATTTTCCAGTTAATTTATGTAAATGCGTTTGGTCTGTAGCTTTTTCATCATGTGAAATTAAATTCGGTGCATTTGAAATACGCACTTCGAGAAGCCTTGATTGGGCATACAGATCACACTAGAGACTCCTTAACTTCTGAGTCAAGGTTTCTCAGTGCTTACTTGCTACAATTTCACTAGGACCAGCAGAAACACATTAGTATAACCTTTCCCAGTGGGGTGCCTTCCAAATTAGTTGGGCTACAACTCCCAGAATTCTCAGCCAGCGTGGTTTTGGGTCCTCCTGGCAGGGAATTATGGAACTTACTATCCAACCACCTGGAAAGCACCAGTTGGAAATACTGCATGGTTAGATGATCTTTCTTTGCAATAACATACAGGAAGATATAACCCTGCACTACTACGATCAAGTAGCATGCATGAAGTGCCTCTTTTAAGTAATAGAAGGGGAAGGAAAAAGAAAAATCACATTAGCCACTTCCAAAAAGCCTTCTCCCCTCTGTGATCTGACCATGGCAACTGTTTGTTGTAATGCCTTCATATCCAGATTCCAACCCAACTGCTTTGAGGCAAAGACAAGGTTCATTGTATTGTTGATTTCTTTCCTTGGAACAGACCCAGCATTCCCCACCATATCTCCCTAGATTCACCACAACTGGGACAATTTTCTATATTGGTTTATATCCATATCCCTATATGGTTTATATCCATATCCCCAGCACAATCATGCCATAAGTACACTCACATTTCCAAGTATCCTAGTCTACCAGTCCTCTCTTATCTGGCCAAGACACCCAAGCTAGGCAAGTAGACCCCTAAGAATCACAGCCCCATGACAGCCTTCCAAATCTAACCCAATCCTTTGCACATATATACTAACTCCTCAAAAAGTGATACCTGGCACCTCCTACATCCTAGGAGTCCCTCTTTCACTGGTGCCCCTGGCTATAGGCAAGAGCCCCATTACCAAACTCTCACTATGGGAGGGTCCTCTTCCTCCTGATCTCCAGCTTTCACTCAGTGATCATTCTTACTACAGTCCACTTCCTCTTTTGCTAGTCTAAGCAGTACTAACTGTGGCCTGACACAGCTTTCTAATCCAGCAACCAAATTTCACCACCCAGGCTGGATGCCTACTGTTACCACTTTTACCCTCTTACCATTTTTACTCTCTGATCCTTGCAGCCTGGTCTCCAGCCACAGCTGCTTGCCTGGCAGGCAGTCCTCAGGTCCCAATATCGGTTCCCTGAATGCCTGGCAAAACTCCAGCTCCAAGCCACCAAAGCTACATTTTTACTACCACTGAGCACATCAGACGTCTCCTCCTGAGTGTTCTGTCTGCCTATGGCCTACATGCAGTCTTCCAGACATTTCTCTCACTAAATTGCAATCTTGAGGAACACCAGGGTACTCTAACAAATCTTTAAGTGGTCCCCAAGATCAGTGTCTTAAGGCAAAGGCTACAATATAAAAAGCCCCCATTTTCCCTGCTCATCAGTTTAGATATTTTTTACATTGAGATTGAAAAGCAGTGTGTGTCTTCAGGAGCATAATGGCTGCAGTTTCAGCAGGAAATATAACTTCTTCTCTCATACAGCTTTCTTTCCTTCTTTCTTGCAAGAAACTTTCTCTGAATTGTGATCAATGAACCCCAATGCCACGGTTGAATTTTAATGTGCAAGTCTTTCAAATCATTGTTGCGTATGTGCAGTGACAGACGAGAAGGAGCAGCAGCAAAAATGTTTCTTTAGAGCTGCCAAAATAGTGGACAGCAATGCAGCAGTTTTTTTAAAAAAAACAACAACTTGTTTTCTGTAACTCTGTAATGATATTTTAAAATCTTATTTACCTCAGAAAATCTACCGAAAGAGAAAAAGGAGAGTAACTCCCCTGATATGTACCCTAACACTGACAACATCAACAACTACCATAATAATGATATTTTTGACATACCTGAGAACCAGTTTGTTGTAGTGGTTAAGGTATCAGACTAGAAACCAGGAGACCGAGAGTTCTAGTCCCACCTTAGGCAAAAAGCCAGCTGGGTGACCTTGGGCCAGTCACTGTCTCTCAGCCTTAGGAAGGAGGCAATGGCAAACCACTTCTGAAAAGAAAATTGCAGGGACTTGCCCAGGCAGTCTCTAAGAATCAGACATGACTGAACGGATTAAAAAAAAAGATGTATAATTAGACAACAGGATGTTTCAATCTGGCCATTTCCAGTTATTTCTACTGATAATAATGGAAGACTGATCTCATGAGTTTATTTGGTTCCTGGTTTTTTTTTTTAGCTTGGATGTTTTTTGTTCTCACCATTTTCATCTCCTGAACCCATCCTTTGCAGTATGCAATTAAAATAGAGTTTTGGTTTGCCCAAAGCAAATAACAGTGCTATGGGTAGTGCCAAAAAAAAGAAAATGCTTTTTTACTGTTAAAAAAAAACACCCAAAAGATACCCAAAATGGGATGGATTTATTCCACTTGCAGAAAATAGAGTTTAAATGTAGAAAACAGGCAACATTGTTCTTCAGCAGCTCATGCTACTTAATATAATCACTTGGAAGCTAATAAGAATTTAATTGGATTCACATATATGCATGCAACATAGTGAGTGGCTTCACGCCAATACAAGAGAGTGTGTATTGATTTGATTATTCTGTTTGTCCAGCCAGATATGATATTTTCAGTTGTTTTTCCCTGATCAAATAAAGCATTTTCCACTGATTAATTAATTTTAATTTGTTTTCACTTCAAGAACAAGATTTGGTTTTTTCTTGATAGTAGAGTATCCATACTTGTGACATACTGCAATTAACTTATTCTCCCTTGCCATTAAAAGGTAAAGCAATCCTGTCTCAGTAAAATAATTCAAATCTGCAGACCCATTGACATGAATCCATCTTATTAAAATGTTACTTTGACTTAGCAAAAAAGAAGAAAAAAAGTTTTATTGGCTTTGTATCTGAAGGTATATAGCATCCTTTAGCTGTTAATTAAGAAACCTGTTTTCATGTGTTTACTTTTGCTTCCTCAAGAATCATCCAGTTTTATAAAGATAAAAGAAAATGTAGCTTGCCCAAGCATATTCCCCAGAGATTTACAATTTGAGTAATTGGTTCCCAAAACAATGAATAATTGGTCCCTACTTATGGAGAACTATTTTGCTCCGTTGCACGCAAATGGAGATGCATTACTTTGCAGCTAAGGACAATAGCCTGTAGCTAATATGGAAAAAAAGACTGCCCTTTCTTCTTTTAAGCAAACATACTAGCTTGGCTAGTAAGGATGTTACAATATTCAGTGTAATGTTAGAATATTTTCCAAAACTGTACATACTGCTGAATTCCCATACTATATTTAGGAATAGATTTAGTAATACCTATTCATGCACGCACTTATATACAATTTGGGGAAGGCTTTTGATCCAGGCTACGCCCTAAAACTGCCCAGCTTCACCACTATGTCTGCAGGCTGCAATGGAAACTGGGAGATATCCGTGATTTTTTTTTTTCTGGAGGAGCTGCATGTTGGTGACTTTTCCCCATGTCTACCTGTCAGATGAACCTCATGTTCCCCCTACTTTTTTCTTCCATTTAAAATTATGCTGATTGTTATGTTTATATTATTTCATTAACAGGGCTGTATGCAGGTATAGCTTTCTTTTGTTGAATAGTTCAACACAATTGGTGTGTGTATATGTACCTTTGAGTCAGTGTTGACTTCTGGTGACTGCGTGGACAAGTCCCTGCAGTTTTCTTGGCAAGGTTCTTCAGAAGTGGTTTGCCATTGCCTCCTTCCTGGGGCTGAGAGAAAGTGACTGGCCCAAGTCACTCAGCTGGCTTTGTGCCTAAGACAGGACTATAACTCATGGCCTCCCAGTTTCTAGCCTGGTGCCTTTAGTCACTACACCAAACTGGCACAGTAAAATTCATTAAATGATTTTATTTACAAAACAAGAAAAAAATGTGGATAAAGGATGGAAGATACTTGGGTGAGTAATAGTATTTATAGCTGATTAAGTGAGCTGCAGCTCACAAAAGCTTATGCCTTATAATAAAATTTGTTAGTCTTGAAAGTACTTCAAGACCCTTTCTAGTATTTGCAAAAACGATATTGGAATTGCATACTGAATATGACCCAGCACTGTAATGTGGCTGCAGAAAGGAAATTGGAAGCTACGCCACTTCATTTTGTTTTGACTCTGTCTCAGTTACCATTTGGCACCACAGTTTAAGGATTTAGAAAAACTGGAAGAGGGCAAGGAGGATCATTGGGAACTAGAAACTACATCATATGAAGTGAGATTGAAAAAGCTGGCCATATTTAGGCTTGATAAGAGAAAATGGGTGGAGAAAAAGATCTTGAAGTATCTGGTGTCATGCAGAAGAAGGTCAAGACCTATTAATTATTGTTCCAAAATGAAAAATGTGGAATAAATTGATGTAAGTTATAGGAAGATTGATCCTGACTGAATGCTAGGGAAAACTGCTCAATAAGAGCTGGTCAACAGAGGAACAAATACCTAGAAATGTAATTGGCTCCTCTTCAAAGGGGAGTTTGTGCAGTTCTAGAGAGCCACTGGTCTAGTATGCTTTAATCTGGATTCCTCCACTAAGCAAGGACTTGGACTTGGTGACTTAAATGGCCCCTTTCAATTCTATGATTTTTAGGAGGGCCTATATTTCTCTCTGCTAAACCCAAACCAAACAAAACGAAGTTGGAGTTCATGGGAATCCTAAGGAATCCCAGGGAATCCTAATTCATGAGATTCTACTAAGAGACAGTAGAATCCAGTATGGTCTTGCTCTGTGGTGAAGCCATTTTACCACGGGGACCACTGTAATTGTACAACCTCAGCACAGGCCATTGAGGGTTGTACCAAACACAGTGAAACCTGCTCAAAGAGAAGAGTAGGCCAGAATAAGAGACTAGAAAGATAAATGGAACACAATCAAAACCAAAAGTTAAAATGGAAATGTTAATTGTTTAGGTTAATTATTTAGAAGAAGGACTAGGTAGAATTGCTTGCATTAAGTCTTAGAATAAAAAGTAGAAAAATGGAAAGAATCAGAAGTCTCTGTAAGAATAATTTAGTATCTTGTGTAATGAGTTTATTTTTTCCTTGGTAGTTCACTTGCTACCTTATCACTTATCCAGTGATTGACTCTTCTTGCTTTTTCCTACTAAACTGCAATTCGCCATCTGGAAGTCATAATTTCTTTTTTTAAATCCTACAGTCTTTTGTAATTAGAAAATAAATTACAGGGTTATTTTTCTTATAAAGGAAGGGACATGTTTTGCATATTCTATATCCATATAGGCTGTTGAACCAGAGAAAAGAGTTCAAGCAATGTCAACTGTATCCCTCAGATGGAGCTACACCTTCAAGAGGCTGAAGTGTGAAGGCTAAAAATGCCAAGACTGGGAGCCGAGAGCTAGAGACATGACAGCATGGTGCAGGTGCCCTCCACACATGCCAGTCCAAGAAATGAGTGACAAGAAGTCCATTACCAGATAAAGGTGGGAGAAAGAAACATAGGATTTAAACCTTGGGGCTGTTATAGAGACAGAACCCTAGATTCTGCAGGAGTTGTCTTGTATCTGCAATCAAAGCAACTTATCTGAATGTTGCCCTTGATTCTTTCACTGCTAGTTGGGTGCTAGTTGAGTTTCTAGAGCAGTGTTTCTCAACCTTGGCAACTTTAAGATATGTGGACTTCAACTCCCAGAATTCCCCAACTAACCCATGCTGGCTGGGGAATTCTGGGAGTTGAAGTCCACCCATCTTAAAATTGCCAAGGTTGAGAAACACTGTTCTAGAGAGAGATCCATTGTTGAGCCCTGAGTGAAGGGCACATTAAGTGCCTGACTTCCTTTTAGGAATTATAATCATATTAGAAACACGTAAGATTAGAGTTGGAGGATTTTGGAAGTCATCTACTGCAATCCCTGCTCAAAGCAGGACTCTTGCAACTACTTTATCCCTGATAAAATAATTCTTGCAAAGAGAAGCTGCCCATCTCCTGACTGCAGTTTCACTATCTTATCATTAGGAACTTCCTTTTAATGTTTAGCCAACAGTTGCTTCCTTGCAGTTTCAACCTACCCAGTCTATACATGTCCTGTGGGGTAATAGAAGACAAGCCTATTGTCTGGACAGTCACTCAGAAATCATGAAGGGTCATCTCGTAAGGGACATGGGAAGTTACTATGATGACTTTTTATTGCAAATTACTAGTACTGTTTAACACTTCATACATGTGCTTGTAGTGGAATAAAGCATAGAATTGCAATTCCTGATTTATAATAATTTTTTTACATGAAATAAAGACAAGTTGAAATATATGTGAACTTGGTGAAAACTCTTACCAATTATTGGATCCTTGGCATGCTTAATCCAGGATGTTCCTGTCATCACACACACTTTTCCATGTCTGAAAAGACTGAGGGTTGTGAGTCCTACCAAAGACGGCTGCTCTTATCCCATGTCTGCTGCTGGACACAAATTATCAGGGGTGTATCACAGACTAAAGACAACTCCATAGCCTGGCTATCTCAGGTAAATGCCCCCTTCCCCCCAGTTGGATGGAACACATCTTCCTGCATGTTTTTCCAGTGCTTGTAGGCATTTTTTGTTGAGGCTTCCTACAGATCTCAGTTTCCATTTCAAAGAACAGCCTTGGAGGATGGGCTAAAATCATTTAGCGGTCATGCCAGGTGAAGGATGAACAAGGGGTGGATGATGATAATAAAAAAATAGTACAATTTGCAAATCAAATGGATTGTGCTATGTCAAAAGTCTTTGTTGTGTTTCTTTCATGAAGTATATCAGTGGTGGCATCAGTACCAAAAGATTCACTTTACTTGGCTCATTCATTTGCTTCTTCATGGACAATGATATACTGTTTTCATTTCAGATGGCATTTTATCCTGTGTAATTACTTTTTATATGTATGGATTTAATCCCTTGACATATCTAAACTGCTATCAGATTTGCCCTAGTTTTGTATTGTTATTGGTTGCATGTGTGTCTGTACCACATTTTGGTGATACAGTGATGTACCAGGAATCTTTCCCAGTTTTATTTTTATTTGATTATAAGCTGTCTTCCATGATGGCCATCTACACATACCCTTTGCACTCATCCTCAGTCAGATCTGGATCTGCCTGTCCCATGACACCATTTTGAGGACAGAGTCAGTATTTTTCTGATTCTGGGCTGGTGGGCAACCTGTTTTTTGACAGGCTTCTCTCTTGGTTTATCATTTCACTCAACTCTGGGCTTCAGGGTTGGCCTTTCTCAGCATCTGCATCAATCTAACTCTGCTAGAGTAGGAATAAAGCAACTTTATCAGCAAAGCAAATCTTAATCCCTCTAATCAGTTTCTAGTTAATTTTACAATCTGTGCAGTAAACTGCTCCATTTAATTTGATTATTTATTTATGTAAGCCTTGTGAAAGGCCAGCAGGATTGGGTGAGTCTGGTCTTCGGGGAATTCATGTTCCAGAAGGCAGAAAAGCCTCTCTTCTTGAGTCCAGACAGTTGACTCTCCCTGATAGATGGGACGCAGAGCACGTCTCTTCTGCCTGATCTAACAGGACGAGTAGATACAGCTGGGGAGAGACAGGCCCATAAGCATGACTAATTATAAAGACTGCACTTTATAGTAAATATGATTATATACTTTTATAATAGGTATGACTAACTATAAAAGATATTTGTTAAAGGTGAAGTCAAGAGACTTCCTCCAAAGCTACATTTGCATGCAATGCTTAGCATATTAATAACAAAACTGAAGACTGGTTATTAATACAGTTGTTGAATTATTTTTACCTTGCTATTTATACCACAAGGCACCCTCTCTCTCTCTCACCTTGCAGTGTATGTGTGGGGGGGTGTATAATAAAATAAATCTAAATGGGTAAATACCTACAAACCTTGTATGTAAGTTGCATACAACTTGTATGCATGTTCGTACACATACAAGAATTATGTAGTTGATTAAGCATGAGAATCTCTACCTGAGTCAGCTTGGATTTGAGGTAATCCAAGGTGAAATGGGCTGGTCAGTGCCTTGAGGAAGCTTTAAATATTTATTTTAACCAATCTGATATTTTTATAACCTCTTCCAAGCTCTTATAGGATGAGAAGAAGCTACCTTATACTAATACTATCTCACACCACCCCATCTAGTTCAGAATTAGCAATAGCAAGTAGCAGTGGTCCTCTGGGGTTGCAGACAGGAGTCTTCCCCACTCCAGCTGGAGATGTCTGAGGTCAGCCTGTGACCATCTGGATGCAAAAGACACAATCTACTCTTCATCTTTGGTGAGGAGGAACAGAGAAATCAGGGAACGGTTTAGCAGAGACTTCCTTTGATTTCTAATCACAATACCTAGTTCACACAGCCACCCTTTCCCTAATCAGTTTTACACTTTTAATGACTTTCGTGCTAATTAAGCAGACAACACTATGTTTCAAAGCCTCAAATACTTCCCCCTTCATAATTCCCTGACCATTGCACCTTTTGTGCTGAATTTTTTACTAGGACATTATTCAGAAAGACTTCTACAAAGTGTGTCAGGCTCTTATACATTCATTTTACACACGACATATTAAGAAAGGCAGCAGAGCCTCTTGTTTCACCTCACATTTTAAACCCTCTAGAAAACCCCTTGGGCCAATTTGTTTGAAATTTGGCAGTTTTCATCCCAGATTTAGAATCTAAAACTTGAATTTTTTGCACTTCAAACAACTGAATGATACAGTGATGGACTTTCCAGATGTAAGTATCTATTCCTAGCCACAATGACACCAGCATGACACAAACCTGCACTGTGACATCACAATGCAAGCTTTGTTATTTTGTATCTGTATCACAATGTCACATATCAAGTACACAATGGGGAGAGTCGCATTTTGTCATTCACTCCCTCCCCAGTGGATGCCCATGTTCCTAGATTTCCCATATAGATGAATAAGAGTATCAGATTTATAATGATGTTGCAAACCTGTTTTTTGCAAGAGTACCAAATAGGGAATGGGAGCTATTCCGTTTTTAATTAATTTAACGTATGATGCTACATTGACATATTAAGCAAGGCATAGAAAATTAAATATGTGGAGTAAAAAGAAAAAGGAATTTTTAGAAATAGTAAGAAAGGTAAGACATTTATGAAGCTCCTTCTCTTATCCTGCAGCTTTCAGAGAACAAAGCAGCTGCCTGGAAATTCTTGGTTTTTATTAAAGGAAGCAGGTAGGTGGCAGAGAGAAAAACGTATCTTAAAAGGAAAGTAGTGCTGTCTGATATAGCCTGGCTTTTCTGTTAAAAGAAACATTTCAGGCTGCAATCCTCATTTTTAATAAAATGCACAGAAACCTGATTTCCAGTTATCTGAAATTTGCCATGTGACCTATAGTCTTGCTGTAATCAGCAACAGCTTACCAAGGTACCAGATTATCCAAATGTTTTGGCTTTCCCCAGAGCCAATAAGTTCAATGAAGCAGCAGGATATTTTTAAACATGTACAACAGTGGAAGGAAATGCCAACTGGTTTTAAAAAGCTAATAAACACACTCAGGCATCTCACACCATCATCTTCTGCTACACTTCACCTCCAGCCATAACACTGTGCTTTACGCTCATGCCTACATCTCCCAGTTGGGGACACCAGCTGTATTGTGCTCCTGTTGCTTGAAGCTACATTTCAGCAAGAGCCACCTGAACAGTCCTAACATGACTTCTTTGGAGATTCCAGAGGGATGGAATCTGCCGGATTGCAGGCCGAGAATAGGTAGCGCCAGCCAAGAAGAAAATAAAAATAAAAATATTTTATTTAATAAAATAAAATACACGTTCAGAGGAGACCTTTTGTTACGTTGCCACATAGCTTAACCTTCAGAGCTTGTTTCTTCCCAATAAGCCTCCATTACAGGCAGGTAATTTGGTCAAATCACTGTGTCAACTTTGATAGGCTCATTCAGTCTTAGCAAGATCGTGAACTACTTCTTTTCAAAGGAAACTTCCTGTTGGAACTCTGCAACACCCTGGGCCATTCGTCTTCTTCAAGCTAGCAAAAACACAGAGAAAGAACACCAAGGGTAAGCAGTTCTTACAATCTTACAGACAGCAACCAGTCTGGCCTGCAAAAATACAGCAGAAAAGAATTAAAGCTCCCTCTATCTCTTGGCTACCATCTATCTAGTGGTTGTCTGGATGTTTGCAGCCCAGGCATGGCAGGCCTAATCTTACCCCATCTGGGGGCCAAAGCTGATGATCCTTTAAAAGAGGTCTGAATTCTCATTAGGCTGTGCCTCTGATGGCAGGTGCTGGAGGCTAGGAGCTGAAAGCTATAGGAGGCACAGCAGTGTACTGCTTGGGGCCTGCCCTTAGGGACAAAGGAAAATTGTGAGTGTGGAAGGAAGATGTAAGATGTGAGTGTGGAAGGAAGATTGTTATTCCAAATCAGAAAGCTTGGCTAAAGAGAAAACGCTTTGTTTTTATACTAAAGGTAGACAAATGGGGGCTGAACTGAAATCTACAGCTTGGGAATGATGCAGAAAAAGCATATTCCCACAAACAAACAACAAAAACAACAACAAAGGGGGACTCTAAAAATAGGTGTATCTCAAAGAGAACCTCTATTGCTAACTTTAATGCCTGGACAGGTTCAAACCAAGATACAATAGTTTGTTTATTTGTTTAGTCGCTTCTGACTCTTCGTGACTTCATGGACCAGCCAACACCAGAACTTCCTGTCGGTCGTCAACACCCCCAGCTCCACCAGGGACGAGTCCGTCACCTATAGAATACCATCCATCCACCTTGTCCTTGGTCGGCCCCTCTTCCTTTTGCCCTCCACTCTCCCTAGCATCAGCATCTCCTCCAGGGTGTCCTGTCTTCTCATTATGTGGCCAAAGTATTTCAGTTTTGCCTTTAATATCATTCCCTCAAGTGAGCAGTCTGGCTTTATTTCCTGGAGGATGGACTGGTTTGATCTTCTTGCAGTCCAAGGCACCTTCAGAATTTTCCTCCAACACCACAGTTCAAAAGCATCGATCTTCCTTCTCTCAGCCTTCCTTATGGTCCAGCTCTCGCAGCCATATGTTACTATGGAGAACACCATTGCTTTAACTATGTGGACCTTTGTTGTCAGCGTGATGTCTCTGCTCTTGACTATTTTATCGAGATTTGTCATTGCTCTTCTCCCAAGGATTAAGTCTCTTCTGATTTCCTGACTGCAGTCAGCATCTGCAGTAATCTTCGCACCCAGAAATACAAAGTCTTTCACCGCTTCTACATTTTCTCCCTCTATTTGCCAGTTATCAATCAAGCCGGTTGCCATAATCTTGGTTTTGTTGAGGTTTAGCTGCAAGCCAGCTTTTGCACTTTCTTCTTTCACCTTCATCATAAGGCTCCTCAGTTCCTCTTTGCTTTCAGCCATCAAAGTGGTATCATCTGCATATCTGAGATTGTTAATGTTTCTTCCAGCAATTTTAACTCAAGCCTTGGATTCCTCAAGCCCAGCATGTTGCATGATGTGTTCTGCATACAAGTTGAATAGGTAGGGTGAGAGTATACAGCCCTGCCGTACTCCTTTCCCAATCTTAAACCAGTCCGTTGTTCCGTGGTCTGTTCTTACTGTTGCTACTTGGTCGTTATACAGATTCTTCAGGAGGCAGACAAGATGGCTTGGTATCCCCATACCACTAAGAACTTGCCACAATTTGTTATGGTCCACACAGTCAAAGGCTTTAGAATAGTCAATAAAACAGAAATAGATGTTTTTCTGAAACTCCCTGGCTTTTTCCATTATCCAGCGGATATTGGCGATTTGGTCCCTAGTTCCTCTGCCTTTTCTAAACCCAGCTTGTACATCTGGCAATTCTCGCTCCATGAATTGCTGAAGTCTACCTTGCAGGATCTTGAGCATTACCTTACTGGCATGTGAAATGAGTGCCACTGTTCGATAGTTTGAACATTCTTTAGTGTTTCCCTTTTTTGGTATGCGGATATAAGTTGATTTTTTCCAGTCTGACGGCCATTCTTGTGTTTTCCAAATTTGCTGGCATATAGTATGCATTACGTAGATCTGGTGGTCATTTGATGTGAAGTGGCCCATTCCAATCCATTTCAGTTCACTGACGCCCAAAATGTCTACCTTTAATCCTGACATCTCACCAATAACCACATCCAATTTGCCCTGGCTCATAGATCTGACATTCCAGGTTCCAATGGCGTGTTGATCCTTAGAACATCGGATTTGCCGTTCACCACCAGCACCGTCGGCCGCTAGCCATCCTTTCGGCTTTGAGCTAGCTGCGTCATCATGTCTGGGGCTAGTTGAACTCATCCTCTGTTCCTCCCCAGTAGCATTTTGACCATCTTCCGACCTGGGGGGTCTCATCTTCCGATGGTATACCGACATATCTCTGGTTGTACTGATCCATTTAGTTTTCACGGCAAGAATACTGGGGTGGGTTGCCATTACCTTCCCCAGGGATCGCATTTAGTCTGACCTCTCTGTCATGACCTTCCCGTCTTGGGTGGCCCTTCACGGTTTAGCTCGTGGCATCATTGAGGTGCTCAAGCTCCAGCACCACGACAAGGTAACAATCCTTTGCTGAAGATACAATAGGCAGATACAATAGGCAGATCCTTAAACAGTCGGGTCCATGGCCAATTAGGGCTTCAAAGTTTAAAACCAACACCTTTGATCTTTATTATAGTAGACAGGAATGTGGAAGGAAATAATTAAATAAATGTTATCTTTGTGGAGGGAAGTTGATTAGGAGGTTTGTATAATTTTTTTTCTTTTAATATAAGGGGAGGAAGTAACTGTGATTTTTATAATGTGCCAATGGAATGATGTATAGAAATAATGTGATTTTAGTTTAATATAGAGTAAGGAATTGATTATGGAAAAAAATTGTATATCCTTGTTGTTAAAAGTCAGAAGTCACCTCTTTTTGAAATTTTGAAAAAAATTCTCTTGTGTTTCTACACATTTTTAGTTTTTTTTTTCTTTTTAGTTTTTTGTTTTTCTGTAGCTGTTATCTTTGCTTGAAACTTTATTTATTTAATCACATGTATATGGCTGCCCAACTCACAAGAAGTGACTTTGGGCAGCGTATAACAATCAATAAAGCAATAAATATCATTATATCATTATAAAATATTAAATATTAAAATGAAAAAAAAAACTAAAAATTTAAAATATACAAACCACACAGAGAGAGTAAAAAGATAAACCATAATGGAGCCATCTAAAAACGTCTCAACTCCTCCTTAAACCACGAGGAATGGTGGGATCCTTAAGAGGGGAGAGGTCGCAATCTGATTCAATGCCTCAGCCACTCCAACCAAGGCTTCAACAGGGTCTCACATCCAGTGCTCCTAAAAGCTGTAAGGGATTCCTGGATGACAACTCCCATGCCCTCACGTTGTCCCAGAGATCTGGCTGATGCCATACCCGAAACACTGCTAGGCATATCTCTGAAAGGGCTACCGCCTCTTCTGCACCCAGCCAGGTTTCAGTAATATATGTCAGGTTGGCCCTCTCATCAACGATTATTGCAGACTGACCTGGCATTTAATAGCAGCAGCCAGAGGCCAGGGGTGATGAAGGTCCGCTGACAGAGTACCAGGGTATGGACCAAGGAGCTGGAACACAAAACTGGTATAAGACACCAGTTCCACATTCCCCAAAAGTGGCCCATTCCTGGCCTCCACCATACCTTTCCATGCCTGTCACCACCATAATACCATGGCCTGCCTTTACTCACCCACAACAGCCCCATCCCCAGAACCAAGTACCCCAAGACCAGGGACCCAGAACCTCCCATTGTCCTCACCAAACATCCCTGAGGGGGGAAACTGGGCACCCCAAGGCAGTATAGCTTCACCAGTTCTCGGTGCTTTCAGGGTACCCAATCACCACCTCCCCACACACTACCACACGCACACACATTACAACACATTCATACCCACAAACACTCCCAGGCGCCCTCCCCAACCACTCCCACCAGCTGGTATAGCTCATTCACCCACTCCCAATTTCCCCTCTGGGTCTCACTCAGAAGGAGGAATCAGTCCATTCACACTAGCACTCAACAAACAGATGGAGCTTCCTTCTTCCTTCCTTCTTCCTTCTTTTCTTCTCAGGGCTCCTGGAGGGGGGCCCACAGGAGCCTGCCACTCTACTGTAGCCTCTCCTCTCAGCTCAGCCACTGCCCAAACCTCCAAGCCCCAATGTCCCACAGAAGTGTAGATGTACAGGAAGGAACCAGGCAATGAGGAAGGAGTCCAGCAGAAGCCCCAGTAGAAGCCCCAGCAGCAGCAAAAAGTGACCAATAGCAGTGTCCACCAAAAGCTGCTTCCCCAGAAGTGTCCAGCAGCAGCGTCCAGCAGCAACCCATTCTCAGCGTCCAACATCCAACAGCAGCCTGCTCCTCTGGAAAAAAATAGCCTGCTCCCCTGGAAAACAGGCCAGAGCCACAGCCCAATTGAAAAAAACGCTGCCAAGTCCACAGCAACAAATGCAGCTAGCAAAATGCGGCCAGCAAAAATGCTGCAAAATGCTGTAAACACTGTAAAATGCTGTAAAGCAGCCACCAGTAAAGCAGTAAGCGTGGTTGTCCTCTGGCATGCTCCACTCGGCTCCAGCCTGCTCCAGCTTGCTCCAGACTCCAACTCCAAACTCCAAACCTCCAGTCTAACAGTCCACTTTGTCCAAGTAAGTGCTCCAACCAAACAAGAGAGCATCCATAAGCATCCATAACACGGCACAGAACTCATGAGGGCAGCCTGACAGCTCTCTCTCTTTCCTCCGTCTTATCAGGATGTTAAAGAAAAATAGAATGGTCCTCCTAGGTCAGTGTGAACTTTTTAGAAAATAAAATATAATCCACAGCTGCATCTGGTTCTAATCCAATTTTTAAAATCAGTACTAAAATTTACCAGATCAGAAACCTGTTACCCAAAATAATTTGACATGGGAGTAGACCAACTTGGTCTGTTAATCTCTATTCTCCAGTGACATATTGATAAATGTATTTATCCTAAACTTGGAGGTGGTATAGCTAACATGCAAGTCACTGTGGTATAGTTGTTAAGGTATGGAACTTCAGCAGGTGTGTTCCAAGATGAAATCCATTGGATGACTTCAGACTAGTCACAATCTCTCAATTTAGCCAGTCTCATGAGGCTGTTGTTATTGCTATTGTGGAGATAAGTTGGAAGAAAGAGTGCTATGAATACTATCTGATACTGCTGAAGGAAAGATAGGATGTAAACATAAATAAACAAAGAATAGCTATTGACAACCATCTCTTCCATCAACGGGGCTGTCCTTAAATAACAACTGGAACACTGATAGTTCTAAAGCTCTGCTAGGTCTTGGCTAGTATCCTGTCTTTCTGCATATAGCATTCCAGATGGCTAACAGCCAACTAAAAAGAGTGAAAATAAGACACTGAGGTTCTTTATTCTAACTCAAAAGGTTTGGTGAAAGCTTTTTTACTAAAGGTAGAAAAATGAGTTCCCTCTCTCTTTGGGTTCTTTATTGCCCTCATTGGTCACTTTTTCACCCAAGGCCTGCTCAGTTTCTTCTGTGGGGATTTCCAAGGTTGGAATATCCTGGTCACAGAAAAGGCCATAATGAGAGGCTGGCATGATGGCAGGAGGTGATTTCCAATGACTTCTCAATCCCAGTAGGAGCAATCAAAAAACCCTCCTTTTTTAACAATCCAGATATGCTTCCAAATACATGATCAGATTTCAGACCAGCACAAGATCTGCAAAATGTCACGGAGATAAAGTTTGCCTGAAAGCTGAGCCTCTCATGTTTTTCCTACAACCCTTGTGGGTGGTATGAAAGCAATTGCAAAAATAGTCTCGATGTGAGGAGATGATTATATATATTTATGCTTTAATATTAGCATCATATAATATGAATAATGTGATTGTTTCATGGAAACAGAATTTGAACTATTGAGGCATAATTTGATTCCTGTCTTTAAAAATATCCAAGATGAGTTCATTCACTCTTTGTCACTGAACTGAAAAATCAAACAATCATCTGCATATGTAAAGCAGTCATCCCAGATCAAACAACTCAGAGCTTTTGTACTTTCTGGCATATTCTCAAATAATAATTTTCAGTGGAGGAGATTCACAGGTACAGCTGCAACACCCTGAGGCTTGATGCCTTAAGTGGCACTTGGGAGGTTAAGCAACTGAATGGGCTGTGAAAGGGGTCAGGGCTGAGCAGTAGCATGCATTTATATGCTGCTTTTCTATAAAATAATCTTCAAAGTGGCATCAAACAATGAAACAACAGGAGAAGCAGCAGGAAGAAAAAGCAATTAAATGTGCAACAGTAACTGCAGTTTGTTTCAGCTGGTAGAAGAGGGCAATCCGGCCAAGATACCCTTTTCCAACCACAGAGTCACGGAAAATGTCTAGGGCATTGGTAAAAGCATGCACCAGGAAATTTACATAACCAATGACATTGCGACTATTTATGTTGAGAAAAAGGTCTCTCAGGAAATTTACATTCTGCACATTAGCGGAAGTTGTGTACCATTGCCATGAAGTCCCATATGTTAAGAAAAGTTGTGAACAAAAACAGATGCAGTGATTTTTTTTAACCAAATGCTATCCCAATAACATGCTTATTAAGACAGACTGATTTTATCTTGAAGTTAGAAACAAAAGGAAGTCAATATAGTTCTTAAACATTGATTTGAATGGTCAGAAAAGTGGCTTCTTGTTGAAGGCAATGGGGCTTTTCAAAGAATTGCAGAATTAAAAGAGGTATGTAGGACAAGGGTGGGCAACATTTAAATGCACTTAATACATTTCTGTAGGAAAGTGAGGTCTGTATACATATAAGCAGGATTTCCTTGTTGTTTACCTTGAGTTCAGAGAGTATTTATTTTTCTTTCTTTTTATTAGCCATGTTAAGCCTTTTTTTTTTTGTTTGGATAGTTTCTACATCAAAATGGCAGCAATTTTGAATCTTTAAATCTGGAAGGACTCTAGGGGCTCCAGATAGCCCATCATTGTTAGGGTACCCACCAACCTTCTACTCAATGGAGGAATTAAAAGTAAAACATTCCTGATAAGAGTCTACCTAGCTTGAATACATTGTCCAATTGTCTTTAAGGATATATCCACCAGTTATAGGAATCCCACTTAATTCTAATGTAGACTTCAGTAGCCTGATTCCTGCTTTACCTGGTTTTGGAATCTACCTGGAAAACCACTTTGTCAAAGCCTAATGAACTGGCTGGGCTAAAGCAATTACTCAGAGGAGAGCTGTGAGGAGAAAGAATGATCAGTTATTCTGAGGAGTGAATAGTAATGGAAGATTCTTCTCACCTTATATAAGAGAAGTTGTTTAGATGCATGTGTTTGGTTGATTTGCAAAGGGAGGAGACACAGAAATCTGTTCCTAACCTCAGTAACTCCAAGAGTCCTTTGGAGTTGGGTGGCTTATAAATTCAGATAAAATAACAACAACAACAACAACAATAACAACAACTCCAATAGGTTGAAAGGGGCATTGTAACATCATAATGTAAGCTCTGCCCTTTCACACTTACCTACCTCCCTTTGTCCCCCCCCTCCACACATCCACATTATGGACTATGGAGAATCATCTTTTGTGTCTCTTGTATTTTGTTTTATTTACATCACCATTGAAAGGAATCTTCTTCAGCTTCAAATGTATAGGCTGCAATTGGCTATTCTTACCTTTTTTTGTTTGGGAAACGTAAATGCCTTATTGTAGCTTAAGGCATCCATTTTGTCCCCCCCCCCCAAGCTGTTCCACCAACTCCAGAGGCATTGTGGGAAAGAAGTGCTACATACATATATGACCTTTTGCTTTAGAAATAAAGTTGTCTGCAGAGTAATAATTCAAGTACCCAATACTCTGAGGAACATTTGGACTGGCTGATTTTGTATTTTGCAAACTTTTTTTTTAATTCTATGAGATGATCGTCTGCATTATTGCCATTTTAAGTACTTATACTTAACATGGGGCAACTGATGAATTTCATTGCATTGTTCTGTTTTTAAAAAATCAAGTTCAATTCAAATACGTTTGATTTTCTTTTCAGTGAAATTCTACAGGACTCACATAGCCATCAATTTCATTTGCACTGAAGTGAAAAAACGCAGAAATGTTGATTCCCAATATTTTCTTAAATAATCTATTATTTAAGAGGTATATAATAAAAGAGATAAGAGATAGAAGCCTAATAATCAACAACACAGATTGATGTAATTGCAAATATAACCTTGTGGCTTTTCAAATAAAATAGATAAGAAAACTACCCTCAGCAGGGAAAGGTGTGAAAATACAGTTTGCCACTCAAACTCACTGACTCTTCTGTGACTCTACTGACCCTTGCAGCAATTGTGTCCACTGTAATGACTTGGGAAGCTGCGTGTATTCTCCTTTTTCATGAAACACATTCACACACACACACACAAATTAATTTAAAATAAAGTACCATTTGGTAATGGCCTTCAGTGACTTCCAAACTATGCCTTGTTGATTGGAAGGTTCTAAAAAAGTCTATTTCAGTGATTAGCTATAACTTGAACTAGATCTCTTGACTAAAAAGTGGCAAAGAATTCAAAATTATTGATGTGTCACATCTTATTTGGATTTTTCCTCTTTTTGCAAAATATTCTACTTTGGGGAGTAATGTTTTCTTAACTTTCTCCCCTGACCCCACTCACATTAGTTGGTATACTGAGATTTTTGTATTGAGATAAAACACTTTCTGATCTGCAGTTTTAAATATTGTGTACACAAAATTGCTAGGTATGCGAGAACACTTCTCTTGCAGTGCTGACTTTAATTATAATGGCAAAGTTATCAAATAATTACCCCCCTGGGTAAATTCAAAGAAGAAGAGACGCTGCCATTGAAATTTATTCCCAGAATAACTATGGCTTCTGGCTATACTTTGAATGACAATCACAGCAGTTAGATGAGAATTATAGACCAGGAAAAAAAAACTGTATAGATTACTTCTCAATAGTGTTGAACATCAGATTGAAAAGTATGTTTTCAGCTCGTAGAAATTTCAAGTGTGATGAATTCAAAAGGAAAGCCTTAATGCTAAAGAAATAAAAACAAGTGTTTGTAGTTATTCATAAGCATTTACATCATAAGAATGAATGCATATGTATGTATGTTTTTGTCTATACATGTCTATGGGCCAAGCTTTGCTCTTGAACAACAATCATCTTTAATCTTTAGCACTAAAACAGCAAATGAATTCATTTATATTGGGCTTCAAAATCCTGACTATAGCATTCTAATTCTGAATCTATGTGATACTCCAAATGTACAAATTTTATGTCCATGTGGGTATTCTAATTTGGTATGAAATATATATTTAAAGGCGCAGGTTCACAGAATTTGGTGAATGGGATAGACCAGCCACCAAAGCCTATGTAAATATCTAGAGTCACCCCATTCTGGCTTGCCTTCAACAGCATTTTGAGTAACTACTCTGCCATAAAAAACTAAGTGAATGACAGAGGCTGTAAAACTGTACTTGTTGGGCATTATCGTATTGTTTATGTTATAGCTGATGTGGTTGGAGTTATCTATCAGAAAAATGGCTGGTTCTTCATGAAGCAGAAGCAGGAAGACATATGATGCTTTTAAAACAAAAACAATGGGAAGACATCAGTAATAAAGATTCACAGACAGGGAAAAATGAACAAGAGGCATTTAGTCCCAGCATGAAGTCTCGAGATAAGTAGTTTAATTGCCAGACTACATTGCCTGGAAAAAAGAGGAAATCTAACCTAAATTAAAAGATTAGAGAAACTTTTTTCCTCATCAGGTGGCAATGAATAGAAGAAATGGAAGAGTCTGCTCGAGAAAGAATAAGAATAAAAGAGCTGTGAATGTTGCAAAAATATATCCATTAGGCATGCCTTATCAAAACCTGCTTTTGCCCCTGTATCCAACCCTACATTTCCATGGCAACTGGCCTCATCAACAGAAAAGAAAGTGTTTTTGTCAGGGATGGGTCCAAACACGTAAAAGCCATTTCAATTTGGGGCAGCCCAATCCTCTTAAATCAGTACAGCACACATAATAATTATACTCATCATTTTTCCATAAAGCTTCATAAATCTAGCTATCCATCCTTAGAAGTTTATGTGTCCTTAGACTGTCACCCACCAATGTCAGCTCCCAAAGTGCCTTTTGCTTATAAGCAGCACAAAGTCAGAAACTTCAGAGACTTTATGTAAACAAACCTGGGGAGCAATTTTAGTGTAACCTATTTTTATTTTTATTTTCCTTCCCCATTTCCTGCATTTTCTAACAGAGGATCTGATCCAGAGAACTCAGAAATGTAGGACAGAACGTAATATTTTCTGTTGATCAGATTGGTCCTTGTAAAATTCTTACTTTGCTATGCATTCTGGATGGTTTTTACCTTTTTAACCCCATAGATCAATAGGGCACTGACTGTTTTAAAAGGAGGGAGAGAGAATGACCAAATGGAAAAGAGATGGCCTTGTATTTCTAAGAGATGGGCAGTAGAGGTAATTCAGGTACTGAATTTCTGTTCTCTGCATTGTAAGCTGTGTCACTTCCTGGAATACCCTCTTCTGTGTGTCTGTTAATAGGCATAGAATGTGTGCTTGCCCTTTGTTGCATCTGATTTATCTCAGAAAGGAACAAAAGAAAGATATATGCAAAACAAACAAACAAACAAAAAAGCAAATGACGTGTTTCAGGTTGTACCTTAAACTGATAACACCCAAATTAATTCATTAATGGTAGAAAATATAGTTTTGAGATTTACAACCTACAGTAAACCTCCTTACTAGGACTTGTACTGCAACCTTCAGTTCCGATTTCTGTCTAACTGTTCCATGAAGGTTCAATGTTCTGATACTAAGACTTCTTCTGTATCAGACTAAGACTATGTCAGCTACACAATACAGTAGTTATGATGAGATCCAAGAAAATAAACTTGGCTAAGTTATTGGAGACTAATGAAGTGAGCAGATGAGATTGGGAAGCAGGGATCTGTAGGTAGTTTGGATAGCCAAACAATGATTTTTTAAATGATAATCAGCTGAAGAGAAAAAGCAAGAACAGGATTAGATGGGATAGGAGATGATGTTACACAGGGTAGGATAGGGAAAAACAACCATTTTGCAGCTGGGAGGCTGCATCTTTTTCAGCAGCCAAAAAGAACAGGACCATCATTTTTGGTCTACTATGTTGGCAAATTTTGTGGCATATTCTTCACTCCACCCCTGATAGAGGAGGAAACAGGAAGTGGTTGAGTCTACCTAATCACCTGATAGTGATATGTTTCTGCCTGAAACTTTTCTTCACTCTGATTGGCTGTTGTGCCTCAGCAGTTGGCAACACCCAGCTGACCTTGGCTGATTTCCCAAAAGCTAAACAGAGTTGAGCCTGGTTAGTACTTGGCCAAGAGATTCCAGGACCATAGGCTCATCTGGAAATTGAAAAACATTCTGAAAGAAAACAGTGGCATTTCACTCCCGTACTACTGCCCATCACATAGTCATCAGAAATGAGTAATTTTTTTTAATTTCCAGATATATTTAAAACAATGTAATATCAGAAACCCCAAAGAGATTAATGATATGCTAATTAAATAATTTTGTTTTTCTTCTGCTTATAGTATAAACTGATTGTTTTCGGTTCCCCCCCTCCCCATTTCTGTTGCATTATAAGGTACATAAATGCCATCAGATTCAAACATGGTTGCTTCCTTTGGGAACTTTAAAGCACACTTTAAAGTAGCTGATACTTAAAATGATTTCCCTAGAACAGTGACTGTTGTTTTGAGACTGAGATCAGTTATTATCAGCTTTTCAGTATTCAGCACCATTAGCAGCCTCTAAAGGGTAAGAATTAGAGGAGATATAATGATTATGACAGCAACACTAACAAGACAATATCTTGCATTTCAGAGACCCCCACATTTTGACAGATGGAAATGAAAATATTAATTTGGCAAAGAAGCAGAACAAAATAATTCTTAACACTAAATACAGAGAGGGACAAAAGAGGGTAGGCCAGGATGAAGTACACATTGTTCTTACTATAATGGGGAAAGCTGCCCCTGAAGATTGTCTCATATCGCTATTAATTCAGAGCCAGGGCAGCTTCAGAGTCAGATAATGCAAACTAAGCAATGGAAGAGGCAAAGTATGCTGGAAGAAAGAAAGCCTATGCCTTTAAAGGGTAAAGTCTAGCATGGTATGAGAGCCAGAGAAGAAGCTGGGGAAAGCTAGGCTGAAGAGAACTGGTCAGCTATGGAAACTCACCCAGTGACTGGGTCAATCATTCTCTCTCAGCCCAATCAACTACACCAGGAGATGAAATAGAAGGTGATCCCCCTCTAAGCTTCCTCACGCTCCTGCAGAAAGGCAGGATATAAATGTACCCATAAAAAAAATAAGACTCATGGTTAGAGCACACTTTCCCACTAGATGTTCTGGGACTATAACTCCCAGAATATCCAGCAGCATGGGCATTGCTGGGAGGAATTCTGGGAATTGTAGCCCAACATATCTGGAGGGAAACACTGTGAGGTGTACTAAAAAGTCAGACTTAGATTGGGACATCCAAGCTCAAATCCTTACCTGACCAAAAAAACTCACTAGGTGAGTTTGGGACAATCCTTCAGATTAAATTACTTCACAAGATTCCTAAGGAGATAAAATGGACAGGACAACCTCACTGGAGGCAAGACAATGTCTATGTGTGTCCACTTGATTATTGAATAGATAGCAATGTCATATAAGTTCTCCTTTCTCTTAAGCTAGGTGGAGCTGACACTGCCGTATCCTCCTGGACAGTAATAATCCCATCACACTGAATGCAACAATGACATTTGTTTCATTAGTTTATTATTTTCTTTTTCCACACAGGGAGAAAAAAAAATGTCCATGATAAAAATTACATTTCTCTTACTATCTGTGCCCATTTTTAAAGTAGAAGGGCAGAGGGGGAAAGATGGAATTACATTTGCGTAATATCATTAAATATCAGTACCTTGTGTGAGTGTTTGACTAACACCCAAGTGTTACGTTGGGTGAAGATATATGTAGTATAAATAGAAAGCTTGCAGTTTAAATGATAGGTATTTGCCAATGAATTTAAAGTCCCATTCCTTATATTTCAAATATTCTTTGTTGGAAGTGGTCCTAACAGTGGTATGCATGTGTATAAAAGTTGTTACAATTGAAACAATAGCTGCACTTTTCAGGGACACAGAAATGGTGTTTATTGTACATCAATGCTCCACGTGTTCTTTACAAAAATGCAGCTTGATTTGGAATATTGGGTCAGGGGGACAGACGGCTATCCCTCTATTATTGCAAAACTGTGACTTTTACAAAAGCAAGAAGCAGTCTGAAGGGTACAAAATATGCATAGGGAAGCTGCCCACTGACATGATGCTCAGAGAATATTTAGACATCTCCTGGAGTGCAATTTCAAAGGAAAATGATTGGGCCTTCTGTCAAGAAATTTGAAATATTGGACATTTTAAGAAAAAAAATATTATAGCTGCTATGAAATGATCATTCACCTGTTATTTGCCATTATTATCCAGAGGTTTTGCTGTGTAAGTAAACAAAAGAACAGAAAATATTAACTTTTCTTCAAAAAGATCGTGAAATGACTACTCGAGGTTATATTTCTATATCTGCTCTTGATGAATGTGTGAATTATTTATATTGTTCAGTTTGTTTGACAAACATCACAACAAAACTAAACTATGCCTGGGGGAAAAAAGACTGCAAACAGTTTAAATAAAGTTTAATTATTAATTATTTTTCAGCAAGATGGCTCTAACATTTTGATGGGCTGTTAGCAGCTGTAAGTGAAATCTTGTCTCCACTGTCTTTGGTGCAGATTCCCATAGATTACTGCACAGCACCTCCTTTGCATCTGACAGCATGGAGGTACCTCTGCATGGGGCTATTTCTCAGATACAATTCACTAGAAGGAAGCTAAAATCCACCCCCTTCAAGAGTCAAACTTGAGTCAATCTGTATTTTAAAAAAACAACTTTCCACTGCAGTTTCTTTATCTCTGAAAACCCATAATGTGACCCAATCCAATTTAAGGAGGTACGCCCCCTTCTCATACAGTTTCTGTTGATGATGATGATGGTGACATTCATCCAGTGAAGGCCTGTGAAATCAGTGAGCTATCCTCAACCCTAAAAGCTCCTTTCAGCCCTTACATCTCCCAGCTGGCATTTGGATTCTGCCTCGTTTGGGTAAAACTGTCTCTCCTTGCTTTCCAGCTTCCTGCCCACATTACAGCAAAGCTTTTCTTCCATTCCATTCCTTTTCCTTTATTTTTCTTAAAGCATATTTAAGTTGCAGTGTAGGAATAGCTTGTTTCTGTGACACTGAACTAACAGTTCTTCCTTGCTATAAAACTTCCATGAATCTACAGAGGAATGTTGGAATGGAAAAACAACATTTTCCCTACAGCTTTGATTATTGTACCATCAACAATAGTACCATGTGGGGAAAAAAAGAAAAAGAAAGGGTCTGCTTTAGTGTCAAAGAAGATAATGTGGGAAGTGGGCATTCATGTGTGCAAACATCTGAAAAAACAAAGGAAAGGCTAGTGGGGACTAGTGAAAAGGAAACAATCGCTAAAAGAAAAATGCAGGCACTGGTAGACCCATCTACACAGAAGCCCAGCCAGGGAGGCTCAACCAGGGAAGGACAAGAAGGAAGGGAATGACCAATCAGGTCTTGCAGTGGGCATAGTCTGGATTGTGCAACAGCCAGGCTCTGGTGCCAACCCACTGTATCCTGGACTGGAATTTCTGTAGTTAGCTAAAGAAATAGCTTAGGCTGCAATGTAGAATTGCCCTTAACATTCATTGAAAGAGTAGCTGAATGGCCAATGTTGGAGCCCAGCTCATACATATGGGACAAAGGTTTCTCTCTGCTCTCTCTGCTTATTTCTTTTAAAAGGTTTCCCTTTCTTCCCTCTCTTCAGTGAGAGGAAGATGTCCATCCAAGGTTGACCCTATGATTAGGCACAACACTTCTGCCAATACTATAAGGTAAGACCACTTATGTAATTGGGGCCAAGCTGCTGGAAGCAGCCACACAGCCTGATGCCTCATTCTGAGGGCTCCTTAGAGGAGGGGTCCAGGATGGGTGTGGCTCTGGAGTCAGTTTTTGTTCCCATACTTTTTCTTGGGGGTTCCCAGAGTGAGTCAACAAGGCTGTTGTGTCTTTAAGGCTTGATGAGGGAATAGTAGTAATAGCATGGATATATATGAGCAGCAGCACAGTATTCAGAATTCAGTGAGTGGTCTGTCCCTGAGTCTATCTATGCCAGTGTCAGAGTTGGTGTGGATAACATGCCAGTTGACTCTGTATTTTGAAGCTCAGCATTCCCTTCTATGCTTTCCCAGCTAAAGTATATCACCTTTTCTTCCATCTGCAATGCTGACCATCACTGTCCTGCAGCATCTTCTGCTCATCAGCCAAATGTAATGATAGAAATAGTAGTACACCCTTTCAGGATCCCCAGAAGACCAGTAGGGGATGAATCACTGAAGACCAGGCTCTACCAACGGGCAGCTTTTCTACAGACTTTCAGCAGTGCTTCAGAAAGTGCACTGGGCACAGCAGTGCACTGGGCACTCTGCAAGAGAATAGTCCTATGAAGTTTCAATGAGTCTTCAGAAGTCAAATGCCTAGGACTGCAATGGTATGCAGCCATATTTCACAGACTGCATTATATTGACGTAGTTTGGATCTTATCATCGGATTACACAGACTTATGCTCATATACCTCATATGAATGTTATTGATGGCCTGCATGGTTGTTACATACATGCTATGTGTATATTTCTTAGTAGTTACATTTTTAAAATTTATTTTAAAATAATTATTATTAAATTTATATGCTGCCCAACTCCCAGCAACTCTGGGCAGTTAAATTTTCTTTTAAACATTATGTTTGCTTCTAAACATTTAGCTGTCTGGAATAGGAAACAGAAGAATATAAGAAAAGGAGAAATTTAAAAAATGAAAAAAGAACTAAAATGTTTTTTTTTCAAATGCAAATCTCTTTACAGTTGCTGTTTTTAATCATTCTTTTCCAATTTTCTTTCCCCTTTCATTTGAGTTGGGTTCAGTATGATGAATTGTATGACTACTTCTATAAATAAAGGGATTAACTGGTGTGGATGAAATATTAAACCCTTTGGGGCTGTTGATGTAGAGAGAGAAAATCCACAGTATTGTCTCATGCCCTGTCTTCTCCATTAGTTAGGGGGAAAGCGCCTGGTCATCATTAGCCCAGGCAATTCTAAATCTGTAGCCCCTGAAGAATAAATACAATATATGCTCCACTTTCACAGCCCAGATTAGATCTGGACCTTTCCAAAGAGACCATTGTTAACTTTCTGGGTTTTCATCATCCTCTGATGTATTCATGGCATCACAGTCATGAAAGTAACTTTATCTCTTTGATGCACATACATAAAAGCTCAATGGTGGGTTGCAGTATGAGTTTTAATGCCAAACAAATAATGACTGCTTCTTTTTTGCATGAAAGAATTCATTGGGTGACAGGTACAAACCTTTAATAGTAAGTGAACGAAATGTACTATATAAATGTCAATACAATGCACATTTTAAACAGCCCAGTTTGAATCACAGAGAGGCACATTTGTCAACTGGTGAGAGCTGTCTGGGTGGGGGAAGAATGGGAAAAAGCATAAACAGAAGAACAGCAGGTTTTTCAGGTAACGATGACTGGGGATTTGTGCTGCAGTTCCATAAATGCATTTCCTCCATCAAGGCACTTCTAAAATCCTCATTACTGGAATATCTGAGAGACTCACAAACATTAGGACATGTATATCTACACAAAACAGTAGGGAAGTATATTACCTTGATTTTACAAAAGGGACTCTGGGGCACAGATAGATTAAACACATTCTCTGTTGTATACACAGACAGCAGGCAACAGAGCTATGGTGTGAACTACAGTCTCTGGTCTCTTGACCCAATAGCTTAATTTGAGCAAGTAGCATTTATATATTTAGTTGCCTGGAACAGGATAAAAGGGTAGGAAATCCATCCTAGTACAGACTATCTGCAATCCATTATACATATTTGCAAACACCTCCTGCAAAGGAATCTCTGTAGAAATGGGGCCAATTTACATGATTGCAACAGAAGAGCTGTGTTCAAATGCTGATCAATTTCAGGCAGCATAAAACTGTTGCATACAACTGATGTGTCTTCTGCAGTATAAAGCGGTGAAATTATATCAAAAGTCATAATAAACCCAGGGAATGCTGGACTGCACTGCCTGCACCATTTCCTTTTCTTCTCTTTCCATATATCTTGTCAATTTAGATAGTCAGAGGCAACATTTTTTCACCAGTTGTTATAAATGTGTGGAAAAATCAAACCTTTGTCTGGTTTAGCTAATGGGCTGAAGTTGAATCCCGAAAACACAGAAGGAACCTTAAAAGGCAGTTTTCAGACTAGGAATTTGAGCTACAATCTGTTCATTAGGGCATTGCATCTTTCTTGGAAAAGCTGGTGTACAGTTACATTTGAATCCAGAAAGTCACATGAAACTCCAATGTCTTTTACAATTTCAGCTGCTTCATTAATTGTAGCTTGGCCATGGATAGGCTGACCATATATACCGTTTTGAACAGGACAGTCCTGTTTTTTTAGCATTTCCTGACCGTCCCATTGTTTTAATGTAAATGTCAATTTTGTCCCATTTTTTTGTTGGAGCCGTTATTGGGAAAAGTGGGAAAAAATTGAAATGGAAATGGAAAAGGAGGCTGACTTACCCATTGGCAGTAGTTCTCAATCTGGTGGAAACCTAAAGCAGGAACCACAGGAACAGCTGACTGGCGGTGAGCAAGAGGAAGAGTCGCTGCCGCCAATCAGTGCAGTGGAAGACAATCGGAAAAGTGCACCCAGCAGATAAGAAGCCGATTGGCTCTCAGGCCAAAACAGCAGGAATAAAATAAAATAAAAAGGTACACCAGAGAGGAACAGGTTGTCAGGGACAAACGTTCACTAGACTCCTCCATTCCTGTTCTCCTGCCCCAGCTCACCAGTGACTTCAGCCTTCCTGTGCTTCTCCAGCCTGCTGCCGCCTCCATTCCTGTCCTTCCGTCCCAGCTTGCCACCACCTTCAACTCCCCAGAGCTTCTCCAGCCTGCTGCTGCCTCTGTTTAAACCGGTCCTGTTTTGCCATCCCAATGTCCCGTTTTTGTCTTAAGGAAATATGGTCAGCCTAGTCATGGATTGTCATGAGTAAGGATGGCGAGCAGGGGGCTCCCATCCAGGCTGTAAAGCGCATGCGTACTACTGAGGAATTAGGTAGCCATTCAAAGAGACACAGATCGGGCCCGCCTTAGCCTTTGGGGTTTATCTGTCTGGGTTTTTCCCACGCTTCTTCAGTTTGTTAGGATTGATGTCCTAACAGCCAGGAACCACGCTGAGACAAGAATAGGTCTCTAGTGTTTTATTACTGCTACATGACAGAAAATGGCTTCTTATTTGCTACCAAGTTCAGTTAAAGATACTGGTGACTTTACAGTGCTAAATTACAGTGCTAAAAGAGCTAGCATAGCTGGGCTGTAAAAATCTGGATGGCCACACATGGAAAAGTAAGACTTAAATTTTTCTCCAGTTCTTTGGTTATCCAGGTTTTTGTAACTAGATATGGTAGTTCTTGGAGCTCAAATACCTGAAAGATATTTTTATCCCTTACCAAGCTGCCTGTGCAATGATATTGTCTGAAGAGGTCCTTCTTTATATGCAATTTATTTAAAAATGCTCTTTTTCAAAGTCTATCCTCACTTTGTACTAGTACCCCGTGAGTAATGTGCCTGACGCTATTTGCATAATACTTTAAGCATCAAGTTAAATTACAAATATTAATCTGTATTTCTTGAACTAGATGATATACATTTTATATATTTCTTGTTTATTATATCAAATATCTGATTTTTGTTTTTTTAATTATAAATTTTATTAAGTTCGAAGAGAAAGATAAAAGCTACAAAAACAAAAAACTACGAAGAAAAGAAGAAAAACTAAAAAGGTGTGAAAACTCAAAAAATAATTTTTTTTTCAACATTACAGAAAGATGTGACTACCAACTTTTAACAGCAAGGATATATAAAATTTTTCCATAATCAATCTCTTACTCTATATTAAACCAAAATCATTATTTGATTATTTGAGAGCCAGTTTGGTCTAGTGGTTAAGGCAACAGTCTAGAAACCAGGAGACCCAGAGTTCTAGTCCCGCCTTAGGCCTGAAAGCCGGCTGGGTGACCTTGGGCCGGTCGCTCCCTCTCAGCCCAACTCACCTCACAGGGTTGTTGCTGTGGGGAAGATAGGAGGAAGAAAGAGTATTAGGTATGTTCCCTGCCTTGAGTTATTTATAAAAACAATAAAGGCGGGATAAAAATAAATAAATAAATAAATAAAATATTTCTATAAATCATTCCCCTTTAGCACATTATAAAAATCACTAAGTACAGTTACTCCCTTCTGTTAATATTAAAATAAAGAAAAAAGAATTCATAAAAACCTTCTAAACAACTTCCCCTCCCCAAAATAACACTTATTTAATTATTCCCTTCCTACTACTATTTTATATATTTCTGTCTACTATAATAAAAATCAAACTAAAAAGCACATAAATTGTCTGCCATTATACTAGATAATATAACAGTTTTAATAATCCTAATCTTAATAAACCCAAAAAAGAAAAGCAAATTGAAACAGAACCTTAAATCAAATTCTTAAAATCATCCAAATAAACATATTTAAAGACTCTAATAATCTTAATCCATATCCTTAAAAACAAATAACATCAGTCAAACCCTAAAAGCAATCCAGGTAAACATTCTTTAACCCTTATCCCACTTCAAAATAAACCAAAGCATTTATGTGTCCCCACAATGTGTACAAGCTTTTCTCTTGAAAAACTCAAATAACCCAACTACCCCCCTCAAAAATTCCAACTTTTCTTCAGAAAACATAATGACCCCTTCTTTTTCATGGCATTTCACCAAAAAGTCCATTTTACTTATTGCTTGCCAATCCCTCTCTCTGTTAAATTTCTCCAACTCCACTATCCAATCTTCATCCAGCATCTCAACAGAAATCCCAATCTCATTCTTAGAAAAAACATTTCTATCATTGTTGAATTCCTCAATCTCATCCACTACATCCCCAACCAGATGACACATTTTAGAGCTCATATTTTCCACAATGTCCTGAATGCCTTGTATAAAAACTTGACAGGAGTCAGAAAAGATCTGTTGAAAATCTTGATGGAAGTCAGAAAAAATCTGTTGAAAATCCTCCATGTCTCAAGCAGTAGATTATGGCGCCTCCTAGGAGCTTAACCAGTGAAAGTTGAAGATATGGAAAAGTTCTGAAATACGTTTACACAAAGTGAAAGTGAGATAAGCAGACAGTTCCCAAGGGAAAGTAGAAACAGAAAGCTGAAGGTTTAAATCAGCCGATTCAACATGTAGGTAAATGCTAATATCTTCAAATTTAATACCAAAATAATAACAGGAAGACAATTGTTTACTCTCAATCCTCCTTTATATTTGGAAGGAAAACAAATTCCAAAACTTAAAAAAGAATTTTTTGAAAAGTAATCCCAAAAATAACAATAAGCTTCAAGAGAGCCAGCTTCTCCATGCTGTAGAAAGCCTCTCTTAGGGTATGCATACTTTGAATATATATATATATTTAGAAATGGGGTGGCCAGTCTTAGTGTCCCTTTAAGGCTACAGCATGGCTTGGAAAATGATGATGTCCCAGCCTCCCAGCTGGCTTTTACCAGTCAAAAGCAAAACACTGTTTGTGACCTGGCTGTAAGCAGCCACCCAGAGGACAGATGGGGTGATTCCAGGTGTTTTCCTTTGTCCGGAGAACAAAGGAGCCTGAAAAACATTGCCTCGTTGTCAGTTCTGCCCACTAAACCCGTGGGCACAGCTGCTCAGTCTGCCATGTCCCCACCATAAGTGAAATATCTGATTTTTGTTTTAACCTTCTGGAAAACTATTTTTGGCTGCAGATGTGATAAAAGGGCTTGCACTTCCTACTGATACTATATGCTGTACTGCTGAGAATGCATTATTTCAGAAAGAGTTACCTGTGAAAGACAAGTCATGGATGAAGGATCAAGATTAAATACAACCCCCTGGACAAGGAAATAGTAACTCACTCCAGTATTCTGCCAAGGAAACCAAATGGGCATTCCCAACCAGGTCAATGTCCACATGACACTGAAAGCTGAGCCAGCCAGGTTGGAAAGTATCCAATGACCTCATGGAAAAGAGCAGACAGAACCTATCACTAGTGCCTATGAAGTAGCTGGATTAAAGCTGAAAGGACATCCAGCTGCTAATGCAGCCAGAGGCCAAAGGAAATTTAAATGCTGCAAAGGTGTGCATACCATTGGAATGCAGAACATCAGAACCAAGAACCAAAGCAAACTTGATGCTGTCAGAGTAGAAATGTCAAGACTGACCTTTGACATTCTCAGAATTCACAAACTGCAGTGGGATGGAATGGGTCATTTTATATCAGAAGAACGTCAGATCTCCTATTGCAAATCTGAAAAACATAAGCAATGGAGTAGCCATCATTATTAACAAAAACAAAAGGTGTCAGAGTTGGTGCTTGAATACAACTCTCAAAGTAGTTGAATGATCTTAATTCAAATGCAAAGCAAATCAATTAATATTACGGTGATTCAAGACTATGCTCCATCCATAGTTATAGAAAAAGCTGAAGTTGAATAGTTCTACGGTAACTTGCAACACCAAAAACATGCTATACTAATTATTGGAAACTGAATGCTAATGTTGGGAGTAAGATAGCATCTGAAACAATGGGGAAATTTGGTCTTGGCATATGAAATTAAATAGGAGATAGAGAATGGAGTTCTACCAAGAAAATTAAATGTTTATACCAAACCTTTTTCAACAGCCTAAAAAAATGACTTTATACATGGAAAACACCAAAATCAGATTAACTGTATACTTGGCAAGTAAAAATGGAGAAACCTAATTCAGACAGTAAAAACAAGACCTGTTGCTGACCGTGGCTCAGATCATAAAACCTTTCTCGCAAAATTGCAATTTAAAATAAAACAAAATAATCAGACCAACAAAATACAACCTCAGCAATATTCCATATGATTATGTTGTGAAAGGTAAAGAAATTGAGAGCCAGTTAGGTCTAGTGGTTGAGGTACCAGGCTAGAAACCAGGAGACTGAGTTCTAGTCCCACCTTAAGTGTGGTTGGGTGACCTTGGGCCAGTCACTTTCTCTCAGCCTAGCCCACCTCACAGGGTTGTTGTTGTGGGGAAAATAGGAGGAGGAAGGAATAATAGGTATGTTCCCAACTTGAGTTATTTATAAAAATAATAAAGGTGGGATTAAAAAAAACCTAATTTTTTTTTAATAGATTAGATCTGATGAGTGCAATGCCTGAAGAATTCTGGACTGAAATTCATGATACCACTAAGGATGAAGTCAGCGAAAAAGGACCCCAAAATGCAAAAGAAGAGAAAAAGGCTACCTACTGATATATTGAAAATAGCTGAAGAAAATTAGAAAGCAAAAAACAGCAGAAGAAAACTAACAGGTTTTGGACTGGGTTACCTGAGGGACCGCCTCTTCCCCGCATCATCAACCCATCCCACCTGATCATGCAGAGAGGGCATGCTGCAGGCCCCGTCGATAAGAGAATTCCATCTGGCGGGGTCCAGGAGGCGGGCCTTCTCAGCAGTAGTGCCTGCCCTTTGGACCATCTTGGCCCCGGAGGTGAGATTAACCCCATCGCTCCTTCCTAATACTCCTTCCTAATACTCCTTCCTCCTCCTCTTTTCCCCACAACCACCACCCTGTGAGGTGAGTTGGGTTGAGAGAGAGGGACTGGCCCAAGGTGACCCAGCCGGCTTTCATGCCTAAGGCAGGACTAGAACTCTCAGTCTGCTGAAACAGATTCTAGTTGTCCAATCTAAGCAAACAGAAAATGCCTGCGGAAAGTCTGCTCCTATTGTGAAGTGAGATGGGAGAGGTCACAAAAAGAGATATTCTCTGTGGCAGCTTCCTGCCTTGGGAACAGTTTGTTACCCCATCCCTTGGCTGTTTTGGAAGGCTTTTGGGAATCATTTATCTATCTATCTATCTATCTATCTATCTATCTATCTATCTATCTATCTATCTATCTATCAAATTGTTATCACCGCCCATCCCCCCATACAGGGGACCCTAGGCAGTTCACAATAAAAACAGTTAAAATTAAATAAAATCATAAATAGTATCAATAAGCAATATATACCAGTATAAAATACAGTAACATCCAGGTGACGGCAGATCTAATTCAACCCATAAGGGGATAAGACCGGTCCTGGCAGGACTAGGGAACCAACCAACCCCAGGAATGGCTCTTCCTCTCCCCATTCCAAGCATGGTGACAAAACCAGGTTTTCATCTGTTTTCTGAAGTCCAGAAGAGGGGGGGCTAACCATACTTCAGGGGGAAGGATGTTCTAAAGGGTGGGAGCTGTTGCAGAGAAGGCCCACCTCCTGGACCCTGCCAGATGGAATTCTGTTGCAGACGGGGTCCGCAGCATGCCCTCTCTGCATGACTGAGTGGGACAGGTTGATGTAATGGGGATGAGACGGTCCCTCAGGTAACCTGGAACCATGCCATGTAGGGATTTAAAGGTGATAACCAAGACCTTGAATTGGACCCGGAAGCAAACTGGCACCCAGTGCAGCTCATGCAGTAAAGGTATTATATGTGCCGATCTAGGGGCACCAAGAGTACCCTGCGCGGCTGCATTCTGGACCAGCTATAGGTTCTGGATACTCTTCAAGGGTAGCCCCATGTAGAGCACATTACAGTAGTCTATATGGGAGATGACAGGGAGTGAGTGACCGTTGGAAGGGCCTCTCACTCCAGGAAAGGGCATAACTGGTGCGCAACACAAAGTTGCTCAAAGGCCCTTCTGGCCACGACTGCCACCTGCTCTTCAAGCAGGAGTCGTGCGTCCAAGAGGACCCCCAAGTTATGCACCAGATCTGACTGGGGCAGTGCAACCCCATCCAGAACTAAAGATGGCAAATTCCTGGGAACCAAGGGGCCATTAACCCACAGCCACTCCGTCTTACTTGCTGAACATGTAAAATTGATATATTTAATATAGTGTTTTGATTAATATTTTGCATTGATATATTGCATATTTTTGCTCTAATTGTACACTTCTTAGAGTTGATTAATCTGAAGATTTGTATAATCTAATAAATAGAAAAATGTTGCTTATATTCTCCTGACTGAAGTGGCCTAAAAGTACTTTTAAATAAATGAACAAACAAACAAATATGTGGCAGTGAAAGGTGAACCATCAGAAAGACTGAATGAAAGCCGCTGATGCTTTTGCATTATGGTGCTGGAGAAATTTGTTGGGAATACCTTGGACTGCAAGAAGAACAAATAATTCAGTAGAAGATAAAAGTAAAATTAGACAGCTCACTTGAAGCACTAGTAGCAAAGCTGAAGCTTAAATATTTGGAGACATAATGCAAGGGAAGAGTCATTGGAGAAGCTCTTGATGCTTGGAAAAATAAAGGCAACAAAAAAGTGTCTAGATACTGTCACTGATGACAGCATGAGCTTACAAGAAGCAATTTCTGACAGACAGTTCTAGTGAAATTATGTCCATGGCATAATGAAAGTCAGAAGTAAATGAATTACTGAACAACAACAAGGTGTTGACAATTAAGTTAGTATACATATATAACTTAGACAACTTTATTGGCTGTGAAAAAAATTAGGAGATTTGAAGTGCATAACACTTTTTGCCCTGGAGACTTATGAAAGAAATCCTTGGTGCCCGCAAGGTCTGAATGGCCTCCAGCTACTAGGTCCCATGGCTTTCACGCAGAAACCCTGACCACATCATAACCACTGCCAAGAAAGACCTTATATATTAGAGATGCTGCTCAGAATGTAATGGCTAACTGGCAACACCAAAAGATATTGATGGTAAGATCAAGGGAAAGGGCAGAAAATTCTGCCAGAATGAATTGAGAACCATCTGAAGCTTCAGTTTTATTTCTGATACTTGATATTAATACGATTTATAATATGAGGATTTTTGTAAGCCTTTTCAAGGTCTCTCTTGAGCCATAAAACAAGATATAGCCATTTACTGTATATAAATGAAGAAATAGGAATTTGGAAGAATTAAAATCCATCCACATAAAATCCATCCACATAAAATCCATCCCATTCCATTCCATTGTTTGATGACATTTCCAATCCTTAGTGAGGGTTTCTGCAAATGAAATATATCCCAAATCAGTGCATTTGACATCCAAAATACCCTGGGAGTCTATGGATATCTCCTCTAGCCCATATTGGGGATTTCAGAAATTCGTTCAGTCCACATTTCTTAATGAAACAGATCTAATTTACATTTCCAGGATGAAAATGTGAATTGGAATGTTATTTTATTTTATATTTTATTTCATTTGAATTTATAAGCTGCCCAACTCCAGTGGAATGCAGTTATTCTTTAAGTTCAATGCTTCTCCAAGTTTTACCTCAAAAGAAAACATATGAAAAATATTGTATTTTGCAAAAAAAAAAATCATATGGAAATATATATTTTATAGTTTATTTGTGTGCATGAAAAAGTGTTTATGGAAAACAATACATATAATGCTATTATGGATTTTTATACATTGCTTTAAAAAAAATACCCAGCTTGCATGATTTTTGCCCTTCATTCCATGAGGGCAGAAAGATGCTATGATCAGTCCTGAAGAGTGGCTGCAGTATTAATACAAATGCACTATTAATACATGTACAACACACTGTCATGATTTCATCATTGTTGCTGAATAATTTACCATTCAATTAAGGCCCCTTCACAAATAGATTCTCTGCTAATGAGTCTAAATGTAAAGGTTGCCTAATCAGGGTAGTTATTTACGCATTACTAAAATCTGGAAAGGGGGGGATGGGAGAGAAGAAAGAAAATTGGTAATAAAAAAGACCAAATAAGACTTAGATTTTCATAATATATACACATAGTCCTTGTTTAATGACTGTTTTGGACAGCAACCATTTGCAGTTAACAATGGTGATAAAAAAATCACTTTGTGACCAATGTTCGCATTTATGACCACAGAGCTGTAAAGCAAAGGAAAGCTGAAGTAAGATTATAAGCGCAGTTGTGGTTTCACTTAGTGACTGCTTCATATAACGACCAAGTTTTTGATTCCAATTGTGGTTGCTAAATGAGGACTACCTGTACATAGTACTATTTAAAGAAAAATACATTCCACCCTCATCAGGAATGCTGACCTTATGTGACTATCCAGGTGCTCACTCTTGATGGACAACTTCAAGCCTCTGCTGCTTGTTCTTCTCAGGTTCTTCCATTTAGGTTAAGCCCGTATTTCTGTTTTTGAAACTGAAAACATCACCAAATAGACCACTGTACCAGAGTTATGGCCACCCTGTTCCTAACTGTGTTACAGACAACACAAAGCATTATTGTTTTCCTTTATTAATTGCCCTCCTTTTTGTTCATTAAATAGCTGCACTAGCCCAATGCAGCCTCACCCAGTGTTACACAATACAAAGGCAGCTCCATTGAAACCCTCCTGTACTACAAATATTTATAACACTCAGACACCAGAAGAGGATTTTCAGTGCTGACTGAGATCATGACATGCCAAAACCTGGGCAAATGACTATAATTAAGACTTGAGGAATTGTGTTCTGCTTTTTATAAACAACCCAGCGTGTGATGGCAGCTCTCGTATGTCTGCAATGTGAGGAAAACAGAGCAGGAAGGGGGAAACTGTTTGTCTAAGCAGGGAGGTTAAACCTTCAGAATTTGGAAACATGAGCTATAAAGAATGTGGGACATGAGCAATGAATTCAACAAGGGACTTATATCACAGCGAAGCAAAAGAACACTTGGGAATAAATGGTGAATCCTATCATTACTTCTGGCTGAGATCTAGAACTGCTGCACCTGTTATGCTTCCTTTGATTACTTCCATCTGTAATGCTATTCTCAGCTTCTGGATCTTTTTCAAACCATATCTTTTTAATGTATATGTATGCACAGTTGTTCAAAGCCTGATGCTCCTAACAACAGACTGTTTCCCCCATCTTGTTTCACATTTCTGAAAAACATGAAAGAAAAAAATGACATACAATTAACAACTGTTTTTAATAATATTGATATGGTTACATCTCTGCAGGTCAGGGCATCATAGCAAAAAGGCGAGTTGGATTTAAGCCTAGGGTTGGGGACTCTAAAGCTTGGGCAATAAGCTAAAGCAGCTTATAAGAGTTGCTGTCAGGATAACATGACAGGATGCTCCACATGAGCATCCATTGAGAATAAATAAATTGATTAAGAATAAAATCTATTTCCATCTTTTCCTCTTCCATCAACAAAGGATGATGCCCTGGGCTTAAGTATAATTGCTTGAAGATAAGCCTGAGAGCTACAACAATCCAATACCAGAACAGAAACACAAGGAAATACATCTAAAGATGCTGTAGGCTGATTCTTAAAAGACTGGCATGTTTCTAGCTACAAAATATGTCTCCCAAGTTATTTGCCTCCTTCCTTCAGTCCTCTCAAAGGGAAGTTGATGTTCTTAGTCTCCTCTTGTTTGCTGTTCTCTTGAAGGAGACAGTGTTTTGTACCCCAAACACACCAGACTTGTAAGAGTAAAAGGAATTGTCCACAGCACTTTGGGATATTCCTTCCTTTGGTTTGAGGCCCTATACCTGATCACATTAGCCAACAGGCCTGTTTTCCTCTTGAGTCATTGAAATGGGCCAAGGGAGTCAGAAGTGGCAGTCTGCAGAACTGATAGATAGAATCTCATTTCCGGGGCAGATGTAATGGACTCAGAGCTGATATTAGCCAAACCAGACTGGAAAGCAGCATCTTCTGCTTTCCGTAGGTCAGAGCTGAGACTTATTGAGAGGTAGAGATTTATACCTGTGTGTTTGTTTAGAGCTAAATCAAAGTCTTCTTTTTTATATACAGTTAGAGTCCTAGACTTCAACTGTAATGAATTAAAATAAAAGGGAAAGGTTTAGAATAATCTAGGGTGGTCTTACCTTGCTTTTCTGGTTTTTTTAATCAGGAGAAATGAAGACTTCAATTAATTAAAAAGGCAATGAATCTGCTACAGCAATTTAGGAAGCAGTTATTGAGACCAGATTAAAAAAAAAAGGAAATGCACTCTGGCAAGGAAAACAGCAAATGGTATACAAAAAGGGGTCTGGTCTTAGAAGATGTAGACTTGGACAAAGTGTACAAATAAAAGAAAGCCAGAGCAGCTAAAATAGCCAGTGTAGGTAAGTGGTGGTACCTGTCTTACAAAGAGGTTTTCTTGATTAGGGCCACTCAGTCCCTGCCATACTATAATCACATCCATTCTCCTTGTTGACACACACACACCCCTTCCCTTGTGTGTACCACCTGCTATGTTGAGGGACATTAAACAATTTCTGGTGATACAGAAATATGATTAAAATGAAACCCAGCCCAGTGAAAACACTAAGCCATAACATCATGATAAGAACAGAGTAGCAGTAGATACAATAAGGAAAGACAAACGTGATGAGATAAAATGCCTGCATAATTTTTTTTTAAAAAGTTTATGAGCTGGCACTAAAAGGCTTTGAGCTGGTGCCCATACATCTTCTAGTTATTCATAATCTGCAATAGGCATAATGGATTCTTCCATTCTGTTTTCATTGTGGTGCAAATGGCTTATCTCATTCCCCACTGAAATACTTTAAAAAATTAGTGGACAAGACATACACAAGTGGAATTCATGTAAGAAGCCAAATGTATCAGTTCTCCTATTTATTTAGATCTCCTTCTGAATATAAATTCTTCCCAGAATGACAAATTCAGTTTGCATTGCCCTTTATCACTGAGATTTGTTTTTCACTTATTCACCTCTTTAAATAGTTCAAAACCATATTTTTATTAAGAGAGTTAGGAGATATTATCTTTAGTTATTGAGCTTATAAATTAGGGGTCCAGAATGATGGTGTGATAGGCTGCCCATATGTCCTGTTTTGAATGGGACAGTTCCGTTTTTTTAACATTTCCAGACAGTCCCATTGTTTTAACATAAATGTCCATGTTGTCCCGTTTTCTTAAAAACCTTACTTAAAAATGTGAAAGTTCCCGTGAACCTGTCAGAATGCAGTCTGACTTTGAGTGGAAGGAGGGGGAGCTCAGCAGAAATGGCAGGAAAAAAGCTGCAGAGCTCAACCAGGCAGGAAACCTAAAAAGAAAAAAACAGGATCAGCTGATAGGTGGTGATCAAAGGGTGAGTCAATTGGCTCCTGCCTTGAAATGGTGGGAAGAAAAGAACGTAAAAGCACAGCCAGAGGAGGAATGGCTTTTAGGGGACAACCATTCACTAGACTCTCCAGCCCAGCCTTGCCTCTCGCAAATGAAGGAATCCGAAGATTCCCAGCCCGAGAAAACCAGAGAAGTTCCTGCCTGCTGATCTAGCCCGTCACCCAGTCCTGCCCCATTTTGCCATCCCAATGTCCTGTTTTTAACCCCGTCCTGTTTTGCCATCCCAATGTCCCATTTTTGTCTCAAGGAAATATGGTCAGCCTATGGTGTGACCACATTGTAACCAGTGTTCCTATGTAATTATCATATATATATTAAGCTGTAGCTCTTTGTTTCATATACACGTGCACACACACACTCTGTGCCATGGATTTGTGTGAAGATATTATTTGTCATGTACTAAGATGGAGTATGTGAGATCCACTCAAAGCAGGCCATAGAGGCAGAAGGGAATGCTCTGGGAGAATTCAGCTTAGGTGGCCTAGGGGTGGGGGGGAAATCACCAACTAGTGATTTCTAAGAAGATTTGATAAGTGATGGTTCTCAACACAGGATGAGGTGATGGCACTCAAATGGAAAAGTACCAGAAGCAGTTTGGAGCTATCACACAGAACAAGGTAATATGCATGATAGATTTCTTGCCTCAGTTCTTCTAGAATTCAAACCTAGCCTCATCACTAGATTCTGAGTTGGGAAGGCCTGAACATTGTGTGAGTGAAGGCCATCCAATTCCTAATGTAACAATTTTATTAAGTTTAAACAAAGATAAAAGCTACAGGAAAAAAAAAAAAAACTACAAGGAAAAAAAAAGAAAAAATTTAAAAAAGTGTAGAAACATAAAAGAAAATTTTCAAAATTACAAAAAGAGGTGTCTTCTGACTTTTAACAGCAAGGATATACAACAATTTTCCATAATCAATCCCTTACTCTATATTAAACCAAAATCACATTATTTCTATAAATCATTCCATTGGCACATTATAAAAATCACTCAATACAGTTGGTCCCTCCCCTTATATTAAAAGGAGGTGTGTGTGTGTATGTATGTATATGTGTGTGTGTGTGTGTGTATGTATGTGTGTGTGTATATATATACACACAGACACACACACACACACATATATACACACACACATACATACATACACACACACACACTTCCTAATCAACTCCCCCACAAAGATAACATTTATTTAATTATTTCCTTCCTACTACTATTCTATACATTCCTGTCTACTATAATAAAGATCAAACTAATATATATATATAAATTGTCTGCCATTGTACTTGATAATGCAACAATTTTAATAACTTAATCATATTAAACCCAAAACCAGACATTTATTATTATTTTTATTTTACCTTAATAATCTTAATCCAAATCGTTAAAAATAAATGAAATCAGCCAAACCCTAAAAGCAATCCAGATAAATATTCTTAAACCCTTATCCCACTTCAAAATAAACCAGAGCATTTACAGATTCCCACAATGCACACAGAGCATTTTTCTTTGAAAAATCGAACAGCCCAACTACCCCACTCAAAACTTAACTAGCGAAAGTAGGAGTTAATGGAGAATTTCCAGAAGATGTTTACATAAGTGAAAGTATGTTAACAAGCAGCTCCCAGAGAAAGTGGCAGCAGAAAGCTGAAGATTCGAAACAGCAGATTCAACATATAGGAAAATATTAAATTCTTCAAATTCAATGCAAAAATAATAGCAGGTAGGCAATTATTCTCAGTCCTCCTTAGTATTTGGATGGGAAACAAGGCAAGACTTTTAAAAGATTTTTTTTTAAAAATTAATCCCAAAAATAACGATAAGCACCAAGAGAACCCGCTTCTCCTTGCTGTAGAAAGCCTCTCTTAGGATACATGTACTTAAAAGAAATATAAATTGGGTGATTTAGAAATGGGGTGTCTGGTCTTAGTGTCCCTTTAACGCTACAGTGTGGCTTGGAAATGATGACATCCCAGCCTCCTGGCTGCTCTTACCAGTTGAGTGTGAACACTGTTTGCAATCTTCTGGCTGCAAGCAGCCATCTGCAGGACAGATGGGATGATTCCAGGTGTTTTCCTTTTTCTGGAAAACCATTCCTGGGCTTCAGGAAAAACCTGCCTGAGCCCGAAAAAACTGCCACGTTGTCAGTTCTGCCCGCTGAGCCCACGGGCACAGCTGTTCAATTCCCACTGGAAGTCCAAGGTCATCCAATTCCTGATGAATTTGGCCAGTGAATAACAATAACAATAACAATGAAAATTAAGTATGAAAGCAATCAGGAAAAACCGGGAGGAAACAGCCTGCAACCAACCTCACACACATGCCATCCCAAAGGAATCCTGTATTCTCCCTAGCCCAAGGCCTAGGAGAACAGCCAGCTTCTAAAAGACTTGCTTTGAGGGGATCAAGATAGAGCTTAATATCAATTAAGTCTTATCATAAACATTTGTCATAAAATTAAGAATAAAAGTAGTAAAATTAAACTTCGTATAATCCAACAAAGTGAAAGATGAAATGAATCAACTATGCATTGACATTTTAGTCATCAATGAATGGAAATGGACTGGAATTGGACATTTTCAGTCAGAAGGTCACATTGTTTACTCCTCATGACATAAAAAAAAACCCAGAAGGAATGGCAGTGTTTTCATAGTTAGGAAGGATATAGTAAAGACAGTACTTGGGTACAATGCAGTCAATGACTGAATAATATCAGTTAGACTTTCTGAACAATCCTTTAATATGATGGCTTTCCAAGTTTATGCTGCAATCACTGATGCAGAAGAAGAGGAGGCTGATGAATTTTATGGTCATCCTCAATCCAAAATTGATCAAACGCAAATGAAACTAAAGAAATTGTGAAGGATGAATGTGAGAAAAGACTATCAAAGACAAAGAAACAGAAGAAATCAAACTGGATCTCAGAACAGGTGATGGAAATTGCCAATAAAAGAACAGTGGAAGCCAAGAAAAACATAGATCTCAGGAAGGAACTTTACAAAGAATTTCAGAGAACTGTTAGAAGAGACAAGAAGCAATATTACAATATTACAACTATTTTCCATCTGTAAAAGCATCAAAGATGGAAACAGACATAGAAAAACAAGGAAAGTCTTCCAAAAGGTTTCTAGACTCAGAAGGAGGTTCCAACCTCTAATTAATATTTATTTATTTTTATTTATTTATTTATCCAATTTGTCCCCACCCATCTCCACCCATCGGGGGACTCTGGGCGGTTTACAATAATCAATTAAAACAACAATAATACAATGAATAAAATATACAATATAAAATTACAGCAATAAATAATATAAATAAGAGTAAAAAATAAGTCCAAGTGGCAAAAGAATCTAAAACAGTCCAAGTATGGGAGGAGCGGTCTATAGCAGCCATCTAAGTTGTCTTAGAGATGGAGTCCGCAGCATGCCTTCTCTGCACGATTGGGTGGGATGGGCTGATGTAATGGGGAAGAGGCAGTCCCTCAGGTAACCTGGCCCCATGCCATGTAGGACTTTAAAGGTGATAACCAACACCTTGAATTGGACCCAGAAGCAGACTGGTACCCAATGCAGCTGGCGCAGCAGCGTTGTTACATGTGCCCTTCTGGGGCGCACCAAAAACAGCTCATGCGGCTGCATTCTGGACCAGCTGAAGCTTCCAGATACTTTTCAAGGGTAGCCCCATGTAGAGTGCATTGCAATAGTCTATATTAGAGATAACAAGGGTGTGACTGACTGTTCGAAGGGCCTCCCGATCTAGGAAAGGGCATAACTAGTGCACAACATGTAGCTGCATGAAGGCTCTTCTGGCCACGGCTGCCACCTGCTCTTCGAGCAGGAGCCATGAGTCCAGGAGGATCCCCAGATTATGCACCGGGTCTGTCTGGGGCAGTGCAACCCCATCCAGAACCAAAGATGATAATGTCCCAGACACGGAAGAACCATTAACCCACAGCCACTCCGTCTTACCAGGGTTCAGTTGAAGCCTGTTGTTCCCCATCCAGAGCCCTACAGCCCCCAGACACCGCAAGAGGGCAGTCACAGCATCACTTACCTCACCCAGGATGGAGATGTACAATTGAGTATCATCAGCATATTGATGATACCTCACCCTGTGGTGACGGATGAACTTGCCCAGCGGTTTCATGTAGATGTTGAAAAGGAGCAGAGAGAGTACCAAATCCTGTGGCAGCCCACAAAGAAGGGGCCGAGGGTTGGATCTCCTGCTCCCTATCACCACCGACTGGGACTGGCCCTGGAGGAAGGAGGTGAACCAGCGCAAGACCACACCACCCAACCCCAACTCCCTGAGCCGACCCAAAAGGATACCACGGTCGATGGTATTGAAAGTCGCTGAGAGATCAAGGAGAGTGAGGATGGATGCACTGCCACCATCCCATTCCCGCCAGAGATCATCCATAAGTGCGACCAAGGCCATTTCTGTCCCATATCCAGGCCTGAAACCTGACTGAAAGGGGTCTAGATAATCTGTTTCCTCCAGGTCCCTCTGGAGCTGCAAAGCCACCACTTTCTCAACCACCTTCCCCAAAAAGGGGAGGTGGGAGACTGGACAAACATTTTCCAGAACAGTAGGGTCCAGCGATGGCTTCTTGAGGAGGGGGTGTACCAACGCCTCTTTAAAGGTAGCTGGGAACACCCCCTTTCCCAAGGATGTATTAACCATTGCATGGACCCAACCACATGACACCTCCTGGGCTGCTTTTACCAACCAGGAGGGGCATGGGTCTAGATGACTCATGGTGGCATTTACTGTCCATAGGATCCTGTCCACTTCCTCAGGTCCAACAGGAGCAAACTGCTCCCAGATAGCTGGGTAAGCCCATTCCACTGGTTTCTCTCCAGACCAAGCCTCATGCTTCGAGTCTAACTTGGAGCAGATCTGAGTGATTTTGTCCTGCAGATGCTCAGCAAATTCCTCTCCACGGCCCTGTAGGTCGGTCACTGAGCCCACCTTCCCCAAAAGGGATTGAGTGAACTTAAACAGGGCCATTGGTGGCATTCTGCGGATGCAATAAGAGCGTAGAAGTATTGACGCTTTGCTGCCCTTATCACCACAAGGTAGGCCTTAATAGTGGCTCTAACCTGTGTTTGGTCAAATTCAGTCTTTGTCTTCCTCCAGCAGTGCTCTAGGCATCTCTTAATCCTCTTCAGAACCCTCAACTCCTCCATAAACCACAGGGAGTGCTGGGTTCGATGGGACAAGAGAGACTGCACAGGCATGATCCTGTCCAAAGCCCCAGCCGCCTCCCTATTCCAGGCTGCAGCTAGGGCCTCCGCTGGACCATGCAGCAGATCACTGGGTATAACCCCCAGTTCCCTCTGAAACCCTGCCGGGTCCATCAGTCGCTGGGGACGGACCAATCGAATGGGTCCTGCCTCCCTGTGGAGGGGGGTGGCATAAGAGAATCTCAGGGCCACCAGGGTGTGATCTGACCATGACAAAGTGGACAGCTGTAACTCTCCCGTCAGATCACATTGCCACTGCTCCGACAAGAAAACCAAGTCCAAGGTGCGGCCACTGTCTCGAGTTGGGTCCCGAATTATCTGGGACAGGCCCATGGCTGCCATGGTAGCCATGAACTCCCGAGCCACCTCCGAGGCAAGCCCCAGGGATGGCAGGTTGAAGTCCCCCAGAACCATGAGCCTGGGAAACTCTACCACCAGCCCTGAGATGGCCTCCAGCAGCTCAGGCAGGGAGGTTGCCATGCAGCAGGGAGGTTGGTACAGTAGCAACACTCCCAACTGTTCTTGGGAACCCAACTTGAAAAACAGGGTCTCTGCACTTGCAGAGCAGCACCCCTGAAGGCCACAAGAGACTCTCAGATGACAACAGCCACCCCTCCTCCCCTGCCCTGGGATCTTGGCTGGTGCCATACCATAAACCCAGCTAGGCACATTTCAGAAAGGGGCACCTTTCCTTCGGGGCCCAGCCAGGTCTCGGTAATACATGCCAGTCTGCCCCCTCCTCAGTGATCAAGTCACATATGAGGGGGGCCTTGTTATTAGCTGACCTGGCATTAAAAAGCAACAGCTGGGAACCAGGGCCCCTATGAATCTGCTGACCAGGGCCTGGGTCTGAGCACAGAGGGCTGGAACATGCCACCAGTAAGAAACACCGGTGGCATCTTCCCTGAAGATGGCCCGCCCTCCGGCTCCCACCATAACATTCCCTACCCATCACCACCTCGATAATGTGCCCTCCCCTACAGCACCCAGTGACTCCTGATCCATTAGCCCCCACTCCTGGACCTTGGGAGTCTCTGGCTCTAAGTAGGGCTCCCTCCTTCCATTCATACATCCTTACTCACAGTCAATCAACCCCAGGGCGATGGTAGCCCTCCAGTGCACCAGCTTCCGCTCTCGGTGCTGTCAGAGCCCAACCATCACCCCACCATTCGCTATGCCCCCCCTCAAACTCTCTCACTGCTCAACAGGGGGGCACTCATTCATTCTTCACCCACCCCCTGTCTCTCACTCAGGGGCTGAGTGCTCTTTTTCACAATCCCACACTCCCAGACTCCCCCCTCATCTCTCACCCTGTGGAAGAGTCTCATTCACTCTGGAGGGGCCCTCACAGCTTCCTGCCATCTCGGGGGCCATTGGGGGGGATGGGTAAGTTCTTATTCCTACACTCCCCACTCCTCACCAGCAAGGTCTGCCACACCAAGGCCGACAGCCAGTCCACTTTCTTGAGGTCCAATATGTTAAAGGAAGCCAATGGACAGGTAGTAACTGCTTCAAATAAGAACATCCAACATTCCTCAGAAGATATTCCTTATTTAAAAGAACTTCCCAATGAATCAGGGAGGAGTTTCCCTAAGCCTCTTCTGAATACTATTTTGTTTCCTAGGATTTATTAAATATTTCAGCCCTCTTTGTTTATATAACTGTTGTTGCCTATTTCCCTCAAGGTCACCTCCCTGATTCTCTACACTGGATGGCCTTGATTACAGCAGCAACAGGGGCATTGTTGGAAGACCTGAAGGACTAGGCTGGGGACATGTAATCTTGGAGAAGGTCTTGTATCATTATGGTTGCTAAAAGTTGACATTGAGTTGATGGCATATAATCAATTAAGAAGTATAATAAACTAGTCTCTACAGCCTGTACAAAACAGAGCCAGGCTCTAGGAATTGAGTTCCATAACTGGGTCACTACAACAGAAAAGGCCCTGTCTGTTCTATAACCAATCTAGCTTCTCTTTTTGGCTGGACACACAATAGAGTCTCTGAAAGAGATCATGGACTGCAGACAAACTCATAAAACAGGATGCATTTTCTTTTTCAGATATGATGGGTTAGAGGGCAAGGAGTAAATGGCAAGGAAGCATCAATAGTTTAGCTGACCAGGGTCTGCTATTTAAAAATATAATCAGACGAGCCATCATGTATAATTGCCATCATGTATAATTACTTTATAGTTTTCCTGTAAATTAGCTGGCAACAGATATTTTCCCCATAGTTAATCCGATGGATATTGATAGAACTTACGTGAGTCTGCTGGTAGTAAGTACTTGACTGAAGTGTGTTATGTTTATAAAAAAGTATGATGAGACTTTTTTGTAGACATAACCAAGACTTATCTCTGTGGGCTATTTAGAGAGATCTCCTTTGGGCTAGACTAAAGTAAACTTTGCCAGGAACAAAGAGTAACCTTGCATCTAAGCTTGCTGATCTTTAAATGCCTTGGGTAGGATGAGCATTGCCAGCAATCAGCTATGATTTCCTGTCACAATGTATAAAATCAGGCAGACAGAATATGATGACAAGCTTCACCACAGGCAAACTTGGCCCTTTCTGCTTGGCCCTGCCCACTGGAACTGCCCTACTGCTGCCAGCCCCTGACGAATGATAACTGAAAAGTTGGCAGTGGGCATCACTAAAGGACATATGGTTAGACTGGGTGATGAGGTTCCTCTTAAGTATATCTATCTTTTTCTTTTGGAAGTAATTACCTGTAAAGGTTGTTTGACTGCAAGTTTGAGACTGTTGGTCTCAGTTTTCAACTGTAAGGCTTTTTCCCATTATAATATTTTTCCAGCAAGCTAAGCAAAATATGTCCCCAGACTTTCTACAGATTTTCAGACTTTATTCAGACTTTCTACATCAAAATTAGTCCCTTGAATGGTGCCCAGAAGTGGACTAGAAGCCACTGAAGTTGTTTCAAGACTAGTTTGGTGTGGTCTAGGTCAGCGTTTCTCAACCTTAACAACTTTAAGAAGTGTGGACTTTGACTCCCCATGCTGGCTGGGGGATTCTGGGAGTTGAAGTCCACACATCTTAAAGTTGCTAAGGTTGAGAAACACTGGCCTAGGTACCTTATTCTGTACTAGCTCCACAACACTTTTTAGGGGTTATTTCTTTTTCAAGTATTTATTGCTGATATAATAGGATGTTTTTTTGTTGGGTGCTATAGAAATGACATGACATGACATGACATGACGGCAGCCCAGAATTGGAGCAGATTATAATAATCTAAATGAGAGCTAATGAAGATGTGGATCACTGCAAGCAGATTATCCAACTCCAAGAAACAACGTAGTTGGTGTACTGGGCAAAGGCACCCCTAACCACAGCTGCAGCATGAACTACCAGCAGAAGTCCTGCATATCTTATGGCTGCATAGCTGAGTGTGCAGAGGGAGAGGGCCACTGGTGTCTAGGATATCACTGTCTGTGAAGTGGAAATATTTTCCCCATCCAGATATACAGGGACCACTTTGTAAATATCTAGTAGAGACTGGAAGACTTCCTTCATTTACTCATGAACATTTTCTTCATCTAACTACTTTATGTGATCCTAGGTTTAACTCTAGCAAATGAGGATTAAATCAAATTCTGCCTCTGGAAAATGAATGTAGTGTATGCTTAAGCTGACAGGAGCAGGTTTTTGTATTGACTGCATTACTGTCATTCTCAGCATCACTGTGTACAAATAGCTGTGCTGTAAATCTTCCCCATCTTTTCATTTTCTCCCCTCTTCCCCCTTTGTATTTGAAATTCAGTTTTTTTCTCTTCCCCTTTCCCCTTCCTCTCTTGTCCTGAACACCAGATTTCTCTGGTTCTTTTTCTTTCTTTCTGCCCTCCCAGCTTTTCATTACTGTCATCTTTTTTTCCCAGCCGCTGAACTCTTGGTGTTTTTCTAATTGACAGATGGGGTTTAAAAGCACATTTGAAAGTGCCAGTCTTTTTAAATAGACTCCTGTCTCATCAAAGGATGTACAGCAACATTCCATTAGAGCAAATCATTTTAAAATAGATTGGGCTTTTAGTAACTGTGGTTGCATTTTTATAGTCGGACTATTCAGCAGGGTTTTCCCATTGCCCTTCGTTTCCTTTCTCTTCCCTTCAGAAAAGAAGAAGAAGAAGGGGGAAAAAAGATACATTAAAATAAGATTTCATACCATATTTGTTTTGTTTCGATTTTTTCCCCTTTAAACCTCTCAAGCAGTTTATTTCTATAATTTGTTCTTCGTTGCCAGGGCATGAAAGTCTTGAAATGAAAGAGGTGATGAAAAATGCAAACACGTACATGGGAGAAGGAACACAAGAGGAAAACTGGCATTGCTCTGCCCACTGTTCTGCCTGGCAGCCTCAGTTTCTGTTGCCTTCACAATTTACCTATGGACAGCTAACCTTTGGCTTTGCTTCCAGCATTATATGTGAGGTCTTTGATGTACTGTCCCAGGAACCATTGAGCAAGCGTTTGTAGTTCCTTTTAGCATAAATAAAATAATTTGGTTCTCCTTGTTTCATTGGCCTCCTACATATATAATTCCAGCATAAACCTGGATTAAATACTATTAGAATCTTCTACCCAGTTGTGTTCCTGGGCCTCAGAGCTTTCTGGGCTGCATCCCCTGTATTGTGAATCTTGCATTGAATGTCTTGGTTATGTTTCTTTCTTCAGAATGCTCTCTTGCTTCTGTCCAGTCCTGACCAAATGTTGTCAAATGTTTCTACATCTCCAGATTTGTAAGGTTTGTAAATTCTAAAACTAGTTGGATGCCCTTGCTGGCCTTTTGTGAGGCATTAACCATCTGGCTTTTCCCCTGAGCATTGGGTCATGCTGCTGAATGAGCCCAGCCTGGAGTGATGACGGTCTTTTCTTTTTCTGGAAACATGTCATATGCAATGTTTTTACTACCTTTGTTTTCGTATATTATTACTGTTGTTATTTATTCTGCTTACTGTTAGCTGCCCAGAATCCTGTGCTGGCTGGGTAGCCGTCATGTTCACTGATTCAATGTAGTTTATACATCGTAATGTTTCACATGTCATGGCGCTGACGCGTGTTTCTGTTTGGGAGGGAGCTGCTGTGAGACCTTGTACCAAGCTCTGTATGTGAAATCAGTACAATGGAATGTGTTTGGGTTATCTTCTCTGCTCAAGGACTTTTCCCGCAGACCATCAGAAACCGTTAGGAGCACCTGGGATTGTGGACTTGAGAAGATTCTACGGGGGGAGGGATTTCATTTGCACCGAGGGTTTTTAGTTTGAATTTGGTGCACTTTCATCATTCTCAGCTTTCTTTGTGATCCTGCATGCTGTTCTTTAATAAATCAGATATCTTTGAATTCCTATTTATGAGTCTGATGGTGTTTTAGAATAGGCAACCATTACATAAAGCTGAGAATCCCCAAAGTTATACCGTTAGCTCCTACCAAGATTAGTTTCTTGTGAGGGAAAATAGTTAACGATGGCTGAGTCGAAATCCACGACTGGGGGACTCGAGGAGATGGCTAGCTTGATGCCCGAGTCGATGGTCAAGAGTGGAGAACTGAATCTCACCACAGAACCTTCAGAATCCCGAGACCTGTCAAGGGATGAATCGAATTCCAATTCTGATGCAGAGGAATCTGACAACGGGGAAGAGCCAAAGCAACCAGCACCCAACAAATTGCTCGCAGAGTTGATCACCTTGGATGAAGTGGGGGAACCCCAACCAGGGAAGTTGGGGACATCCTGGAAGTATTGGTTCCCACTAACCCCAGACAAAGAATCTACTACAGTGTCAACTGAGAGGAAACCGGGCATGCGAAGGAGAGGGGACTCTCAAACCCCTGAGAGACTAAGAGTGGTGGAAGCCAAAATAGAATCGATGGAGTACATGTTGAAAAACCTGTCTTTGTCACTGGATGGGCAGGGGAGATGCAGAGGAGATCCCAGATCCCTGCAACCATCCCCCATCCTCCCATCCAGACCGCCAGTGGAGCGGGACCGGAGACGGCTCTGGGATGAATCTCCACCCCGCAGAGCCTGGCCATCAGTATCCCCACCCTAAAAAGGGAAAGCTACTGTAACCTGGAGCCAAACCACTCAAGCGCCTGCTGGTTCCACTCCAACCAGAGGTGGAATGCGACACTTTTCTGTCAAATTTGATGGGGCTTCAACAAAGTTATCTTTCTTTTTAACTAATGCTAAGAGTTATATGAGAGAGTTTGGGGCATGCTTCCCTTCCGAAGAGTCTAAAATAAATGCCATTGCCACCAAGTTGAAGGGTCGAGCAGCTGACTGGTATGTTCAATTAAGTGATGCTGAGTCCCCTGACTTGATTATTTCGATGATTTCATCTGGGCGTTAAAGCTACATTTTGAAGATCCTCTGGCCAAGGCAAGAGCTAAGAAGGTGCTGAAGGATCTTACCCAGGGCCAAATGTCAGTAGCTAATTATGCCCTAGAGTTTAAATCACTGACTGGTCTGAGTCAACTCTGATAGAGCATTTTAAAGAGGGACTCAACCGAGACGTCCTGCGTTGGGCGTTGTGTAGAGACGACCCCGAGTCATTGTACAACTGGATCTGTCTGGCAGGAAAGGCTGAGCATGCTCAGCATACCTTCATGCAAACTAGAAAATCTGAAAAACCACCCGCCACCATGAGAGGACCCCGAAGTGCTGCAACTGCTGCCCAGCCAAGCTATAGAGCCTGGGATGAGGAGAAAGATTGGCGCTACGCAAGGGGTCAGTGTCTCCGATGCGGAAAGGAGGGTCATCGAGCAGCTGATTGCCCAAAAGCCAAGGCAGGAGATTGAGTGGGGAAGCCGCTGGCCAAATTGCCCCCCTCCCTTCGCTGTTTATGACAGTGGCCAAAGGAACAGCCGATGCTGAAGAATTAATCTACTTCTTGGGAGAGGCTGAAGACGACTTCAAGGAGCCGGCTCCAGCCACCTGCCATGAAGGGTGCCAGCGGGCAGGTGGAAGAGGATGGGCATGAAGATCCTATGGTGAGTGCTGACTGTCCCACTTTAGCAGTAAAAGTGAAATTGGGTTCCCGCACAAGTTCTACCGAGGTATGAGCTTTAGTTGACTCTGGGTGTTCCAGGTGTTTAATTCACCCTGATCTGGTTGCCGCTTTGGAACTGCCAAGTTTTCCCCTCCAGTGTCCTTTGATCTTTATACAGCTGGATGGTTCAGCAGTGGGGGGGGGGAACGCAACCCCCCATTTCACTGGAACTGTGGCAATGCAAATGGGCAGCCACTGTGAGACTTTGAAATTCATTGTAGCACCTGTTGGCAACCCCTTGGTAATCCTGGGGATCCCATGGCTGACCCATCGAAGCCCCTATATATTGGGAGCACAGAACTGTGACTTTTAAAGATGGATTTTACCAAGCTCCTACAGTGGAGATAGTTGCATGTGCGGGGGTTGGAAGGGCAGCGATCGCCACGCCGCACCCTGACTTGCCACATTTAGAAGGCTTGCCTGCTCAATACCAAATATTTGCAGACGTATTTGGGGAAATGGAAGCAGATCAGTTACCCCCCACACCAGAAAACTGACTGTGCAATAGAGTTGGTCCCCAATGCTCAATTGCCCAAGCCAAAAATTTATCCGATGACTCAGAAGGAGCTTGAGGCATTATGGGACTTCATTGACAAAAATCTGTCAAGGTGGTTTATTGAACCTGCTAATTCCCCAGTTGGGGCTCCTGTGCTGTTCCCGGAAAAGAAAGATGGCATGCTTCGGCTCTGTACAGACTATTGAGGGTTAAATTCAGTCTCAATTGTCAACAAGTACCCTCTTCACCTCATGAAGGACATCTTAGCTCATTTGTCAAAGGGCAAGATTTTCTCCAAGCTCGATCTTCGCGAAGCCTACTTTCGCATTCGCATAAAAGCTGGAGATGAGTGGAAAACTGCTTTTAATTGCCCACTAGGATCATTTCAGTACAAAGTCCTCCCTTTTGGGTTGGCAGAAGCGCCTGGAGTATTCATGCAATTGATTAATGAAGTATTACATGATCATTTATTTAAAGGGGTCCTGGTTTATTTAGATGATGTTCTCATTTACACTGAAACTGAGGAGGAACACGAACACCTCCTCAGACAGGTGTTACGCAAACTTAGAGATGCCAAACTCCATGCCAAACTTTCCAAATGTGAGTTTCACAAAACCCAAATGGACTATCTGGGCTATAGAGTGTCTGACCGGGGTATAGAAATGGACTCTGCAAAAATTCAGGTGATTCTAAGTTGGGAACGTCCCCGCACCTGGAGGCAATTACAAAGTTTCCTAGGTTTCAGTAATTTCTATCAGCAATTTATCCAGGGGTTCGCTGAGATTGCTCTGCCCCTCACTGATTTGCTCCATACCGAGGGCTTGGGGGAGAGACGCAAAGTACTGGGGCAGTGCTGAATTGGATGCCTGAATGCCAGGCAGCGTTTGAAAAATTAAAAACTCTTTTCACTGCTGAGCCTATTCTACAGCACCCTGATCCTGAACGCCCCTTTGTGGTCCAAGTTGATGCTTCTGACTCCTCTATTGGGACTATTTTGTTACAAAGGGATTCAGAAAATTGCCTAAAACCCTGCGCTTATCTATCCAGGAAATTTTCTGAAACAGAATGCCGTTGGCATGTTTGGGAAAAGGAGGCGTTTGCTGTAAAGGCAGCTTTAGAAACTTGGTGCCATCTCCTTGAAAGCGCTAAATGCCCTTTCAAGGTTTGGACTGATCACAGGAATTTGGAAGCCCTCCACACCCCACGATGTCTCAGCCCTAAACAGATTCGCTGGGCTCAGTTTTCCAGTTGCTTTAACTTCCAGTTAAAATCCATTCTGGGAAAGAAATACTTTCTGGCCGATGCTTTGTCACATTTACCTCAGGACCTTGACCAGGTGGCAGATGTGGTTGGGACTGTTCCCACTGAACCACAACTGGGCTTGGTTGCTGTCACTCAGAGCCAGACCCGTGCGCAGGTAACCCTGCCCCCAGCCCAGTCTGGGAAGCGGAAAGTGCAAGTTCCTTGTCAGTTACAGAAGGACTTTCTCCAGACACTGAAATCTGATACTTGGTTGCTAGCTAATAGAGACAATGTTTCTTTTGAAAATGGTCTGGTGTGGGTGGAACACCACCTTTATGTGCCTGAAACTTTAAGAGCTGATGTTTTGTAGCGTTCCCATGATGATAAACTTGCTGGACACTTTGGTTTTGTCAAAACCTTGCATTTGGTTCACTGTCAATTTTGGTGGCTGACCTTAAGACGTGATGTAAAAGACTATGTTGCTTCCTGTCCTGTCTGTGCCATGTCCAAACGAAAAGGGGGGAAACCACAGGGGCTTCTACAGCCAGTGGCCAGCCCATCCCGCCCCTGGGACAAGATTTCTATGGATTTCATTGTGGACCTACCTCCCAGTCAGAAGAAAACTGTCATTTGGGTTGTAAAGGATTTTTTCTCTAAGCAAGCTCATTTCATTCCATGTGCATCCATCCCTTCAGCCCCACAATTGGCGCGCCTATTTCTCCACCACATCTACCGCCTCCATGGTAGCCCCTCCCACTTAATTTCTGACTGCGGCACAGTTTACTTCCAATTTTGGAAATCATTTTGAAAATTGATTGGCACTAAACAGGCACTGTCCACATCGTCCCATTCACAGACTGACAGTTCTACTGAGATTTTAAATGCCTCTCTTGAACAGTTCCTTAGAGCATACATTAACTACCATCAGGACGATTGGGTGGAGTTGTTACCTTTTGCTGAAGTTACTTATAACAATGCTGTGCATCCAAGTACCGGACAAACCCCTTTTCTCGTGGTTTCTGGTCACGACTTTGTTCCCATCCCTGAACTGCCACAGCCCCCTTCCCAAACATGTTCTGCATCTGACTGGGCTGTTAAACTGTCTGATTCCTGGCCAGTAATTCAACAAGCTTTGGCTGATGCCCAGGCTGCTTACAAGTCTCAAGCTGATAAGCATCATTCTTTACAATACAACTTCAAAGTTGGGGATCAGGTGTATCTATCTACTAAATTTATCAAATCGCCCCAACCCTCTAAAGAACTTGCTCTCAAATTCATTGGTCCTTTTCCTGTAGTTCATATTGTCAATCCAGTTACTGTTAAATTGGACCTGCCTCACAATTTGAAGTGCTTGCACCCTGTTTTCCATTGCAGCTTGCTTAAGCCTGTGCACCACTTGCCGCATTGGCACCCTCAATCTCCTGCTCCTGCTCCAGTTATGATTGACGGCCAACAACACTTTGAAGTCAAGGACATCGTTGATTCTCGCAAGCTTCGAGGTACCCTGCAGTATCTGGTCCAATGGAAACACTTTCCTCATCCTGAATGGGTGTCTGCCCACCATGTTAACGCTCCTGATTTAGTTAACCATTTCCACCTTGCTTATCCTTTGAAACCTGCTGCTTAATGTGTTTTTCATTTTGGAGGGGCAATATGTCATGTTCACTGATTCAATGTAGTTTATACATCGTAACATTTCACATGCCATGGCTCTGATGCACGTTTCTGTTTGGGAGGGAGCTGCTGTGAAACCTTGTACCAAGCTCTGTATGTGAAATCAGTACAATGGAATGTGTCTGGGTTATCTTCTCTGCTCAAGGACTTTTCCTGCAGACCATCAGAGACCGTTAGGAGCACCTGGGATTGTGGACTTGAGAAGATTTTACAGGGGGAGGGATTTCATTTGCACTGAGGGTTTTTAGTTTGAATTTGCCGCGCTTTCATCATTCTCAGCTTTCTCTGTGATCCTGCATACTATTCTTTAATAAATCAGATATCTTTGAATTCCTGCTCATGAGTCTGATGGTGTTTTAGAATAGGCAACCATTACAGCAGCCATGTAAATCTATACAATAAAATAAATAAAAATAGTCAATGGGTAATTTTCAATTAAAGATAAATCAAGGAGATAACACATATTTAAACATTTCTTAGGAGTAGTCAACACAACATAGGAAAAATGATTTGCTGCACTTTGATCTTCGGTCTAGTCTAAGAAAAGCATAAAAACAATCATAGCCATGTTGTGGTTGGAACCCTCACCTCTAAAGAAAGCCAAACAACTGGAGGGTTCAAAGCCAGTTTTCATATTTAAGCCACAGAGAAAAATAAAATAAAATAGTGGTCACTGGACTCCCAGCAAGCAAAACCAAGAACCCCAGTTTCAGGGCAACATAGATCTTATAAAGGTTTCATTACATTACATCATATTCTAAGGAATATAGGCTAATTAAATAATTGTTTTACAATTGTTTTGCAGTCATCAGATAAGGAGGTACAGGATATGATCTTTTGGAACCTAACTGGAGTACAGCTGACCTACCAATCAAAGCTTCCAGTAGACTCTGGGTCAGTGTTAAAGAATCATGAAGATTTGGTTCTTGCATGGCAATTTAACCTTGCCTCCATACAACTGAGGGAAGGAAGCTGCAGACTAAGCAGTGTATATGGATTGCCAAATATTTCAGTATTCTAAATTATATGCAACATTACAAATTGTTGTAAATTATTGGTATACCTTCTAACATTTCCAGAATATTAATCCATGAAATATCTAAAATCCTCATGGGCTAAATACTTTTATTATGATCATGCAAAATGATACAAATGATACAGAATGGTATAGCATTATGATAAAATCTCTCCCAAAGCTTGCTGGGAAGAAGCAAGAAAAGTTAACTAATATTCCAATCTTAAAAAATTGTGTTAGATCTAATTTCTGTGTTAGATCAGGCTGAAGTTATTCAGTGATATTTGAAAAGCAGAGGTCATCAGGGTAGAGCCTAATCTGAATCTTGCCTAGGAATCAGGTGGAATCGAGGAGTTTATGTTTTTAATGAGCATATAGGAAAAGGCGTGTATTAATATATTATTGTATATTGTTGACCTAAATCCTGCTTTGCTTTGATGAGAACTTTGTTTGAGTTCCGTTGAGCCTCTTCTATTTCCAGATGAAGTAAAGTTTAGCAAGTTCTTAATTGCTAAAGTCAAGCTGCTGATCCTAATTCAGTTCTGCCCATCTCCTGACTCATAGAGCTGGAAGGGAGTTCTTCTAATCCAACTTCCTTTCCAGGGAAAGAATCCTCAAATCATTCCAGAAAAATATCTGTCCAGACTTTGCTTGAAAACTTCTAGTGACAGAGGCCCCATAACTCCAGGAAGCTGGCTGTTTATTTATTTATTTTATTTATTTGTCATATTTTTATTACTGCCCATCTCCCCCACTCAGGGGACCCTGGGTGGTTCACAATAAAACAGTATAAAATACAATAAAACCAGAATAATATCAATAAATATACATATAAAATATAATAAAATCCAAGTGATGGCAGATCTAATTCCACCCAAAGGGGACCGGAACCGGTCCCAGCAGGACTAGGGAACCAACCAGCCCCAAGAGTGGCTCTTCCTCTCCCCACTCCAGGCATGGTGACAAAACCAGATTTTCAGCCATTTCCTGAAGTCCAGAAGAGAAGAGGCCAACCTCAATTCTGGGGGAAGGATGTTCCAAAGGGCGGGAGCTGCTACAGAGAAGGCCCACCTCCTGGACCCTGCCAGATGGAATTCTGTTGCAGATGGGGTCCGTACCATGCCCTCTCTGCATGACCAGGTGGGACGGGTTGATGTAACGGGGAAGAGATGGTCCTTAGGTAACCTGGACCCATGCCAAGGAGGGCTTTAAAGTTGATAACCAAGACCTTGAATTGGACCCAGAAGCAAACTGGCACCCAGTTCAGCTCACAGAGCAAGGGAGTAATATGTGCTGATCTTGAGGCACCAAAAACTGCCTGCGTGGCTGCATTTTGGACCAGCTGTAGCTTCCGGATATTCTTCAAGGGTAGCCCCATGCAGAGCGCATTAGAGTAATCTATATGGGAGATGACCAGGGCATGAGTGACCATTCGAAGGGCCTCTCGCTCCAGGAAGGGGTGTAACTGGAGCATAACACGAAGTTGTGCAAAGGCCCTCCTGGCCACGTCTGCCACCTGCTCTTTCAGCAGTCCAAGAGGACCCCCACGTTACGCACTGGGTCTTTCTGGGGCAGCGCAACCCCATCCAGAACCAAAGATGGCAAATTCCTAGGAGCAGAGGGGCCATTAACCCGCAGCCACTCTGTCTTACCAGGGTTCAGCTGAAGCCTGTTGTTCCCCATCCAGACCCCAACAGCCTCCAGGCACCTGGAAAGGGCAGTCACAGCATCACATACTTCCCCCAGGATGGAGATGTATAGTTGAGTATCATCAGCATATTGATGATACCTCATTCCATGGAGACGGATGATCTCACCCAGAGGTTTCATATAGATGTTAAAAAGGAGAGGGGAGAGTACCGATCCCTGCAGCACCCCACAAAGGAGGGGCCGTGGGGCCGATCTCTCCTCCCCTATTAACACCGACTGGGACCGGCCCTGGAGGAAGGAGGTGAACCAGCACAACATTATGCCACCCACCCCCAAGTCCTTGAGCCGACCCAAAAGGATACCATGGTCAATGGTATCGAAAGCCACTGAAAGGTCAAGGACAGCAAGGATGGATGCACTGCCCCCATCCCGCTCCCGCCAGAGATCATTCATAAGTGCAACCAATGCTGTTTCTGTCCCATATCTGGGCCTGAAACCTGACTGAAAGGGGTCTAGATAATCCGCTTCCTCCAGGATCCTCTGGAGCTGCAGTGCCACCACCTTCTCAACCACCTTCCCCATAAAAGGGAGGTGGGAGACTGGACAAAAATTATCCAGCACGGTAGGGTCCAGTGATGGTTTCTTGAGGAGGGGGCACACCAGTGCCTCCTTAAAGGCCGTCGTAAACACCAGCTCCTGCAAGAATGTATTTACCATCAACTGGACCCAACCACACGTCATCTCCCGAGCTGTCTTCACCAGCCAGGAGGGGCATGGGTCTAACTGACAGGTGGTGGCATTTACAGTCTGGAGGATCTTGTCCATTTCCTCAGGTGGTGTTACACTGCTTAATAATTCTTATGGCCAGGACATTCTTCCTTATTTCAAGCTTCCGCTCATTGGTCCCTATCCTACCTTGGGAAGCTATAGAGAATTTATAGGGCTGTGACAGCCCTTCAAGTGTTGGAACAGTGCTATCAGGTCTTCCCTCAACCTCTTCTTTAGCTTAAACATATCCAATTATTAAATGTCAGATTTGGGGGGGGGGTATATTTTTCTCCTTTTCAGGGCAGATTTTTTGTATACTTTTTTTTTTTGTACTGAAGCCATTTTGCAAAAGCCATTTCTTTAATATAATATTGTAAAATATTGTCCAAAATATGAATCTGTGTACTCACTGCCCCTAATATGTGGAATTTGTATGTTTTTTGTTTTTTTTAATTGGAGAGCCTGAGTGTGCAATTCAGAGAAATCAAAGGCTAAAGTATAACATTAGTTTCTATATTGGTTTAGGAATGTGATAATGCTGACCTTGACAAGCTACTGGGGCATCCTAGGGCTGTAGTGGAAAACTGACACAGTAATATCCCGGGAGAAGGGCATGGCAACTCCCTTCCACGTTGTTGCCAAAGAAAGGTACATGGATATGTCCAGGTAGTCATGAGGAACTGAGCTCAGCGTGGAGTCTTTACTTTTACTCTAACAGGAAAGCCCCCAAAATTTATCCCCTATAATAATGGTTTGTGTGCTTATACAACTTTTAGCATGCACTGACTAGAAAGGAACGATGTTGTCTCCCTTCACCCTCACAGAGTTGCAATTAAGTCCAAAAAAGAAGCCAAGGCAGCACATTCACACCCTCCTAAGAGAACCTCTGTACTCTTTTCTTGCCTTCCATGTTCCGGCTTCTTGTGTAATAGAGATAATCCCTGTTGCTTTGTTGGATCATCATGATAAATGGCTTCTGAGATTGATTAAAAACCCTCTGCACAGCTCTGGCTCAGCATCGATTTTAGCAGCAGCTGCCTCTTGCTTTATATGCTGTACATCATAGATATCAGAGAAGGAAAAGACCTATTAGGTCCCATCTGGCTTACTTTCCCTCCCCCCTCCTCTCTGCAGAGGGCAGCACTTTCTCTTTTCTCTTCCTTGCCCATTCAACCCTGCCTGACTCCAGTCTGTTCTGAAGGAACGTTGTAGCCTTACAACTGTCTCCCCTCCTCTGGTGCCCTTCATAGGTATTGGATTACAACTCCCAGGATCCCTCGACAATTGGGGCCTGCAAATCAAGAAGCTGCCATACTGGGGAATCAGTCTTATACCTCTTTTTCAGACTTCAGTGATCCTAAGGAGATGTCCTTCTGGACAAGCACATTTACTTATTTAGTGCCAATTCTTCACTTTCTTCTTATTTATAAGTTACTTACTACACTTAAAACTACCCCTTCCTTTAGAATGGCTCAAGTGATTTACATGGGACTCCCAGACTGATTCAGGTTGGGGATTTGGATACGTGATGGGACACAATGCCATTATCCATCATGCCCAACCAAGGATATCCGCAGTGGGGGGGGGGGTGTCAAAAAAGCAAGATGGTGGCCATGATATCACCATTGAAGCCCTGTCCCTTTTTTAGAAGAGTGGGATTTTCTTGTTCAGTAAACTCTTTTCCACTGTAAAACTCTGTGACATTACTCTTCCAGTTGAAGCGAAGAAGTGGTTACTGACCTGCTTGATTGACATGACTTGTAGCACCTAATCAGAGCTTTCTGCATTGCCTGCCTTCTATTTACTCCAGGAGTCTGAAACCTTTCCACGTACTGGACTCTATCATGCAGTCTCTCACGTTCAACAAATGAAAAATGACAGAAATCTTGCAAGACTGAAATTTCAGCATCTTCACTCACCAGATCTCATACAAGAATACTGAAGTAAGATTTCAGCCATTTCTAGTTTAATATTTTTTTTTCATTTAATTTAGATGCCACCTAGAACTTTTGCAGGAATCTTGGCACCAATCTTGGTTGCTGTGTTGCTGACCTCTGCCTTCTCATGGAATTGCCAATTTACTTGGAAAGCTTTATCAGTTTCGCCTTAGCCTTGCCCTTGGTTCAAAATTATTTATTACTGGGTTTTGTACTATGAACCCAGCATATCTCCTTGTTGGGGAAGGAAACATCTTGGAAACCTAGAGTTTTCAGCTGGGCATATAGCTGCATTCAGATTATTTTCCTGTGGTAGAATGTAAAGCTTTAAGAGATTCACTGAATTTAAATATCTTAATTCAACTAATATTTCTTTATTGCTTCTTTGCAGTGTTTTATTAATGGGTACCTGCATATTGCTTTCAAAAAGTAAAATTAATTGGAAATTTTCAGCAAATCATTATGATGTATATGATATATTTTAGAAATTCACCCTTATAAAAGTGGAATGCAAAAGCAGTATGGCAGAATAAATGTATAGAAGAATAAAGTAACAGGAAATGGAGATCTCTTTATCCCTAATTCTTGGATCCATTTTGACTTACAGATGATAACTGTATTTAATGATATCATATTGGTAGAAGATCTGATACTATTTTTTTTAAACACTGTGTAAAACGCTTTCAAAAATTACAAGGTTGGGATGTGATTCTTTTCCTTCATTTACATGGCATTAGAACAGATTCGACTTAATAAATTAAATTTGACAGATGATTAGTCTATAATGTGGTACAACCACTTCTGGTATTTAAAAGAAAAATGGAAAATGGATAAGGTATTTAACTCTGAGAGACCTGTTGGTATTAAATTGGCAATCCCTTGAACTTCAGAGACTTTAGGACATCAGGATAATTACCTCTCTGTGCTTGAAAAAAAGGGTTTAGTAAAGGAAACTAGCAGATTTCACACTGGATGATGAGACCTGGATCCAAACAATGACATTTGAAATTAGTTCTCCTAACTTCATATGGACATGTGGGCCCTGCTCAGTTCTGGTGTTTTGAAAAGAGTCCTGGTTAGAACCATGCTGAAGATATTATTACATATTTTTAAGAAATAGGCACATATGCCATTCAGCCATGATTTAGTTTGTCCAAATCAAACAGATGATTCTTCCTAGCACAACCTGTGAATGTAGTTTTCGTTTTTTAAAATAAGCTACCCCCAAATGAAAGGAGATAACATGAATCCTATTCTGGGATGAAATTAAAGGTTTTATATCAGTAGCTATTCTTAAAACAGAACATGTTGGGGGTGACTTCAGTACACTGGCAACAGCAAAAGAAAGATCAGAAATTGCTGATGATGGACAAGAAGTTGTCTTGCATGAACTACCTCAGCCTGTTGTATTTTCAGTAAAGGCTTCCATAGTAATACAAGTAGCCTTTTTGAAATGATTGGAATTTGGGGATGCTTTATGACAGAGGAAGGATGCTTGGACATCCTGTCCCTCATTGGTTTTCAGTATTAATTTCACTCATACAGAACGCCAGGCTGAATTTCTCCAGGACAGCCTCCTCATTTGCACACACTGATGACAGGTTAAAATGATAGTATTTAAGAACATACATTTATGATACTGATCTGATGGATTACTGGTTTTCCATTTTAATGTTTTATGACACATGCATTTAAAAAAAAAAAATAGAAAAGCAATTTCTTAGCTATCTGGCCCTCTAACTGATGCCTATATCAACACTTGCCTGCCCAGTTTTATTCTGCATGTCCGTGTAGATGACATACTCAAAGTGCAGGTCTTATATGACCCTTAAGACATGTATTAGATCACCCTCTCTTTCTCCCATTCCTTAGGTGACAGCATAAACAAACAGGCCTCTTCTTCTTTTTAAAGAAAAGTATTGTTTAAAGAGAGAGTATTGTGATTAGGCATATCATCTGTTAATACATCACAATTGTTTATGAACTTTTGGTTCTTCAAGAAGAGCTACAATTAAAGGTATCACTAGTGACAGCTACCATTGGTAGGTAAAAGCAAGGCAATTCTTCAGTTTCAATAGAAGAGAATCTACATAGCTCAGGGTTGAATTGTGGAGTCTTTGGTGCTCTCTGAGCTTGGTTGTTTGCTTGCAGACATTTCATTACCTGACTAGGTAACATCATCAGTGCTAGTGAGTGTGGGGTTTGCTTCCTGTTTATATACAGTAGCTTACCCTGCCAGTCTTGGTAGGAGTGTCATTTTCTCCTTGGTAGTTCCTTGATTAGGGTATTGTTTTCTGCTTGATTGTTTCTCTGGTTTTAATCCCTGCTTATCTGGGTGTTGGTTGCTGGAGAAGATGTATTCCAGTCTTTTTGTTTCCCTCTTAGCTTTTTTAATTAAAAAAGTCTCTTTTGAATGGTCTGTAAATGTTGTTTACCTCTATGCGCCTCTTGATGGCTGCTTTGTCTGAGTGCCAGGCTTCCAGGAATTCTCTGGCGTTTTTGGATTTGGCTTGGTGTAGGATGCTTACAGTTTCCCAGTTGAAACTATGGTTGAGTCTGTCCATGTGTTGTGAGATTAAGGAGTTTCCATCATGTCTTCTGACTGCTGGTTGGTGTTTGTGGATGTGCTCTGCTAGTCTTCTGCCTGCTTGTCCTACATAGTGGCTGCTACAGTCCTTGCATTGTATGTTGTAGATAACTCTTGTTTTTTTCTTCCTGGGCTACTGGGTCTTTTGGCTTACTTCAAATGTTTTGAATACGTTTAGTTGGTTTGTGTGCCACAGTGATGCCATGTGGTTGTAATAGACTGTTGGTTGTTACTGAGATGTTTTTGATGTATGGCAATGTTATCTTTTTCATAGCTTGTATTGGTTGTGCTGTAGTGGGTTGAGTGGTCAGGCACATTTTGATAAAGTTGCGTGGATATCCATTTTGTTGGAAGATGTTGTATAGGCGGTCTGTTTCCTTTTTCTGGTGTTCCAGGTTGCTGAAGTGCATTTGTAGTTTTTATGTACTTTATTGCTTTTAATGGGATGTTCACTCAGATGTGCATTCAAAGGAGCATTACATTGAAAAAAGGAAGCAGTCTAGATAGATAGTATCTTAGTTCATATTTATTTTATTGTATTTATTTATCAGATTTTTATCACTGCCAATCTTCCCCACACGGGGGACCCTGGGTGGTTCACAATAAAAACAATTTAAAATTCAATAAAATTATAAATACTACCATTTTATACCAGTATAAAATGCAATGAAGTCCAAGCCACGGTGGATCTGATTCAACCTATGAGGGAATAAAACCGGTTCTGGCAGAACTAGGGAACCAACCAGCCCCAAGAATGGCTCTTCCCTTCCCTACTCCAGGTAAGGCGGCAAAACCAGGTCTTCAGCTGTTTTCTGAAGTCCAGGAGGGAGGGGGCTAACCTCACTTCTTCGGGAAGGATGTTCCAAAGGGTGGGAGCTACTTCCTCCTGGACCCCGACAGATAGAATTCTCTTACAGACGGGGTCTGCAATGTGCCCTCTCTGCATGATCGGGTGGGACGGTTTAATGTAATGGGGATGAGACAGTCCTGTATGTAACCTGGACCCATGCCATGTAGGGCTTTAAAGGTGATAACTAACACCTTGAATTGGACCCAGAAGCAAACTGGCAACCAATGCAACTCGCAGAGCAAAGGAGTTATATGTGCTGATCTTGAAGCACCTAAAATCGCTCGTGTGGCTGCATTTTGGACCAGCTGTAGCTTCCGGATACTCTTCAGGGGTAGCCAATGTAGAGCACATTACAGTAGTCTATATGGGAGATGACCAGGGCGTGAGTGACCGCTCGAAGGGCCTCTCGCTCTAGGAAGGGGCGTAACTGGTACACAACATGAAGTTGTCCTGACCAAGCAAAGACCACGCTGAGATGAGGAGAAAGTCTCTAATGTTTTATTACTGCTATTGTAGACAGAAAATCCTACCAAACTGAAGAAGCATGGGAAAACCCAGACAGATAAACCCCAAAGCTCAAGGCGGGTCTGTTCTGGGTTTCTCTGAATGACAGCTCAAAGTCTCTAAACTATGCATGCATTTTCCTCCCTGGATAGGGGCCCCCTCCTGCTCACCATAAGTACTTATGACAGAAGTTGTGCAAAGGCCCTTCTGGCCATGACTGCCACCTGCTCTTCGAGCAGGAGTCGTGAGTCCAAGAGGGCCCCCAAGTTACGCACTGGGTCATATGTATATGCACTGTGTGCCCAAGTGAAATAAAAGTCTAGGAAATGATTGGTTTATGGTATATGAATTCACCCATTACAGGTTAATGCAATGGCTGCTCTGATCAGTTCAACAAATCATGGTTAAAGTACTTGTTAAGCAAACCCATATCTTTCAGATTGTGCCTAGTTCCTGTTTGTCACAGAAGCAAAACTTTATACTCTGCTCATCACTTCGGCCTCACACCCAAAGAAGCTCATATAACTTTTCATACATTAAAGAATGATGGGATGGGGAAGGTGTGGAGAGCTCTTTCCCAAGCAATTATTTTTAATTAATTTTTGGAAGCTCAAATGGTTTCTACATGGTCTGGGAAGGCTCACTTTGCTACACTATGAGAACCCTTGTGCACTGAAGATCATAAAAAGTACCATTCCTTTTTAATATGGAAGTCCTTTTGCTAAGGGCATTTCGCTTTAATTAATGTGAAGACATGTACTTCAGGTGTGGATATATGCATAATATAAATTCTCCAAGGTAACCTACTTATAAGATGAATTTATGTTCATCCAAGGTGCTCATAAGGCCAATATATTATTCACAAGAATAGTCTGTCTTTTAATGAAAAGGCAGAAATAAAAGCAGCTGTTTTCACCAGTGCATTACAGTCATCTATATATGCATGGCCATGGGGTTAAAAATGAATTTAAAATTAACTTAATACTCCCAAACTAAGGTTAAAAAAAACAGAATTTATTATGAAGCAGTAACCAGGAACCCCACTGAAACAAGACAATCTTTACAGCTTACAGAAAAGAAAGCAGCAGTGGAACCAGTCATCTCTAGAAAGGCTATTCAAAATTCTGCATTCAGTAAGGGAACAGTTCTGTTCTTTGTACCCACCTGCCTACAGAGGTGGGTGACAAAGAGATTATAGTTCAGCATTCTGTGTGAATCACATTAGCTTAAAGTGTACAAACCAGGCCATTGGGGTTATTAATTACATATTGCACCTTAGCATGATGTCTGAACTACCACATCATGGCTAAACCATGATTTAGTGGAATGTGTGAATCCAAGGACAGTGTCAGCCCATCTTGGCAGCAGCAAAGAGGTCTCTAGGCTCCTTCAGTAGGGATGAGGTAGGGGTGACACTAAGGATTTGACATCTGCTATACCTCCTTAGATAGGTCAGTCCTGACTACAGTATGTCCTCTCAGATTACTCCTCAGGAAGAGCACAGAATGAAATGTTCAGTTGCACCTAGAGAAGCAACATAAAATGCAGAAGCTTCTGAATCCCATTGCATTAACAAGGTTATCATCAATTGAGTGCAGTATCCTAGGGAAGCTTTATGGAGAAACTTTGATAAATCCAAAGCCAGGCTGGGAGCTTCTGTATTTTGGATCTGGGGACAGGAGAAGTACATAATGTTTTTAATCTTTTGTTCTTTTTCCTTGTAACCTGATTTTCCTACTAAATTTGATATCTGAGTAGATGACCAAGGTTATAGAGGACAACCCTATATTTGAATCTGCATCTCACTTGATTTCTTCTTTGATGCTACATTACTTACAGAACTTACTTACATATATATTGATTTGATTTAGATAGCTGCTCATCTCACACAAATGACATGGAGTGCTTTATAGATGCACCCAGAAGTCTACTGGGAGCCAGTGCAGCTCATGGTGCAACGGTGTTACATAAGTGTAATGAGAAATGCCAAACACTGCGTGTGCCACTATATTCTGGACCTGCTAGAGCTTCTGAATGCTCTTCAAGAGCTGCCCAATGTAGAACACTTTACGGTATTCCAAATGGCAGGTCACTAAGGTATAGGTCACCATGAGCAAGGTACAGTTGGTGCACAAGAGAAACCCGTGTAAAACCTCCCTGGCCACAGCTGCCACCTTCTCTTCAAGCAGGAGCTGAGAGTCCAGGAGGTCCCCAAACTTGTGCACCAACTCTGACTGGAGAAGTGTACCCCCATACAGAGTTAAAAAATGGAAAATCCCTGGAACTGGGGAGTTTGATTGATAGATTACGTGCCATGAAATTGTTGTTGACTCTTAGCGATCACAAAGGTAGATTTTCTCCATAATGATCTGTCCCTAACCTCATCCTTCAGCTCTTCCAATGGCACCCCCATTGCCACTGTAACTGAGTCTATCCACCTTGCTGTTGATCTTCCTCTTCTTCTGTTTCCTTCCACCTTCAGCATTAGAGCCTATTCCATAGAGCTAGGTCTTCACATAATGTGTCCAAAGCAGGATGATTTGAGCCTGGTCATTTGTACCTTAAGTGAGAACTCTGGGTTGATTTGTTCAATGATCCATTGGTTTGTTTTCTTGGCTGTCCACAGTATTCTCAAGAATCTTCTCCAACACCAAAGTTCAAAAGTGTCAATACTCTTCCTATCCTGCTTCTTCAAAGTCCAACTTTTGCTTCCATAGAGTATCATAGGGAATACCGTGGCTTACAATTTTCTGATCTTTGTAGGTATAGATTTATCATAGCATCTGAATATTTTTTCCAAGGCCTTTATGGCTTGTCTACCAAGCACTAGTCTGCAGCATATTTCTTGACTGCTTGTTCCTTTACTGTTGATGGTTGATCCTAAAAGGCAGAAGCTATTCACCACTTTGATATCTTCATTGCCAGTACTAAGGCTAGTTGTTCTAGTTATTGTCATTAGTTTTGTCTTCTTTGTATTTAATATTAGTCCCATCTTTTCATTTTGCTCCTTAATTTTTATTGGTGGGGGGGGGGCTTAAAACCCACAGTGACTCAATCTTGCTTGCCAGGATTGAGCCAAAGCCTGTCCTTCCCTCACCCAGTCCCACACAGCCTCCAGGCACTAGGAAAGGACCTTGACAGCATTGCTTGGTCAGCCCAAGGAGGGGATGTAGTATTGGGTATCATCATCAATCAATGCGGATGGATTACCTCACCCAGCAGCTTCATGTAGATGTCACATGGGAGTGGGAAAATATGTATGAGACACATATTTTGGCAACATGTCAAATGATCATCCAACTTGCACTGGACTCAGCAAAGAGTTTTGCTCAGGAAACTTTGAACTCACAGCAAAATATTCCATCAGTAAGACATATTAGATCTTTAACCAATTCTGTGTTTGGAATACAGAATTGAAATGAACCAAGAACACTGGAAATATTCCTGAACTTGCTTGATGAAGACATTTTATGACTCAGTATTTGCTAGACATATTCTGTTGCTTTATTTTATTTCTGTATGAACAATAAATATCAAATCTAGTGTTGCAATCTTGATACTTTTAAGTTCCTAAATACCACTTTGTCAGTGGGATGTATGAGTTTGTAAAGAAACTCTGCAATTGTATGTAATGTAAAGGCTTCTCGGCCTTTTGGCTAAGATCAAGAGTAGTGTAGTATGTAAAATCTAAAAATCTCTCCCTGCAACATTTATCATGGGGGAGGAACTAAGCAAAACCCATCTTTCATTAGTAGATCATTATTTGATTCATAAATAAGTTTGGATTTTAATGTTTTTATACAATGTAACTGAACTAATATGCTGTGATCTTGATTAATGTTTTTCAGCACTTCAGAAGATTCTCTTTTTCCCCTTAGCATGAAACTCAAAACGACTGTACTAACCAGCTATGAATAATTTTCCACATCTTTTCAGAAAGATGGACAGGATCAAACACCCATTTAGTACAATCTCGTGTTTTTGGACAGGTAGGCCCTATCTGTTGGCCATTCATCAACATAATGTAGTGGAAGATCACCTGTTCTAAAGCCTTTCTAACTGGACAAGAATACAGAGAAGCGCACTTCAGGTTTTGATTTTTTTTTTTTCTTTTTCATGCAAGAGTGAAGATATCAGTGTACTGGAGCATTAGAGTAATTGACAGCTCCTCCTTGCTCTGATAAGTTAATGAGGTGATAATGAGGCTTTACAAGTTTTACTATACTTTGTGACAGATTAGCATAGTGGAAATCAGGGAAGAAAATAAACAAGCAGAAGCTGTTCTTACTCCATGCTAGACATTTAAATGGAAATGCTTCTTTGCAAAAATCTAAGGGGAAAGAAAGATTGCCTTTGTAGTTGACAGGAAAAAAACTTTTATTAAAGCCCAATGTATCTTAGAAGTCAAATCTTCTGAAGTGAGAAGTGAGCATTCTTGAGTTCAATGGAGCTTACTCTTGGGTAACTACTATGCATAGGATTGTATCATGATGATGTAAATAAATTGGGTAGTTGCTTATATGGATACTCTTTGGTCTCTTTATGTGCTTATATACATAAATGTGTACACTGTTGTGATGTGGTCCTAATCCCAAAGTGACCATTTCAAATGGCCACTGGACAAGAATATTTCATATGCTAGGCCTTTATTTCTGTTATTGGTCATTCTTTTCTCACTAAGATGAATGGGAAGAAAAATGAGGAGTAGATGAGGGCTGAGAAGAGGAGGAGCTGTATGTGCAAAAGGTCCAGTTTATAAGAAAAAAAAACTCCAATTTTGCCATGACAAATGAGTCACACACTTACTGCTGATAAAAAATACTTCCAACTTCAAAATGGGAGGTGCAGTTTCTGGCTGAGTACTAGGATGCTATTTTGAATCTAACATGTCATTTTTCCTTCCACTTTAGTTACTATAGCTTTGCTGGTTATCAGCTTCTTTTAAGGCTCAGTTCAAGTGCTGGTTCTGAAGCACTTAGTGGCCTGGGAGATGAGTATTTTAAGAATAGCTTTCATTTATATTACTCTGAGTTTTTTTTTAATACTCAAAAGCTTTGCTCTAAATTCCTTGGCTTACTGATGACCAGGGAAGTGGGCATAAAAGCTGTGGCCTTTTTCTACGCTATTCTTATTTTCTATGCCTTACCAAAGGCAATGCACCAGGAAAGGGGAGAGCCCATCTTTAGCAGATGCTGTTTTTAGGCATCATTTTAGGAATGGGATTCTGATGGCTGCCCTATGGTGATTTGGTAGAAGCTCTCATCCAAATTGCCATTTTATTTTGTGCATAATTGGGCCTTACCTTTCCTGACATTTTGTGTTAAGAATTCATTTTGCTCTGGAGAAAATCAGTGATGCTCAGAGGTTTGTGGGAAGAGAATAATGGTTGAGGAGGATTAGGAAAGGCATTTCATTCACTGAGACCCAAAGCCCTTGCAGTCTCAGGATATACCTCAAGGTCAGCAAAATCAGGCAAATGCCCATCTGTCAGGAATACTTACTTTCTTCCCTGTTTGGTCCCACAGAAGAGGGTAATACTAATACTACTACTAATAATAATTTAAACATTTAAACATTGTTTTGTGAGGTAGCTTCAAGGAAATACTTTGCTTAAACCTTTGTCAAAGCAAAGCATCTTTTGGAAGATTTGGAAAACTCTAGTAGGCAGGATTGTTCTACTTAGATAATTTGCCTGGGCACTTCTTAGCAACAAATTTTGTGCAAACGTGGGGAAAATGCTAGGAAAAAAAAATCTACAAATGCTTTATTTATTCTTTTCTTACATTAAGAAAGAATGCAAACTTACAAAATCCACAAAGTACCCCAAACAGATGTAGCTCTGGTTACAAAACGTTACTGTAAGTCCTTTTCAACCACAGGTTGGTGCACAAGTCGCTATGCATTTGTTATATGCGCTCCAGATATCGTCCCTCAATATACTCTTTCCTTTTGAGGAGATATGGATGGAACAGTCACTGTTGTTGAAAAGGAGGGAGTATCCCAGTCTGTACAGCTTTTTTTTATAAGCACCATTGCCCCACAGAGCTCTGGATCAAGGCCAAGCCTGAAGGCTCTATTTTAACTCCATTACTGCAGCATTTATATTACACTGGTCTCTCTGTTCATCAGCAGATTTTTGACATATGCCGTAAGACTTTTCTTTAAACCTAGCCTTCTTAGTTCCATCGGCTGAAGTCATTATATGAATCCTTGTTCGTACTCTTTGCATGAGAGTAATCTGTTGGTATGGGAGAGGGGAACCACTGCTCTTCGTACTGAGAGAGCGCTGGCCACCATTGTCAATTATCTTACTGCTGGGAAGATATGCAAAAGTATGTTCTGGCTGTATATGCATGTTCCTTTCCCCCCCCCCCCCACTTGCTATTCATCTGATAAAGAGAAGGCATTACCCTTGGGATCACTCCTCACTCCTATGTTGGTGGTTAAGTAAAGTAGGTCAAATACTTAATTAGCCTGACTCTTCAAAGTGTTTTGAATAAAACATTCAGCATACTTTTCACTACAAGATGTGTTCTATACATATCCCCAATCAGGAGCATTTAAAACCCTTGATTTCAAGGAGACATGGACTGACTGATTGCTAGACAGGCAGATACTTAACTGTGCTATTGAGACTTCTGCATACAAATAGACAAAGGGTCCTTAGGGCTTTTGCTTCTTTCAAGACTGTCTCATGATTCCTCCGATTTCGTGTACTTAATCATGGACAAGAAATTGAGGCCATTGGATACTCAAGAGTTACTTCAAAGCTTCTGTATTATTAAAAGCGTATGTAAACACATTTGTTATTTTCAATCAGGAACTATTTAGTTTCTAAGATTGCACATTATTAGAAGTGTTTGTAACTAAGTATCAGTTGAGGAGCCTATGGCTTTGTAACTGGGCTTTCTTTGCAGCCCAACAACTGTCCCTGAACTAAGTTCATCCAGTTTCTCAGAGTGGCCAATGCTGTGGTGGCATCCGGAGGCTGAATGCTTTAATCATTTGCCCCCATCTGCACAGTTCAAATCCATACCCTCTACGGAAATGACACAACTGGCCTCAGTGGAAAGATTTCCATTGAAAAAGAAGGGAAACCTGGCAGTCATTCCCTGCCCTGTGGCTTTTGCACATACCATTTTGCCATTAGATCTAGTACCAGAATCAAAATATTTCTGGTATGTTGACAACACTAAGTGCAATTGATACTTCATTCAGTGTCTTTTTATCAAAACAGACTTTTGACAGAAGGCATTTGGTGATCTTCCCAAGAATGCCTGGTGTGAATGTATTTGTGACGATAATATAAATTGAGAGCATTCTCCATGCTCATTCTATGTTTAAGAATATGGCCTTCTCTTCACGTTACCTCTGTGGTGCATGGCTCCATCCCATACAGCAAAGGTACCATCAAATGCTGGGTAGCAAAGATAATGTGAGAAGGGGCTGTAACTGATCTAATTTAAACTAGGAAAAAATTGAGATATTTAATGTAAGTAGCTATGCATCCAAATCACCTTCTATCTCCAGATGTTTAACCCAATGATTTAAAAAATGGGAATATAATAAAATGTTTTCTAAACAGTCATATCATTCAGTATTGTGCAAGAAAACACACACACACACACAGAGTGTTAGGCCTCTTTCCTCTAACCATTACAGTATTCACTGAAAGAATTTGGACCAATATCTTGCAATATTTATCTTAGCCTACCTTTTGTTTTGATTTATTCTCTTTATTTTTAATGGAAAACATACATAGCTTACTATTCAGTTCAGAATTTCCAGAGCAGTTAATGTTAATAACGATGTTTTACTTTGTTTCTTTAATTTTTTTTATGCTAGCTTTAAAAGCAAAAGTTTGCCCAGAGAGACTTGCAAATATATAAACAATTCTAACAAAACAAAACAACTAAACAACAAAAATTTAAAACCGCAGTCTGGCATGGGTAATAAAGCGGTGACTTAATCAGACAGTGAAAGCCACAAACAGTCACTAGGTAGAAGAGCTAAGTTGAGTTTAAAAGCACCATTGCACAATGAATAAGCAATGAGACCATCTTTGCAAATAACTCAGTCATTGCATGGTGATTCCTTTGTGGTCTTGTAATTCAAAGCTGGGGAGCTAACCCCAAGACAGCAAATTTTAGACTAACATTCACTGCACCTCTCTGCAGGGCTTTTGAAGGGATTTGGTAGAAATATGAGACCTCCTCTTGATGCTGGAGTCATAAGCAGCAAAAGGCTTTATGGATTAGTTTTGAACTGCACCCAGAAATAGAGGACAATGTTGTGTATTCCAGCCTTCAAGCAAACAACAGTAACCCATATTTGTGCTGGAAGAAGCTGGTCGTGCACATCAGCCTGCACGCAAGACACCCAAACTGAAGACATTCTCTTCCCATAGCCAAATTACTTCCCTTCAGGTGGCAGGATCATCAGAAGAAGGCCATCTGAGGAAGATGGTAAAGTACAGTTGACCAAGTAGAAGAAGTGCCTTCCAGGAGTTTGTTTGTTTGTTTGTTTGTTTATCACACTTTTCCACCACCCATCTCAAACAACAACTCTGGGTGGTTTACAAGTGAATTTAAAACAGTAAAAAATTAAATATCGATTAAAAGAGATACATTATAAAATATGCATATACAAATATACTAAAAACTCTAAAATACAAAATATGAGATAAAAACCCAAGAGGGTGAGATCGTGGTCTTGATAAAATTCCCCAGGCCGCATCAAGGTGCCAACCATCCCCATGACAAACTATCCCCCCTCCCACCCCAAGCGAGGTGGCACAGCCACGTCTTGAGCCCCTTTCCAAAGGCCAGGAGAGTAGGGGCTTGCCTTATCTCTGGGGGTAGCTTATTCCAGAGGGTGGGAGCTATGGCAGAGAAGACCCTCTTCCTGGACACTGCCAATCAACAATCTCTCATGGACAGGGTCTGTAACACGCCCTCTCTGCCTGACTGGGTGAGATGGTATCCTGTTCAGACTATGAAACAGCCAGGCAGAATTACTATTAAATTCTTTATTTACAATTAACTATTTACAACAATGAAAGTCCTTAAAATAGATTAGACAGTGCAGTTCAATCAAGTCCACCCAGGCAGTGGAGGATAGCAAGGCAAGGCTGCAGACTCAGAAGTAGAAGGAGAACATGGAAGACAGCAAGGCAGAACTCAGCTAATCCTCTCAACGAGGTGGCAAGACCCAGTGGAGGTAGGATGCATGGCAAGGAGGAGGCTTGAGGCATGAGTGTCAGGCTTGGCACGGAGGCTAGACTAGGTTTGACAACAGAGGCTAGGCAAGGCTCGACTGGAGCATCAAGGCAAGGCTCAGATCTAGCGACAAGGCAGGACTTAGCTGGAGTGTCAAGATGAGGCTTGCATGTGGAGATAAGGCAGGACTTGACTGGAATGGCAAGGCAAGGCTTGGAACTGGAAGCGAGGCTAGACTTGGCTGGAGCGACAAGACCAGGCTTGGAACTGGAGGCAAGGTTGGAGTGGGCTGGAACAGAGAAACGATGCTTGGAACTGGATGGCAGGTTAAAGTCCCCCAGAACCATAAGTCTGGGAAACTCCACTGCCAACCCCAAGATGGCCTCCAGCAGCTCAGGCAGGGAAGTTGCTACGTGGCAGGGAGGCTGGTAAAGTAACAACAATCTGAACTGTTCTTGGGAGCCCAAAAACAGTGTCTCAGAATCAGCCACTTGTGAAGCAGCACCCCTGAAGGCCACTAGGGACTCTCGGATGACAACCGCCACCCTCCTCCCCTGCCCCGGGGTCTCGGCTGGTGCCATACCATGAAACTGCCAGGCCCATTTCCAAAAGGGGCACCCCCCCTTCAGGCCCTAGCCAGGTCTCAGTAATACACACCAGGTCAGTCTCCTCCTCAATGATCAAATCATGTATAAGGGGGGCCCTGTTATTAATGGACCTGGCATTAAGAATCAGCAGCCAAAAGACAGGGCCTCCATGGATCTGCTGTCCAGGACCCAGGTCTGAGTGCAGAGGGGCAGAATACACCACTGGTACCAAACACTGGGGGCATCTTCCCCTAAGATGGCCCACTCTCTGACTCCCACCATGACCCCTCTGTCCCATCCCCACCTGAATAGAGCAACCTGCCCTAAATCCCCCAGAGTTCCTAGTTTTATTTTGCCCCAATCTCAGCCCTCCTGGTTAGGGGTCCCTCCATCCAATCACACCACAAGCAGACACCAAACAATCACAGGGTGGTGGCGAGCTCACCAGCACTCCAGCTCTCTTTCTCTTGGTGCTGTGGGAACCCAACCATCACCCCTGTTCTAACAGTCAGGAACCACGCTGAGACAAGGAATAGGTCTCTAGTGCTTTATTACTGCTACATTAGACAGAAAATCCTAACAAACTGAAGAAGCGTGGGAAAAACCCAGACAGATAAACCCCAAAGGTTAAGGCGGGTCTGATCTGTGACTCTTTGAGTGGCTGCTTAACTCCTCAGTACTACGCATGCGTTTTCCCCCCTGGATAGAGGCCCCCTCCTGCTCACCATCAGTACTCATGACATCACCCTCCCCTCCAGATTCACCTTCCATTTCAGCCCCCTCCCTTCCAGAGGTCTCATAAGAGTCCATCTCCCCCTCTAAGCTCCCATGGGAACTGGGCAACGATGGAAATTCTTCAAAGGAAAACTCCTCCAAGGACAAATCAGTGCTGGTCTGATAACGCTTCTGACCCAGGTGGCTGCTGCTGGAAAATAGCTAGATAATTAGAAGATTCTTCCCTTCTCCCCCTTGGGAAACGTAAGCCCGAGGTAGAGGGCTGCAGCTCTCCCTCCTCCTCTGTCTCTGGCCTCAGAGTCCCAGGCGGGGGTGGAGGTTGCCAACTTACAAACTCCTCTGCTTGGGATTCCTCTGCTTGCTCAGTCAAGTGAGGAATCTCTGGTAGAGTGCGAGGCTTGGGTTTGTGAGGGAAAACCTGATGGAATCAATGAACCAGCGTTGGTGCATGTACATCTCGGCATTCTCCCACATGCACTCTTCCTCAGGTTACCCTTTCCAGTGTATTAAATATTGGATGCCCCTTCCCCTCCTCCTAGAGTCCAGAATTTCCTCAAATTCGTATTCCTTCTCCCCCTCCACAATTACTAGAGGTGGGGGGGCATTTGCAATCGTAAGGTACTTGGGGGAGGGTCTTTGGCTAGCAAGGCTCTGTGAAAGACTGGATGGATTTTCATGGATGCTGGCAGGTTTAAGCGATAAGCCACTGGATTTATCTGCTGTACCACAGTGAAAGGGCCCACAAACTTAGAGTCCAACTTCTTGGAGGGCCTGGTAGAGGTAAAAAATTTGGTAGAGAGCCATATTTTGTCTCCTACTGCAATTGCTGGCCCCTCTTGTCTGTGAGCATCTGTAGCTCTCTTGTAAGCACTCTTTGCCCTGGTCAGCTACTCCTTTAACAACTCCTGTGCGGCTTGTTGCTCTTTAAGAAAATCAGCCGTGGCTGGAACAGCTCCCTGCTGGGAGGAGGTGGGCAACACCCGAGGGTTAACCCCGTAGAGTGCTTGGAAAGGAGACATCTTGGTAGAGGATTGCACAGAGTTGTTATAAGTAAATTCTGCCATGGGGAGCAGGGCTGGCAAATTGTCTTGCTGATAAGTGGTGTAACACCTGAGATACTGCTGTAACCATTGGTAAATTTTGTCAGCTTGCCCGTTACTAGCCGGATGATGCGATGATGATAGGTGGATCTGGACCCCTAATGACTGGAAAAGGGCCCTCCAGAACCTGGAAGTGAACTGAGGGCCTCTGTCACTCACCAAGTGATTTATCATGCCTCTATACTGAAAAACATGGACCATAAACAACTGCGCTGTGGCTTGTGCAGATGGGAGGCCCTTGCAAGGAATAAAATGTGCAATTTTAGTGAAAAGGTCCACCACCACTAGTATGGAAGTCAGCCCCTGGACTGGGGGTAAATCAGTGATGAAATCCATGGAGATTGTATCCCAAGGCCTACTGGGGGTGGGTAGGGGTTGCAAGAGTCCTGTGGGCTTCCCTGGGAGAGGCTTGGCTCGTCTACAGGTATGACAAGAAGCCACATAGCCCTTTATGTCTACAGTCATCTTAGGCCACCAGTAGTCTCTCAGAGCTCTATGGAGAGTTTTGAAAACACTTCTGTGGCCTGCCATTTGATGGTCATGGCAAAGCCTCAGTACTTCTTCCCTCAATGAAGGGGGAATGTATAATCGCCCGCTATGCCAGAGGATTCCTGCCTCCACATTAAAGGGGGAGGCAGTGTCTTGTGGGCCCCTCTGGAGGTCATCCATCCTGGCCCTGGCATACGGGTCTTGTTGCTGCTGAGCTCTGATTCTTGTAAATAGGTCCTCTGCTTGTCTGCCTGCTGCTAAAATCTCTGTCTGGTTCCCCCTCATAGACTGCTGAAAATTGTGAGGTTGTAATATAGTAGCCTGTACCTCCTGGTGAGTAGCAGGGGTTGCCTGAATAGATTGAGACAGGGCATCTGCCAAATGGTTCTGCGCCCCAGGAACATAAGAAATAACAAAATTGAAATGGGAGAAAAACTGGCTCCATCTGATTTGGCATGGGGTGAGGGATCTGGTGTTTTGTAGAAGCTGTAAATTCTTGTGATCGGTGCAAACTTTCACAGGAAAGGTTGCACCTTCTAGCCAGTGCCTCCACTCTTGAAATGCTGCTTTAATTGCTAGCAACTCCTTGTTAAAAACATCATAGTTTCTCTCTGCTGGTGAGAGCATGCAGGAGAAAAATGCACAAGGGAGCAATGTATTCTTGGTTTTGTTTGTATATTGCAATAAAACTGCACCAATGGAAATATCTGAAGCATCTGAATGCATTATGAATTGCTTCGTGGGATCAGGGTGCTTTAGAAGCAGCTGGGATGCAAAGAGTTGCTTGAATTCTTGGAAGGCTGCTTGCTCTCTGTCCCCCCAAATGAATTTTGATCCTTTCTTCAAAAGCTGTGTGAGGGGTTTAGCCCTGTCACTAAATTTATTTATGAATCTCCTGTAAAAATTGCAGAACCCTAGAAATCTTTGTACCTCTTTCATATTTCAGGGGGGTTGCCACGAGAGAATTGCCTGGACCTTAGAAGGATCCATGGATATGCCTTCTGTTGATATTTTATAGCCCAGGAAACATAATTCAGTTAAATCGAAGGCACACTTCTCTAGCCTGGCGAACAGCTTGTTCTCTCTCAGTCTTCGTAAGACATTATGTACATGGGTTACATGAGTTGTAGCATCCTCAGAGAATAGTAATATGTTATCTAGATAAATGACCAGATACTTATCTAGTAAATCAGAGAAAATTTGATTCATAAATTGGGAAAATATGGCTCCTGCATTAGACAAGCCAAAGGGCAAAACAAGGTACTCAAATTTACCAAACCTGGTATTGAAGGCAGTCAGGTATTCATGCCCCTCTTTCAACCAGATCAGATTGTATGCATTCCTGAGGTCCAACCTAGTAAAAATGCATGCTTTCTGTAAGCGATCCAGCAGATCAGATATTAGGGGGAGTGGGTAATTTTCTTTGACCGTGAGTTTATTGAGGGAACTGTACCACTCTCATGGGTGCCTCCTGGTTTGCCGGTGCCAATGGGTCAGGCTTCTTTGGTATGAAGAAGGTAGGAGTAGACACTGGGGAAGTAGATGGTTGGATGAAACCCTTTTGGAGATTAGAATCCAAGTAATCCTTTAAGGTGGCTAGTTCCTTGGGGGACATGAGATATTGTTTCCTTGCTGGAATCTTGGCTCCTGGTATCAACTCAATGGTGCAATCACAGTCCCTATGGGGGGGGGGGAGGGTAGTGCTGTGGCCTCTTGTTTGCTGAAAACATCTGCAAAATCTGCATACTTGGCTGGCAACTGGACCTCCCCTGCTTCCGTGGCTGCATTGGTTGCTGGAGAGAGGAGAGCGGCTTGAATCTTGTGGTGCTGGCATTCCTTAGCTGGGAAGGAGATTGCTCCCATAGTCCAGTTCAACAATGGGTTGTGGATCTTCAGCCAAGGTGTGCTCAGAACTATAGGCACATTCAGTGATGCAGTAACATAAAGTTGGATCCACTCAGTGTGGTCTCCCATTGTTAGTTGCAAAGGTTCTGTGAACCTTCTAATCAGCCCTGCCTTGAGGGGCTGGCCATCAATGGTCTCAACGTCTATGGGACGTGGCAATTCTATGGTTGGGATGTTGAGGTCTTGTACAGTCTGTACATCAATAAAATTGGTGGAAGCTCCGGAATCCATGAGGGCCTCTAGCATGACCTGGTGTTCTGGGTTTACATGCATTATGACTGGTAAGTAGTAAAAGGATTGCCTGGAATCCTCGGAATGAGCCCTTCTTAATTGATTGATGGTCTCCCTGCTGAGCTCTGTGGAGGGAGACCGATGGAGTTTCCCTGGTTGGAAGTTGAGGTGGAGGTGGCTCTTGGTTCTGCTGCTTGCCCTGGGGCTCTTATGGAATTTGCTTGGCTTCTCGCTGGGCAAGCTCTCACCATGTGCCCCTGGACTCCGCAGTAGAAACAGAGGGCTCTCTCTCTCCTTCTCTGTCTCTCAGCCTCGGAAATAAGCCTCCTGCTCACCCCAATCTGCATCGGCTCCTCTGGTCCTGAGTAAAGAGATGCTGTGGAGAGAGCTGGAAATCCTGGAAGTGCTCTGAGGCCCCCATTTCTCCCCGGCTGCATCTGTCTGAGCTCTTCTAGTCTGGCATCTATGACCACAGACAGCTGATATAAACTTCTAGGGTAGCTGGTGTTCCTTGGCACACTAATTCATTTTTAATTTCTTCATCCAGCCCCTGTTTGTATTGGTCTTTCAAGGCACTCTCATTCCAGTCCAGATCTCCTGCTAACAGCTTGAAATCAGCAATGTAGATTCCCACCCTCTTGTTGCCTTGCTTGAGCTTCTGAATTTCCCGGCTGGCAGTGACCTCTCTGATCGGGTCATCAAAGTGTGCTCAGAACCCTGCCAGAAAATTCTGGTAGTCGTTGAGAATTGGGTCGTTGTTCTCCACCATGGGAATAGCCCATTTGGCTGCTGGGCCCTTTGGCAGACTTAAAATGAAGGTGACTCTGGTTCTGTCTGTGGGAAACTCTGCCGGTCTGCTGTCGAAAAACATTGTGCACTGTGTGAGAAAGGTTCTCAACTGTCCTGCTTCTCCTCCAAACTTCTCTGGTAGACTCCCCTGGGATCTCAAGACTACTGGCGGAGCTGCTGCTGCTGCTGCTGGCACTGGTTATGAGTTAATCGGAGCTGGTTGTTGTAACTACTGTAGCATGGCTGCTTGTAATGTGTTGATCTGGAGATCTACTTGTTGGTGATGTTGTTGCAATGCTGCTGCCAGTTGTTGGATGGCTTGCCGAATTTCCTGGTTTTCTGAAGACATTTTTCCAAATGTCTCTTCCTTTTTGTTTTTTTGTTCCTCCCTCTTTCAATGGGAGTAGGGAGTTTGTTAGGATTGATGTCCTAACAGTCAGGAACCATGCTGAGACAAGGAATAGGTCTCTAGTGTTTATTACTGCTACATTAGACAGAAAATTCTAACAAACTGAAGAAGCGTGGGAAAAACCCAGACAGATAAACCCCAAAGGTTAAGGCGGGTCTGATCTGTGACTCTTTGAGTGGCTGCTTAACTCCTCAGTACTACGCATGCGTTTTCCCCCCTGGATAGGGCCCCCCTCCTGCTCACCATCAGTACTCATGACAACCCCCACATCTACCGTGCCCCCCTCACCGGCCTCTCTCACTAGCTGGCAGGGGGTGCCACAGCTGCTTCTCCTCCTCCCTGACTCTCACTCAATTAAATGGATGCATGAACGAAACACTTCTTTCACGGGAATTTTACTGAAATTCTTTTCTGCTTCAAAAGAAATTTTGAACAAAATTGTTCTTCATTAAGTTCAATAAGAACTGCAATTTGAAGTTCTGAACTTCAAATTGAGGAATGGCGACTTAAGAGCTAAATTGGGACTGACAGAGGGTGATGATCAAACAATCACCAACAGGATGCCTTTAAGACTAAAATGGAGTGCCGTATTCTTGATGGATTCAAATAAAGAGTGATTGGGAAATAACTATGAGGGTTTAGATAAATAAATGTTTTCATTTTTTATTACAAATGGTTTTATTACAAATGGTTCTTAGAACTCAACTCTTAGTTCATTTCTAAGTTAAGTACTAGCATTCTTTCAGTGCTTGGAAGACATGTATTTCATGTCATCTTGGCAGCCTAGCTGCTCTACTTTGAATTAAATAACGGATCTTTCTTTGTCAAAACAAATGGTTTAAATGTTGCTTGAAGCTTGATGCATACTTATGCTATGAGGGTCATTGTTCCCCCGCACCAAAGACTATGCACAGACATACATGGTATACAACTACATGGAGTGATCACTAGTGGAGATAAGCAGGTTTTAAGTCAAATAATACTAATAAATAATTCTCTATATTGCTTGTTCTGGGTGATTCCCTCCAATGGTCTCACATTTCTAGGCAACCTTCAGTACATCTACACACATCTGGAAAAGCCATTGAGTTTCTATTACTCTGCTCTTTTCATTTCTCTGTGCGTATGTGTGTATTTATAATATTAGATTTTTAAATGATTTGCTTTTCAAGAACAGATTGATTCCAGCAGTGATTTATCATGTCACCTTCAATAAAATTTCAAGCCAAAAAAGTGAAAGATTAATGGGGAAGCAAGAACGCCACATCTTTTATGTATTTTAGGTGGCAAAATATAAATCAAAATCATGACCTGTTTTCTAGGGTTATGTCAAAAAAAAAAAGTTATACACAAGCATTGTAATAAAGTTGGAGTCATCCCTGCCAGTCCTGATGCTGATATGTACAGATTTGTAACTTATTTTAATTGCCTTATGATGTATAGCCACTGCAGGAGATAAAACTATAGATTCTGATATAAAGGCAAAAGCAGCTTGCTGATCGGAAGCACCCATTTTCCACAGTACTTGATTTAAGTCAAGGAGGACACCCTTGTCTTTTATTTGCTGTGCTATAGCAGGTTCTAGGAAAGGCCCATGGATCTCAGTGAGTTGGCAACGTCTGCCTATTTTGATGGCCTGGAGTTAGATCTAGCTGCAACTACTTTAGTCTAGTGCTGTTCTAGGAAAGGTCCATGGATGTCAGTGAGTTGGCAATGTCTGCCTATTTTGATGACCTGGAGTTAGGTCTAGCTGCAATTACTTTAGTCTAGTGCTGTTCTAGGAAAGGTCCATGGATGTCAGTGAGTTGGCAATGTCTGCCTATTTTGATGACCTGGAGTTAGATCTAGCTGCAACTACTTTAGTCTAGTGCTGTTCTAGGAAAGGTCCATGGATGTCAGTGAGTTGGCAATGTCTGCCTATTTTGATGACCTGGAGTTAGATCTAGCTGCAACTACTTTAGTCTAGTGCTGTTCTAGGAAAGGTCCATGGATGGCAGTGAGTTGGCAATGTCTGCCTATTTTGATGGCCTGGAGTTAGATCTAGCTGCAACTACTTTAGTCTAGTGCTGTTCTAGGAAAGGTCCATGGATGGCAGTGAGTTGGCAATGTCTGCCTATTTTGATGACCTGGAGTTAGATCTAGCTGCAACTACTTTAGTCTAGTGCTGTTCTAGGAAAGGTCCATGGATGGCAGTGAGTTGGCAATGTCTGCCTATTTTGATGGCCTGGAGTTAGATCTAGCTGCAACTACTTTAGTCTAGTGCTGTTCTAGGAAAGGTCCATGGATGGCAGTGAGTTGGCAATGTCTGCCTATTTTGATGGCCTGGAGTTAGATCTAGCTGCAACTACTTTAGTCTAGTGCTGTTCTAGGAAAGGTCCATGGATGTCAGTGAGTTGGCAATGTCTGCCTATTTTGATGACCTGGAGTTAGATCTAGCTGCAACTACTTTAGTCTAGTGCTGTTCTAGGAAAGGTCCATGGATGTCAGTGAGTTGGCAATGTCTGCCTATTTTGATGACCTGGAGTTAGATCTAGCTGCAACTACTTTAGTCTAGTGCTGTTCTAGGAAAGGTCCATGGATGTCAGTGAGTTGGCAATGTCTGCCTATTTTGATGACCTGGAGTTAGATCTAGCTGCAACTACTTTAGTCTAGTGCTGTTCTAGGAAAGGTCCATGGATGTCAGTGAGTTGGCAATGTCTGCCTATTTTGATGACCTGGAGTTAGATCTAGCTGCAACTACTTTGAATTCCCTATTCCATTGGTTGTAGCCTTCCCAGAAACCCTAGAAAATGTTATCCAAATTATTCACACCAGAAGGACAAGAAGACGTAATATGTTATTGGATAGGGATTGTCTATTTAAATTTGGGGTGCTTGTTACATGTTCTTTGTATTTTTGTATTATTAAGCGATTAAGTGATGTTTGCTGGGTTTTATTTGTTTATTTTATATGTTTACTTTATCTGTTTATTTTATTTCTGATTATTTTTAGATGGTTACAGAATGTTTAGCTGTGTTGTATGCTGCCCTGAGTCACATGTTTGGGAGATGGGCAGCTGTATAAATATGCAAAACAAAACAAAACAAAATAAAATAAAATAAAATATGTGAAATATGCCTGGCAGGCCAGATTAAACAATAACGCAGGAACCATTTTCTGCAGAGAATGTCTGATTACTTTCTAGATGGGCTTTTCTAGTAGAAACGTTGCCTGAATATTCCCAGGCTGGACTTGAAGGTCAGTGATTGTTTTACCCTGCTTTCTAGAACCAAACTAAGAGGTGTTTGATGAGATCTCGTAGTCACAGGAGAGCTCATTTGTTCAGCAAATCCAGCCATGACCTCTTTCTAATATTTTCCCATCTCCTCCTAGCTTGTGTCTGTATTTGTGTGTGTAATTTACCGGGGCATTTTCACAAAAACATTCCTATCAATATTCAAGGACATCAGCCATTTCAGCAAATCTATCAAATCCAGCCAAGAAATGAGGTATATTCTCTCTCTCTCTCTGCTTGCACTGTTAAAATTTACAGTACTTTGTAATTTTTTTTTTAAAAATGGCATTAAATTATGACCATTCTTTGCTGTGCTTTTCTGGAGAAATCTAGTATTTGAAACAATAGCATAAATTGTATTGTTTCTGTTTGTTATAACAGAATGGAAGATCAGGTGGCTAAATTCTGATCCTAGTCCAATTCTAAATAAGAAATAAATCTAGCTTCTTCCATTCAGGCATAACATTTGAATATGTGCATAATCTCTGTTATTCTAATACTAATCAAAGCAGTGGTGAAATGCTTGCTTTTTGATTTACAATAAGTTTATTTATTAAAGGTAAAGACTCCCATAACTCCAGCCTGATTTATGGTGACATCATAGGCACATCCATGTAGTTTTCTTGGCAAATGTACAGATGTGTTTTGCCATTATTGTTTTTCTGAGATGTTTTTGCAGCATCCCTGTCTGGCCAATAGTCTAGAGGGTTCCTGGTGCTCTTCTACCCACATATTAACAGTTCTGACCTGATTTCTTTTTTCCTTCTTTCTTTTAATTAGCTAAGGTCACCTAAGCATACTGTTACTGTTGGTCACATTTCTATATGATCACATATTGATTGATTGATTGATTATGTACTATTAAGTCATTTTCGACTCCTAGCAACTACATAGATAGATTTTCTCCATGACAATCTGTCCCTAATCTAGTCTTTCAGCTGTGCTTTCATCACCACTGTAACTGAGTCCATCCACCTTGCTGCTGGTCATCCTCTTCTCTTTCCTTCCACCATTCCCAACATTAGAGCCTTCTCCAGAGAGCTAGGTCTTTGTATACTGTGTCTTTGTTGTTGTTTATTCATTCAGTTGCTTCCAACTCTTCATGACTTCATGGACCAGCCCATGCCAGAGCTTCCTGTTGGTCGTCAACACCCACAGCTCCCCCAGGGACGAGTCCGTCACCTCTAGAATATCATCTATCCACCTTGCCCTTGGTCGGCCCCTCTTCCTTTTGCCTCCACTCTCCCTAGCATCAGCATCTTCTCCAGGGTGTCCTGTCTTCTCATTATATGGCCAAAGTATTTCAGTTTTGCCTTTAATATCATTCCCTCAAGTGAGCAGTCTGGCTTTATTTCCTGGAGGATGGACTGGTTTGATCTTCTTGCAGTCCAAGGCACTCTCAGAATTATCCTCCAACACCACAGTTCCAAAGCATCTATCCTCCTTCGCTCAGCCTTCCTTATAGTCCAGCTCTCGCAGCCATATGTTACTACGGGGAACACCATTGCTTTAACTATGCGGACCTTTGTTGTCAGTGTGATGTCTCTGCTCTTAACTATTTTATCGAGATTTGTCATTGCTCTTCTCCCAAGGATTAAGCATCTTCTGATTTCCTAACTGCAGTCAGCATCTACAGTAATCTTCGCACCTAGAAATACAAAGTCTTTCACTGCTTCTACATTTTCTCCCTCTATTTGCCAGTTATCAGTCAGGCTGGTTGCCATAATCTTGGTTTTGTTGAGGTTTAGCTGCAAGCCAGCTTTTGCACTTTCTTCTTTCACCTTCATCATAAGACTCCTCAGTTCCTTTTCGCTTTCAGCCATCAAAGTGGTATCATCTGCATATCTGAGATTGTTAATGTTTCTTCCAGCAATTTTAACTCCAGCCCTGGAATACTGTGTTTTAAGTAGGATAATTTGAGCTTGTGTCTTAGGAATGCCTACTAGTTATTAGAGATCCAATTACAGTATGTAGGGTCTACTCAGAAGAAAATATATATTGTACAGGAAGGAAAAGACTTAATTGTGAATAATGAATGACCAGACAATCAGGAAAAGAGAGATGAGGTAAAGCTTTAGTATTATCTGAGTTGAGTTGATAATTTAAGCTTGGTCATCTATATCTCGAGTGAAAACTCTGGGTTGATGTGTTCGATGACCATCTGTTTCTTTTCTTGATTGTCCACAAGATCCTCAGAAGTCTCCTCCAACACCAAAGTCCAAAAGTGTCAATACTCTTCCGATCCTGCTTCTTCAAAGCCCAGCTTTCACTTCCATAGGGTGTTACAGGGAATACCATGGCTTCTTATTTGATTTGATGAAAGGGGATTTCAAAGTTTTTTCAAGGGAAATGAAAATTTCAGTGAATTCATATGAGTGAAATGGGCAGTTGTTTAGTTATGAGGTAGTCTGATGTTCCACCCATATATCCAGTCTTTCACTGTACAATCATTTGCCCCATGATCTGCAGCTTCCTGAGGTTCCTATATTTCTTTTCAAGCCTAAGGGAAGTTACAACAGTGGAAGTCTTCATAGGCTATTTTGGTATATGTAGGAAGTGCAGGTGCTTATGGGTGGGGGTTCAGTTCCAACAAAAAAGTGGGCTCAAAAAGAGCACCACAAAATATTCAAAAGTAATTTACAAGCACTCTGAAAATATGTGATAAAAACAAAGGCCTCTTTTGCAGGGAAATAACACTTTTGAGAAATTAAAAGGCAGGTTTTGGCAGTGTTTTTGTATGCAAAAATTTAATTGTTTTAAGAAAATACTTGTTTAAAACTCCCTTAATGGACTGACCAGCATATCCTAGGAGCGTCATGGGTTTCAGGAGTGAGCAAAAGGAGCAAGAAGGGGCAAAAGGCATCCACTGGCAGATTAGAACAGCCCTGTAATCTGGGTTCCAAAGAGATCCTGCTGCAATGTATTGAACTAAAGCATGCAGGCACCTTGGTATTTCTTCTCATTTTTCTTCCTCCTATATTCCATGGATTTTTCAGTGAAAATGCTTAACATCTATGAAGAGAGAAGGAGCTAATACCTTTCTGTATCATCTATTTATTTATTTATTTATTTATTTATTAATCAAATTTATCACCACCCATCTCCCACAAGGGACTCCTTTTGGACTCATACTCCAAAGAAATTGTGATGTATCTTTCCAGTTGCTCCAGGTATGTCTAGAGGCCTGGCAGGGGGAGGCAGTCCAAGAATACGAAGCTCCACATTCCCCCAGCAGGACAGTAATTGCTCATTCCAGCCTTTGTTGCATATAAATAAGTTGGGGCCATTCGTTGAACTATAAAAAGATATTTTATTTGCACTAACAACATTACACATACTGCTTTCAATCTTTACACTGCATTTCCTAGTAGAAACACCTCAGCTGCATCCTCCTTGAATACTTTCTGGGTTTTGCTTTGCTGTATAGGAGTTTGGCTTCTACCCTCTGATTTACTTAGGATTGATTTCCTGGCGACCTATACTCTGCCCTTCTTTGTGTTTTGGTTTTCTGAAAAGTGGCCTGCAAAGCGCAAAAAAAGATGTGCCTTCATTCCTGGTGGGCCAGCTGCCCCACTGCTGCCTTCGGTACCCCACTATTTAGTGACGTTTGAATACCACCAGTCCTTTTTAGCTCAACAGCACCTCTGCATCACCCTGTGTCTTTCTGCATGAGCAACGTAGTGGTAAAAGGTGAATACATGTAAGTTGTATTCACTACCAAGCCCATGAGATGCTCCCCACCCACACACACATGAATGGCTTAAAATACCCTTGTAAGAAAATATTTACAGCAAGTTGTCTTGATCCTGAGTGGCAACAGGGAGAAGAATCAGTCAAGAACTTGTAGCCCAATAAATCAATTTGTTTCTATTCACTGACCATACCTCAGAGATAGTATAGCTAGCATGCTGACCTAGCTGGAAGGGATAAATAAGGGATAAGGTCACACTTATAGGTTTATCTATACCATTCCAATGCCATGCTGTAATTTCCACTGTGTCTGTCCTTTTCCTTTGTCTTCTCTTTGCAACATAGTGGGCCAAAGGTATATAAACTCTCCAGTTTGGATTTTGCTCATGGCTGCTCAGCAAAGTGTCAATGCTTTGCTGGGAGCCCAGTATATATACTGTTTATTGAGTGCATGCAAATAAAATTATGTTGGATCTTCAAAGTGATTTCATTGCTTTAGATGAGCCAGGTTTTGGCCACAACAACAAAGTTGCCGCTTGTGCTATCAGGATGCCAGCCTCTCCATCCAGGGTGCTGGGCCTTTCAGGCATGTGCACACTTCCTTGGCCACAGGCAGTCAGTGTAGGAGTTGAGCTGCATAAATGTATGAAGACATCTGGCATGAGGAGCATGGCATGCGAGGGAATCAGGTGGAACTGGTCAGAAGTGCTGCGGTGGCCAAGAAGCTCCTACCCTTGTTCAGTACTCTTGGGAATGCATGAAGACTACGGGCAGAGCTACACTGCCCGGTTGCCCCCTGTGAATATGAGCCCCCATCCCATATTCTGGAAGGCAGAAAAGGATGTCATTGTGCCCTACGTACCTCCAGGCCACTGCAGATATGATCTCTATTGCTGTTTCCCTGCTCCATGTTGAATATAGTGTTTCCTGGCTTGGCCAATCAAGGTTTGCTGTCCGAGTTGCCTGCAGTACTTCCTGTTCTTCTAGGCAAACCACTGCACTTTGACTGGCTGCTGTGTGCAGTGGCAGGCACAGTCCCCCACCTGTGTCAACAGTCACCCCCCTGTAGCTCTTTAATCTCTGCTTCAGCTACTGTTACCAACGGGCTCAATCTACTCCAGTGGTATAACATTGATCTAACGTGCAGGTCACTGGTCTGAAACTTGAGAGAAATAGCTTTTTTAAAATTACTGTTTTTCTTTCCCTGAGCTATTCACTTTTCCACTGTTTTGGTTTTTTTAAATAAGTTCCCTAGTGCATGTTGAAAATGCTGGAGTTTCCTTTCCTTTTTTTCTTTTTATCCAGCTCCCCAATAGCCCAAATGAATAAGTACAGGAAAGTTCTTTTAGGCAGTTGCTTGGCTGGTTATTTTTCACCATTTCATCATGCCTAAATGGGGCTTCCCTTTTTTTGCTCTCCTTCCAGGTCCACATATCCTTCCACTGCATAATCTCCATCTGGTTTTATCCCTCCTTTTTTCTCTTCCTTTTTCCTTATCTCAACTCTGCTTGAACGCTACAGAAATGGAGGGGCATAAAAGCTGATATAATGCATAAATAAATAGCTCTATCTGCTTTATTATTTTTCATTTTGGATGGTTTTGATGGAAGGAAGGAGAGGAAAATACACATTTCTGTTTTGTATCTTTCTCTGTAGGAAAGTAGTTAATGTATGAGGGAATTATTGGTAAACAGAGATCAGAGATTACTTAACTTTTTTTAAATGGGCATTGTAATTTATACGCAATTAATTTTAACTGGTAGAAGATATAAATTCAAGTATTACTTTCTGTTGTGGCTTGGCTCTTTTGGGATAAGTGTGTGTGTGTGTGTGTGTGTGCTCATGCACTGCTACTTATTGATTGCCTTATAGCCATAATAAAGTGCATTGTTTAATGTAACACATATGTAATACCCACATACACATGAGAGAGAGAGAGAAGCTTAACATTATATAGTGTATGAGTGGGTACATGCCTAAATGGCCCTGTGTGGTATATATACACACATACATATTACACATGGGACATGGTGGTGCTGCGGGTTAAACCACTGAGCTGCTGAGCTTGCCAATTGGAAGGTCGGCAGTTCGAATCCACGTGATGAGGTGAGCTCCTGTTGCTAGTCCCAGCTCCTGCCAACCTAGCAGTTCGAAACATGCAAATGTGAGTAGATTAATAGGTACCGCTTCGGCGGGCAGGTAACGGAAGTGTCTACGGACAAACGCCGGCTCTTCGGCTTTGAAATGGAGATGAGCACCACCCCCTAGAGCCAGACACGACTGGACTTAATGTCAAGGGAAACCTTTACCTTTACATATTACACAGGTGTGACATGCAAATGCCTATGTTTATATGTGGGGCTGGGGGAAAACCCCAGAACTGATTTCAGTTAATATTAACATTAGGCTGATGAGTCTGTAGGTTGAGCCATGGCAACTGGATTTCTTTCTTTCTGGTTGAAACGTTTCGCTGCTTGTCCAAGCAGCTTCTTCAGTCTGGGCTGACAAGAGAAGGAAGCTGGGCATTGTGCAGGATTTTTGCTTACATTTATAGTTTTTGTTCTTTCTATTCTTCCTTTGGGAGATTTGCCTTAAATCCAAGGCTTCCTTCCTTCCAGGTAAATATGGTAAGAATCTGGTCACCATTAGAAATCATGTCTATTTGGGTCAGAGAGTTGCATAGGATTGCTATCTTTGGGAACTTTTATTACTACTTAATAGGCTTAAAACTGTACTTCAGTCCATATAGGTTAGAAAGGTCACCCATATCATAGGGGAAGAAATGGGTAAGGAAAGCAGGAATCACAAGCAGGGCCTCCCCTAATGGAACAGGGATATGCTGCAAACAACTCACTGGCAGAATGCCCAGAACTGAAGTGAACTTGAGGCAGGAAAGTTTAGAAAGATTTCCTTGCCAATCAGAACATTGGCCATGAATTCTGTCAGAATCTGAGAAGACCTGAAGAAACAGGAAAGGAGAAGGGTTGGGCTCTTCTTAGACTTTTTGTGCTGCTAATGTGAACTGTGTCATCCCTTCCTCTAGATACAGCTTTTGGCCCTTCTTTGGACTAGGGCATCCTCAGAGACCAGAACGGCACTGACCCTGCTAGAGTTTTGGAAAGCCCTTGTCATGGTGGATGGGATTTCTGAGACTTAAACTGGAACATATTTGGAGACACCAATTTGATAATGGCTGCTTTTGATTCAGACATGATGCCCAGGATAAAGTCGATTAAACTGCAAAAGAGATTTGTGGTGCCCAAACTCAAGTTAACAGTAGGAAATATATTATATTACTATATAGAACCTCACTTATTCTGATATTACTACAGAAATGTTGTACAGAAGAAGGGATTTTTGTTAGAAACAGAATCTGCTAATTAAAATCAGGTAATTAAAAATATTCTTCCTGTCTCTTATTCCTCCATTCACTCCCTGAATTTGATTAGTTTCTTTTCAAAAGAACTTGGGGGGGGGATTATTTAATCTTTGATCATAAAAAGATCAATCCACAAATGTGCAAACACTTTTAAAAGAAGCATTTGCCAACTGTTACACAGCACATGATGCGCTCTGTTCTTTAAAGGCCTCTGGAAAAAAGTGCAAAAAGACTGTGAAGAGATAGACGGGTCTAGCTCCGAAATTTTAAGGGAAGGAGAGATTTGAAAAGAGCAGCTGCCTCTTTTTCCTGATTAGTTCTGTGCCTCACCATCAAATTGGTTTCAAAAGAAGATAAGAGCTAGGATTCTTTTTAAAGAGTTGGCTAATGAGAAACAACAAACAGCTGCTACTAGTAACTTCACTGCTTTCACTTATACCCTGTTTATGCAGATAAAATGTTAGGGATTTGGGGTTTTGATTGTTCCCTGCTTTTTTTCCCCTCTGCTCTTTCTAATTTTGCAGGTTTGGGAATGGTCATTTTTCTTGCACCAGCTAATGCTTTCAAAGCTGATAATCAGAGGATTCTTGGTGTTTGATATTCTTAGCACCATCACACTTAACTTCTTCAAGCATAGCCCAACAATTTGTTTGGGGAGAAGAGGAAGGAAACCATTATCGTTGTTATCCTACACACATTCTGTCTCTCTCACACACTCACATCCCTTTGAATGTCACAGAGAATTATGGTGGTTTAGATCATTTTAATTCTTGTGGTGCCATGACTGAGCAAAGGGCATTTTTAAAAGAGCAATAATATGTTACCACACATTGAAGATGCATATCCAGGCATGAAAGGATGAGGAAGCACTGTGTAGGGCCACTATTTCTACTATATAATATTTCTCTATCTCGTTGCTGCCACCAAGGACCCATGTGGATTTTGCAGCCCAGACACAATAAACTTAATTAAAGACCCTGGCTTTGAGAGAAACATGTACCTGTCAAATGCTTGATAATTCTAATTAAAATACTACCATCTAGAATTAGTGTTAACTAGAAATGTTCCAAAGGATAATGCAGTGAACATACTTATATGTTGGCTGAAGTTTATCACCAGCTAGATTATTAACATCATACACCAAGTCCACAAGTTAAAATTATGTCCTTCAATTGTATGCATAGTGTCAGCATATTCCATTTGGTCCTCAGATTTCTGATAATGTTCTCTAACAGCTGAATTATCCCCCTTACCTTCAGGGTAGAGACCAGGAAGCTTAGTACTAATGTCTTGAGAAAGAAGCAACTTGACAGGTATATCTTTTGAATAAGATGATATGCCATTAAAATCTTAGGTAATCCCTTTTTCCAGTTCCTCCCTTCATAGTGTGCAGTCTGCAAAGGTTTTTCTTTTTCCAAATAGCAATGAAAGTGCTCCATCTCCTCTGTTACTCCTGGGATAGTAAGGAGAAACACAGATATGTTTAATGCCACATGATTGGAAAAAAGTTAAAGGAGAGTAACTTACAAACTTTGGGCATTATCCCAAATTGGCCATTTCATAGAAATACCCAAAATAACCGGCAGTGCTCTGACAATGACATCAGCCAAACTACGTGGCAACTTAACTGTCTTCTGATAGGAAGAGTCAATGGCTTTAAACATGAACATTTGTTGTTGTAATGGTATGTGGGAAAGATCTTGGGAGACTGGATAAAGAGACTCTGCCAAGGGAATGGTCAGATAAGAGATGGCATAGTCTGCAGCTGGAGAGTGGGCAGGTGAACAGGCTCAGAAGAGTTTCTTGGGCTATAAAGGAGATGGGGGGAGGATTGTACTTTCAGACTTGCAAGATTCTGTCAATAGCTCTACAATAAAGTAGATCACATCTGGTTGTGATTCCTATCTGGTTTACCTCACAAGGCTGACATCAGTCTTGCAAGTCTGAAAGTACAATCCTCTACCCTGTCTTCTTTACAGCCTGAGAAACTAGGAAGGGTCTCTTCTGAGCCTCTTCCCCCTCCCACTATCCAATTGTGACCTATGCTGTCTCTTATCTGACCATTCCCTTGGCAGTGCCTCTTTGCCCAGTCTTCCAAGGTCTTTCCCACATACCTTTACAGTTGTATGGTTCCAACAATAACAGTTCCCAATTTGGTCCCAATGATGGGATGATAGTGGAAGAGGGCATAGGGACTGATCATCATGTAAAGGCTGAGTTTGCCCACAGATAGGACAGTTCTTGATAAAATGTTCCACATCTGGGTAAATATTTGACCAGTAAAACTTAGCATACAGAATCTGTTTGGTTCACCATGCCTTGGTTGTCCCATTGGCTGACTTTATCAATTTGCATACTTTACATTCAGGGATAACTATCTGCTCACCCCACAATAAGAGAAGATCGTATTTACAGGAAGTTTGGCAGCATCATGTTTAAATGGTCTCAGTGGAGCAGGAATTCTTTGTGGCCATTTATTAGATTGAACAATAGATTGAAGTCTGAGAAGCAAGGCAGAGCTCTTTTAATGAAAATGCCTAAAAATCCAGCATATATAAACAAACATCCTGATGAACATACCCCTCCACCAATGAGTTTGATCCTAAATCAGGTAATGGAAGATGTGATAAGAAATCAGCTACCTTCATTTTTCAAGAAATATTTTGAACAACAAAATCATACAGTGCTGTAGGCAAGGAAGCAAAATGGTGGTTTTATGTGGTTGAAGCGTACACATGAATGGCTTATGATCCATTAAAGCACAAATGGACACCCCCATGGATAAACATTAGAATGTTCTTTGGTCACAGAAATCCCACAGTTTCATCCCCAATTTGTGAATACCTCCACTCCAGAGGAAAAAGTGAACAGCTGGCATATGGAATAGGCTTCTTTGATCTGTCTTTCAGAGTCTGTAGCAAGATGGCCCCAAGTCCCAAAAGGTGGTGTGTTCAGCTTATTATAAGCCAGACAAGTCTCCTTAGTTAATGAATCTTTCAGCTGCTGAAATGTAGAGTCAGCTACAGCAAACCAGTGCCAAGCAACTCCTTTTCTAGTCAGCAAGCAGAGTGGTTCCAAAATGTCTGTATAACTGTGAATACGTTCCATATGATAGCTACTCATAGCTAGAAAAAATGCAGCAAACCCAGATTCTCAGGACCAAAGGCTTGCAGAATACCTTCTACCTTCTTTGGATCAGTTCTTATTCCTTAAGATAAGACAACATAGCCTACTTTAACAATATCTTCAAGACTTGCAAAATGGCATTTGCTTTTATGAAATCTCTCAAAAATTGTAGTCAATCTATCGTGGAATTCTTCAGCATATGCAGCAATATCAGCCGTATACCAGATCCTGCAGGAGAAAGCCTTTTGATAAGTGTTAGGAGCATTTGGAAGTCCAGATAGGATTTTGTAGAACTCCTAACAGCTATGGTGTGTTATAAAAGTTGTTAAATGGCAAGAATCTGGTGCCAATTTTATTTTCCAAAAATCTTCAATGCCACCTAATTTAGCAAAAATCCAGGCACCTTGCATGAAATGTAAAATATCTACTGGTATTACAGGATGGCATTTCCCCACTACAGCTTTGTTTACCACCCTCGGATCGACATGAAGATAGAACTTCATATATTGGGGTGGGGGAGTGTACAATTCACATATGGGATATCTAATGTGTACTTTAATGTACTTCTTTTATAATATTATTGTCCAACATTTTGTCTAATTCAGCATTCACAGCATCTACACATTTTAAGATACATCTTAGATACTCTACAACAAATACAGTAGATTCATCCACTTTGGAGAATATTCTGTAATTTGACCAATTTCTTTAGGTAAGAAGTTATACTTTTCAACTGTTGATCCAGTTTATTCTGAGAACGAGCAACAGAACTTGTAATATGGTTCACAGGGACTTCTTTCTGAAGAATATGAAAGGCAAAGGAAGTTTTTTGGCCCAGTAACGGCTCTAGATCTTCTTTCAAAGCATATTAAAAAAAAACATCAACCATACTGTAATTTCAAACTGACTGTAACACAGTCATCCAAATACAGTACATGAATGGGCAGCACTGACCATAGGTTAACCAAAAATTAAAAAAAAAAACTTTTTTGTTGGCAACAATGTAACTCCTTGCTTGCAAATATTCCATAATAAAGTTTTCTGCAAATAAAAATTCTGCCCATTTTAAGTATTAGCATCTCTAGTTGCTTCCCATTAATGCTCACAAGCTCATTTTCTTCAGAATCACCAAAATAAACCTTCCTCATCATCTTTACTTTCTATTCTCCTAACAGCCATTACAGACTTGCTCTTTGGGCATGATCTTTTTATGTCCTGGTTACGAGATCTATCTCTGGCTTTCTGGTCATGAACTTGGGCTAGATGTCCATTTTTAAAAACAATATTAATGGATAGCATTCAATATTGCATTGGTCTCTGGAATGATGCCCCAATCACAAGGATTGAATCCTGGAATGCTGTGTCCACAAACATCTTTGCCTGTATTTTCCATAGTTAATGCAAGTGTCTAGAGAGATGCCATTTATTGCTGCCATTAGGTGACTTTCTTCTTGAGCACTTCCATAAAAACTGGCCATGGTAAATGCTTCGTCCAATTCCTGCTGCAGATATTTATCGTGCAATGCTTTGTGAATATATTTTCCTGCCACTTGAACTTCCATACTCACACAATTTAACTACTTTCCGAAGTGTGTGAACATATATAACTGTAGATTCATCAGGTGCCTGTATTCTATTCAAACCATCCCATCACAACCCTTCAGTGTAGAGTGACATTTGTATCCAAGGCAGCTTTGGCCTGTGAAAAGGTACCTTTCTTTCCTGGTAAGTTTGGAAAAAATGGTTGTCCTGGAAGTCCCAAGCAAAGCAAGTATCAGTATAGCCCATTGGACAACCTCTTCTTCCTTGTCTAGCTTGAATAGCAAATTCACAGAATGTCAAAGGGTGCATTCACAGTTTATGCTCTGTATATAGGTCATCTGCAGCCAACACCTTACTCTTTACCAAAGAAGATGTTGTCCAGGTATCAGGTTGTGATTGATCTCCCACCTTGTTATTCACTGAACCACATTTGTTTTACAGGACCTGTGCAAGAGTCAATGTCATCCAGTTTCCCTGAGATATCCTGTCCCCCAAATGTCTGGTTATAATTTCTCATGTTGGTTTGTCCTGAATCTCTTTTGTTAGTGTGTTGTTTATATCCTATATAATTTCATACTGATAATTTTAGCAAGTGATTATTGGGGCATAGAAAGAAAAACTATTTTGAAACTTGATGCAAGCTTTTTTAAAAATAGTTTGCTCTTTCTTACACTTTTGTAAAAGCTTAACGTGGTTGGCTTAGCTTGGCCTGGCAAACAATGTCTTTTTCTTCGAGGCTTGCCTATAATAATTAGATAAGTTTAGTTATGACTCCCTTGAATAATCTAACTTAATTTTCTTTTTAATTAGAGAAAAAAGAAATTGTCATGTTGTAAATCAAAGCATTCTTAGCATTATCTTTACTTCCATGAATGCCCCTCAACTTCCAACGGGTCTCATAAGCATTTCTGGAAAATAAAAATGGCTGCTGGCCTCAGCCAAATTGTTTGTTTGGAGGATAAAGGAAATCTGGGTTGAAACGGGGTGGGAGGCAACAACTTCAACTGCTTTCTGCTGAATGGGTGCTTTGTGACTATATTATGAATGAGTGAGAATGTGTGAGCCAGCCAATCGGCCTTCCTCTGCCCCTCACCCAAATCTGTGGCAGCCATCTCATGAGATTATCCACAATATGCTCTCAATATTTCCAATGCATCAACCAAACCCAGTGGGTTAAGGATATAGCTGATACTAGCAAATGTAGTATCATAAGGATACTAATGTATGCAGTAGATCATTATATATTTCACCATTATGAGGAAGTCTAATGCCATGACCTCAGCTCTTGGAATTTGCAGCATGTGGAAGGTGATTTGGAGAAGGGGTCCTCAGGAACAAATCAGTAGGCCCTGAAATTCAGAACCCTCCGGTCAGAAGACAAAGACTTGCAATCATCTGCATTGTCAGGGATGAGCCCTGCCTGAAACTCTAAAATCAGGGAAGGGCTGTAAGACAACAGAGTGAAACAGTGATTGTCACATGGAAGATCACACAAAGGCACTTTAATAACACTTCCAGTACTACTTGTTCTTATTTATTTGAGGACTCAGACACTTAGAAACAATGAACATCTACAACTCTAAATATTCATTTATTTTCCAAGCTAAAACTATTTTTATTTTACACATATGCATCTACCATGTCCAACTCAGTGTTCAGTAGAGCAGGCTAGCTTTGCCTTCCAGAAGAATCAAGACAGGATGCTTACTGGGCACTATTCATACTGTGTGATGGCTCTGAGGTACTACTGGTGTCATTTACTTTTATACCTTCAGACACAACCTGGCCTGTCCTAGTTTTTATTTCTCCTGGTACATTTCTACTTGGGTGTCATCACTTCAGCCAGTTCACATGGAAACTATTTCTTGTTTTGAGAATCACCTCATGTTCTGAGAACCATCTCTTGTTGAGTTTTCATAGAAATCTTTATTCTTGTATTTTTAAAAATGCTACATAATCCAGAACAACCTTTTTACCTTTATAGCATGCTTTGAGTGGGCCTCAAGCATTCCGTCTTTTCTTCACACAAATGCATGGCACAAGGGATGTGTGCCAGCGTGTGTGTGTGTGTAACCTAATAGCTACCATTCGGTATATAGATAACTATATGGTAGTCTTTGGTAACAATAAGGTGATAAACCATGTAAGGCTCCAGTTAATTTCAGCGTGGCAGGGTACATCTTTATGCACCAAGTTAAGGCACAACTTTATTAAACTCTTATTGTAATCTGACTGGCAAAGCAAAGTGGTCACATCTGCATTGTGTAGATATATGGAGAGGATATTTGACAAATGAAATCTGAGACCAATTAAAGTATAATACTGTAGTATTGATTGATATTACAGAGAGAAGATAATATTAGTCATTCAGTCACTTGTACTTACATTTCCGCACTTTGTGTAATTAACTCAAGAGAGTGTAAGATAGGATAGAAAAGATTATTTTCCATAGTTGTACATACTGTCTTCTCCTCTCTTGGGTTGATCAGGACCACATGTTGACCCTACTAGCTGTTTATTTTATATCTTTATGCATGGGAAGGGGTCATTGTTGTTATATTTAGAAGTGGGTTTTTTATTGTGGGAACCTTGTTTCCTTACTGTGAGAAAAAGTAGTGTTTTGTCACTTTTGCTCACAACATGTCAAGATCATCCTTGCTGACACTCCATGTTTTCTCAGTTTCTCACAATAGCCTGAGACAGAATTTTATTGACATTCCATCTAGTTGCTCTCTCAGCTATATTGACATCTCTTTCTCAGCTTGGCACTTATCTGGTTCCTGTCCATGCATCCAACCTTGCTCTTGTTATTCACATCTTGTTTGTATGCTTCTTGTGATGTTCCCAGCCTTGTTTTAGCCATTTCACACATTTTCACTCATTCTTTCATTCACACATTATAATAGCTGCTTATAACTTAATGCCACTGTTAACATTAAGAGCTTGTTCAATAACACAATTTTATATTGGAAACATTTTGCCAGATCACAGAATGTCCAATCATCTAGTTTGCAATAATCTCTAATTAGAATGAGACAGATTGAGTCATTTAAAGGCTGGTGATAGTGGACAGTCTTTAGGAGCTGGATGGAATGACAATTCAATCATTTTGAGCAACACTGTCCCATAAATCTTTGACTGCATAGTGGCAGTTCTGGAACTCCTAAAACATTAATGGAAAAATATTTCATTTTTCCATCTGGTTCTTCTAAATGTGTGTTTAAGATCAGATTGCTGTCAATTATTGTATTTCAATTGGGATCTTGCATTCTTATTCCATTTCTAACTTGCCATTTCTAACTTATTCTATTTCTTAAAAACTATTTAGATGTTGCTGTAGATTCTTGTTCAGTAATGCTAGTTGTTCACTGATCCATCAGTCAAACGAGAAATAAAAACATGGGTGAGGTGACAGGAGTTCAAACAAGATAGTTTATTGTAGAAACATGGTATTTCAAGCTGGGATATAACCAACCCAAATGTGTTGTTAGACTGGAGTGCACAATTTCTATTGCCCAGAAGGCTACATCAGGCACATCGACAGACACTCCAAAACTAGGCATGGATAGGACCCCAAATAGGCCTGATCTTGAGAGGGATTTAAGGAGAAAAAAGAGTGCTTAAGACTCTGCAAGTCCCCCCAACTGGCCAAATCTTGGGTCTTACCCACTCTAGAAGCCTCATGAAGGGGAGTTGGAAAGCTCTGTGTGGCTCATAGATTCCGCTGAACTCATGCTAGATGACTGGGGCAGAGATGGCCTTTGAGTTAGAGGGAGTAGTACCATTGCAATATAAACATCACATATTGGTTAGCCTGAAGAACTTTACTGTAAGCACTGGCACATTCAAGCATTCACACAATAACAGTCCAGAGTCTAAGCTCCTTTTACTGTTTTAATGAAGTGAAATGACCAGCACAAGAGCAAAGCTGCAAATGGAGAGTTCCCACGCAAACCTACATTTAAAACTACATTCACATAATTACTTTTTCCCCCACTTCCTATTAAAGTATGTCACCCCCTTCTCAAAACAGGTGGCTCTCTGGTGTATCTCCTCTCTCTGGCCTTGACGTGTGAACACCATAAATTCCTAGCCATAATAATCCAATTCACACTCCGATCCAGCACCCCCTCCCATCTGGTAGTTAGTAAGGGGAAGGTTTCAGGGGATATTTGGTATGAAGCTTTTTGGCTAGAAGCGGAACATTTACATGATTGCTGTTAACCCACTCAGGGTCTAGGAAATGTTTCCATTTTATTAAGTATTGCAAAGTTTTGCGATAGATGCGAGAGTCCAAGATTTCTTTCACTTCGAAGTGTTGATGACCATCGATCATAATGGGCGGTGGAGCTGGCACAGGCTGGTGCCACTTCGAAGCCTCAGGAGCTGGTTTAAGCAAGCTGCAATGAAAGACAGGGTGAAGGAGTCTTAAAGTAGGAGGAAGTTGCAATTGTACAGTCACTAGGTTAATGATTTTGGTAATTGAAAAGGGAGCAATGAATTTAGGTGCTAATTTCTTGGAAGGTTGTTGAGAGTGCAAAAATTTGGTGGACAAATAAACCAATTCCCCCACTTTCATTTTCTATTCCGGGCGTGTGTGACGGTCAGCCAATTTTTTATAAGATGCTTGGGCATGATCCAGTGCCCTGTGGATAACAGGCCACACAGTAGCAATCTGAGTTGCCCAGTCTGCAACTGAGCAATCTGGGAGATTTTGGAGTTGCAGCTCAGGGCAACTCAGATTGTATATGTTGTCCTCATGGAGGCTGAAGATTTAAGTGGATTACAGTTGTGATTTCTCCAAGTTTCACCAATTTAGTCCACTTTGCTACTCAACTGCTTATTACTTGGGGCAAATCATCTGTGCAAGAATTATGGCCACTTTGTGTACTTGTAGAGTGATGGGTTGAATTCAAAATGAATTTAAATATAGACTATGGCTACTTGAAAAATCTGTTCCAAAAATCACTTGAGTTGGCAGTTTGCCTTTCACGTGACAAGGACCTTGGCTTTTAAATTTCTTCCCTCCAGATTTCCATCTGGGTATTTATTTATTTATTTATTTTATCTAGGATTCCACATTTGGCTTCCTGTTAGTGCAATGGTACTGTTCCTCAATTTTTTCCTCTACTGATTTTATTTGATTCTTCTAGGATTATATGCTTTTATGGGGAAGACATGTACTCAGTGAAATTATGATTTTTTTACTATATGGAGACCCAAACCAAACGTTTACACATGGAAAAGTTCTAACCTGTTACATTTTCTTTTTACTGCACTTCACCCTGAAATGAATAAAAAAAACTTCAGTGAAGTTACCATGGTGTCAAATTGGTGCTTGCCATGTTTTATCTCCAGATAGTACAGGTGCATCTGCTAGCAGATATTCAACTGTGCCCTTGTTTCAGCATTATTGCTTTTTCTCCTTTATTTATGTCTCTTTATTTCTCTGGCACTTTAGCAACATTTTCTGTGATTTTGAAGATGTGATAGGCTGGCTTTACGATGACCCATTACAAGACAAGGCTAGTTTCTTATCGGAGAAAAGGGCCTCATCTCCTAAGCAACATACATTGAGAAAGTATAAACAAAGAAAAAGACCAGGACAAACCAGCAATGAGCTGAGATGGCAGCACTGGCTGAGAGCAGAGGTAGCAGTTGGTTATTCTATTATTTATTCCATATAACACTCTCTGAAGAATATCCTACCAGCATGCCCAAGATTAGGAAAAGATATTATCACTTGGAGAGGCAGTAGAAATGGCCATATACTTTTGACAATGCCTTCTCCCTCTCCTGCTTCAGCCCTTCTTATTGCTAAGCAATAATATCTCTGTTGCACTGTTACTGCAGTGTCATTATATTTGTCTGCAAAGTAAGATCACCTGAGAAGAGCAAGAAAACTCTTATTTTAAAATTCAAATTAATTGAATTTAGGAGGTTAAAAAAGATGCCTGCATTATGCGCATCAGTGCAGGGCAGAGGGGAATGTGGCTGCAAAATGGGAGGCTTCTTATCTTCATGTGGTCCCATGGGGTTATCACACTGGAGTGAAGTGATGCTTCTCATCACATCAGCAATGGGGAGGGCAAGAGACAAGACTTATTAGCCCAAGAGCCAAATAATGAGGTCTGCCAGGCTAGATGGAAGCCTTTTTGACATCTAGCATTTTCTGCCATGCCAGTAGCAGGTTGGGCAGAAACTAGGGGTTGGGTCTGCGAGAAGGATGCGGCCAGTTGGGATCTTGGCTCTGTTAGGAAATGGGGAAGGGCCAGCAGACCATTCCGTTGAATAAAAATGCTTGTAATGAAATGAAAAGCAGTTACAGGATGGTTTAATTTTGAGTGGAGATTGAAAAGAACAATGGGTACATAATTGTTTCTCCACTGGCTGTTCCCCCCGCCCCGAAATCACTTTACCCCAGCCATGTCCACTTCCTTGCAGTGTTGCTTGTAAAGACATAGAGGTTGGATATGGAGAGTATTAAAAAAAGAACCATGCACTCTCCCATTATTTATCTTCCTAAGGATTCTGTTTAGACTCCCTCCCTCCCTCCCTCCTTCCTTCCTCTGATTATGCCTTTAGAGTAATTTGCATTTTTCCCCCAAGTATGTGATCTTTTCACTGCTACCCATAGCAGAAGAATGGAGGTCATATTGCCATCCTAATTTTCAAGCTGATAAAAGTATTATTGAACTGCTGTTTACATAAGCCACATTGCTATATCCTCAGAGGTCCTTGGCAGGGTGTGATTTCACATACTTAAGCATATTGTCTTATGGTCTCTTCCAGTGCTGACTGGCCAGAATTCCCAATTCAGAAGAAGAGTTTTATGTATATATACCTAATGCACACGGACATCACATCAAGCACCATCAGGAGATATGATGGAGGGGGGGATGTCAGAACTGAGAATGTGGCCAAAGTCCCTCATGTATCTCATAGATATAAAGTACAGATATAACATAGGTGTGTTAAAGGACCAACTTGGGTGGCTTTAAAAGGGAATTAGACTTTTTCTGGAGGATAAGGTTATTGATGACTATTAGCAAGAATGACTATACTGTATGTGTCTTCGGAGACTAGAGACAGTATGCCTATGAATAGCAGTTGCTGGGAAGAAACAAATTGCCTTTTTCTATAAATTGTATTAAAGGTTTTACAAAGAACATAAAAACTAACACACACGAATAAAGAGTATAAAAGGAGCAAAGAAAGAAAGAAAAAAGAGAAAGGAAAGAAAAAGTACAGAAAGAGAATAAAAATAAATAGAAAGAAGAAGCTACCAATTTCTTTTGCAGCAAATATAAGTACTATTACAAAATTACCTCTTACTCTGTGGTTACAAAAAAAAGTTTTTTTTTATTATCCAGGTTTTCTTTCTAATCATCAAACCCACAAGTCATAAGTGCATTTTTTTCTGTTTCATGCAAAAAATCTATAAGAGGTTTCCAGTCAGCCATAAATGTAGATACTATTTTTCCTCTGATCAAAAAAGTTTATTTAGCCATCTCTGCAAGTTCCATCATCTTCACCAACCATTCCTTCACTGTGGGTAGAGTCGAATCTTTCCACTTTTGAGCATATAATAGTCTCGCTGCAGTTGTCATATATAAAAACAAAGTCCCGTGGTTTTTTTCTAATTGCCTGTCCATTAATCCCAAAAGTTGCATCTCTGGTTTCAGTTGTATTTTAACCTTTAAAATCTTCTGAATTAATGTATGAATTTGTATCCAAATTTTTTCGGCTTTTTTTACATGTCCACCAAACATGGTAAAATGTCCCTTCAATGTTGTTCACATTTCAAGCAAAGATTCGAAGTACCTTTATACATTCTAAACAATTTCTCTGGTGACAAATACCAATGATATATCATTTTATAAAATTATCTTTATGGCTGGAACATAATGTAAATGTCAATCCTTTCACCCACGTATTTTCCCAGGAAGAAATCAATTGCCACTCTGTCCTGGTTATGGACTTCTGTGGGTATCTAGCCCTGAAGAGAAAAGAAAGTTGGAAAAGATAGCCCTTCAGTGTAGACATGCCTATTTTTAAGTTCCTGCTCTGTCTTCACTGATCTCAGGTGGATTATATAAATAAGCTGACATTCCCTTTATTAAATTGTGATGTAGGACACATTTGCCAAAAACGTATATCAGGAGCAATAGTTTTCCTTAGAAATAATGTATAGTTAGGACCAAACTATATTTACAAGTATATGTATTATCAGCATTATTTTGTTATTCTAACAGCATTATTCTAACTGTTGCCTCCATGCCTTACTGAAAAATAAATTAATTAGACATGAAATTAGGCATATCACCCTTATGCTTAGGCTTGCCCTTTGCCTGGCTGTATTTAATTAATGGCAATAAGCAGGACAATGAACAATATGGCATCATTTCATTAATCAACTTTTAATGAAACGAAACTATGGAGAAGAGGTGAAGGGGTGCTGTTAGTGTGGTTTCTACTGTGGTCTGGTGGTTGGACTTCAGGTAACCAGTTTCTCCCAGTGAATCTTGGGATGAGGAATCAAGACAAACTTTCAAATTAAGTACAGTAACAATGGATTCTGTAGCTACTACTTGAGGAACCGGAGACAAATAGTAAATTCCAGGGACTCCAGGGATTCCCTCCAAGTAGGGACTGAATTAAAACAAAAGACTCTGTAAAGAGCTCTCTGATTTTGGACTCCAGATGTTTTGAGATCTTATTTAGGATCAAAATTCTCAAGAGTTAGAAGAACACAGGGTTTTTTTTCTAGTTTTTCATCCAATCTTTCTGATACATTTTACATTCTGAACATATCTTCTTGTTATGCATGGAGGTTGTAAAGCTAGTGGTGTTTGGACCAAGGCCATTCTTAAGGCAGAAATGTACATTAGAAGAAATCTGATCTATTACTTACAATGGATTGAAGATTTTCTTGAGTTGTGATATCCTCATACTATCATTGATTGATTGATTGATTGATTGATTGATTGAAAGGTAGGCTAACCAAAGCTCACCTTTGATTAACTGAGAAATTACTCAAGATCATCTGCTAGAAAAATCTAATTTGCAGCTGGATAAACCCAAAGCACCCAAAATAAAGCCTCATTTATTTCCATCAACCTCTCTGATATCCAAAAGTTTTGTCCAACCTTCCTCTTTCCCTTCTCTTGAAGATATGCTAGCCCTAGGAACAGCACTGTACGCTTAACTAGTGAAGAGACTTTTCTACCAATCAACATCATTCCAGGACTGCTAAGATGGCAACACTATTTCCCCCTGTGGCAAAGATGATGTCAACAGAAGTAGAGAAATTGAGACAAGTGCAGACATTACCTGAAAAAGGAGGAGATTGCTGTCTGGGTGTTCTGCTCCCTAAGCCTCATTCTCTTTGCTGAGTTTTGTAGAGGCAGAAATCAGGCTGAAAGGCAGAAATATAAACAGGTGACTTATCAGAAGTACTTATTTCTACTGGAATATAGTTCTTAAAAATTATTTTGTATTATTCCAACCTTCCTCTGGGGGCTACTCTTTTAAATGTTTTGGATTCACCCATTCAGGGGATGTGGCCACCAGAGTGGGTGGGGCAAAAATGTTCAGATCCCTGCAAAAAAAAAAATGGGCTAATTTTTAAGGAGCTTTGGAGTTTTTTAAGGACTGAAATGGGTGCCTTAAACTCAGCAAGGTTTAGTATTTCAAGTTCATTCACCTGCTTTACAAGGTATTGTTTCTGACTGCAGCAGTATTTTGAACATTTTTGGAGAAAAGATGGTGAGGAAATGGTGGAATGTGTGGCAGGCTGCCAATCAGTTGGATGGCTTGTGTACCACAAATGCCCCTTAGAGCTGCTTTCCAAGGAATGCTAAACAAGATGCAGAATATAACTGTGATGGCATCTGCAGCATCCACCTCCCCTAATCTGCACAGGAGGAGCCATGAAAGACAGAGATCTAGGCCAAATATCTCTGTCAGATTCCAGGTATTTTCAGTAGAAGAGAATTTCATGTGACACTTGGGATACAGATATATTTGTCATTACAGCTGTCATAGTGAGAATATAGAAAAGAAATCATATTCTCTGGGATGCAGAGAGCAGGGTGGTATGCTGTCCATCACTGATAATGGAGGCACCATCTTCAGCCCAGTCATGCTTCTGAATATTTTTCACATAACGATGATGCATTTATTGTGCTTTTTGCACTGCTTGATTGATGGGACCCATTTCCTGCATGTTCAGCTCCTTTTCGTCAGAAATGAATGGCAAACTGAGCAGAAACAATGTTGCACATATTACTACATTATCAAGACCTTATAACAGTGGCCTAGACATAGTGGCATCTGAATCTCTTCTGAGTTCATACTCTTGGGTTATGTGACCATCCTCATGTATCTGTTCATTACCACCTATCTATTTTTTTTTCTCTTGCAGGAACTACCATTGGCCTGAACTAGCCATCATCTCAGACTGCAGTATTTCCTCATTATCAGCTCACACTGTAATTTGAGCCCCATCACTATTCTACACACATAGATTTATTGCTGTAGCTTTAAACTGGTTTTTTGCTTAGGAGGAACAATTACACTGCAGGGCTACTTGGGAGATTAATCCTAGTTGGCACTGAGATGGCAAACTTATATCTCAGTGGTAGAAGGGACACTAAAGTAGCATTATATTTTATATAAGGATTAAGGAAACAAGATCAGAGAGAGAATTGATGGTCACACCAGGGCAAATTGGAAGTTTAGAGATATTACAATGTTACAGATGAACTACCAGAATATTAGAGGTGCAGAAACTAAGGGTGTGAATTAACTTCAGCCAAACCTAATTCCAAGGCAGAATGGGGCAACTGAGATCAAATTCAGATTTCCCTATGGTGAGGGGGAAAGGTTTGAACTGGACCAGCCCCAGTTCTAGGCCATAATGAAAATTTGATTTGCTGCTAAGGAAGGGAGATTGAATTTTAGTGACTTGACAGGTCGGCTCATGAAATCAGACTCACCCTAGCTTTTAGACCACCATCAATAACTCCACTATCAATATTCTTGTGAGAACGGAGAGATCCTTTACATTTCTTCTATATGGCTCTGCTTCAGAACAGCACATCACGCTAATGTCTTGTAATATTATGTAACATGATTTTCTGAGCTGCATTCATGAGTATAGCAGTTGGATTGTTTCATTTGTTCTTTAACTGTTCTTTATTTCTTCTTTAACTATTAGTTATTTCCTTATGCTTCTACATTCAACAGAAGTACAGAGAAAACATCTACAAGTTAATCCTGTATTTGTCGACTTCAACAGTATTTGTGGGACCGCCTCTTCCTGAGGGTATCTGCCCATCCTACTAGGTTAAATAGGGTAGGAGTGCTCCAGGTCCCCTTCCTTAAATGTTGTCACCTGATAGGACCTCAGAAGTGTGCCTTCTTGGTGGCCACTCCAGCTCTTTGGAACAGCCTCCCACCTGAGAACCAAGGAATCCCTACCCTTTTAGCTGTGAAGACCTGGCTCTTCCCCCAAGCATTGGGCTAGATGGGGGCTGATCTGGGAGGATGTTTGGTCTGGTGCCTGGGGGGAATGGTACTTTTGTTTTTAGCCATATTTTTATGGATTGTCGTGAGCTTCGTAGAGTGATTATATGAGATAGGTGGCCATGTAAGTCCTGCAAATAAATTAATAAATAAGTAAACAGTGAGCTCTATTCAATTCAATTCACCCTTATCATTTTTTAAATCACCACTTCCTTTTGCCAACTTACCTGAAATTGAACTAGAGAGATTGCTATTGCTACATATTTAATCATTTTTCACCAGATTTTAAGGCACTTATTATTAAATCTGTGTAATTGAAAACCACTCTTAAATTTCTATGAAATCTGACATGCTTTAACTCTCACAAATCTCTACTTTATCTGCAAAATGTATTCCAGTTTGCTGGAAAAGAAAAAGTACCGATATCCTTGTTTTTACCATACTAGACTATGGGAAGAAGCTCTGTTTCTCTGAATCTTACCCAGAATCCAGGCATCTGCTCAGATTAGATTGCCTGCACTGGGTAGTTTGAACTGAAGCAGATTGCCTTGAAGGGCAAGAACTGCCATGAATCAGGTGTAACTGAAAACAAGACATGCTGATGCCAGGATTAATTCAATCCATGTTGCCAAAAGTAGAAATCCCATTTTCAGCTTCACTGTTGTTATATCATAATGTCAAAAGGACATTCAGTGCTGAGCCAAGGTTTCTCTGTGAAAGGCAGTTCTCAGCAATACCTACGTTCAGAGCTTGAGATGTCGAAACAAAACAGTTTCCAGCCTAAAGCTAAGAATAGATGCCAAAGGCTTCAGTTCTAAGCTCACTAACCTGAAAATGTTCCAATGAAATAATGGGACTTACCTTAAATAAGTGTACAAAGGCTTTATACATTAATTTACAACAGTTCTATGCTGTTCACTTCTTGAAGGCTTTGAGCTTACATCCACCAGTCACATAGGGTTAAAAATGTAACCATCAACATATTCATCACAACAAATATCTACTAGGTATGCCTCCAAACAAGGGTAGACAAATCCTCAGCATCTCCAAACACACTCCCAAAGGCCCATAGCTTCATGGCTTTTCAGAAGCCCAATAGAGAGAGAGTGGTCTGTCTGTCAGGGGCAAGCTGTTCCATACAAGGGGGTCATTGGCGACAAGGCTCAAGTACAGGGACACTGTAGGAGGGACTCTTTGTAAGACTTCTGTCTCAGATTTCACCAGGTGGACATACTCAATCCAAAGAAGGTAGTCTCAGAGATATCCAGGCTCTGAGCTATGCAGGGCTTTAAAGGTGACAATCCTTGATTCGCACCTGGAAGTTAACTGACAGCCAGTGCGATATCTATGGTAGCATTGTAACATTAGCGCATCTCCCATCCAGCCTGTGGTAGAGATGTATTGCTAGGTATCAACCACATATTAATGATACCCAGACCTCCTCCACCCACAAATGAAGGACAGCTAATGTGACACAATCTATCCCAATCCTTGCAGCTGATTCAGAAGTATAACATGGTTGATGGTATTGAAAGCTGCCATAAGTTCCAGCAGGATTCTTTTCATAATCCTGCCAGAGTTAATCAATAAGAGTGACCTATGCAGTTACCTGCATCCTGACTAATAAGGGTCCAAATAATCTATTTTATACAGATACAACTTTCTTAAAAAACCTGAAAGAATGATAGATGACTAAAAGAGCTGGATGGAGCAAAGGCTTCTAGAGAGGAAACCTCTCAAGGGAAGGCACTTGAGGGAATCAAGAATATACATGAGCACTAGATTGACTTGGCTGTCCTTCAAAGGTTCTGCATGGTGGTAAGACAGAATGGGCTTGAATGGGAAAGAAATGGGCAAGGCAAATGGCTAAGCCCTGAGGCAAGTTTTCAAGCTTTTCTTCTTCTCTTAGAGTGTGCCAGTGCAACTTGTAAACATTTACTATCAGGATAGCCAATGTAGTTAACACCTGCTAGTAAAAAAGCAAACATCTAATGTATACGGCTGGAGGAGGGAAAGAAAAGAAACAAAATGTTGTGCATGTTAGGAAAAAAATGTGCTTCTTACTGAGATTGACTCTAAATGAAGACAGTATTGTAGCATTTTGTTAGAAATGGACTGCTTAGCTAGCTTGTCCAAAATGATTAAATGAAGGCTTCATTTAATTTAACAAGGTCAAAAGAAGACTCATAAGAAAGGATAGAAAGGATGACCATCACACATTCTGCATCCTGTGATGTGGATATAAGCAAAATGGAGCTCTTCAGACACCTGTGGTCTGAGAAGCATAAACTGAACAATCAAAGTACAAGTACATTCTTTTTATTGAGTTTTTCAAATTCAAATATTCATTTTGTTCATACACCAGCCTAAGGTAACATAAGGATATGAGAGTTACAAACAGAACTAGATGCAATGTATTCATCAAAATGACATAAATGGCATTGCATTATTGCCATGCAAACTTTGCCCCTTTCATACATGTGTGTGACACCACAACACATGTACAAAAGATGCAGAGCTTGTGTTGTGACATTGCAGACCTTCTTTCATCATTTCACCTCCCTTTGATCCTGCAGATGGTTCTAGTTACAACCATTTTGGAAATAACAATCTAAACTGTAAACCATAGAGGCTAAGAGTTAAGATTGCTAATAGAAAATTAAAAAACAAAACACTCAGACTATATATAGGAATTACAGTAAGTAGCAATGCTGAGACTATTAAAGTAACAGTATAGAAGAATTCAATGAAAAGTATAAAATAAAATGATATATAAGTAATTTTTAAATAAAACCTAAATGATTAGAAGTAATCAGAAAGTCAGAATCTATTTCAGCTATAAGGTATATTTATACAAGAAATAACTAATAGCATTACTAACAAAAAGTATGAAATATATGTCCTTTAAAGGTTCTGCATGTTGGTAAAACAGAATGCCTTGAATGGGAAAGAAATGGGCATTCTAACCTCCAGTGAACTATCATGCACGAACGCGAAGATAGTAGCACAGTAGTCAAATATCTATGTATACAGTAGGGTCAGAACTTACCAAACGACTGATTGATTGATTGATTATGTGCCATCAAGTCATATTTATTTATTTATCAAATTTTATCACCGCCCATCTCCTCCCACAAGGAGGGACTCTGGGCAGTTTAAAAAAAAAGAAACAAAATTTAAAATACACCACCACCATAAATACAATAACTATAACTATAACTATAAATAGATAAAAGATATAAAGTATGGTAGAATCCAGATGGCTAAAATTACACCTCAATCAGTGAATATCAACGGCCATTCTAAGGCGCTAGCCATCCCCATGATTGACTATTCCTCTCCCTGCTCCAGACATGCTGACACAACCAGGTTTTTAATTTTTTGTGGAAGTCCAGGAGCAAGGGGGCTTGTCTAACCTCTGGGGGAAGCATGTTCCAGAAGGCGGGAGCTACTGCAGAGAACGCATGCTTCCAAGACCCTGCCAGATGGAATTCTTTTAGAGATGGGGTCCGTACCATGCCCTCTCTGCATGACCAGGTGGGATGGTCAATGTGATGGGGATGAGATGGTCCTTCAGGTAACCTGAAACACTAACCGCCCAGAGTCCCTCCTTTGGGGGGAGATGGGCAGTGGTAAAAATTTAATAAATAAATAAACAAACAAACCTGGCCCCATGCCATGTAGGGCTTTAAAGGTGATAACCAACACCTTGAATTGGACCCAGAAGCAAACTGGGAGCCAGTGCAGTTTGCGCAGCAAAGGTTTTATATGGGTCACCCTTGGGGCACCTAAAATTGCCTGCACAGCTGCGTTCTGGACCAGTTGAAGCTTCCGGATAATCTTCAAGGGTAGCCCCATGTAGAGCGCATTACAGTAGTCTATGTGGGAGATGACCAGGGCATGAGTGACTGTTCGAAGGGCCTCTCGGTCCAGGAAAGGGCATAATTGGTGCACAACATGGAGTTGAGCAAGGCCCTCCTCCACAAGCAGGAGTCGTGAGTCCAGGAGGACCCCCAAATTATGCACTGGGTTTGTCTGGGGCAGTGCAACCCCATCCAGAACCAAAGATGACAATTTCTCAGATACCAAGGAGCCATTAACCCACAGCCACTCCATCTTACCAGGGTTCAGCTGAAGCCTGCTGCTCCCCATCCAGGCCCCCACAGACCCCAGATACCTGAAGAAGATGGTCATGGCATCATTTACTTCACCTGGGATGGAGATATACAATTGGGTATCATCAGCATACTGATGATACCTCATCCCGTGGTGATGGTTGATCCCACCCAGCGGTTTCATGTAGATATTAAAGAGGAGTGGGGAGCGTACTGAGCCCTGTGGCACCCCACAAAGAAGGGGCCATGAGTTGGATCTCTTGCTCCCTATCAGCACTGATTAGGACCCACCCTGGAGGAAGGAAGTGAACCAGTGCAGAACTACACTGCCCACCCCCAACTCCCTGAGCTGACCCAAAAGGATACCATGGTCGATGGTATTGAAAGCTGCTGAGAGGTCAAGAAGAGCCAGGATGAATGGCTCGGTCCCGCCAAAGATCATCCATAAGTGCAAACAATGCCGTTTCCATCCCATAACCAGGCCTGAAACCTGCCTAAAAGGGGTCTAGATAATCTGTTTCATCCAGAATCCTCTGGAGCTGCAGAGCCACCACTTTCTCAACCACCTTCCCCAAGAAGGGGGGGGGGGGGAGACTGGATGAAAGTTGTCCGGAACAGTAGGGTCCAGTGATGGTTTCTTGAGGAGGGAGCGCACCAGTGCCTCCTTAAAGGCCACCAGAAATGCCCCCTCTCTCAAAAATGTATTTACCATTGTCTGGCCCCAACCATATGTCACCTCCCAAGCTGCCTTCACTAGTCAGGAGGGATATGGATCTAATTGGCAAGTGCTGGCATTAACAATCTGGAGGATCCTGTCCACTTCCTTGGGCCCAACAGGATCAAACTGGTCCCAGATAACTGGGTAAGTACGTTCCCTGGGCATCTCCACAGACCCTGTCTCATGCAGGGAGTCCAATGTTTTTGACTCCTAGTGACCACATAGATAGATTTTTTCCATGACGATGTATCTCTTACCAAATTATAGGAAGAAACAAGACATACAAGACAGAATGCTAATACTAAACAGCAATAATAGAATAGATTGTCATTGTACAGATTTTTTAGGCTGTTATACCAAAAGCAGCCACTTTACAAGTTCTTGAGGAGTTATAGTCTAATAATAATATACAGAGGTATATTTGACTGGGACAACCTGGCTTGGCAAGAAGGGACAGATAAAAATATGTTGAATATCCTTATAAAAATGAACACTGAGGATGTATTCAGTGGACTTGACTTGCCAGCCCCACAAGGAACTAAACTGGTAAAATTTAAAGTCTACCAGGATGTGAAACATCTCATATTTTATAGAAGGTGGATTGTTGGGTAAAAGTAGACTACACATACTTTTTTTTAATCCGTTCAATCATGCCTGATACTTGGCGACTCCCTAGACAACTCCCTGCAGTTTTCTTGGCAAGGTTTTTCAGAAGTGGTTTGCCATTGCTTCCTTCCTAGGGCTGAGAGAAAGTGACTGGCCCAAGGTCACTCAGATGGCTTTGTGCCTAATGGGGGATTAGAACTCATGGTCTCCCAGTTTCTAGCCTGATGCCTTAACCACTACATCAAACTGGCTCTCACACATACATACACACACACTAATAAAGAGTAAAGCTGGAGATGCATAGTTGTAAAAAAAATTGTTCATCACTGTCCTCCTTTCTATAGAGTATTTTATTTTTTTAATAAGAATTTTATTAAATTTAAAGCAAAGATAAAAACTACAAAAAGAAAAAGAAAAAAACTAAAAAGGTGTGAAAACACAAGAAGAAAAGAATTTTGAAGATTACATAAAGAGGTGACTTCCAACTTTTAACAGCAAGAATATACAGCAATTTCCATAATCAATCCCTTACTCTACAGTGTATCAAACCAAAATCACATTTCTATAAATAATTCCATTAACACATAATAATAATCACTAAATACAATTGTTCCCTCCCTTTATATTAAAAAAAGAACTATATAAACCTCCTAATCAACTTCCCCCCAAAGACAGCATTTATTTAATTATTTCCTTCCTACCAATATTCTATACATTTCTGTCCACTATAATAAAAATCTAACTAAAAACATATAAATTATCTACTCATATAATTAATAATACTACAATTATAACAATCTTAATCCTGTTAAATCTAAAACCAAGCATTTATCATTATACCTTATTAATCTTAATCCAAATCATTAAAAAGAAATGAAGTCAAGCCTTAAAAGCAATCCAAATGAACATTCTTAAATCCTTACCCCATTTCAAAATATACCAAAGCATTCACATATTTCCAGAATGCACACAAAGCATTTTTCCTTAAAAAAATCAGACAGCCCAACTGCCCCTCTTAGAAACTCCGACTTCTCAGCAGAAAACCTCCCACAGAAAAAGAGCTCTTCCTTCCCATAACATTCCATCAGAAAAACAACAATTTGTACTTTGATCTGTCCCTTTAACTACTTCAACTCCACAATCTGGTCTTCTTCAGGCAGTTCAACAAAAGCTTCAATCTCGCTGTCAGTAAAAGTATTTCTATTATTGTTGAGCACTTCAACTTCTTCCACGGCATCCCCAGACAAATGACACATTTTAGAGCTGATATTTTCTACAATGTCCTGAATATCTTGCATAATACCTTGACAGGAATTGAAAAAGATCTGTTTAAGCTCACATTGGAACTCTGAGAAAGTCTGCTTGAAATCCTCCATACTCAGGCAGCAGATTATGGCACCCCCTAGATACTTAACTAGCGAAAGTAGGAGTTAATGGAAAATTTCCAGAAGATGTTTACATAACTGAAAGTATGCTAACCAGCAGCTCCCCAGGGAAAGTGGCGACAGAAAGCTGAAGATTCAAAACAGCAGATTCAATGTGTAGGAAAATATTAAATGCTTCAAATTTATTGCAAAAATAATAGCAGGTAGGCAATTATTTATTCTCGGTCCTTCTTAGTATTTGAATGGGAAACAAGCCAAAACTTAAAAAATATTTTTTTAAAAAAATTAATCCCAAAAATAACGATAAGCACCAAGAGAACCTGCTTCTCCTTGCTGTAGAAAGCCTCTCTTAGGGTATGTGTACTTAAAAGAAATATAAACTGGGTGATTTAGAAATGGGGTGGCCAGTCTTAGTGTCCCTTTAGGCTGCAGTGTGGCTTGGAAATGGTGACATCCCAGCCTCCCATTGTCTCTTACCAGATTAATGCGAATGCTGTTTCCGATCCTCTGGCTGCAAGGTGCCATTCTGGAGGACAGATGAGATGATTCTGAGTGATTTTAGTCCATGAAAAGGCTCTAGACCTTCAGGATAAACCTGCCTGAGCCCCCAAAAAACCTGCCGCAATGTCAGTTCTGCCCATGAAGCCCACGGGCACAGTTGTTCAATCTGCCATGTCCCCACCAGAAGTCCCTTTCTATAGAGTATTTTAATGCCCTCCCTGTCTATTGAATACAAGCAACTTAACATGTCTATCAAAATATTCCTATTCTTTTGTCTCTTTTTTTTTTTTTATCCCATCACATTTTAGGATACTCTAGGAGTTCTATGCTAGTGAATGGACTTGCTGGTTGACCCAGCATCCATCACATTAACACAGAAGCTTCTAAATTAGAGGTGGGCAACTTGAGGCCTGAATTCCTGCTGCTCTCAACCTAAAAAGCCACCTTCAAATGACCATTTCATTTAGATTTTTGCCAGATGGATCCATCTCTTCTCAGGAGAAAGGAAGGAGGAGAAAAGAAGAGGGGGGGGGGGAAGGATTGTCCTGGTCTCTTTTGTTTCTGGCTCCATTCACTTGGACTCTGAACTTTGTAATTTGCAGCAGTTGAATCAGAAAGGAATGTGACAGAAAAAAAGGTTTCACACAATTCCTCTAAAGGAAATGTTTATACACATACTCTGTCTCACACACAGGTGACTACAAATATCATTGTCAGTACTTTGTGCGTTCTTCCACAAATAGCTTAATATGGTTTGCAACTTTTACAGCCAGCGCAACTCTAAAAGGTGAAAATTCATGAAATAACAGTCAAAACAATAATATATAAATGAGCTGGTACAGAATGCAGCTGCATGCCTGCTTACTGGACAATCACAGGCTTGTAACTATAACACTGCTGTTACAGGAACCGCACTGGCTGCCGAGTGCAGTTCAAGGTATTAATTATCACCTATAAAGCTCTATATGGCCTGCAGCCTAGAGATCTTAGAGGCAGCCGATCCCAAATAAAGTCTGTCTTCCCAATGTGGACGAATAGAGAGCACCTGCTGGAAGTCCCTTCCTATTAGGAGGTACAGTACAACAGAAGGTGGGCATCCTTGATAGCTGCTCCCTTCTTTTGAAATAACTGAACTTCAGAGGCAAGAACAGCTATTCTAGAAGGCCTTCTTGGAAGTTAAGCCCCTGAAGTAGCTTTCTGTGCCACTGAAGACATTGCTCTTGTTATAGTTTTGTGGTTTTAGTTTGGATCCTATTGTGTTATTGTCTATGTTCTATTCTGTCTATCTTATTTTGTACACCGCCTAGAGTCTTTGATGTGAGGCAGCCTATCAGCCTTAAATAAATAAATAATCTAAGCTTGAGATGAATAGCAAAATCCACACACCTACAGAGAAGGTAGAAGAGTCACCAGCTGTGATGAAGAACAAATGTATTTCTGGAAAGATTTTCTAGAACATAAGATGGATGGTGGTCAGCATGCTCAGTGAACAGAGCATGCCAATGACTGTTTGGAGAAAAGGGGAGAAATGGAAAAGGAGAAATGGAGTTGAGTATCTTGGGAGAGATTATACAATAGTAAGCTGGCTGGATGAAATATGAAACAGAATTGCTTCACATTACAAAAGTTAGTTGCAGGCTCAACTTGTTTATTTATATATCTCATTGATTTTCCTTGCTTACTATTCAATTCTTTTTCATGACACAGAAGGAGAGATCTCCACCTGCATGTTTGCTTGCTTGTTTGCTTTAATTATTTACCTGCAATTTTTCACTTGTAATTTCTGCATGGCTTTAATTGTTTTTGATCTGTGCCAAATTTGAAAATATCAGGAATATTTCAGTGAAAACCTCAAGGACATTGTAGATGGGTGAAGGAGGCATCACCATCTGAACTGTTTTTCCTTCTTTTCTCCCCCCTTGGTTTATAAGAGCTCCGTGATGGTGTAGATGGAAAGAAATGCCTTAACTATGAAGCAATTGTGCAATTCTTGCTCAGATCTTGGTTCATGCAGGGAGAAGAAAAATTTCCTCCCTTGCTCTGCAGTCCTTCTGTAGCTGGATGGTTTCCAGCCTAAGCTGTTGGCTCTGCTCCTCAGGTTTCTGACCTTCTTACCACAGTAGCTGCTATTGAAGTTGGCAATATGGGTCGATATGGCAGCTCAGGAGGGGGTTCCTGCAATGTCTTACCTGTGTTTTGTGTGGAAAAGTTTCTACGGGTCTCTTGAGATCAGTTCTATTAATGGGAAGAATTGTTGGTTCCTGACAATGAAAAGACATGAACCTTCCGGCTGAGGGTGGGTGAGTCATTCAGCTTTCTCAAGGCCAGGTTTTGTAAAGCTATTTTATTCCTGCAAAGGGATGAGGAACAAAAACTATAGATTTCTATTTATTTGGCTTCACCTGAGTCTGCTGAAATGTAAGCTCAAAAATATTTTCCAGTAAGAGCATTAGGTGCACTGGAAAGGATTCAGAAGCTATTTAGCAGGCTGCTTCTCTGAAGCATCTCAACACAACTTCACTTTGTTTTGGTGTGGGGAGAAGAGCAAGATGGAAGGCTATCTGTCTGGCCTTGAAAGTAATGCCTTTCTTCTGTGGTCTTAAGGAGGAAAACCGTGAAGCAAAATGGTGTCTGTGTGCCTGGGGTTGTGCATTAAGTATGTGCCTCTTTGAAAATTATTCTGAAAAAGTGCTTTCGATCTTAAGTGAGCCCAGCACCCAGTGGCATGTTCAAGAGGATTAAGTTGGGGATCAAAGCCCCCATACCTTTTCACATGCATTGCAAGCAGGACACATGGAAAACAGGATCTGGGGTTCAATTGCATGGACATAGCTACCATTTTGACTTTTTTGACCCCAGGAGATACACCTGCCAGCACCCCTTTGCTATTCATTAAAACAGCCTGACTTGTTCAAGCTTCTGTGAGAGTCTAAAAAAAAAAACTGCTTTAAGAGCTGCATTGCTCTCATAATGGCGGTGGGGGGGGGGCTGAGGGAGGGACAAGAATCACTTTTCCTCCTTTCTGTCACTGGAATTTTGGTTAGTGCAGAAGTGCAGAACTGAGGCCCAGGCCTGCATGCTGCAAAACTCTTGGGGTGGCCTGGAGACCCCTCCTAGATTTCTTTCTCATATGGCAGAAGGGAGGAATTTAATAACTGACCTGACTGTAGACTAATCACATCAATGATATGTAATGTTAGTCAAATATAAATGAAGTCAAACCAACATTAGTTTTAGTCCTGCCCCTACCCACTGAAGATATCAGGATGTGGCAGGAAAAAAAGATGTCATCAAGGCCTGTTTAGACTGTGATTACAGGTGCTAGTGAGGAATGGCTGTTTCTTTACATAAGTGAGACACCTTAGCTGTTAACACATAGAAGATAATGAAGGGATGTATAGGAATAACTGCTTTGCTGATAATTTCCAGCTCTGTTTGGCATCATTATATGATAGGGAATGTTGCCAAGTTCCTGTTTCAAATCTAGCAGGAAGAGGTCATACAAATCTCAGGTCCGTTTCTATTCCCTATCAGGAAGAACACCAAGATACTGAATCTCTGTGTGGACTAGCCCTTAATGGCCCTTAAATGGAGAAAACTTTTGGGTAATGAAAGGAGTTTTAAGGCTGAGCTACTGGGAACAAAGCTTGCAGAATCTGAGCATTGTGAACTCCAGCAAGAATTACAAACTAATATGCAAACCAGCACGTACATACCCTCCTGTTTCTGCATTTCCCAAAAGTTCCAGTGCAGTTCTCAGCTACAAAAAACAAACATGCAAATTTACTCTAAATATTTTAAAATTAGTACTTCGAGAAAAACCATTTAGGAATGTGTATTTGAATAAATGTATATTTAAAATATGCATTTAAATGAGTATGAAAATGCTACCAGTCACCCATGGGGATCATGCCATGAGATAGCAGCCAAATCTTTCTCTATTCTCTGAAGAGAATATGAGATTGGGAAGGGATACACCAGGGAGGCAAATGTGGAGAGGACATTTTCGGAAAGAGAACTCATACGGCAAAGAGTGTTCCCTGACTTGTCCTAGAAAGTGGAGTGCAATCTCTTAATGAGGAAAATACCACGTTGGGGACAGTGAGAAATTGGGGAAAATGTCAGATAATTTGAAATTAATATTCTTTGGCTAAATGCCTAGGAAATGCATGCCTTTATACTGTGCTATGGGGGTGGGGGTTGTTTTGTTTTGTTTTAAATCTCTTTAGTCTTACTTTGGTAATCTTTTAAATCTTTTGAACTTGGAATAGGTCTCTGATAAAAGAATACAAACATCATCTCTATGTAAATAGAGCTTTTATATATACAAAAGACCAGAGGAAGGGAATTTTAATAAGTAACCTTTTATCCTGCAAAATATGCATTACTTCCTATTATGATAAACAGTTTGTATATTTGAGAAGAAAATGGCTATACATATACATTCCAATTACATATTCATTTGCCTTTATATTACATAAACACAGCTCAATTTGGATAAATGTCTGAAGCCAGAGGAATACATTAGGAGCTGTGCCGAACTTCTGCTTTGCCCTTCCCATTGTGTTTGTAAGATTTGCATTTTATAGAGGCATATTACAAATATGCATATTTCATTATGGTTTTAGATTACAAGGTTATCATCTCTATTACCCGTTAGTAGTAAACACAGGCTTTTGGGATGAATGGATCCTTGGCTCAGCTGCTGGCTTAATAGCTTTCCATCAGTGGGTTGCCTTCTCCTCTGCCTGTAGAGTCCCCCCAAGCCCTTCTGAAGCCCCATCATCCTCTGAGAAGCAAGGCAAGGGATCAGCCCGTCAGAGACAAAAGAACGCTGTGCATGGGAGGATCACGCTGTTCAATGATTTCTTTACTAGATGTTTATGCTGCCATACCCTGCAGGGACTCATTGTGGTATACAATTAAAAACAAATAACATGTATGGTTTAAAAAATAAAATAAATTATTCAGTGTCCCGATGATCAGATCTTCTGAACAGTTCAGTTTCAACAATTTTAATGACAATCAGGTACAACGTAACTTTCTGGATTTCTGATAGGAGGCTGTTCTAAGGGTAGGTGCCATCACTACAGAAAAGCACGGATTTCTTGCTGTCCCCCACATCTCGGGGTAGGGTGGGTTTTTTTCCTTCAACATACTTACTTGGAGCACGTGCACTGGATGAGTAGGAATGAGCACTGTTGAAGCAGACAGTAATGCAGGTTTCACAGACTTAAATGTAATGCAAATAACATTTCCAGCTGAGTGTTCCAGATTCATTATTAGCTCCAAAGAGTATTACAGAGGCAGGCAAACTTTTTGTGGCCAGAGCATTTGAAGCTAAATGGCTTCCAAAGACTGCAGGAGATATGGTGCCAACATAGTGATATCGGCAGAGGAAGTTGCGGCAACATTTTCAATCTTTTTTTGGGAGTTTGGATGGATGTTAAGCCCTTATATGTATCTCTTTAACTAAAAAAAGCACAGAATTCTGCTCCCAAAATGGAGAGCTGAAAAAAAAAAAAAAGAGAGAGAGATAGCAATATCCTACATGGCCAATTGGCTATAGGATGCCCTCCTGAAATAATTGAGCAATTCTGAACAAAGATGAGTCAGTTTAGACCACTCAGGCCAAGTTTTGTCTGGACTATGCTATTCTGGGCTAAAAGAGGAGCAGGAGAAGGAGCAGGAATGTAGTGGGTTAGATTGAAGTTATGAAAAACTGTAAATTTGTTCTTCTTGGCATCTGTGTGTGGTACAGATGTCCACTTTGGTGATACAGATTCCATTTTGAAGTATCAACTTTACTGAGGCTACATCAGTGTTGGCCTTTCTATTAAGCAACTCCGTGTGATTGCTCTTGTTGAATGGGGATGAAGTGATTGCGAGGAGTTTTGCTGCAAGAGGAAATAAAAAATGGCCCCTTCTGTGATACGTGTATGTCCTAGATATTCAGAAATGACTGGATTCAAAGAAGAGACTCTAATGCCACAGAGAACTGAGGAAAGTACCAAGCAAATTGCTACAAAGAAGAGGCTTATGTCTGAAGGAGGAGTGTATGTATCATTTTTTTCCCACGTAATATCAAAGAGAACACAGTGCACCAGGGAGCGGTGGCGCTGCGGGTTAAACCGCTGAGCTGTCGATCGGAAGGTCGGCGGTTCGAAACCGCGCGGCGGGGTGAGCTCCCGTTGCTCGTCCCAGCTTCTGCACACCAAGCAGTTCGAAAACATGCAAATGTGAGTAGATTAATTGGTACCGCTTCGGCGGGAAGGTAACGGCGTTCCGTGAGTCATGCTGGCCACATGACCCGGAAGTGTCCTATGGACAACGCCGGCTCCAAGGCTTTGAAATGGAGATGAGCACCGCCCCCTAGAGTCGGACACGACTGGACTTTACGTCAAGGGAAACCTTTACCCTTTTAATATCAAAGAGAACACAGTGCACCTTGCTGAAAATGAGATAAAGGCATTCATTATTCACTTATTACATGAGAAGCACAAATATATAATGTATGCAAATTAATGGTGGAGGTGAATTCAAAGCAAAATCAACACTGAAGAACTTCTCCTGAGAAGAGCTCCTGCCACAGTTTTGCCTTCAACTCAAACAAGTCTCTTCTGCAGGGAAGAACTTAGCTTGGAAAGAATGCAAGGCACAGTGGAGCAGATGGATACATCTCACTTTGTGAACAAGAGAATTTTCTAGCCCTCAGAGTTATGGGGGCTGCCAGCACTCCTCTGAAATCTGTCATCTACAGAACTTTCTATCATTATTCCCCACACCCTGAGATCAAAAGAGACTGACACCAGTTGGGTCCACCCAGGAATCTCTTTGGAATGCTAAATCGACATCCACAAGCACTCTTGAAGAGTTCTGACTATTTTTTGTTTCGTTTAGGGGAATGCTTGAAGTTCTCAAGTCACATATGTAAATAAGAATACCTGTGCCCGGGCTTGGGGCCCCAAGTGTGTGAAGGGTCCCATCTCCTGGCTGTGCTGGCAACTGTTGATTGTGATATCTTCCTCAGCTGCTGTGTATTTTAATTTGTATATTTGTGATGGGAATTGTTTTTGTTTTAAGACTGTTCGCCACCCAGAGCCACTTGTTGAGATGCCACAGAGACACAACCAGCCATCCAATAAAATTCAGGAGAGTGAAGAAAATGGGTTTGCCACACAAGAGGGTTTCTAGATCTCTGGTGTTAAAAGAAAGTAACATATCAGGTGCTGGTACTCAAGTAGCAAAGGTACCCCAGTGAAGGTTCTAGTTGTAGATGCATTTGATGGAGAGTGCTGTAGTTCATGAAAGCTTTTAATAAAATACTAGTGTGAAATGTTTGGCTACCATATACTAACTTGGCTTTCCTCCTGCAGCATCACGTATTAAGGTACTGTATGTCAGAGCCGACAACCAAATGAATCTTCTCCCTGATTTGAAAGAGAAATAAAAGTTGGAGGCTCAAGCTTGAAAGAAGGACATATCTAATGTCTGGGAAAAGAATATATTAGCCTATACAGAAGTAATATAGGTATGATTATAGCATACATACAACATACAAACAGAATTTTGGCATACTATAATCTTTGGACAGATTGGGAAAGGAGTACGGCAGGGCTGTATACTCTCACCCTACCTATTCAACTTGTATGCAGAACACATCATGCGACAAGCTGGTCTTGAGGAATCCAAGGCTGGAGTTAAAATCTCTGGAAGAAACATTAACAATCTCAGATATGCAGATGATACCACTTTGATGGCTGAAAGTGAAGAGGAACTGAGGAGCCTTATGATGAAGGTGAAAGAAGAAAGTGCAAAAGCTGGCTTGCAGCTAAACCTCAAAAAAACCAAGATTATGGCAACCAGCTTGATTGATAACTGGCAAATAGAGGGAGAAAATGTAGAAGCAGTGAAAGACTTTGTATTCCTAGGTGCAAAGATTACTGCAGATGCTGACTGCAGTCAGGAAATCAGAAGACGCTTAATCCTTGGGAGAAGAGCAATGACAAATCTCGATAAAATAGTTAAGAGCAGAGACATCACACTGACAACAAAGGCCCGCATAGTTAAAGCAATGGTGTTCCCTGTAGTAACATATGGCTGCGAGAGCTGGACCATAAGGAAGGCTGAGCGAAGGAAGATCGATGCTTTTGAACTGTGGTGTTGGAGGAAAATTCTGAGAGTGCCTTGGACTGCAAGAAGATCAAACCAGTCCATCCTCCAGGAAATAAAGCCAGACTGCTCACTTGAGGGAATGATATTAAAGGCAAAACTGAAATACTTTGGCCACATAATGAGAAGACAGGACACCCTGGAGAAGATGCTGATGCTAGGGAGAGTGGAAGGCAAAAGGAAGAGGGGCCGACCAAGGGCAAGATGGATGGATGATATTCTAGAGGTGACGGACTCGTCCCTGGGGGAGCTGGGGATGTTGACGACCGACAGGAAGCTCTGGCGTGGGCTGGTCCATGAAGTCACGAAGAGTCGGAAGCGACTAAACGAATAAACAACAACAATAATCTTTGGACAATGATCCTGATTACTGTAGAAGACTGCCAGTTCATGCCTGATCAAGCTGTGTTTGAATATTAGGCCCTTCTTTATGTCTCAGACCAGAGATAACATCTACTTTGTATGTCTGGCACTTACTCTCCAACAAGCCTGATAAGAAATATTTTCAAGTCTTGCAACCTGATAATTTCTAACTGGAGGCTGAGAAAAACCTCTAATTGGTAGCTATTCCATTGAATATTGAACAATCCTGGTAGTTAGCTATTTTGCAAAAGCCTCCTTAACATGTAAGATCTTCATCTAAAATGGTCAGATTCTTTCTTTGTTTTGCTGTAGTAATGAGAAGCACATTTTATTTAACCACAACTGGTGAGCAATGACTTGTTGCAGGCTGAGCCAAAGTACAATAAATTGTTTACCTGGGAAAATTGTGATTCAATATTGTAGCCTCAGTTCCAACTGATGGCTCCATGAAAGGTCTCTGCCAGTCTCTCCAGTATAATGCCATCATTCAAATCAAGCTACGATTTCCAAAGAGAGGGTTTTTTTTGTATAGTAATGCAATTTATTTAAATAAAATCACTATTTAAATAATTAAATGCATGTGTAAATAAAATCACTGCTTAATTTATTTGAAGGTTAATAAAGCAAGCTGTTTATTGTTGGAATCATAAAGGATTGGAGGAAAATGGGGAGGAAAATAGTATAAGGGCTCATCTTTATGTCCTGTAATTGCAGCAAGAACATGCCCAGTAATATGTTTAAAATGCCATGTCTGCATGCTATTGCCTTCATCTCACTCCCAGCCAAAAGTTGACTCATCTTAAAGTAATCTTTAGCTGTTACAGTTTTAAAGTAGTGTTTACCCACTTCTCACAATACTTTTTTTTTCTTGCTGTGGATATGATCTAGCACACTTCATTGATGATGTGGTTGTTGATGAGGTTGGGGTGGTTCCTTCTGTGCACCACTTTGCCTACTCAGTTCTGCCTCTTTGGCTTTCATGAGATACATATGGATGTTGTGAGTCACAAGGACAGAAGTAGAATCGCTGCATAGTCAGAGGTGGAACTAGCTTATTATAAATCACTCCCTCCCACTTCAGTTCATGCCCCTCCTCCATGTTTGCAACCTGTCAGCCAGGATAATTTCGGACACAGGTTTATCACTCCTTCAGAAGACCCATATTCAGAAGTAGCCAAGCAATGCCACCTCCATACCTACAACCTGTTAGCTGGGGAACCTGACAGATAGCTGGGCATAGCTCCAAGCATCCACTTACGCTACTGCTATCCTACATTAGAGAGTGTGGTTGAGTGGTTGTTCTCTTACCAGGTAGACAGTGCTTAGCGGGAGGAGAAATGACACCAGGAGACTCCACCAATCTCTTTCCTTAAGTTGTCCCCCATTAAAACTGTTGGCATGTGGTGTTTTCTGCAAAGAAATTTTAGCTACAGAGGAATTAAGTTACTATGGTAACAAATCACTCTGGCAGAGTCAGAAGGTCAAACTTGATTGTCCTCAGGTTTGGATGTGAAAAGGATGACTGTATAAGATAAAGCTGCTGAATTGCCTGGGGGAGGAACTTGCCTGGACTTGTTACAGTTTTCAGTTTCCTTTTTGCTGCCTCCCTTTCCAGTACTGCTCTACGTGTGTGTGTGTATGAGCTTGTAAAGCTTTTGTGCCTATCCGGGGATTCTGGATATGGAACCTGTTTATGTTTTATGCTTTCTGTAAATACGCTTATTTTTATAGAAATGCCTGGTGTGTGTTTTTTCTGATCTCTCAGGCCAAATGCTTTCCAGCACTCTGAACAAAAACAGTAACAGAAGAATCAAGTGCTGGTCTCCTTACTCTGGCAGAGTAGGGCTCTGCAATAGGGGCAGCTCAGCTCTTGGCAGTTTACAGTAAATAAAAAAAACCCAGATGAATCAACAGAAACAGTACATTTAGAATGCAGATGGCTGACCAGTCTGCCAAATGCCAACAAATCTAACCCTTGAACATCCATTCAAACAACAGTCTTGAGCAACTTGTAAAAGGCCAGTAGGGAGGGTGTCAGGTGCAGCTCCAGGGCAAGCTGTTCCAAAGTATGGAGCCCATAAAAAAGAAGGGTTGCCTTTGGGCCCATATCCCTTTGAATGCTGATGGGGATGGAACCCTCAGTATCCCTTTCCTGGATGTACATGTGGGTCAGGAAAATGCTACTTGGAAGAGACAATTGTGCCTATATTAATGAGATTATTTATTAATTTATTAATTAATTTATTGTTCACATTTAAATGGCCACCCATCTCACACAAGGCAATTCTGGGCAGCACTTAACCCTGCAATAAGCAGATTTTGGGGATTGGTCTGCTTGTATAGATCATTACATTGGCCTTTTGATACATCATGTTTGAATGCAAGTGTTTGTTTAACCTGTCTGCCTATCCTAGTTCATGTCCTTTCCTTTAGCACAGAATTCCCCATTTAGTTGAAGATTCATCTGTCTAAGAAAATGATTCTTCACATTCTCTGTTTCGTTTGACTCAGTTTACACAAAAGCAATATAGTGTTTCCTTCTTGTTCCCTTTCTAGTTTTAATATCAATTTTACTCACTTATACTGGAGGAGGATGACAGAAATAACAACCTCAGTTAATGTGGCATATCAAGAGCCACTGAAATGGAAACTTCACTAGTACTGTATATCAGTTTGGCCCACTTCCTACCTTGATTGCAGTCTGAATTCATAGAATCTTAGAGTTGGAATAGGCCAGTTAGGGTATCCAGTCCAACTGCCTGCTCAGTTCAGGAAACCAAATTAAAGTATCCCAGACAAATGGCTGTCTAGCCTCTGCTTGAACGTATCCAATGAAGGAGACCTCTCTGCTTCTCTGGTGATTTGTTCTACTGTTGAAATGTTCTTACTGTTAGGAAGTTATTTTCTAGCCTTCAGTTGAGATCTGTCTTCCTATAACTTAAATCCATTATGCTGTGTCTTGTACTCTGGGATGAGAGAAAGCAGGTCTTGACCTTCTTCTATGGGACTTCCTTTCAGCTATTTGAATAGTGTTACCATAACTCCTTCAGTTGTTTTTTCTCAAGGTTAAACATGCCCAGCAATTTCAGTCTCTCTTCATAGGACTTATCTTTGTTGTCCCTCTCCAAATTTCTCTGAGACCTCCCTGAAGTGTGGTACCCAGAACTGGACACAGGGCTCAAGGTGGGCCTGACCAAAGCAGGAGAACGTAGAACTATTATGCCCTGTTATTTGGAGTGTGTATGTATGTTGATGCAGCTTAAAAAAACATTTGCCTCCTCCTACCTGCCTCTTTCTGTAGCCATATTATATTGCCAATTGTTAGTTTGCAATCAACTATCATTCCAGGATCTTTTTCACAAGTACTATTTCTGACTCAGAATAACCCTGCCTTGATTCTATATGATATAAAAGGAGAGGGAAACCCTGTTAGGCTTTCAAAATTCTGTTATTATATGTGACGTACCTGACTCCATTACTGCACAGCTAGATTGCATGTCTCTCACGTAGCCTCAGGGCATGACTTGTATTTCCCTATTCTCTTTGTACTCACTCCCCCGCCCTGATAGAACTGCTGAATAAAAGGAGGTGGGGGCGTGGCCCAGGAGGCAGTACCAGCAACCTCCTGAGATGTAGCGTCACTCACCACACACAAAAGAATCCTGTGCCTACCGTTGTTTTTTCGACCTCACCCTTGCGAGGGAATCGTTGGCTCATTCCCCCCCAGGGAATCCCATAGACCGAAGGGCGAAGGACTGGTCGCGTGACGCGACAACTGGGGGCTCGTCCGGGATCCCTTCGGTCTCACGGTGTGATCTCTGTCTAGAGGTGCACTGCCTTCACTCTCGTTACTACGCACCTGGAAAAGGCTCTGCAATCGTAAGTAATGGGCTCCCCACTCTCCAAAGTTTCGTCAGTTCATAGGGACGAACTTTATGATTTAGTGAAGAAGGCTAACTCTTGTCAAAAGGCTAACGGTACGACCATCTTTCCCATTTCAAAAAAATCGGTGACTCAACTCCTACTGTACATGGACAGACACTGCCCTGTCTATCCTTCAGAGGGGTCGCTCAAAGCATCCACTTGGGAAAGGATAGGAAAATATTTTCATGATACCCCACGAGCACCCGTGCCTATTCTGACTGCCTGGAAGGCTGTTATGGCGGCCATCAACACTCTTTACCCTCCCCCGTCTTCCCCGGAAACTTGCCCTTCTCCTCCCGGCCCAAAAACCCCACCCCCTCTTGCCGCCCATCTCGATGCTGCCTCACCACCACCCCCTCCATACCCAGCCGTTCCTCCTCCCCCTTCAGCTCCAACCCCCGGATCCCCTCAACACCACCCCCTAGGAGGCGCCATCACTGAACTCCTCTCCTCCCCCCTCTCATTGGAAATGGAGAGTCCCTCTGCCTTTCCCATGACCATCGGCCTAGGGGCGGCGGGAGGAAATTTGTATAACAATATTGAACTTAAGGTTTTGAAACAAATCAAAGATGCTGTAACCACCTACGGCTTGCACTCTCCTTTTACTAGGGGAGTTTTAGACTCTTTAGTTACTGCTAACACTGTTATGTTATTGTATGATTGGAAAATGCTTTTTTCTATGCTTATGACCCCGGCGCAATACGTTGTGTGGCAATCTGAATACGACAAAGGGGTGGAAGTAGAAATTAGAAGAGGTCTTCCCGCAGGGGTGACCGCAAATCAATTATTAGGAAAGGGACAATTCGCAACCTTAGTCCAGCAACAGAACTCCCCCCGTCGTTGTTTTGCTATTATTCACATGTGCGCCATGAATGCTCTCAAAAGAGTGGATGATTCCGACTCTCAATCCACCCAAACGTTTTTGAAAATAATGCAAGAACCAAATGAACCATATGCTTCCTTCATAAGTCGCCTTCAGATTGCTTTAGACCGACAAATTGATAATGCCACGGCTAAACATGAGCTGCTAATGAAACTTGCTTTCTCTAACGCTAATCATGACTGCCAGACCATTCTGCAACCCGCAGTCAATCAACCGGGTGTAAAGCTTGCAGACTTCCTGCAACTCTGCAGAATCGTTGGTACCACCTCTCACAAAGTGAGCGCTCTCGCTGCCGCCATTACCACCTCGCTGCCTTCTACTAACCCCTCCCCTCAGCTCCATTCCCCGGAAGCCCTCGCAATCACTCGTCATGGAAATTGCTTCAATTGTGGGAAGCCGGGCCACTTTAAGAATCAATGCCGTGCACCCGGGGGAGGTGGGGCGCCCCCTTCCACTCAAAGGGGGCCGCCCCCCCCCTCCAAACCTAAAACTCCTTGTCCCAGGTGCCGCAAAGGCTATCATTGGGCCTCGCAATGTCGCAATAACTCCTCCCCTCACCAGCCTTCGGAAAACTAGATCGGGGGTTGTCAGCTAACCCCGCCCCAAAGGCTGAATTACCCATCACCAGCTTCCCTGTGGAGTTGGCAGAGGATCTTTTGTATGACGATCCGGGGGCTGTCCTTTCCCTTCCTCTTGTTGTCACGCTGCATAAACCCCTCCCTCCTCTTACCCCTGCTTTGCTTATTCCCAACTCCTCGCTTACGCTTGAGGGAATGGTTGCTGCTCCCTATTTGTATGATTCATCAGATTTGACACAAATTGCTCTGGCAGGAGTGGGAGATAGGTGCTTTTCCTTAAATAAAGGAACAATTGTCGCCACGCTCATACTTCTCCCTTCTCCTGATATGCCATCATTGTTTGCCTTGCAGCAACCAGTCCAAACCTCTAAACCCACCCTCCTTGTCACACTAAATGGTCGCTCTTTCGAAGGCTTGATTGACACCGGCGCCGACGTCTCTGTCATTCGTTCCGCTGAATGGCCCTCCTCCTGGCCTATCGCTGAAGCCTCCTCGGTGCAAGGAGTAGGCGGAGCACAGGCCGCTAAGGTCAGCTCTCATTGGCTTTCTGCTGTGACTGCTCATTCTCATATTACAGCGTATCTAAAGCCTTATATCTTGCCTTTGCACTGTAACCTATGGGGCCGTGACTTGCTTTCACAGTTCCACGCTTTTATTCAACTTCCCTAATGGCTTTACAGGACCCTTCAGGGTCTCTCTCTCTCTCTCTCAAAACCTCTGTGCCGGTATGGGTTGATCAATGGCCACTCACCAAAGAGAAACTGGACGCCTTACATATCTTGGTCCAACAGCAGTTAATTGAAGGCCATATCGAAACCTCCACCAGCCCATACAATACTCCGGTATTTGTCATCAAAAAGAAGTCTGGCAAATGGCGCCTCCTACAGGATCTTAGGGCTATCAACACCATCCTTCAGCCCATGGGACCTTTGCAGTGTGGACTTCCCAACCCCAACTTGATTCCGGAAGGACACGACCTTATTGTAATAGACCTCAAGGATTGTTTTTTTTCCATACCTTTGGCACAAAAGGACAGAATTATTTTCGCATTTACGGTACCGGAACTTAACAATTCAAAGCCTACTGCTCGGTACCAGTGGAAGGTCCTCCCACAAGGCATGTTGAACTCACCCACAATGTGCCAATTTTTTGTCGATAAAGCATTGCAACCCTATAGATCCCAATTTCCGCATTTTCTTGTGTATCATTATATGGATGACATTTTAGTCGCTGCTGAGGGCCCGAAAGGGACAGTTCAAAAAACTTTTCCTATTCTTTTAGCCACCCTAGCAACGGCAGGGTTGCACGTTGCACCAGAAAAGGTCCAGTCTCGTTATCCAATGCAATATCTAGGCCACAAAGTTTTAGCCTCCACTGCTGCCCCACTTCTACCTATGCTCACGCTTCCCCAGCCGACCACCTTGGTCCAATTACAACAATGTCTGGGGGTCATTAACTGGGCCCGCGCATACCTTGCTTTAACTACACCCATGTTATCACCTTTATTCCAAGCGCTAGTGGGTTTGACAAACCCAGCTGACAAGGTATACCTTACAGAACAACAATTGCACGCCCTACAACAGGTCAATGCCGTCCTTACGACCCAATGGGTGGACCGTGCGCTCACTGACAAACCACCCTCTCTTGCCATTCTTTCGACACATCAATTATTAACTGCCATCATTGTCCAAACGTCTGATAACAAACATCTACATATTTTAGAATGGCTACACTTGCCGCACACACCTAAGACATCCATCATCACCAGAGCAGCACAAATGGCCTCTCTTGTTGAGAAAGGCCGGAAGAGGATTAGAGCCCTAATGGGACTGGATGTTTCCACCCTGTACATTCCCCTTAAGGTTACTCAATGGGAACCCCTCCTACAAAACTCCACTGCACTGCAGGATGCCTTGGAGGACTGGTGTGGCCAGGTGTCATGCCATCTTCCCCCTGATCCTCGATTGCAACTGTTGCGAACAGTACCCTTTACACTAACCTCGCCGTTCGTTCAGCAGCCACTCAAGGAAGCCCTCACTGTTTTTACAGACGGCTCCAAAACCATAGGGGCTTGTACATGGCAAAATAATTGCAAATGGCATAAACGCCTAACAGGCCCACAAGCATCTGCCCAACAGGCTGAGTTAGCCGCCTTTTTGCTAGCCTTGTCTCTTTTCCCAGAACAGCCTTTGAATGTTATATTAGATAGTATGTATGTCACTCAAATGGCTGTGGCCATGTTTGATGCATATATTTCCCCTGTTACCCCCCCCTCTCTCATGACGCTTTTTTTGCAGCTTCAAACTCTCCTGAAGGACAGAACATCCCCTTTGTTTGTAGCGCATATTAGAAGCCACCAACAGCTACCCGGTTTCCTGTCCGAAGGCAACCACATGGCAGATGAGGCTTGCAAAATTATGGCCTCTTCCCCTCTTCCTCCGCAGCTTTCAGCAGGGGACAGCCATGCTTATTTCCATCAAAATAAAAAAGCATTGGTGCGCCAATTTGGCATTACATATCAAGAAGCTACCGCCATTCTTCAACAATGTCCAACCTGCAGTTTGCAGGCAAAGTGCATCCCTGAGGGAGTTAATCCCAGGGGTGTCCAAGCTTGTGACACATGGCAGATGGATGTCACTCATTATCCCTCTTTTGCACCTTGGAAGTATATCCATGTATCTGTGGATACCTATTCGGGATTCATCCTGGCAACTTTGCAAAGAGGAGAAGCCACGAAAAACGTAATCAATCATTGTATTCGCACTTTCGTCACATCGGGATGTCCCAAAACTTTGAAAACTGACAATGGCCCCGCTTACGTCAGCACTCCCTTTGCTGAGTTTTGCCGTAAGTGGTCCATTACTCACAGATTCGGTATACCATTCAACAGCCAAGGTCAGGCTATTGTGGAAAGGGCTAACCAGACCCTAAAGAATGCCCTTGATCGGCAAACGGGGAAAAAGGCCTTAGGCCCCCCAAGCCTCCCGATGTTACAAAACATCCTTAATCTCACCTTGTTTACCTTGAATTTCCTTAATCTTACCGGTACCCCCCCTGCTACGGCTGCATCTCGACACTTTTCCAAGCCAGTAGTTCCCTCTTCCCGTCCCCTTGTTTATTTTAGGCAACTGCCCAGCCCTGAGTGGAAAGGCCCTGCGCAACTCGTCACCTGGGGAAAAGGCTACGCTGCTGTGCAACTTCCTGATCGAGTGCTCTGGGTTCCTGCTCGCTGCATCCGGCCATATCATGGGCAGCCTCCTGACAAGCACCTTCTTGACCCTCCTTCTCTGTTATCTCTCTTCCATCTCTGCTCCCCTCACAACGAACCCTAAAACAACCTCTCTCATTCGAACCCATCGTTTACGCTACCCTGCCACCATTGGCCGCAGCTCAGCATCCAACGCCATGGAATGTCTTCAACGCTCTCCCATCAAAAGAAAAGGCACCTTCTGGCGCTGGTTTCGCAACAACACTCTTCTCCAAGATGGCGATTCCTACTCCATCACTTATCACTTTCGCCAAACTACCCTTGCTATCACCAACGTACAGTTGACCGATCTAGGACAATATCACTGTGAAATAACAAAATTAATTAAGGGGTTCGCCACCTCATCTCGCCTTACGCTCACCTTATTTTTACTCTCCCTTCCTGAGCCCGCCCGTTGGCAGGGACGACGCCTACTGGCATTTGACGCCCAGGGATCGCATCGCCCTTACAATATCACCTGGACAATCCGCGATGCCTTGGGACAGATCCTGAATACCTCCTTTTGTTATAGCCCAATTATATCTTGTTTCCCTAACCTGTATTTTGACTTTTCAGAAATGCTTTTAGGAGTGACAGCCTACAGGAGGCTGGACGGCTTCCCAGAGCCCAGCCACTCCACCGTTAAAAGGTATCCCCTGTATGTGTGCCCAGGACATGACACCAGCCCTGATCACGTGCACGACTGCGGAGGCATAGCAGATTACTTTTGCAAATCTTGGTCCTGCGTTTCCACTGGCTACATCTACTGGACCCCTCCATATAAGACTGATTACATCACCCTCACTCGGTTGAGAAAGGACATTAGGTGCACCGCAACCAAAAAGAATGCGGCAGGACAGGGGGGTTGGAATAGATGTAATCCGGTTATTGTACAATTCACTGCTGCAGGAAAAGCTCAGGGGAATGCCTGGGACTCAGGTGTAAAATGGGGAGGTCGTATATATGCCGGATGGCCCGGGTATCATTACGGCAACATATTCTACATTCAACGACAGGTCACTCTCCCTCAGTCCCCACCTGTTGGGCCCAATGCCGACGACATTCACTCCACCTTTCTTAAACCCCTCACCAAACAAAAAAACCCCCTTGTCTCTCTTCTTAACTCCTCCTTTTCCCTTGTTCACACCGCTTCTAACACATCTCGATGTTGGCTTTGCTTGTCTTCCTCCCCACCATTCTATGAAGCAGTCGGTTCTCCTGACCCTATCCGAAACTCTACCTCAGCCTCCTCCTGCCGCTGGCAAAACACCACGTTGACTATCACCTCTATAATAGGGCAGGGCTGCTGCCTTGGCCGTGTTCCTGCTAACTATATTCAATATTGCCTTAATTCTTCTCATGATCACTGTGCCCTCTATCTTCCAAAAAATCGCTTGAACATCAACGGTCACACCGGCCATGGTGGCTACGGTGTACTCTACACTACCTCTGGTAATATCTCTGCCCGCTTGACAGGGCAATACTTTATCCCTGGGAACAACTCTGTTTGGGCATGTTCTTCTGGCCTCACCGCATGTGTATATGGTGATACCTTGTTACAAACTAACGCCTTTTGTATTCAGGTGCTCCTACTCCCCAAGATTTCTATCTATTCCCCTGACGAACTTCTCTCCATTTTAGAGCCCCCTCATTATCCCCTCAAGGCTAAGCGCGAAGTAGTGACTGCTGTAACTTTATCAGTCCTACTGGGCTTAGGTGCGGCCGGAGCCGCCACTGGTGTGTCAGCCCTTGTTGTCAATGATCAGAACCTGCGTCACCTTAGCGTTATCATTGACACTGACCTTCGCGCCATCGAACAATCTATTGTGGCGCTACAAGATTCCCTTACCTCTCTATCCGAAGTGGTTTTGCAAAATCGTAGGGGTCTCGACCTTCTGTTCCTCAAACAAGGGGGACTGTGTGTTGCTCTAAAGGAAGACTGCTGTTTTTATGCCGACAACTCCGGAGTAGTATTGGACTCTATGAAAGAGCTCAATTCCCGTTTAAAAACAAGGGAATTGGAGCGCCAACAATCCATGTCATGGTATCAAAATATGTTTAGCATTTCTCCATGGCTAACCACACTGTTGTCCGCTCTGTTGGGGCCCCTCCTGTTATTGATTCTCGTATGCACCATAGGCCCCTGTGTGCTGGGTCGCGTTCTCCGCTTCTTAAAGCAGAGACTTCATACATTGGACTCAGAGGTATCCGAGACAAAGCTTGCTGTTCAACACCTGGTCACTGCTGTAGGTATGGAGAAAACACCACTCTTGGAATGGTCCTCCGATAGTGAATCGGAAGTGGAAAAGGACCCCCGGTCACACTACCCCCCGAGAGAGGACGCTGGGATGGGTCTCCTTGGACTGAAGAGTCCCTGGCTCCCCGACTCAGACCCTCTGGGGGAGGAACAAAATTAAATAAAAAAGGTGGAATTGTGACGTACCTGACTCCATTACTGCACAGCTAGATTGCATGTCTCTCACGTAGCCTCAGGGCATGACTTGTATTTCCCTATTCTCTTTGTACTCACTCCCCCGCCCTGATAGAACTGCTGAATAAAAGGAGGTGGGGGCGTGGCCCAGGAGGCAGTACCAGCAACCTCCTGAGATGTAGCGTCACTCACCACACACAAAAGAATCCTGTGCCTACCGTTGTTTTTTCGACCTCACCCTTGCGAGGGAATCGTTGGCTCATTCCCCCCCAGGGAATCCCATAGACCGAAGGGCGAAGGACTGGTCGCGTGACGCGACAATTATATCCTTTAATAATGAAGTAGCGTCCCAGTAGTCCTTACAGTGGCTGTTTCCTGACCTGGCTTACCACAAAGGGCTGACATCAGGTCACCTGAGTATACAATTTTTGCTTCCAGAGTAAAGAACTTGGGCAGAATCTCATTGTTACTTTCAGTCCATTTCTTTAACCTATTACATCAACTTTGCATCTCCTTTCTCTTTTGTGGAGAATTAGCTCTCCCCTACATTTGTGTCATCTGCAAATTTGATAAGTGTTTTGTCTACCTACATCTTCATCCAATTTATTAATACAATATTGAAAAGGAGAGGCCTTAGGACTGATTCTTCTGCTACCCCCATACATCTCTCCAGTCTGATGTGAGTATTCTATTATATGGGTCTGATTCAGTTTCAGCCCAAACCAAATTGAACCAGTACAAGGGTGGGCAACCTGCAGTATATCCCTCCTTTCTTTGATGCCCTCAGAGCTTCTTCTGACTATGATTGCTGGATGCAGTTTCCCACTATTTGGGGATGAAAACCACATGAACTCTGTAGTATAAGGCCAAACTAGGCATTAAAGAAAGAATCCAAGCTAGGTTTTTTTATAGTGTGATTTTGCCCTCAGTTTCATGAAAAAGCATGAAGTGTGGCCTTTGATTATCAGATCCTGCCCTCCCTAATATAGAAATAGAGGCTCTCCTTCAACTTGGGAAAATCAAGAAGAAACATTTATGGTCATCTTAGTCAGGCCCACAACTAGGGTCTGTGTCACCTGGAGCAAACATGGATTCCACGCCCATTTTGACGCCTCCCCAGTGCTCATTTTGGTGCCCCCCCAGCATGGCACCCAGGGCACATGCCCCACTTGCCCTCCCCTAGTTGCGGCCCCGATCTTAGTAGTCCAGTTTAGTGTTCAGCTCAAGGCTGTATTGCTCCCAGTTATCACTTCTCTCTCACACATCTCTAGTCTTTTCTGGAACAGGTTTAATAGCTTCTCCTTCCTGAGATAGTACTTGGAAAGTTATAAGGATGTTTTAGCTAATAGTCCTAAAAGTGTCACCAGCCACCTTCAGGTAGTCCTTGCTTAATGACCACAATTGAGACCAGAATTTTGGTTGTTAAGCAAAGCAGTCATTAAGCGAATCTGACCCAATTTTATAACTTTTTTTGTGGCAGTCATTAAGCGAATCACTGCAGCTATTAAGTGAACCATGTGGTCATTAAGTGAGTCATGCAGTTCCCCATTAATTTTGCTTGCCAGAAGCTGCCCGGGAAGGTTGAAAATGGCGATCACATGACCACAGGATGCTGTGATGGTCATAAATGCGAACCAGCTGACATGGTCCCCAGTGACCATGGGGGCGCTGCAATGGTCATAAGTGTGAGCACTGGTTGTAGGTTGGTTTTTTTCAGCACCATCGTAAGCCTAAACCATCACTAAATGAATGGTCACTAAGTGAGGACTACCTGTATTAATTTTTTGCTTTACTGCTTAATTGTCAGAACCAAGCCTGCCTCTGACTTGGAAAGTGAAACTCTTTCTGAGTCAGAGGAGGAATTGGAAACTTACTGGGCTGAAACCAGGAAAATGAAACTCCAGGATGAGTCAGCAGCACAGGAAGAGCCCAAGGCGCTGATTGGCCAAGATTTGGAGGAGGATTTGAATTCTCCAATCAGCACGCACCAGCGATGAGCTGAAAAGTGTGTGAAGGAGAAAGCAGCCTGATTGGTTACAGAAGCGTCCAAGTGCACCAAAGTTCGGGATAAAAGGCAGCTGCGCGAAGAGTGAGCTGCCAGAAACAACCGATCCTCCAAGCCTGCAGCTTCAGAAGAAGTGTCCTTACCTGCGTCAGAGACAGAGTCTGTTGCTAAAGAGGAATCAGCGCCTTTGCTCCACTCTGAGGAGGGATTGAAATCTGCTTCTGCTGCCACTGAGGATTCTGCGTCAGCCGTGCCCAGCAGTCTCCGCCTTGCATCCAGCCTCGAAACTCCGCGATCTCCCCAGCAGCTTAGTTGCGCCTTGAAACTCCAGCACCACCGTTTGTCCTCGGTCCTGTCCAATCACGCTTTGTATGCTCAGCCATGTATGGGGATTTCACACCTATCTTGTTCTGTATCTGAGTTCCAGTCCAGTCCAGGGCTTCCAGCCAAGTCCAGTCTTGTTCTGAGTTCCCAGCCTTGCTCCAAGTCTCCAGTCCAGAGAATTCAGCCTAGTCCAGGGCTTCCAGCCAAGTCCAGTCTTGCTTCGAGTTTCCAGCCTTGCTCCAAGTCCCCAGTCCAGAGAATCCAGACTAGTCCAGGACTTTCAACCGAGTCCATCCTTGCTCCGAGTTCCAGTTCTGCCTCAAGCCACACTCTAGTCCAGAGTTCCTAGTCAAGTCCAGCCTCGTGTCCAGTTCATAGTCCTGCTTCGAGACTCCAGTATTGTTCCAGTTTGAGAACTTTGTCTCCAGCTTCATAGTACCTTGTATTTCAGTGGCTTTCAGCCTTCCCGATTCATCTAGCAGTCCTGTTCCGCTGTCTGCCGTGGCCCAGTCGGGCTCATTGAACCCAGAGTTTTGTACTTCGAGGACTTATTTATTGTAAATAGTTATTTAATAGTCTTTTTGATATTAATCTGCCTGGTTGCATAGTCTGAACAGGACATTAATTATATTTTAATTTTAATCTTAAACTAACACCCAAGGTTGTCCACAGGGTGTGAGAGTGTGTCAGAAAAGTCAAGATGGTACCTGCAATTGTATAATTGAAGTCCTGTCCCTTTTTTACATGTGTTGCATGCAGGTAAAAAAAGGGTGACCCGCCCCTTGGATGCCCTGCTAATAACTTTGACGTGTGTTATTGTTTGGAAAAGAGAAACATTGCCATCAATAGAGGAGTGGGAGACTAATACTGAAGACTATGGGGTAAGGGAAAAACTGATGGGATCCACCCACAGCAGAAGTCTAACCAAATTCAAGCAGGAATGGTTCCCTTATATTCAACATATCACACAGCAAGACAAGCTAAGACACTTAGAATGTGGTTTTTGAAAAAAAAGAGAAACTGTTTTAAATAATAACAACAATAATTTAAATGCTCCAAACAGAAATGAGTAATAATGTCCAAAGTATAAAAAATATCCAAGTAGCAATTAGTGGTTGGGGGAAAAAACAGATGAGCGGGAGAAAGAAAGAGAGGGGGGCTACCAGAATGCCATTTTAATATCTTTTTGCTTTTTAAAACTTCTTCTCAAAATCCTTTAAGTATGTGTGCGTGTATGTATGTGGGTAGGTATCTTTTTCTTTTTTTCTTTTCTTTACTTAACTGGTAAAAAAGGAGAGAAGTTAAAAAAAACCAATAGATTTTTAGATTTAATCCTTTTCAGCAAGAAGTAATATTTTAGAAATGACCTCATTGCATTTATGTTGTTGGAGATGCAGTGAAATTAATTCTTTATTTAAATATATTGTTCCATTTCAGTAAGAAGCAATTATGTGTATTAACTCAACCTTGAGATTTAATATTCTTAGATGTTTATATTCTATCTCAATCACATGGACAAAGAAAATCAACTTATAATCAAGAGACTTATTGTTCAGCATCAGAAACACAAACTTACGGCTCCAACTATTCAGTGGTTTGCAGAATTGATTATATATGTATGTCTGTAAATATATATTTTGTACGTTTTTCTTTTTCTTTCTCAGCTTTTTCCTCCTTTTATAATTTTGTATATTTTTTAACTTTTTTCTTTTGATTTTTAAAAAAATATTTAGTCAATAATTTTTTAAAAAATATATTGTTTTAGTTTTAAGGATTAAGTTTACATTTGGGGACCTTTGCCCAGTACCTAGTTAGCCTTATAGCTGAAAATGTCTGAACCAAACAAGCCTCATTTTCCTCCTACAAGAAATCTTGTGGGGTTTTCTCTGTTCCTGAAGAAATATGCAGTGATTCTGTGTGCATCACAGTCAAACAAAAATAGTTTGTTTAACCTTTCCTGGTCACTGCTTCATCTTTTGGTGGTGGGGAACACCACCAGTTTTCTCAGACCATCCTTTCTGAAGCATCTTTCTCTTCCTTCTTTCTGGTCACCTTTTTCTTAACTCCATTCTGTTTACATGAGATCTATGATATCTGCCTGCAAAACTCCAGATGACCACTGGAAGGGTGAAAAGAGATGCTGAACAGTCTAATTCTGTGCTGCCATGGGGTGTCATTTGGATTCTTGGAGGCGAATTTACATCCCATAAGATTACTCCCATCTCAACCTGCGAATAACCTTCAACTTGCCATAGCCTTCCTCTTTGTTGTCAGGACTTCTTTCTCTCCCATACCATATTTCTAATTTCAGTGAATCTGCTTTAATGATCTTCATGAATGACTTTTAACCCTAAAAGTGACTGTTATTACTTAATGGGTTGCTTTGAATTTGTAAATGTATTTTTAAATTCTTTGTAAGAAAGAAATCTTTGATTGAGGAAAGGAAGTTAACTCAATTTCTTCATGGCTGGAGGTTCCAGGTTAAAAATTCTTCCAAAGGTTTGAACTCATCATCTAGAGGTACACATATTCAGGAATATATCATGCTTGATTACACACTGTTAAAATGCTAATGCTTCAGTTTTATGTCCTCCTCTTTCCTTCGTATGCATCAAGGGGTGGTTCAAAGCTTCCCCTTTATTCTGAACCAAACAAAATTTGTTATTCCATCCATAGGCACCCATACCTAACCACAACGATGCCAAAATGGTGAAATATACATTGTGAGGTCAAAACACAAGCTCTGTCCTCAAATATTTGTGTTGTGATGTCATACACAAGTATGTATGGGGTGGAGTTTGCATAATGATTTCATGATGTGACACATGTTTTGTGACTTTCCTTCCTCCCCCTCCCCCTGCCATCCCCAGAAGCCCATGATTCCATCTAATTTGGGAATTGTGGTTATTAAAGCAAACAGAAGCATAGCAGTAAAATGAGTAGGAGGGAAGGGGAATCGAAGATTTCGAAATGCAGAGTCATTCTTTACATTACCCAATACTTTTACCACAGTACCAGGACTCAGCTAGCTAGGTATTATGCAAGGTGTTTCCTCCATCAGGAGCTTTATATTTAATCATTGAGGAGTGCCAGGGAAGATAACAAAAGCTTTGCTATAGGGATGAACAGAAAATGAGAATTTCTTGCTTTCTCTCCTCAAATCATATCAGATGTCCAAAATCTTGTGAAAATTCAGTGATTTTTATATTTTGCTTTTTATTGCCAGAACAGAGACACATTCTAGGATCAGACAGATACCAAGCTGCCATTCTCTGCTCTGTACTAGTCTGACTACTATGCTTCATGGCAAAGGCTGTTAATATAAATAACTCTGCAGGAAAGCAGGCTATGTCTGCTACAATGGAGCTGCTGGAGGACATTTGAGCTTCATGCTTAGCTTTCCAACTGTTCATCAATCTAGGGATTTGTGGGCTTTTCAAAAGCACTTCAGATGATTGACTGTTTGAAGAACTGATATACCAGGATGAACTAAGTATACCAATGTCCTGTCCATATGGCTGTTTATTTAAGGCACCGACTTGCATTTAATGTGTTTCCAGGACCATCAATAGCTCAGCAGAAAATTCCATTTTTATTTCTTTAACAAATAATGAAAAATAACATAACTGAGCTGATCCAGTTACCTTGGCAATAAGAATATTTGCCTGTAGAACAGCATAAGTGAGTGCTAGGAGAAATAAAACATGCTAAGGTAGGAAGTTGCTTTGGAACTTTCATCTAAATATAACAGTTTCATCTGATGCAAATAAAATAGGACCTCCGTGTGCCAGTATACACATTTCTCTGTTCCATAATAGGAGTTCACTGTTAACATCTTCTACTATTTAAGTTTTTCCTCTGTAAACATAAAAAAGATAACAAAAAGATTCATGACCTTATAGGAAGATAATGTCCCATTATATATATATATATATATATATATATATATATATATTCATTTATATTTTCTTTAAAATGGATGCTGAAAGTTTATTTATTGTATTTACAATTTTTATACTACTTCAATCAATCAGCTTTGATTAGATCTATATAATATCTATAAATGTGAACTCAACCCCTTTAAATCAACATATCATGACATCATCTCATATAAAATGTCTGCTTAAAAAGGAGAATTTTCATATATTTCTGGAAAGCTAAGGGTGAAGGTTTCAGCCTTATATCTGGGGGGCAGCAGGGTCCACAGTGTCAAGGCAGCACAGAGAAGACCTGCCTTCTGGTCCACAACCCTTTTCCATCTTGTAATGACAGGACCTTGAAGAAACCTTCTCTCAATGTTCTTACAGGTTGGGTAAGATGATCCCTGATGAAATCCAGTGTGGTGCTATATGGTTTTATAGATGATAGTCATCACCTTGAGCTGGGCTTGGAATCAACTGTAAAATAGATGTTATCCTGCAATAGGATAACTGCTAGCAGTCTGATCACTGCATCTGAGTCATCTTAAAAGGTGATCCGTGTAAAGTGTATTGCAGTGTAAAGATAAGAATATGAGTAAGGTTTTCTGCAGTGTAGTGATAAGAAAATGAGTAAGGCTTTCTGATCCGGGAGGGGACGCGGTGGCGCTGCGGGTTAAACCGCTGAGCTGTCGATCGGAAGGTCGGCGGTTCGAAACCGCGCGGCGGGGTGAGCTCCCGTTGTTAATCCCAGCTCCTGCTCACCTAGCAGTTCGAAAACATGCAAATGTGAGTAGATCAATAGGTACCGCTTCGGCGGGAAGGTAACGGCGTTCCGTGAGTCATGCTGGCCACATGACCCGGAAGTGTCTATGACAACGCCGGCTCCAAGGCTTAGAAACGGAGATGAGCACCGCCCCCTAGAGTCGGACACGACTGGACTTTACGTCGAGGGAAACCTTTACCTTTTTCTTCTGATCCAGGAAGGACTATAATTGGTGCACAGCTTAAGCTGGGGAAAAGTCTATTTTAGCAGTGGCTTCAAATTACTGTTCCAGTGCAAGCATTTTGTCCAAGAGAATCCCCATCTAGAACAAATGCTGATACCAATGTTTTTGGAATGTCTTGATGTTTACAGATGGCCAGTACCTCCATCTTGTTAACATTTAATCTGAGCTATTTTTCTCCATCAGACCATGGCATGTGACAGTTGCCAGTGTTCTCCATATTCAGATCATTTTTCATCTTCTGTGAAGTAAATACAGATCCAGTGTTCACCTACATGTATCAAGTCCAAGATCAGCTGTGATGAGGTCTTGATTACCATGGAGGCCAGGAATTCCTGGGCCATTTTGAACACATGCACACCACTAAATGGATGGAAATTAAGGTATCAAAAACTTGGGAGATGCCAATACCATCCCTGGGACAACCTCTAGGAGGGTTGCAATCAGAGAGCAGGGAAGCTGGGACACCATCAGCAACCCTAGCCTGTCCCAGGAATTCAGCTCTCTATATAAAAATATGCATCCGGTTACCTCTGGTGTTAAAAAAATTGCTGGAAACGAAGGAGACTTGAAGTACTTGCTGATGAAGATCAAAGATTGTAGTCAGCAATACAGACTACACCTGAATGTGAAGAAGACGAAGATTCTCACAAATGGACCAATAAACAATGTCACAATAAATGGAGAAGAAATTGAAGTTGTCAATGATTTCAATCTACTCAGATCAACGACCAATGCCAAGGGAAGTAGTAATCAAGAAATCAAATGGCATATCACGCTGGGAAAATCTTCCATCAAAGACCTATCTAAAGTTTTCAGAAGTAAAGACGTCAGTTTAAAAACAAAGGTGTGTCTGACTCACGCCATGGTCTTCTCAATTGCCACATATGCCTGTGAAAGTTGGACATTAAAAAAGGAAGATAGAAGAAGAATTAATCCATTCTAATTGTGGTGTCGGCGAAGATTATTGAAAATACCATGGACTGCCAGAAGATCAAAGAAATCAGTTTTAGAAGTACAACCAGAATGTTCCCTAGAGGCGAAGATAACTAGGCTTAGACTCTCATACTTCGGGCACATCATCAGGAAAGACCGATCGCTTGAAAAGGACATCATGTTTGGTAAAGTCGAGGGCCAGCGGAAAAGAGGAAGACCTTCAGTACGATGGATTGAAACAATTACAGCAACAGTGGATGCAAACATTGGAACAGTCAGGCGTATGGCACAAGACTGAACAGCATTTCGTTCTGTTATACATAGGGTCGCCATGAGTCGTAAACAACTTGATGGCAACTAACAACATCAACAACCTCTGGTGTGACAAGTAGCATGGTGTGAATGATCAGAGGAACTCCTTCCTGTCCCTTGTGGCTTCTGAAAGACCTGAAACACAGGAGGGCAGAACTCACGCAGAGCAATATCCCCATTGCTGCCCAAGCACATAATATATGCCAGATGTGCACATTCATCCACCACTAAATTTTACATAGAAGTGGTCTTATTCCATAAAGATCTGGCATTTACCAGAAGCAGCCTGAGTCCAAGGCACCTGGCAATTTGGCCATCTGGGTCAATAGCCCAAAATGCTGCTTTGCAAGTAGGAGAATAGAAAAGCTGAAGTGCCTTGTTGCATAGTTTAACATGGGCAAATAACTGCTGTATTTTTGTTTGTTTGTTTGTTTGTTTTTCAGAAGATTAAGAAAGGAGAGGACGATATGTGCCAGATGTCACAGAAATCAGTACAGGAGCTTCCAAGTCATACTCCTTTACATATGTATTTATTTATTTATTTATAAATATCCCATATCTGTATTGGTTTGGGACAACATGTAATGAAATGTATAGCCTTTTCTGATTATAATAGTCTTGCCAAACTTCAGATAGATAGATTGAAGAAAGGCTGTTGTGCAAAGGGAAGGTGTGCTGATGAGGAATGAAAATACCTCCTAGGACCCTAAGATCCCACCCCTAGCACAAGAATCTGTTAAGTTTACCTATCAAGACCCGGAGAGCTTCACCTGATATTCCTGCCTGAATTAAGGCTTAAATGTAAACTTAAACCTGAACTACTCCTTTGAGCTTCTCTCTCTCAGGTTCTTCAGGTGAAACAAACTTTGAAGCAGAGGATAAAGGACATCAAGTATTAGGCAGATCTAGGCAAGGCTCCAGCCTTCCTGTCATCAGCAAATAAAAGGTAAAGGTTTCCCTTGACGTAAAGTCCAGTCGAATCCGACTCTAGGGGGCGGTGCTCATCTCCGTTTCTAAGCCTTAGAGCCGGCGTTGTCATAGACACTTCCGGGTCATGTGGCCAGCATGACTCACGGAACGCCGTTACCTTCCCGCCGAAGCGGTACCAATTAATCTACTCACATTTGCATGTTTTCGAACTGCTTGGTGTGCAGGAGCTGGGACGAGCAACGGGAGCTCACCCCGCCGCACGGTTTCGAACCGCCGACCTTCCGATCGACAGCAAATACTAGGTACATAATTACTCCAGGTCACTATCTTGCATAGTTAGAAATACCTCACCATAGGAAATCTTCTTCCTTTGGCCACTGTCATGCGCTTCCCTCTGCGGTTTTGGATAGTAAATACTAAAAAATAGCATTGGCTGAAAGACCTTGTCCCTGTGATTCTGAAGAGGTGGAAACCATGAAACATGCACTTCTTGTTGCTCCCTTTATGCATGTCTCTACATTCGAACTTGATTTATCCTCCTTTTGATCAGCAGCTATCCTGATTGCTCAGCTGTGATGGTTGCCCTTATTCCAATAAGACACAGACTCACTAGCCAGGCTAAGGATTTCTGGTTTATTGGGAATAGAATGCATACACAAAGAAAGACGGGAATGAGCACATGGCGTGCGAGGTAGCCGGTAAATACCCGTGGTGTGGACCTGGTCCTTCTCCACCCCCCATTGTCCCAAAGTCCTGATCTGGAGTCTTGATGGGCAATCAGGGTGCGATTCTGGAGTCTCGATGGGCGATCAGGGGGATTAGCGCTGATTACCTCTGTCCTCTTCCTGTGTCCGGCGCAGGTGTGTCCCCCGGGGTAATGCAGAGATGTCAGGGAGATAGGATGATGGCTTCTCGGGTCAGGGCAAAGGTATGGCTCCTTTGTCCTTTATTGGTATTTGTCTTTTAGTGCTTAAAGGATTATCACTGATTCCTTCCTCTTTCCTTCCCTTCTCCGGAAAGGCATGTTCCCTGTTGTGATGCATGTATGCATTGCAACAGGGAACATGACATACTGCCCCCCCCAAAAAAACTTCAAGGCACCGGTTTGGCAGGATACGCTTCATGGAAGCGTTTGACAAGCCGCTGCGCTGAGACATCCCGAGCATGCACCCACTCCGGGTGGGGGAAATGTCTCCAGCAGACCAGGTACTGGAGGGTGCCCCATAGCCTTCAGGAATCTAGAACCTCCTTGATTTCAAAATGCTGTTGTCCATCGATCATGATGGGAGGAGGCGGGGGGGGGGTTCGTTGTGCCACGTTGAGGAGGTAACCGGTTTCAGTAAGGCACAATGGAACACCGGGTGTATGCGTTTCAAGTTGTGTGGCAATTCTAACTTGAAAGTTACCGGGTTGATTATTTCCACTATTGGAAACGGGCCAATGAACTTGGGGGCTAACTTCTTTGAGGGCTGCGGAGACTTAATGAACTTAGTGGAGAGGTAGACCTTATCTCCCACTTTGAAGTCTGGCTGTGCAGCCCTGTGGTTGTCCGCATACCGCTTGTAGGTTGCTTGGGCTTCGGAGAGAGCCAGCTGAATGATTGGCCAGACGTTGGCTAGCTGCGCCGCCCAGTCATCTGGGGAACAAGGCGGGGCCTCTGGCTGTGGCAACTCCAGGATCAGAACGAAGTCTCGACCATAGACTACCCGGAAGGGGGTGTGACCCGTGCTCTGGTGCACTGCATTGTTATATGCCACCTCAGCAAAGGGGAGTAAGTCTACCCAATCATCTTGCTGGTAGCTTATGAAGGAGCACAAAAATTGCTCCAGGGTGGAGTTAAGGATCTCCGTAGAGCCATCCGTGTGGGGGTGCCAAGCAGTGGACAATGCCTGCTTGGTGCCAATTAACTTCAAAAATGCCTTCCAGAATTGAGAAGTAAATTGTGTACCCCTATCTGTGACCAAGCGGGAGGGGGTACTGTGTAATTTGTAAATGTGATTTAAAAAGAGGCGTGCCAGCTGTTGAGCGGAGGGAATGGAGGCACATGGGATAAAATGTGCCCGTTTCGAGAAGTAGTCTTTAACCACCCAGATGACCATTTTTCTCTGGCTGGGTGGCAAGTCTACGATAAAGTCCATTGAGATTTCCTCCCAAGGGCAGGAGGGGCTTGCCACCGGCTGCAATAGTCCCTGGGGCTTCCCCGCTTTTCGCTTGGCCATAGCACATGTAGGGCAAGCAGCGACATATTCTTTTACATCCCTCCTAAGTGTAGGCCACCAGAATTGTCGCCTTACCAGATGCAGCATTTTCACAAAACCAAAGTGCCCTGCCGTTTTGTCATCGTGAGAACGGCTCAGAACCTCTGCTCGCAATTGCTCCGGCACGTACAAGCTATTTTGTTTCCAAGCCAAATCGTTTGCAAAAGAAACATTGTGTTTATTTGCTTGCAACCATGTATCCGTTTTTAAGGCTTGTACGAACTGCTGTTGCAATTGCGATGAAACTGAGATGCGTCTCCCTCCCCTTGCGGGTGGTTGTGCCAGGGTGCACTGCGTTTCAGTTTGGCTGTGTGTGACAGCTTGGCAACCCAGCTGTGTGTCGGTCCACACAGTACCTACAATGTCTGATGCCTGACTGGCATCCTGGGGCCACCTAGAGAGAGTGTCCGCTAAGAGGTTCTTCCTTCCCGGAATGAACTTCAGCTTAAAATCAAAGCAGCTGAAAAACTGCACCCAGCGAACCTGCTTGGGGCTGAGGTGTTTCGGGGTGCTGAGTGCTTCCAGGTTTTTGTGGTCCGTCCAGACCTCAAAGGGGCAAGTGGCCCCTTCCAGGAGGTGTCGCCATGCCTCTAAGGCAGCTTTGACGGCAAAAGCCTCCTTCTCCCATACATGCCATCTCCGTTCTGTTTCTGAGAACTTGCGGGAGAGGTACGCGCAAGGCTTCAGCTGATCATTTAAATCCCGCTGAAGCAGGAGTGCCCCGATCGAGAAATCGGAGGCATCCACCTGGACTACAAAGGGCTTGGTGGGGTCGGGGTGTTGTAGAACCGGTTCGGCTGTGAACAGGCTTTTGAGGTAATCAAAAGCCCTTTGGCAGTCAGGAGTCCAGTTAAGGAGCGCTCCTGGGTTTCGTGCCTTGCGCGTGTCACGCAAACCCTTTGTGCGGAGTAAATTACTTAGAGGCAAAACAATTTCCGCTAGTCCCTTGATGAACCCCCTGTAAAAATTCGTAAATCCGAGGAAACTCTGTAGTTGCCTCCTAGTGCACGGGCGCTCCCATGCCAGGATGGCCTGGACTTTTCCAGGGTCCATTTCGATGCCCCTCTCAGAGATTCTGTAGCCCAGATAATCTATCTGCAATTTGTGAAACTTGCATTTAGAGAGCTTGGCAAAGAGCTCTGCTTTGCGGAGTTTCCTGAGCACCTGCTTAACCAAGCGTTCATGCTCCTCTTCAGTTTCAGAATATAACAGCACATTGTCTAAATACACGAGTACCCCCTTGAACAAGTGGTCGTGCAAGACCTTGTTAATTGCATAAATACCCCCGGTGCCCCTGCCAAACCAAACAGTAACACTTTGTATTGGAATGATCCCAGTGGGCAATTGAAAGCCGTCTTCCACTCATCCCCCTCCCAGATGCGGATGCAGAAATAGGCTTCTCGCAAGTCCACTTTGGAGAATATTTTCCCCTTTGCCAGATGTGCTAATATGTCTTTGATTAGGGGTAAAGGATATTTGTTGGATATGGAAGCCGCATTCAATCCACGGTAGTCCGTACAGAGTCTTAATGTCCCATCTTTTTTTTCTCTGAACAACAATGGGGCTCCAACTGGCGAGTTTGTGGGCTCGATGAAGCCTCATGCTAAATTCTTGTCCACAAACTCCTGCAATGCTGCCAGTTCTTTCTGGGTCATTGCGTAAATTTTGGGCTTTGGCAAAGGTGTGTTGGGGACCAGTTCTATCTCACAGTCCATCTTTCTGTGGGATGGGAGTTTGTCTGCTTCTTTTTCCCCGAACACATCTGCAAATTCAGCATACTTGTTTGGCAAGCCTTCCAGGGCCGCTGCCGCCAGATGTGTGGTTGTAGATGCTGCCCTCCCCACCGCAGCATGGGGAACTCAGTCCCCTGTGGGTGCTTGATAGAAGCCATCTGTAAACATGATTGTCCTGGTTTCCTAATTTATGTATGGGTTCCTTCGTACCAACCACGGGATGCCCAAGATGATTAAGGGTTGGCCCATCAGTGCCACGACAAATTTCAGTCTCTCCCGGTGGCTGCCTAGCTGCAGCGCCACTTCCTCGGTGAATTGGGTGACCGGGCCCCCTCCCGCTGCTGAACTGTCCAATTGTGTAAACACTATGTGGTGCTGAAGTGGACAGCATTGGAGCTTTAAATCGGCAACCAGGTCCGGGTGCATTAGGCACCTAGAACAGCCCGAGTCTATTAGGTCCCAGATTTCAATTGACTTCTCAATGGACTTTAGCTTAACTTTTACGTACAGGGTGGGACAGTTGGCACTCACCCAGAAGTTGCTGCGCCCATTCTCCTCCTCCACCTGCCCTCTGGTGCTTCTCAGGGCAGGTGGCTGGCGTTTCCCGCCGGTTCTTCCTCGTCGCTCTCCTCCTCTTCAATGGAGTAAGGTAGATCTTTTACTCCGATCTCTCCACTGGCTGCTGGCATCTTTTTGGGTGCTGTGGGTGGTTTGCCTGGTGTTTTTCCTGGCCTGTCAACTGCCTTTGTTTTCAGGCATGCTGCCGCTTTGTGGTCCTCTTTCCCGCATCGAAGGCACTGCCCCTTGGTGAACCGTTGCTCCCTCTCCTCTCTCTAGGGTTGGGGTGCTGGTCTCACCAGTCCTGCAGTGGTTCGGGGTCCCCTTGCCATCGCTGCTTGTTGCACCGTCCTCTTGGCTTGTAGGAAGGTTTCCTGGGCATTTTCCGCCTTACCGGCCAGCAGTATCCACTCGTGAAGAGTGTTTGGGTCATCTCTGCATAATGCCCACCTCAGCACGTTCAAGTTCAGGCCCTCTTTGAAACGTTCAATTAGGGTAGACTGCGACCAGTCCTCCACCTTTCCAGCCAGTGCTTGAAATTCCATGGCATAATCTGCCACAGATCGTTGCCCTTGGCTGATTCCCCTTAGGGATCTTTTCGCTCTCTCCTTTTCTAAAGGATCTCTGAAGTGCAGATCTAGTGCCCAAAGGAACTTGTTGCAGTTATCTAGCTCTGGGGCATCTGCCTGGCATAGCTGCACATACCAGTCAGCCGCCCTTCCCTTAAGTTTGTTCGCAATGGCATTAATTTTGCCCTTTTCCGAGCGGAAATATGGCCCAAATTCTTCCATGTAGTTCTTTGCGTTTGTCAGAAAGAAGGATAATTTTGTTGGGTCCCCGTCGAATTTGACCCCGAAGTCTTTCACTGCCGCTCCCGGTGGGCTCCAAACCACATCTGGTCGTCTGGGCATGCCTCGGGCTGCTGGGGTTCTCCGGTCTCGGTGTGGGGATTCCCTCAGCCGGACTCCGGGCGGCGTTGCCTCCGTCTCATGCCGGCTCCAGCCTCTTCCCAGCGGTCGCATCTCCAGGGTGGGAGGGGGGGAAGATGACCTCCTGGCGGGTTCTGCAAGGTAAACTCTGCCCGGCGCTGCCTCAGCCTCCTGCCATCTCCGTCCTCGCCCTGGCTGTCGCGTCTCAGGGATGGGAGGGGAGGGTGATGAGCTTCTGGTACCTGGTTCCAGCTCACCCCTTCCTCGGGATTCCCACTCGACTGACAATCTCAGGAGCAGCTGTTCGATCGACTCCAGCCTCGATTCCTCTATGCTATACAGCTCAGCTGTCTGGGAGCCTTCCTCGTCCTGTCTGCTCTGGCGCCTTCCCTCAGCTCCTGCGATCGTTGGGGACAGCTGGTCCCGCGGCTTCTTAGACGCCCTGAGCGTTCCAGGCAGGGATTCCGCCATCTCGTCCAGGGTGACCCACTCGCCCTGCGACTCTCTGGTGGCTTCAAGTGTCCTGCTCCTCCCGGTCTTCTCCTCCTCCAAGCTTGATCCCGAACCCTTCTGGACTTCTTGCCATCTGGGAGTAGGGTTCTTGCCGATCGCTCGTGCCGTGGAGTTGGGTGATCTGTCGCCGGTCCTCTGGTAGCCACCTCTTCGTGGGTTGAGTCTTTCCATCACCAGCTTGGGTCCCTCACAGATGAAATCTGGAATGGTGCTGGTGGAAAAAATTTTTTTTTCCGATTCCCGTCTTTATGTGATGGTTGCCCTTATTCCAATAAGACACAGACTCACTAGCCAGGCTAAGGATTTCCGGTTTATTGGGAATAGAATGCATACACAAAGAAAGACGGGAATGAGCACATGGCATGCGAGGTAGCCGGTAAATACCCATGGTGCAGACCTGGTCCTTCTCCACCCCCCATTGTCCCAAAGTCCTGATCTTGATGGGCGATCAGGGTGCGATTCTGGAGTCTCGATGGGCGATCAGGGGGATTAGCGCTGATTACCTCTGTCCTCTTCCTGTGTCCGGTGCAGGTGTGTCCCCCGGGGTAATGCAGAGATGTCAGGGAGACAGGACGATGGCTTCTCGGGTCAGGGCAAAGGTATGGCTCCTTTGTCCTTTATTGGTATTTGTCTTTTAGTGCTTAAAGGATTATCACTAATTCCTTCCTCTTTCCTTCCCTTCTCCGGAAAGGCATGTTCCCCATTGTGATGCATGTATGCATTGCAACGGGGGACATGACATCAGCTTATGCCCAGATGCTACCTAGAGATGAACTGCCATTTATTACAGCTCCCATGGCTTGGTTTTCCACTGCAGCATGTAAGATCCACCAGACCTTGACAGCTCAAACTCCTGTATTTTATGTAGTTTTAGATATTATCACATTTACAGTCTAGACTTAGCTTACCTTTCTTTGACTTTACTTATGAGCCTTAGTCAGGCTGCTTTATAGATGTATTTCGACTTTGGCAATGGATTTTTATCTACTGGTTTCTTAAGCTAGACTGTTACAGGTGGTTATACATCCCTAGGTGAGGATCTATAACCTTCTTGTACAGGTTTGAGGTTGTAATCAAGAATGACTGACAGATAGTCTTCTCCAGGTACCTCTAGCCAATAAGGCAGGGCAGCTGGCTGCCAGAGGAATAGTCCATTCACTGGTGGCACCTCAGACAACTCTTCCTTAGGGGTCGTTATTATTGTCTTTCTGGTACCAGCTGAAATATTTTTTTGTTTCACTGGTATTTATGTGGAACTTGAGGTTTATGCTGCTATTATTTCAGCCAATAGTATTTGGTGCTCTGGTTATTTATTGCCAATATTATACCAGAGGTCAGTTTTTTTATCTGTTGTGCTGCTCCCTAGATAGAATTTTATTTTTCAAAATATTTTACTATATAAAATATATAATAATATATTTTTCATAGTTGCTTTTTAAAAACCAATATGCTTTAATGCACTGACTTTTCCAAGAGAACTTCTGTTTTTGTATGGTATAAAGAAAATGAATCAGTCAATCAATCAAACAAATGCATATTTTCCTGAATTTATTGGAGTTAATGGTTTGAAGTCATGCACAAATACATAGGAGGAACTTTCTGGGCTTTTCCATCAAGTAAATCAGTTGCTGTTGGGTCAGATCAGCAAGTTAATTCCAGCCAGAAAAATGTTTAGTATGAAAGCAAGAGTAACAGTGAATGGCCCAACTAAGGAACCCTATCGGGGTTTTTTTTTTTTGGCATGGCTGTCATAACACCACTGTGTGTTCTTTTCCAGCACTCCTGAGAAACAGATTAGAATCAGAACTTCACAGATGTCCAGATTCAGAATGAAGAAATGATGTCCCATTTTTCTCTGCCCCAAGAAAATTACCCAGCTCTTCCTCAGAGTTTGGACTTTAGATAAATCTGTCCCACACTCCTAGTGGAGACTGTGTCTCTCCATGCACTTAGCTTACTTCTTTCATCATGTAATGGTAAAGCAGATGATATATCTGCAGTTGTAAAACAGTATCTTAGACAACAACCATGTCATGCTATTTTTTATTATTATTATTATTGGTCTACTTCAAGTCTCTGTCATGCCCCATTCTAAGGCATGCATGCCTCACAACGTGATCATGCCTTCCTGATGGAAGGGAGGGGTAGGAAGTATGCATAGGCTTATCCCCTCAAGAACAATTGCACAGATGGCTCGCCCAAGCCGGGGCAGCCATCAACATAATCACCGGCCCACCTCACAGGGCTCCAGGGCACACACCTGCGCCGGACACGGAAAGAGGACAATGGTGTTCGGCTGGTATCTGCCCTAATCGCCCATCAAGGCCATTGTCTCACCGGGATCACCCATCAAAAGGGCCGGGAACGGACGTACGGACACTGGAGGGCGGAAAGGGGCAAGGCCGACACACGTGTATATTAAGGGAATGAGCGCAACACGTGCTCATTACCGTCTTTCTCTTGTGTTCGTATTCTTTCCCAATAAACCGGATTTCCTTAGCCTGCCTAAGTTTGAGTCCGCGTCTCGTTGGGGAAAAGCTATGCATCACAGTCTCTTTGGGGAGAAAGGAGCAAAAATCAACCTTTTTCCCATTAATTAAAGGAAATGTACCAAACTCAGTCATCCCTAAATATCAATGTGCTCTAACTTGAACTCTTTCCTGTAAATCTGATAGGGATTATGGTTTTTTTTTTTTTTGGTAGATCAGACTTTTTCAAGCACATGCTCTCCAAATATGTTGGGGTTAACACTCCCAGAATTCTCAGCCAGCATGGCTGAAGACTACCAAGCTGAAGAAGACCAACTTAGATCTTCTAGAGATAAACAACTGGATTTTAATCTTTGCACTCTAATCCACAATATTGTTCTGAATCTGTTCCCTTACACTGCCTTGGGATGGCGGGTTCATTGAGTACATTTGTTTCTCTAATCCAGTTCCACCACTGACCTGAGGATTTTTGGCTCTTTACATATTTCTGCACACTTTTAACTTGCCAATATGGAAATGAAGCATAATTATTTCTACTGTGCCCTATGAGTAATGGTTGCATGTATGTTTTACCACAATGACCTTTTCAGTATGTTGCACTTTGATTTGCTGTCTGCTGTTTCTATTCAACAACATTGCCGTCTTCACCTACGGGGAGGAGTGTCGTGACAAGCCAATCAAATGACAGAATACTGAAAAGGTCAAAGCACTAGTAAAGCATGCTAATGAAATTCACTCACTTAAAGCAAAAGAGGACATTTAATAATTGCAGTGTTCAGAAGAAAGCTTTCAAACAGCATGATATATTAGACCTAGTGCTTGAAAACCTTAACCAAGTATCATCTTTTTATTTAAAATATTTTTACAGCAGGTTTCCACAGTTCAGACCCAAAGAATAGAACCATATTGTTTAACATTACAATAATCAAATATTGATAGATAGACAGACAGACATGCATATATGGAAACTATTCCTTTATGGAAAGAATCTGAGCAGGCAAAACTTCTTCACACTTCCTTAGGGATGCCTGAAGTTGGTTTGATCTGATTTTCACTTATTGCACCAATCAGCAATTAGTTAATTTCTGGCTTTCATGCTTTCCAAATATCCCTCAGCAATTCTTCACTCAAACATTTGAAACTTCTTTCTCCCTCCCTCCTTTCTCAATGCATATTTTGCAGGGAAAAGAGGCACTTAAAAGTTTGTATAATTTGTTGTTTAGTTTGTTTTAATGTGGAGACATATGAATAAACACATGCAAGAATGGCATGAGCTTCTTAAAAATACTGCAATGTCCATCTCCATAAATACTTAAGTCCTGGGCTATTACATTAAAGTCACTACTTCCTGAAGTTGATGTTCTCAACTGTATATGTGTGCAGGTGCAGGGATAGGGAGAGATACAAACATATGAACTTGCCTTCCACAGCATCAGATCATTGGTCCTTGCAATGCGGTTATGATTCCTTTGAATGATTGCAGTTCTCTGAGGCCTTGAGGAGGGGTCTTTTCGAGTAAATAAATATGCCAGGAGATAATCTGGGACTTTCTTCATCCAAAACAAACCCAAGCTATACCCACTGAACACCTTAGGTTCTGCCTACCCAAGAATGGTACAAGCAATCTATTTAGTCATATAATAAATGCTAATAAGTAATGATGTCAAATGCCAATCATCTTATTTTTGATAACATGGGGTGGTTTTTCTGCTTATAGTGATAATACACAGTTAATAAAGTGGAGGTCAGTATGAGTCAGTTTTTGTGGTTAATTACTTCCTAGTTCCTATTTAAAAATACAAGTACTGATTAAGATAACTTGTGAGCCAGCACCTGTAAATGCCTAAGCAAGCTATTAGAGAGGCCTACTTGAGTTCAGGGGCCTTGGTATTTGGAAGCTCAGATATTTGTCTTACTCCTTCAGCTTGCATAGCTAATAGTCAATGCTGGCTGGAGTATGATGGGTATTGATATTAAATACATCTGGAGGATATCAGATTATATAAAGTTATTAAGAAATTGTATTTCTATTTACCATCCTTATTTGTAATTAATACATGAGGTTGCATTTTAACAGATATACATACCTATCACACTATTCCCTTCCAGGATAAGCAGTCTTATGCAAAGCACAGAAAAGGAGCAAGAAATAGTAAGCTTATGAAATTAAAGCATGAGGCAAGAAAAGGAAAAATAGCTATCATTTTAACTGTGTAGAAAATTATGCTTCCCATTTTAATTAGGTGGAGACTTATAATATTTGTTCACAGATTTGGACAATTCTTGGATCTACTATACCAAACAGTTGGAAAGTGCCCCTAATTGTTATGGCAGCTATGTGAGTCTGTTTGTTTCTCCCTCTACTTCAAAGAGTCAAGAGCGATCTCTGAATTGATCTATGCAGGAGAGAGCTATAGATGTGGTAGTCTTGTTCAACATAGGGCAGTAGCTCAATGGGAGAACAGACTGTTCATTCCTGTTCGTGTTGCTGAGTTGGGTCAGGCATTTGGGGTGGTCTTTGGATGGCAAGAGAAGGAACTGGACGCAGGCGCAGGAAGGGAGAGGAGGAAAAACAGTGTCATAGATAAGCAGAAGAGAGAAACTGAGTTAGTGGTCCACTGAAGGAGATCTGTGTAAAGTTGCATGAACAAAGCCCTGGTCTCACACCATGGAAGGGGATGCCCAAAAGTAGAGCCCAAGAAAACGTAGTACAAGTTGCTGCGGCACATCAAATTAACCCTCTGTTTACTGGACAGAGGCTTTAGTTCTTTAAAAACAAGCTCTTCAATCTTGCCAATCTAAGCACCACGTGAACTAAAGGACAGAAATTGAATTTAGATAAATTCATCCTTTAAATAAGATGCAATTTCCTAGCAATGGGGGTAATTAAGCAGTAGAATCTATTGCCAATGAGATGGCTGACATACTTTATCTTTAGATCTTTATAATTAGATTACTCAGCTTTATGAAAGATGTATTCAGTCCATCTGGGCTGAATTCCACAGATTATTTATGCAGGGGGCTGAGCAAGGAAATGACCATCTAGAAACACAGAGATTGAAAACAATACAACTAGAAACACTGCTAAGATGAAGTATACTGCACAACGTTCGTTTACTTCTATGGCTCCAGAAACAAATGAATGGAGGATACAGTACAGAAAGGTCTCCTGGGTCATCCTCTTGGACAGGTAGTCAAAGAGACTGTACTGGTAAATCTTCCAAATAAAAGCATATCATGACACATTGCTAGTGTTCATTGTTATGCCACTGCCAACTTTATTTTGAATTTAATGCCTCCAAATGACTTAATAATTTTAGGCTATATATTAAATAGTTATTGTAGGGTATACTTCCTTTTGTTAATCTGATATGTTTTAGAAACAAGAATTCCTACCCTACTAAATCTGATTTAGTGAACACATTGGATCAGAAGAATATCCAACCAAAGGCTCTCTGTGAAGGTTTCACAATGCCAGCAACCTTTTCATTTAATAGGAATTACTTGGCATTAGGGCTTTGTAGAGCTTTGAATTTGATTCCACAAAGGTAATCTGGAGTGTGAATGTAGCAGTACCTGCAATTCTTTAAAGCAGCCACATCTTTTTCCAGGGCAGCCATGTTCTGTAGCACCTTTTTGGAACTGAATCCAAAATGCACAGCTTTCATACTTTGTTTTCTGGTGGAAAGAATTGTAGCTTTTTCTGCTTAACCAGGTCAGGTTTGATTGGAAGACGGAAGGACGGAAGGACGGAAGGAAGGAAGGAAAAGGCAGGCAGGCTATGAGAGGTGAAAGACAGTGAGAATTACCTGTAGGTGGTGACCTTTAACAAAACAGCAGATGGCATGATATGGATATTCTTAAATTGATGAGCTGGTTAATAGGGCTATACAAATCTTCAACAGAGTCACTTTCCCAGTGAACTTCTCAAAGCTGCTTTGTAAAGCTATGTGTCCCCTTCACATTGAGGAGTTAAGAGAAGAAGCCACATCCCTGGTTCAGCTTCACTTACCTTCACTCCAGCTTCTTTGAGCACTTGTAAGATCCTGAAGAGGCTTCCCACAAGAACTGAACTTATTTATTATTTATTTGTTTGTTTGTTTTCTATCCCATCTTTATTATCTTTATAAATAACTGAAGCGAACATACCTGATACTCCTTCCTCCTCCTCTTTTCCCCACAACAACAACCCTGTGAGGTCAGTTGGGCTGAGAGAGAGTGACTGGCCCAAGGTCACCCAGCCGGCTTTCATGCCTAAGGCAGGACTGGAACTCTCAGTCTCTTGCTTTCCAGCCCATTGCCTTAACCACTAGACCAAACTGCTTCACAAAAGCCTCTTCCAAGGCTTCTAGTCAGCTATTGGAAACATCTTCTTGTTTTTGTGAATGATGGAGGAGACTATGTGGAGGAGATAAGAGGCTGCAAGGATGCTGCAAGGCTATGCAAACTGCTTTGTTGGGGCCAAATGGGTTGCCTTTTTCCCCTGAGAAAGAGGATCACAACACTTTAGCAGTGCAAAGCTGTTCATCAAGGCAAATCAGGGCCATCTCACATAGACATATTGATTAATGTAAGGAATGTGATAAGAAACCCCATACTCAGAAATGATGTGAACTGTTCCAGCAACATTCCTTTCTCAGGATTATACACCATGCATTTTGTGACGTGGATGGTGCTCCATAAAAGCTTAGCAATAAAAAAATGGCTAGTCTTTAAGCTTCCATTTGTTAGGGCTATAGGAAGCTTTGATTCAGAGATTAGTTCAAAATAATTCGGTGTTTCAAATCAAATCAAATTTCTGAATTAGATCAACAATTTGAAAGCAATGGTTGAATCAGATCAGAGGCCTCTAAAGTGATTTGTTGATACAAAACACTGAACTCAGTTTGAATGTGATCTGAAATTAATCCGTGATATGGCTCAACAACTGGAATCAGATTGGAGCTGATTTGCATCCTCCCATGTCTAGAACTTCTCCTGCAAAAAGTTTACCCAGCTATTTCTCTGGAAAATAACACACTGGTGGAACACAGACATTGCATGCAAAACTTTCTAAGCTTAATTGCTGCGATTTCTAGAGAAGGCTGAGCAAGACTGCTGCCTGAAATCTTGCTGATAGCACAAAGCTCAACTGAGCTACAAGCATCAGTTATCTTTCTGCATAAGTAAGAGGCACCTTCCCATGTTCTTTTCTATTTATAACACTCATAAATGGTGCACATGAGGGAAAGTAGGACACACTTCCTCTTTAGACTATTGCACCTTCCTCGCTTCAATTCTTTTTTTCTTTTGTGTTTCTTACAAACATTCTCATATGTCAAAAGAATGTGTGAGGGGGACATGGAGCTACCTGGGATAGTCCCCCTCCCTTCCAACTGCACACCATAACCATGTCTCATGTTGCCAGCCACCTATGGTAAACATTATTCCACACCCTCTGCTTGCTGAACAGCATGGGAAAGGACTCACTTAACTGGTATTGTACACATCCAGGTCATCCCAATGGGAAGAGAGACCTGGATTGGGCTTTCAGTGCATGTGAGAAAAAGACACCTCAGGGCAGAGGGAAAATAATCCTGTATGAAAGAGGAGAAGGTTAGAGAGGGGATTTTAAATGTGCCTGAAGTTGAGTGATCTTGAGAGAAAATTTTATTGGTATTTGTGTGTCACCAGCCAGTTGGAACCCCTCGTTCTACCCAGCTGAGGAGCTTTTAGACCTTCTGCTCAAGGCTTCTCTCTTCTGCCAAGCTCTTAGAAACAAGAAAGGAAAAGTGCTTTTGATCTTCCGGTCTCAAGCCCAGGAATGCAGAACTTAATAAGCCTTGTGCCAGTCCTGAAACACAAAGAGCATCTAGGTATAACCTTGCATTTATTCATTCATTCATTCATTCATTCATTCATTTATTTATTTATTTATTTTTCACATTTCTATTACCGCCCATCTCCCCCCAAAAGGGGGACTCTGGGTGGTTTTTTTAGGGAAGGATTTGGTAATAAATTCCTTTCTAAAACCAATGAAGCCAAATCTATAGATATTCATTTGTTATTTATAGATCACACTCATAGAATTTCGAATAGAACAACTGAGTCAGCCTAGCTAAACTAGTTACGTATTACTTCCTTTAATATGCTCATAGTTTTCAGTGTAGGGAGGGTAGTTGGGGAGAGATCAAAAGGGCTTCTGCTTGGATGTTTGTAAACAGGTTGTTGTTGTTGTAGCTGCTGCTGTGTCCTTCCTTTTTCTTGCTTCAGTTCTGAGCACTTAACCTCAATTGTATAGACTGTGGGGTATGCAGGAGCCAGAGTCTTTGCAGGGACTGACTGTTGCTTTGCCCAGTCAAGGGCGGTGCTCCCCCAGTGTTATCCTGTGTCTAGCCAGCAAATCAGAAATTCTAACACCTCTTGATGGAATTACAAAGGTGCAGCCTCATTTCCACTGGTCCCACCTTTATACAGATGGGATTGCAAGGGAGAAGCTCTATAGCAATTCCATCTATTCAGCCCCTCCAGCATGAGGTCCAGTTGTCTGATACTATAAGGGACCTTGTTGTGCCATAAAAAACTAAGGGGTTGTCATACTATGATACTCTGAGTATATCTTCACACTCAGAATACTGAAGAGTTTTAAAACTTTGCAAGAAAGAGGAAATAAAAGAATCAGAAGTAAAGTTGACAAATAAGAAGATTGTCTCTTGAATGAAAACATTTGTAAAGATAAAACACAAGTCATATTTTGCTATCCGAGACAGATATTTCTCCATTTTAATAGGAACAAATATTTATCCAATGCATGTGTGGAACATACATTTCATGGTCCCAGCCAGAATTTAATTTGGTTTTCAAGTTTAGTGGTTGAAATCTTTCTTTTGGACCCTTTAAGATAAGTGTTTATGAGTGCATACATGAGATAGGCATGGAAAATAGAATAGGCAAGGGAAATTATTTTGAAAGCTTTGGAAGAGTAAAGAATTGCAGAAAAGAACCATGTAAATATGGATAATAAATATTCTTGCAATTGGAAAGAATTATTTAAACCTGTTCTCTGGCTACAAGAGCTGAGTTGTAAAAATCCAGACAAGCAAAAAGAGGTGTTAATATCATCTTGCTGCCATCGAATTGTCAACTGGATTTTTGCAACCCAGATCTGGTTGCCCTAGACTGCCTCCAATACAACATTTAAGACTCAAATATATTCATATGGGGAAACAGAAAGAAAATAAGTAATACAACTAGTAAATATATATTGCTGAAACGTAAACTAATAACTAAATATGTTGCAATAAAGTAAATTAGGTGGGCTTCTGGAAACTCTGTTTTCACGAGCGTGCTTTGATTTGCATGTAGAGTTAAATTTGCTGGAGTAATTTTACCATCTCATTTTCACATAGGGAGGCATGTGTGGGAAAGATCTCCCAAGGTGAGAATTTCAAAATTGTCATAGAAAAATACTAATTTTCAAGTGTTTGTCTGATGTTGTAACTTACAAGTTTTACACATCAATGCTGGTTGCTCCCATGTGAAAATGAAGTGATTGTAATTACTATGTGTGGACTGCACAACTTAGAAAGCAAATGTGAGAAGTGGGCCTCATGCTGTCTCCAGAACTGCTGTTCCTTAAGTTAGGTTTTTGGTTACTCGTCAGATCTCCAGAATCCTGTATGTTGTTCACTACTCTTCTTCCACTGATGGATAATTTTTGCAGCATCTTCTGGATCCTCTGATCCTGATTAACAATCTACTCAGATGAAGGTTATCAATGGGATTTTAGTCCCCTTCATTCCCTGATCCCTTTCAGGGAGCTGTCCTTCAGGATTTTGCTCATTTCCGTTCCACATCTACCCTAACAATCACTCAATTCCTGTTGGGCACTTTATTATTACTTGCACCCCACCTTTTCCTCTTTTAACTGCTTCCCAATGTATCCAGGCATGTCTGCATACACTGGGACATACATCCCTGCATGTCCAGCAGCTCTGGCTTGGCTCTACATTGCAGTAGGAACTTGGAAAAGTATGTTGTAGAGGTAACCTTTTATCCACCCCCATTGATTCCAATTTACAGCCTCTCTTGATTAAAAGCAAAGAAAAGGGAGTTTTTAAAAAAACATGGAAGAATAAAGAAGTTCTCTCTGTCTTCATATATGGGTTTGCAAATGTGCAAATTGCAAATGTTTGGGGGTTTTGCTCGTTTGTTTGTTTCTCACCCTTGGGTTCATTCTGGCCTGTTTCCATAGATCAACTTATGATTTTTTAAAAATCCCTTAAGAAGAATTGGATTTCCTTTCATAGTTATTTTTCCTAGGATACATATTTTCTGGACACTATAATGGACACTTTTTCCTAATAAATGCATTTTTGTGCACACATTTCCTTTATATAAGCTCTCTTGTTCACATTTTAAAATTAGGAAAAATGTAGATTTCAGCATATAAAATGCATTCCAGTGTGCATAATGGTTAGGAAAGTATGACTTGGGCCAAATTTGCATTTCAAATATGAACAAATATCTTTCTGCAATTCTTAATCCTCAAATGTCTCATATTTTTAGCATCCTTCCTGCTACACAGGAGCATCCACAGTGATGGCCACTGGCTTCAAAATAGTGAGTGTGAGCGGGCAAACAAAGCCCTGACCCTTTTTATGGGTGTGTAATGCACACAGCACACTTTAAAAAGGAATGGGACTTTAATCACCTGGCTGAATCTGCCATTCTGAAGCAAGGGACCATTGCTGTGGCCACCACATAGAGAACAGTGGGAAGTCTCCAGTATTTGGGGAAGGTGGGCAGATTTGAAATGCAGGGATCCTATTTGGGCACTCTACCAAAACAACTCTTTGTCTGGAGGCTTGATCACTCACGACATGGCTGCCATCATCAATTCTACAGCACTAATTTACCTGGATGCACTGTACCCCTTCCCCTAACCTCCCCTCCTATCCTAAATCTGCTTGCCTTTTTCCTTTTCCTGGACATGGGGATGGTCTTCCTATCCCCATGCCTAGAAGTTGTAGCTGTCTATCATTCTTATTTTTTAAGAAGGTAATGGGGACTTTTTGGGGCCCAGGGGCATTCTGGAGAAGGAAAATGTTCTGGATGCTGGTATTTTGTTTTGCATCATGCTGGAGGTCCCAGGAGTACAGGAAGTTTTCCTTTGAGGTTTGTTGATGTATGTGCATTTATCATGTGTCTTTTCTCTCCTTTGGGTAAAAATGGCTTTATCGTGCAATAGTCTTTTATCATTATGCTAATCTTGTGCCTCATTTCCTTTGTCTGGAAACAAAACTCATAATTTTTCCCTTTCCTATAATTATTGTTATCTTTTTTAATGGTTGTGCAAGCTGTTATTCCTCTATTAGAGAAAACATGATCAATTTACCATCCAGGAACAATTCAAATAGGAAGTCAGAAGTTGCAATTCTGTCTGTCTGTGGTAAATTCCAATGTACTCAATAGGAGTTACTTCAGAATAACATGTGTAGGATTGCGCTGTATAGTCTGAACAGATTATATATCTATTTATCTGTGGATAAAGGCAGAGGATTCACACCAACTAATCCTTAAGCTCCATGCATTAATCTATGCCTTTGTAAGAATAATGTACAAGGTCTGTACTGGGCAATACAATATATGGTAATACACATTGCTCAGGAAAGCTGTTTTATAGATATATATATATAGTGTAGTTCCCATGCACATTTTGCCAAGAGGTTCATAAAAGTAGAATTTTACCTATATGTGTGTCCATTATCTCTCTCTCTCTCTCTCTCTCTGTATATGTGTGTGTGTGTGTTTGTACTACACACACACACTCACACCCCTATACAGGACAGTATTTATCTGTGATCGATTCAGTTCTCTTCTTGTAAACATCACAAAGCTGACCTCACTGCAAAAATCTCAGTCATCTTAGCCTTAAGAAGTCAAAAGTGTAACTGTTACTAGGGCAAAGAAATAGAGATCCTCCCCCACCTTTTTTAAAGGATCTCTCTCTCCCTCTGTAGTGAGGAAGAAATCTACAAGAGGAAGGATTTAAAACCTCAATGTCCACCTTTTGCTCTTTATGTTAATGAAATGTTCATGACCCATATATTCCCCACGTACGTGCACCTTGTTCAGAAATACATACTGGATGGAATCCTCTCTGTGAAAAGAAGAGGCAGACTGAAGAGGCTATCCTTAAATGTAAGTCCTTCACTTAGTAAAGCAAAAGACTGATTCAGTAGTATTTCAAACCTCAAGAAAGGGGTTCAAGAGCCTAATGTCCCAAATAGAATGTTCCACATAAAAGCTCATGGCTGGCACTCCTATGGATGGATCGCACCGTCTCTGTTGTTGATTTGATACTGTCTATGAAGAAGAAACATTTGTCGTTGTAGAAGTCAAATGTGCTGTCTTCCATCACGCACCACATATAATCCTGCTGCAGGCACTCCACATTGTTAGTGTGTGTGCAGAGAAAGAATATTTCTTCCCTTTTTCTGTGTGGAGCATCTAAACAACACCACACACTGTATTTTCTGCATGGGCTGTGCCAGTCCAAGTCTCTGTGCAAGCCTCTGAATGGAGTATTGCCCACACATTTGTGTTTATTGGAAAGCATAAGAGTTACTTAGATGTGATGGAGTACAAATAGTGACATCTGAACTGGCATTTATCTACATGGGGGGAAAAGCTGGGATTATTGGTAACAGCCTATTTTCTACTGTAGCATTATTTAGCAATTAAAGCAAAGAATCCACTCACAGACTGTTTTCATTCTGCTCAGCTAGAACAGAAACTCATCTCAAATAAGCAATGCATCATTGTGTAGTATCTTTATCTTTATCTTGTATTGTTAGACTGACTGAATCTGCTTGTTGGGGTATATTTACAGGATATGGCTTTTCTGATGATGGATTTTTGCTGTAGGGAGTTCAGTAAAATAAAAATTGATGCTCATACCTTCGAGAAACTCACCCTTAATTTTTCTCCATTATTTTTCAGGGAGTGGGAATCATGTGAATGGGTTCACATAAATATCATTATTTACATTCCTTTGAAACTGGGTATTTGACATTATCTGCTCAGCAGGCAGCTGGGTACCAGAATCTATTTGCTGCATTTGCATCCTGTCTTTCCTCCCAAAATTCAAAGCGTCCCACGTTATCTTCAAAACACAATTTCTGTGAAGGAGGTTTGGCTGCAAGATTGTGACTTTCCCATGGCCATCCCATAGTATTTTATGAATGACTGGGAATTTGACATGAACCCAGGCCTTCCCTATATAAATCTAGGATTACTCAATATTTAGAATTGGCTTTTATGCCTAGTTTTCATAAGCCATTAGCAGCTGAAATAATAACACTTTTTCTATGCTTGAGCATATCAGCTTATAAATAAGAAGGCATATGGTGGCATGCTCCCACATCGTTGTCTTTCTGAAATTTAGGCTGAACTCTTTTTGCTGGTATGAAGTTCTGTGAGCAAGGAAGGTGGAAGAAATGTATAGGGAGCAATATCTGGAAGCTAAACTATCATCTCATTTGGTGGGAGAACTTGCCTCCAGTGCATTCTGTTTCCTTGGAATCTCTATTTATGGCATTCACTGTAAGAAAATTCACATGGTTGGTTGGTTTGCAGGAATGTATGCACAGGTGTCCCTGCCTCGCAGGAACAGGGTTGAGTGATATCTAACTTACTTATCTTCATCTTTACCCAGGTAGATCAAATGAAGTCATGCCAACAGAATTACATTGATATAATATTTAAATAATTGCTTTCAAATTATAAAGAGCAATTCAGACTTGCGTGCTCTTGGGCCATTCCTGGAGAAAATGCTCTGATATATTTGCTGCCCTTCCAGTTCATTTCCAACTGGTTAATAACGGCTAGCAATCTATAGACCTCCAATATCTGTGTGTCAGTTCCATAACAAATACTGCTACAAGGCAAGTTTATTGTGATATAATTAGTAATGATGCCACAAGGGTTGCTTGTTTGTAGATATAACTATGCTGATGTTCTTAAGCACCAGACATTAAATGTGCAGAAGTTAGACTCTGAAAGTGGTGGTAGATGGGAGGGGGAAATCCACAGTACTTTCCACTGTGGGTTTCATTTAAAAACTTTAAAAAAATAATGAGAAAGAAGAAGCAACCATGTAAGGACTACAGGTATTTGACTAACATAAGCCAGCTGTATTTGAGATTCCAATCTGTTTTCCTTGCTTTGGTCTGTGGAAGAGAGGCTTAGATTTTTATTTTATATTTTATGGCATTCAATTTATTCAATTCTTCTGGACAAATAAATAAATCTGAGCAAGTTTGCATCAGCAGTTCTAATTTGCCACAGAGGGAAACTACACACCTGAGAGATTCCTGTGCAACCAGCAAGCATTTCATTTCAAAATATGGAATGGAAGGAAGGGTGGTGCTGGGGAGAATAATTCTAAAGGGCCCAAGGAAGCACAAGAGGGATTTACATAGATCAGGTTTCTTTGTGCACATCAAGGCATCTGCTTTGACTATAGCTTGGATGTAGACAGCCAGTACACTTAGCTGCACACAGTCATATATATAAAATTCATTTGTCCTTACCCTGGTGGTAACTCTGATAAGGATGTAGAACCAAAGGCAAGCTGTGCTGTGTCTGAACTAAGTTAAGCCTACATCTTACTGAACTGAATGGAGGCAACACCAATTCTGCTGAGCCAGAATGGGAGTGGACCCATTGATCATGGGTGGAGAAGATGCTTTAGTCACAGCCTGCTCTAAGGAAGACTTTTCTTTGGGGCCTTGGAAAAGAACTACTAGTCTGAGCAGTCTATTTCACTCAGAAGTACCTGCTGTGACTGATGGCAGCAATACTTCCACTCATTGCAAGGGGGCCGGCAGCAGAGAGAACAATTCAAATCCTACCAAAGTGAATATAGGAGGTGGGCAAGCCACATTTGGGAGATGCTACCCTGACCCCATTACTTTGCAAGCCTAGTTATATTTAGCTGTTGAAATTTAGGAGGTCAATGAAGACACATTTATTCTGGCAGACTTGAGAGTTGCTGAGGCACTCTTTTTAGGAAAAGCTCATTTGTTTGTTTTTATGTGCTGTGATTTTATGAGTTGCTGTTTTATGTCTCAGTGCAATTGTTCCTTTATTACAGATTTTAATTTTGAAATTATTGTACTGTTCATTCTTTCCAATATACTGGATGGATAGATACATCACTTTGGAAACTTCCCTGTAAAGTGATCAGTGAGTACAGGGAGGAAATAAGTGATATGTAGAAGCATTTGGAAACTCAAAGGAGAAGCCGGGGACAACTTTATCAGAAGGGGGTTGCTTTCTATTGATGTGTGGGAGACCACAGAGTAAATTCTGCATACAGTGGTCCTAGAGATTCTAGAAGTACTGTTATATTGGCCTTGAGATTGTTTCAGAGCAGGTAATATAACCGTATATTGCAAGAAGATATTGGGTTCTCTGTCCAGAAGACTTAGAAAGCTAAATGAACCATGAGAGACTGAAAAAACAATTAAGCAACAATTTTAACCACCTCTTAGTGGCTGAAAGCCTTCCAAAGGCCAGAACATGGTGGTAGTAGTGGGAGTAGGCTAGTAGCAATCATCATCATCATCATCATCATCATCATCATCATCATCATCATCATCATCTAACTACCAGAATATAGTTCTTCTGTGACTGTAAAACACAAGTAAATAAATAAATCTGGGTTATTAATTACTGGAATGACAGGAAACCTAAAGGAGGCCTGCATAGAACTGTGTCCAGTATGTGTCACTGCTATGCTTGACAGCTAGTATTCTTACTTCTCCTTGGCCTTAAATATAGTGCTTCTCTTGTGGGGTGAGGAGTGGGGAGAGACTATCTGCGTCTGGGCCAGTGTCTCTTGCTACCCTCCTATGCTTTCTGAAACATCTGAGGTCCCAAGAGTAGGGATCTTTATCCCCATTACCATGGCAACTGGACTGCCCTGTCTCCCCGTGGCTCAAGCAGTTTGTTTGCTTTGCCTGTTTCCTTGGTGACAGATGCCTGGTTCCTGGTTCCCCTCTCAGTGGGCTGACATACTGATTGCTGGAGAGAAATTCTCCTATGGTTCCAGAAAATGTTTTCCTCCTCCAAAAACAGAGAAACAATTTCCACTAATTTTTTGAATGGGAGTAAATTTTCACCAAAATCTTCTGGAGGTGGGAGTGGTGTTACCATTCATCTTACCCATCTATTTCTCACCATTGGCTGCTTAATGGACTGTTGCTAACTCTGTCAGATAGTTGCACATTCTGGAAAGTCTTGAGATATTCCTGTGACATGATAGAGGTTGCACTTCCTGCCAGCTGCACCTCCCAGAACATTATCACAGCGGTGTGAGGCAAAGCCGGGTGATGTGATCCAAAGCTCCCAGAAAGTGTGGGCAGCAGCAAATTGCAGGGAGTGGCTTGTACCACACGGAGTCTTAGAGCTTAAGTCTTAAAGCTTAAAAAAATTGAAATGTTTTCAGAAGGGTTCTAGATTTGCTTATTTTTATTTGAGAACAAGAACTGGGGTAAGAATAAAAAATGAATGAAGAGAACAGAGGTTCTCCATATCAGTTGCTCACATTTGGAAAGAGATGGTTTCCTCGCTACATAGGCCAGAAAGAAATGGGTTGGATAGAGAATAGCCTTTCCAAATCTAATGCGCTCCAAATGTGTTGGAATGTATCTCCCAGAATTCCCATCAGCATGACAGCTGCTGAAGAGCATGGGGAAAATTATATGAACATTTTAAGCAGCAGTTCCTTTCCTTGGATGCCAACCAAGAGAGAAATTATAAATTGCTTTCACTTCCAAGGCAAAGCAAAGTAAAATTGTTATAAGGGATACAGATGCACATTGTAGCATTAACCCTAATGTGATGGACTTAACACAAGGTTAGAGGGGCAGCCTAATAGCATTGTAACTCTTTTGAGTTGTGTCAAATAAAACAGTAGTTCCTCAAAACTACAGAAATATTAAAGGAAATAAAAAATTTATTTTCCATTGTCACAGTGGAATGACACTACTACCAAGCCTTACAGAACTTATTGAAGAGGTGTAGTTACAGTTACACATCTTCAGTTTTCAATCCCAGCAGAAACTTTATTTCAGTGCACTGTGAACTTAGGTTATGCAGCTATAAGTACGTTAAATGCAATCCACAAATTGAGCCAGCAGAAAAGTATATCTGCATAAAAATAATATCTGCATAAACAACAAAATAAGAATATCTGCATAAAATTGGCTGCTCCAATGGCAGAACCCTATGTTGTCTCAATAATGACACTGGCTGCTGACCTTGTGTCAGCCCTTTGAGGTAGTCCAGAGAAGAAACCAAAGCCATGAGGACTAACACTACTTTTATTGTAAGGTTACAGTAACAGAATCTTGCACGTCTGAAAGCCCTTCTCCCCTCCCCTGCCTTTGCTTTCCAGAGAAGTAGGGAAGGTCCCTTCTAAGATGCTTTCTTCACCCCTGTCCCCCCTTTGGACTCAGATTTCATTTATCAAACATTGTCTAGGCTGCCTGTTTCCTCCTGTCTCCCAAGGTTATTCTCACAGCCCATCACACCTTACAGTTTTAGTACAGGAGAAGCTAAGGAAAGAGATTGTTGGATTCCCCTGCCTTCATTTCCCTTCCGGCTGAGCATTACCTGCCAGTAGGAAAAACAGACAACAATACATGTCCTTATAGTGTGTTAGGACCAAGCTGGGCAAGGATGCTTTGAATGATGTTTAGTCCAGTTGCCCAGCTAAAAGATTGCAGGTGTATAGGTACACCTTTGATCTGTCAATCAGGCTATTTCCAAACAAGGGGGTCTCTCCTGTTTCATCCTGCATCCATGCTCCATGCTGCAACCTGTCAGTTGGTCTGTTTTAGGACACTGGTTTAGGCTTTTTCAAAAGACTGCTAGAGCCATGTTTAGAAATAGCCTGAATGACAGGTCACAGAGAGGGAGGGAGAGAGGGAGGGGTCAATAATAAATGAGTTTCATCCTCAACTAGTGCTACAAGAGAATGATAGTGCTGGCAGTGAATGGCCAAGTCATGGAGGACTTGGAAGTAGCCCACGGTGTAGGCAAAGTGGCATAGGAATAGCTAAGGGGTCCCCTCCCAAGTAATAACAACAGTAAAACAATATGGCCATCCAAAATTCTTGTCAGGAGAAGCAGTGGGAAACCTTAATGGTGACAAAACCAGAAATGGCAGAACCCTTTCCCAGTTTAAATTTATCTTCTGTGCAGCTCAGAATTAGCATGTCTTAAGAGTCCTGTTTTTAAAGCACTCAAAAGAGTGCTAAACTCATGTTTCTAATGAGCCCACATAAGATTTCATTCCGACTTCCATAAGCCTTGGATAGTGCCAGTCAGGAATTATGTGAGCAGATTCAGAGGACTTTAAAGACTAACATTCAGTTGAAACCAGAACTTCTCCTCCTAGGACTGATGGATAAACAGTTAGAAAAGAGTCATGGCACACAGTTTTTATATATGATAACTGCAGCGAGATTATTGTAGCACAAAGATGGAAAGATTTGGCAATACCTACAACAGAGGAATGGTTGGTGAAGATGACAGAACTTGCTGAAATGGCTAAATTGACTTGTTTGATTAGAGAAAAGACAATATCTACATTCACTGGTGAGTGGAAACCCCTTATGGACTTTTTGCGTAAAAAAGAAAAAAAATGAACTTATGATTTATGGTTTTGATGATCAGACAGGATAGGTTATAGAAAGAAGAGAGTCATGATATAACTTTAGAGAGAGAAGTTAAACTTTAATTGTACTTATAATTGCTGTAAAGAAGATTGGAAGCCACTTCTTTATATCTTTCTTCTTTTTTTCTACTTTTCTTCTACTTTTTGCACTTTTAGCTTTTTCTCTTATTTCTCCCTTTCTCTTTCTTCTTTTGTCTTTCTTCTTTCGTTCTCTTTTAGTTTGTATTAGTTCTTACTATTGTAAAAAAATTCAATAAAATTCTATGTATGTATGGAATTACGTGAGCAGATGCATCTGTGAAAGTCAGGTATTCAATCTCTTCTACAGCTCAAAAAAATAATCTTGGAGGGCAGTGCCCAGCAACCTGAAGAGAAGTGGTATGCTGCAAGCAGCTTAAAATGGTAAATTGGACAGATCCCACCCTGTCAGCAACATCAAAGTGTCATTGATGAAATGTGCTAGATTATTCCATGGCAAAAATTGGGTTGCGAAAAGAAGAGAAACGCTTCATTAAAATGGGAGCAAAGAAGATGACTTTAAGCTGCCTTAGCTGTGGGCTGGAGATGAGACAAAGACAATGTCATGAAAGATGGCCTATTAAAATGTGTATTGCACATATTCATGCTCCAGACAGAGGGCTACAAAATTGCACATCTGTCTCATTTTAGGAAGTTTTCTTCTCTCGTAGCTGTACCAATTATCAACAGTTACATAATTTGCATCAGTTTGGGAATTCAGTCCTTGAGCCAAACTACTTCTCAAACAAGTCCTGGATGAGGACTCCTGGGAAGAAGCTTGGTTTGATATGCTCATTATATTATACATTTATTGAACTGCCAGTTCCACTCAGTGGGTAAAATCATGACCTGTTGGAATCCATCACAGACATAAAATCTTTACACAGACTAAATTCAGAGCATTTCTGGGTGTGCTTAAGGCCCTAGGCAAACATCTTTTCATTGCTGTGTCAAAAAAGCAAGAAGCAGCAGGTACAGAACTGCTGATCCATCTACTTAATTATAACTTATTAGGATTGTACATGTTCCCTGGATATTTCAGCCCAAATATTACTTCAGTGATGCAAATAGGTCCAGTGGTGGTATTACCTGGGACTATTTTATATACCTGTGCACCACTCAAAGTGGAAAAGACGAGCCCCGATGCCAACTGCAGGGCTTGGGGAAGGGGAGTGTCTTTTCGTGAATCCCCTCCCTGTGCACAGCACCTTTCCTCTCCTGATGCCATTATTTATTTGTTTTCCCTTTTATTTTGGGCCCAATCTATAAAGCTGTGCAGGGGAATGGGCAAGAAGAATGGAGGCTGCTGGCTAGGGAATTTTGGGAGTTGAGGTCCACATATCTTAATGTTGCCAAGGTTGAGAGACACTGAGTCTAACCAGTCGTTTGCTGAGAGGAGATATATAAGCAGGCAGTCTCATTGCAGTGGAAGAGCAGCAAGAAGGGGGGGGGCAGATAATGGAGTTGGCACTGGGCCCCAAATGGTGCTTGGAAGACATCCAACAGTGCTAATTCCTGACAGCAGCACAGATTGGGTAGCACAGAGCTGTTTGTGCTGCAGCAAATGCACCTGCTGGATTTCAGTCTGCATCCAGATTCCAGTATAGATTCTGATTTATGGAGCAGTCCCAGGAAAGTTGTTCTCTCATCCTTGTTTCTCCTCTTTATAATGGAAGTGTTAAGGCCATGTCTCACAGCTCCTATATGGATAGTGCTGTATAAATGATCACTGCTTTTACAAAGCTACTTAAGCTGAACTTCTAAAAAAAATCTGATTTCACAAAGCTAAACAAAATGAGAATGCCTGTAAATTTTATTTATTTATTTATACATATATACATACATACATACTTCAAGTCAGTGTTGGCTCCTGGCGACTGCCTGGACAAAATCCTTGCAGTTTTCTTGGCAAGGTATTTCAGCAGTGGCTTGCCATTGCTGGCTTCTGAGGGCTGAGAGTGAGTGACTGGCCCAAAGTCTGTAACCAGCTCGATGCTAGTCTCTGCTTACCTCTATAAAATATTTCCTGTAACTAGATTTCTTTTCTGTTATAGAATCTGTTTCATTAATACTTTTCAGGTTTGGTTCCCACTCTCAGGAATGTTCACAAGCACACAAAGAAGGCTTCAACATCTAATAGCTATTGCTTTTTACTGCTGAATATACCATACATGGAATCGGCCAACCAGAAAAGGAACTTTTTACTGCTGAATATACCATACATGGAATCGGCCAACCAGAAAAGGAACTTTTTACTGCTGAATGGAACATACATGGAACATAAAACTAATGATTTATGACATTATTTCACACCACTCTGGTGTGTGTGTGTGTGCGTGCGTGAGTGTGCGTATATGTGTGTGTGCATCCCCTGTTAGGTTACAGTATATACTGTGTATTGTCATTGTGCACTTCAATGATGTAAGTGCACAGGAATTCATAATTTATTTATTTTTTTCAATTTAGCAAAGACATTTACCCCAGTTTGTAATGATAGAGGCTTAACATGGTGAGTTAAGAGATAATCTTGTCAATCATTAGGTCCTTCTCTGTCTAACCAAAATAATAAACCTTTCCCATTTCTCAGGTCATCTGATGTTCTTCCTTAGATCTCCTCGCTAACTTTGCTTTCCCCAAGCTCCTTCAAAACCTTTCAGAGCTATAGCTTATTCTCTCCACTTCTATATATTTATGTAGAAAAGGAAAGGCTAAAAAGCTCTAGGTCTGCTGCAAAGAGAAAGTGGTGAAATGATAATGGGTGATGGTGAAAAGCCAAAATGTCTTAACTCATATTTTATGTTAGTCTCCATTGTTGTGCCACTATTGGGAGAAGGGAGCAACAGCTCAAGATGGACAAGATGAAGGTAAAAGAGCACTTAGCTAATTGAAATACTGAAGTCTCCAGGCCTTATTGATTGATTGATTGATTGATTGATTGATTGAATGTACTGTATATAGCCACCCATCTCAATACATGACTCTAGAATTACATCCTAGGGTATTGAAAGAAATAGTGGATGTGTTCACAGAACTGCTCACTGTAACATCTGAGAAATTGTGAAGAACTAGTGAGGGTCCCACAAGACTAGAGAACAAAATATTATCCCAGTCTTCTGAAAAAGAAAGAATCAGGAAATGAGAAATTGCAGAACAGTCTGCTTGATGCCTATATAAAGCAAGGTTCTCAAGCAAATTATTAAACTATATAATTTTGAGCACTTGGATAGGAAGGCAACACTTAACAGGAAACAAACAAGTAATGCCAGATTAACTTTATATCCTTTTTGACAAGGTTTCTAGTTTAATAGATTAAGGGGATGTTTGGACATTGTCAAATGCTTTTCTGAGATCAAAGTAGACAAAGCCTTTCATCACATCCTCATTAATAAAATGGTAAAATATGGGCTAGATGATCCAACCATTAGATGAATTCATAACTAGCTGAATGATTGTACTCAAAAAGGATGCATAAATGGGCTTCACATCAACTTGACACCCACAGTTCTGTCCTAAACTTTGTGTTATTCAATGTTTTCATTAATGACATGGATGCATAGGTGTCTGTTCATAGCCATGATGATGCCAAAATGGTTGGGCTGGATGACTTTTAAGATCCTTTTTGACTGTTATTTTAATCTTACCTGTGAACTTTCTTCCTCCACCTTCACTACTGCATATAAAACCATAAAAACAGCCCTACTATCACACCAGAGGCCTATAGTCTAGCATCCTGTGTTACTTACTGGTCAACCAGTGCACCCAGGAAGTTCACAAGCAGGACAGAATGGCAATGGTAATCTTCCACTGTTGCTCCCCAGCAGCTGGTATTTTGTGTAAATGACAATGATCTAAAGCCATCAAGATTAGTTGCCTTCTCTTCTATTAATTTGTCCCCTTCTAAAAACCATCTACCATCATTATATCAGATAATACATTTTGTAATTTAATTATCTGTTGTGTAAAATACTTCCTTTTATTGCTACTCAGATTCAGAATTATTCCAATTCACACTAGCCTGTCATGAGTAAGGATGGCGAGCAGGGGGCTCCCATCCAGGCTGTAAAGCGCATGCGTAGTACTGAGGAATTAGGTAGCCATTCAAAGAGACACAGATCAGGTCCGCCTTAGGCTTTGGGGTTTATATGTCTGGGTTTTCCCCACGCTTCTTCAGTTTGTTAGGATTTTCTGTCATGTAGCAGTAATAAAACACTAGAGACCTATTCCTTGTCTCAGCATGGTTCCTGGCTGTTAGGACATAGCCAAAGGGCTCTGCCCTTTCTCTCTTCCTATCCTATATGCTTGGAGAATCCGCAGGAAGACATCTCTTTTACTTTCTTCAAAGCCCTGTTCACCAGTTTGTGAAGACTTCAGCACATCCTCATAGTCCTGTTGCCCTAGTGTAACTGAGCTCAAAATTAAGGCTAAACATTAAGGCTCAAGGTTCAAAAGTATCTTTATGGACTTGAACATTGGTCCTTTCCCAACAAATGCAGTTCACTGGCAAGAAAAATAGGGTTCTGCACTTAGGTAGAAAAAAAAATCAAAGGTATAGGTGGTGATAGTACATACTTCAACAGTAGTACTTGTGAGAATGATCTGGGTGTCCTGGTAGACCACAGATTAAGCTTGAGCCAGCAGTGTGCTTCAGCTGTCAAACAGAAATGCAATCTTGGGTTGCATTAACAGAGATATAAAGTCAAGATCACAGGAAGTTATATTCCCACTCTACACTGCACTGATCAGACTGTACCTGGAATATTACATCCTGTTTTGGTCGCCACAATACAAGAAGTGCCTTCTCTGTTCCAGAGCCTGCCCTCTGGAGCACCTCTATTACTCTGTCCCCAGCCCAACAGTCTTGGGTCACATGTTATTTTTAATTTGGAAGCAATGACCACACAATATGAGTATTTAAGGCTTTATTCCAAGTTAGTATAAGAAGATCGCATAATAATACAACATGAGACAGCAATTTAAATATATATATACAGGAATACTAAAGAATATAATATAATCCAAGGCAGCAATAAAAGAATATTCAGAGAAAGACCTTACACCCCTTCTGTCAGTCAGGGAACCCCAGAGAGATGAGGTGGGCAGACCTTGTCAAAGCCAGAGAACATGCAGCACCCCTCCAGTTAGGTCTGCATTGAAGTTCCATCCCTTGGAGGTTTCTGAAATAGGTTCTGAACCATAATTAAGCACACCTGTTTTTCAATGGTCTCATCTCACTGGATTTTATCAAGGATAAGGAGGACAAGTCTATCTTACCTTGAATTGCTTTGTCCTCCTGCCAAGAATGAGACCATCAAGGCTAATGAGTCTTTCTTTATACCAGATGGCTGGTATAACTTGGAGACAATCTCCAAGTTAAGGAGTATCTGTTTCTTGAGGTTAATTGGATTGAAGATGAGAAAGATCCTTCTACTTACACAGGTGTCTCATCAAGGACAAGACAGGCTAAAGTATAACCCAAGTATGACCTTTTAGTGCCTAAAATAAATGCTTGCTTAATTCTGCAGTTCAGTACTAAACTATTACATGAAAATATAAAATCATAAAGAGTTCTGTATACCACGCACCTAATGGAAAGAGGTACATACTGTTGGCAGAGTGCTAGAAAAGCATTCGGCCCAGGAGAGATCAGAAAAGTCACACACCAGGCATTTCTATAAGAATAATTTTATTTACAGAAAGCAAACATATTTACAAGCTTCTGCATTCTTACAGGCTCTCAGTGAGAGCTGCTTAACTCTCTACATGCCTACACAGAAGGGAAACTGAAACTAAAACAAGTTCAGGCAAGTTCCTCTCTTAGGCAATGCAACCATTAACACGTGAAAAGGGGACAATTAAATTCAACCTCTTCACCCGGCCAAAATGATTAGTTACCATAGTAACCTTAATCTGTAGTAGAAAACATATTAACACTCCCCTTTTTATACTACAGAATAAGATGCAAACCAATTTTCATTGACAACTCTGTATGTCTTTCCATTCACAATATTTGAAAAGTATTTCCCCTTTGGTTTAACAGAAAGCTACCATCCTTCTTCCTGTGTATTTCCAAACCTAGGTAATTTGTTACAGTTCCAAGGCTTTTTAATGTGAAATGGCTTTTCATGCAGGCTTCAAAATCAAGCCTTTGTTTTTCTGTTGGTGTGAACAGCAGCAAATCACCAACATAAATGCACAGATACATACAGCCTTGTTTGACTTTCTTCATATATACACATGGATCTGCTTTTCCTTTTTCAAAACCAAAATTCTTCAGTTTTTCCATCTAATTTTTGGTTCCAGGATCTAGCAGCTTGTTTTAACCCATAGATTGACTTCTGCAGTTCACAGACTAGATTCTCCCCTTTTTCATAGCCAGGGGGTTGCTGCATGTATAATTTGTGGTCTAAATCACCATAGAGAAATGCAGTTTGAATGTCATAGTGGTGAACTGACATTTCTTTGAGTGCAGCAATTTTTAACAGTAATCTAATTGATTCACCTTTAGTAACTGGTGCAAAAGTCTTGTCAAAGTCTAAATCTTTCCTTTGAGTGAACCCTTTTGCAACCAACCTTGCTTTATATTTTTGGATTTTGCCATCAGCATCCCTTTTCAGTTTGAAAACCCACCTACAACCTAGACAGCATTCATCGGGAGGTAGATTTACCAGTTTCCATGTTTTATTTTCTTTCAAGGATGCTAACTCCTGTTGCATGGCAGAATACCAATTTTGTGCAATCTCAGGTGGTAAAGCATTCACTTGTTCTAAAGACTCAGGTTCTGTGAATATGTGAAAAGCCTTTACTGTTTCAGCCTTAAACTTTATGGAGGAATGCCTTTATTACTCCTCTGAGATCTGCGAGGTAATACAGGACTTAAATTTTGACTCCTATCACTTTCCTGAGAAGCATCTGTCTCATCAGACAGATCTTCAGTTTGCTTTTCTGGTTTAATGTCCTCATCAGGCAAAAGATCACTATCAGCAAGTCCTTGCTGTTCTCTTGTGGTGGTCAGATCAACTGGAGAGTTAGAATTTAATCTCCCCCAGTTTTGCTCAGCAAAAGACGTGCTTTTGCTAATTATCAGTTTCTCTCCCACTATGAACCTGTAGCTCCTCTGGCTTTGTTCATAGCCAACAAAGATGGCTTTTTTGTTGTGGGGCCTCCTTTCCTTCTCTGTTGTTTTGGAATATGAACCCAAGCAGTGCTACCAGACACTCTAAGATGGTTTACCTTTGGTTTCACACCATAAAACAAATGGAATGGAGTGTCCTGAATCACAGAGTTATACAATCTGTTTTGTACATAACGGGCAGTAGATATTGCCTCTCCCCAATACTTAAAAGGTAAATGGGAATCTTTAAGCATGCATAACATGCCATTTTGCAAGGTTCTGCCCCTTCTTTCAGCAACACCATTTTGCTGAGGGGTATAAGGGTTAGAAAGAATTTGTTCTATCCCCTTTTCGACTAGGAACCTTTTGAATTTGTGAGAAAGGTATTCTCCTCCTCTATCACATTGGAGTGCAGATACAGGCCTAGGGAATTTTCCATTTGCCCATGTCACAAACCCTTTAAATTTCTCAAATGCCTCATCTTTATGTTTTAAGACGTAGATAAATGTGTATCTTGAGAAATCATCAATGACGGTCATTGCATACCTTGCTTGTCCAAGACTTGGAGCAAGAGGACCAATAATGTCAGAGTGTACAATTTCCAAAGGTCTAGTTGTAACTCTGTCACTGTGCTTACTCACAGGAGCTTTTAGTGTTTTGCATTCTTTGCAAACTACACAGTCTAAGTATTTGTCACAGGGTTTTATCTTTAGGTCAGCACACAGCTGTGGCATTTGTGCTATATACTTGAAATTAGCATGACCAAATCTCCTGTGCATCAGGTGTACACATTGGTCATGATATGGCGTGTTGCCAACTGCAGCCTGCAGCCTTGCAGCTTGGCTTCCTTGCATTTTGCACAATGTACAAGGAGTCTTTTAATATACCAGTAGCACACAATTTCCCATGTTTATGTATCTCACAACCATTTTTCTTGAATGTTATGACATACCCTGTTGCAGCCAATTGTGCCACAGATAAAAGGTTTGATTGTAAATTTGGCACATACAACACACCTTTTACAGTTTCTCCCAAGCAGGATAAATACAAGTCACCTTGTCCCATAATTTTGGTCACAGACCCATCAGCCAAAGATACACTTTGTCTTTCAGTTTTAGACAGTGACACAAAAGAGCTTTTACAATTACATAAATGACAATTGGCCCCAGAATCTAACACCCATACATCAGAATTACCCTTCTCAACCTGTGCAGTTTGGGTTGTCTGAAGAGCCTTCTTCTGTGTTGCCCTTGTGTTCTTCTTCTCTGTCTTTCTACTCTTGGTCTCAAGGCACAGTCTTTCTGCAAATGTCCAGCTGAACCATAGGTGAAGCATCGCTGGCTGTTCTGTGGCCTCAGCTTCCTTTCCCTTCTTTTCCCTTGTTTCCTGGTACTGCAGCTTTCCAGAAGAGATTGTGGGGGGGAGAATCTTTCCTCTCTCCTCCCGTTCAGCAAGTAGGCGCTGTGTTACATACGATGGCGTGAGGTCTGTTTCAGGCATAGCCTCTAGGGTACAAATCAGCATGTCCCACATTTCATTCAATGAGGACAGCAGGATATATGATTTTGTGAGAGGTGTAAATTCCATTCCTTTCTCCTGCAACTCAACAAACAGCTGCTGAATATGATGCAGGTGCTTAGGAAGGCTATCTCCTTCTGCAAGGTAGGCTTTGTACAGCTTTCTTGTCAGGGTAACTTTACTCCCTGCTGTTGCCTTTACATACAAGTCTCTCAAAGCATCCCAAAGTTGCTTTGCAGACTGCATACCTCACACGTGGACTAGCTGATTGTCCTCAACTCCCAGGATAATGGTGGCTCTAGCCCGCTCATCCTGTCTCAGCCATTCAGCATTGGGATTTGGGGGGGAGGGGTTGCTGTCCTAACAGTCAGGAATCACGCTGAGACGAGGAGTAGGTCTCTAGTGTTTATTACTGCTACATAAGACAGAAAATCCTAACAAACTGAAGAAGTGTGGGAAAACCCAGACAGATAAACCCCAAAAGTTAAGGCGGGTCTGATCTGTGTCTCTTTGAATGGCTGCTTAATTCCTCAGTACTACGCATGCGTTTTCCCCCCTGGATAGAGGCCCCCTCCTGCTCACCATCAGTACTCATGACAGTTGCCCACCAATTGGCAGCCAAAGATTCTCTCTGCGAAGATACATCTCCATCTTCAGGGCCCAATTCAAATAGTTGGTCTCTGACAGGCGCTCCAGAGGCATCGCTGAGGGCTGGGAGGTAGCCATGGCTTCTTCTTTCTTTTGCAAGTCACCTCAGCTGGCTTCTTTGTCCTGTAGACCTGCAGTTGCTGGAAAATCTCCAGGCGGCTCCAAAGAAAATCTTCACAGGTCTTTGCTACCTGCCTTTAAATTGTGCATGAGGTGTGGAGCTGATCTCTATTCTCTCTGGGTTTTACTGGGCTTACTGGGTTTACTGGGCTGCTTACTGGGCCCATAACCTGTTGGCAGAGTGCTAGGAAAGCATTTGGCCCAGGAGAGATCAGAAAAGTCACACACCAGGCATTTCTATAAGAATAATTTTATTTACAGAAAGCAAACATATTTACAAGCTTCTGCATTCTTACAGGCTCTCAGTGAGAGCTGCTTAACTCTCTACATGCCTACACAGAAGGGAAACTGAAACTAAAACAAGTTCATGCAAGTTCCTCCCTTAGGCAATGCAACCATTAACACGTGAAAAGGGGACAATTAAATTCAACCTCTTCACCCAGCCAAAATGATTAGTTACCATAGTAACCTTAATCTGTAGTAGAAAACATATTAACACATACCACTACTCATTTTTTTCTCACCAATCTTCCAGTAAAACTACCAGCCTTACAGCACCATACCCCCTGAGAATCATCAACCCCCCAACCTTGCTAGCATTTCAGAAGTCCTTGAAGACTTGAATGTTCTCTCAGACATGAGGCTTGGAGGTTGGTTGAGTTGTCATTTTCTTATGCTTATGATTGGAGTTCTGTTTGTCTTCAGCCATTGCTTTTTCTTATTTTTCTGACTGTGTTCTGCTTTGCTTGGTTTTAACCCTCTATATGCTACCCAGGATCACAATTATGAGATGGGCAGTTATATAGATTAATATAATTATAAATAAATAAGTAGATTGAACAACTGGAAAGAGTGCAGAGAAGAGCAACAAAGATGGTGAAATTGTTGGAATGTAAATCCTATGAAGAACGGTTTAAAGAACTGGGCATATTTAGCCTAAAGAGAAGGCTAAGGGGAGATATGATAGCAGCCTTCCAGTACTTGAAGGATTGTCATGGGAAAGAGAGTGTGGATTCATAGTTTCTGATGGTAGGACAAAAACCAATGGGTGGAAGCTTTACAGCAAAAGATCCAGGCTCAAAATAAGAAGTAATTTCCTGACTGTGATTGCTACTAAGCAGTGGAATAGCTTATTTCCTGGAGTCACTGGAGGTTTTCAAACAAAGGTTGGGCAGCCATTTGTCTGGGATGCTCTGGGGGTTCCTGTTCTGGGCAAGGGATTGGACTAGAAGATTTCCAAGGTCCCTTCCAACCCTATGATACTTTAGATTCTTTGATTCTATTGGTATGGAAATGATTTGCCATTGCATCCTTCTGGGATGATTTTGGTTGGGTTTCTTTTGGGGATGGTGGGTTTTGGTTGTCAATCTAGCCTATTTCCTTGTAGTTTCCTGACCAGCACCCACTTTACTTAACTTCCCTCCAAACAAAGCCTTGCGCTGTCACCTGCTGAGATGTACTGTATGTCCTATAGACATGTACGCTTATTTGTGTCAACTGTGTCCTGCTTTCATCTTCATGAGAGTTGAAGATAGAACTGATGAGCATATGGAGGTCAGGGGTTGAATTACCAGCACCAATCTTCCTCTCTCTGAAAATATCTGATGAACCTTAGGACCATCAGATATATGAGAACAAAGACCATAGCTCAAGAAAGGAATTGTTTTCAGGTTTTTATCCTTTGATGCCCCACATATACCCTCAAAGTAGATACAATTCTGTTCAATATCTCTGAACAGCAAAACATATTTTGCTGCCAACTCAGAAGTATTTTCTCCTTATGGGTGATAATGTGAACCAGATTATTGCTTCATGACTTATTGTTTTGCATATTCATGATCCCCCTCCCCTCATTTGTAAGTGAGGGGGAAAAACTAGCAGCAGCTATTTGAAGACAGAACATGGGTTATCCAATGAAGGGTTCGGGCACACAAGAATTAGCCTTGAATACACCTTGCTTGATCAGTCTGAAAGGTCCCAGTGATTTGATTATGTGATATGGAAGCACCACACTTTGGAAGGAACAGCTGCCATCTGGTGGCTGTCTTACAAACTGAACTAAAGCAGACATTTGGGCAGGAAAAAAAAATCACATAATTGCAATAATCCACAAACTCCTCCCTCTACATGTTGTCTAAGAATAGGAGGGCTTAGTACAGTGGTTTTTAAACTGAGGGTAATTACCCCCAACGGTAACTTGGGCATATCCTGGGAGTAATAGGGCAATTTGTAATGGCTTATTTGTGAATAGAAGATCACAAATTGATTGCTGCTGGTGAAGCGCTTGTGTAAAACAACAGTTGGGGGTGCGTGTGTTTGTGTGTGGTGGTAATGCCATTACTCAAGACCGGGAAAAGGGATAATTGGGTCAAACGGTTGAAGAACCACTGGCTTTATGTTTAAAATATCTGGAAACACCCAGCTGTGGAAAGACTGATCTAAGATGTGTCAAAATGATAGAACCAATTCTGCCACAGTATTCCTAGGCTTAGACATTTCAAATTAAGTCTATTCCGTGTTCGTTTTCTCATCATTGGTGAGGCTAAAATGGGCTGCAAAGGACTTGCCTTTAAGACTGATGCAATTGTTTTTGAGGCTTGCTTCTTCTCTTGAGCGTCCATGTTGCTTGAAGTTCTACCACAATGCTGTGGAACCAAAGTGTTTGCTGCTCCACACTGACAGAAGAGATGTCGGCAATGGATCTTTCTGTGGGTGAGATAGTCAGCCCTCATCTCCTTTTTCTTTTTTAATTTTTTCATAAATGGATCAGCTTCTTCTCTTTGTAGCTATTGACCATTACTTATCCTCAGACTGGCCTAAAAAATAGAAACAGAAAAGGAAGTAGTAAGTATGTGCTTTGACTGTGGCATTTCAAGTTAAGGTCTGAAATGATGCAAGAGAAAAATGGTATGCTCTGAAAGAAATCTGCATGACTCACATACAGTATGCATGGATGTAAACATACACAAAATTCATATAAACTCCCAGCTGCAATTTTACATTTCATAGGACAGAACCAAGTTTATCATCTCATTAAGAATTCAGAAGAAGCAGCCTTCAGAATTACTTCAATCCATATTCTTCACACTCCAGTCAATACTCCAAGTCGACAGTGTTATAGCTAAAATCTCTGCCACATTGCCTCTCAGCTTCTAACTGGGGACACGATTCAGTTTATTTCCGAAGAGTACAACTCTGGACGCCCTAATGTGTTGCCAGATGGGCACTGCATCTCCAACCCTGGTCCTCTTTTAGAATGTTGAAGTGAGCCTAGTGAGTCTGAAATTGACAGAGGGATGGGTCAGCCAAGGCACTTGGGCTTCTTCAATGTATCATTCCTCTGAGTGCTGCTCCAAAGAGAAACATCGGTGCTATCCCTTTGGCCTCCAGAGACACTAGAGCCAACCACATAATCTTATACTTCTTCTGAGGTCTTATCCAATCCAATAAAGGAAAGGCACTGAAGGATACAAAAGTACTGTGTATATTTTTGGAAAGACCTTTCACTAATATAAGGAATCTTAATATATTATTTTGACTAATGTACACATTTTATGTTCACATTTAATTAAAGAACTGCATTACCAAAATTCAAAAAGGTGTGATTATTGAAATATAACTGCATTTTAATTCATGTATTAATTTGGGAAGTGTGCATTAAATAAATTCAAATTAAAATGTGAACCAAATTAAATTTTCCTCCATCTCCATTTCTAAGGCATACAACATTCCTCTATAATGTTTGTATATTAATTTAAGATATTAATATGCTGCTTCTCTAAAAGGCTCAAAATGGGTAGGAGATAAAATAAAATCAGCAGTACAGAAGTAAAACTAAACAACATATATCCAATTATATGTTTTTAAAAAATAAAATACCAAACAGCTAATAATTAGCTGAACATGAAGCAATTAAATGGAACTGATTCTTTTTGAAAGCAAAGATAAAGACTTTTTTATTCCTTAAGGAAGGCATTCCAGAGTATAAAGTCAATTGGTCCATATCTGAGCAATTTTTTCCACAAAGCATTCAGTAAAAGCTAGAATATAAAGAGATGGATAAGAATCCGATTCACTCATTTAACCCTGGATAAATACAGCTGCCAACTTAATGACACCCAAAGGAAAACTCAGAGCAAATTGGCAGGGACAGGCTTTTCCTCAAGCAAAATGATTAAGTGCTTTTTATGGTCTGTCAAGTTTAGGGTGACCAGATCTAGGCTGCAAACACAAGGATGACCACTAGATGGCAGGAAAGAGAGACAGAAAATGCTAACTCTTTGCTGCCACCTCCTGATAATTTGTCTTTTGCAACCTAGATCTGCTAGTCCAAGTTAGGTTATCCCATGAACAGGAAATTCATTGAAAAAGAAAAAATCAGTTCAGCACCTACTCTGTCATTAGAGTTTGCCAAAAGCAGACTCCTAGCTAGATTGAGAACTGTACTCTTTTTAAACACCTAAGGAGCAAAAAGGGGGAAACAAAACAGTGTCAGGAAGATAAACTGCAATATAAGAGAATTTCTGTAGCTCAGGGTTGAATTGTGGAGTCCTTGGTGTTCTCTGAGCTTGGTTGTTTGCTTGTGGATGTTTCATTGCCCGACTAGGCAACATCTTCAGTGCAAGAAGGGAGTGGGCCTTGCTCTCTGTTTATATACAGTAGCTGGCCCTGACAGTGTTGGTGGGAGTGTTGTTCTCTCCTTGGGAGTTCCTTGATTGGGCTGTTGTTTACTGCTTGATTCTTTGTCTAAGTTGGTAGTTCCTTGATTAGGGTATTGCTTACTGCTTGACAGGAAACAAAAAGACCAGAACAACTCCTTACTAGCAATCAACACCCAAATAAGCAAAGATTAACACCAGGATTAACACCAGACGAACAATCAAGCAGTAAACAATAGTCCTGCAGAGAATTTATGTTGTTGTTTATTCATTTAGTCGCTTCCAACTCTTCGTGACTTCATGGACCAGCCCACGCCAGAGCTTCCTGTCGGTCGTCAACACCCGCAGCTCCCCCAGGAATGAGTCCGTCACCTCTAGAATATCATCCATCCACCTTGCCCTTGGTCGGCCCCTCTTCCTTTTGCCTTCCACTCTCCCTAGCATCAGCATCTTCTCCAGGGTGTCCTGTCTTCTCATGATGTGGCCAAAGTATTTCAGTTTTGCCTTTAATATCATTCCCTCAAGTGAGCAGTCTGGCTTGATTTCCTGGTTTGATCTTCTTGCAGTCCAAGGCACTCTCAGAATTTTCCTCCAACACCACAGTTCCAAAGCATCGACCTTCCTTCTCTCAGCCTTCCTTATGGTCCAGCTCTCGCAGCCATATGTTACTACTGGGAATACCATTGCTTTAACAATGCAGACCTTTGTTGTCAGTGTGATGTCTCTGCTCTTAACTGTTTTATCGAGATTTGTCATTGCTCTTCTCCCAAGGATTAAGCGTCTTCTGATTTCCTGACTGCAGTCAGCATCTGCAGTAATCTTCGCACCTAGAAATACAAAGTCTTCCACTGCTTCTACATTTTCTCCCTCTATTTGCCAGTTATCAATCAAGCTGGTTGCCATAATCTTGGTTTTTTTGAGGTTTAGCTGCAAGCCACCTTTTGCACTTTCTTCTTTCACCTTCATCATAAGGCTCCTCAATTCCTCTTCACTTTCAGCCATCAAAGTGGTATCATCTGCATATCTGAGATTGTTAATGTTTCTTCCAGCAATTTTAACTCCAGCCTTGGATTCCTCAAGCCCAGCATGTCGCATGATGTGTTCTGCATACAAGTTGTATAGGTAGGGTGAGAGTATACAGCCCTGCCATACCCCTTTCCCAATCTTAAACCAGTCCGTTGTTCCGTGGTCTGTACTTACTGTTGCTACTTGGTCGATTCTTCAGGAGGCATACAAGATGACTTGGTATCCCCGTACCACTAAGAACTTGTCACAGTTTGTTATGGTCCACACAGTCAAAGGCTTTAGAATAGTCAATAAAACAGAAATAGATGTTTTTCTGAAACTCCCTGGCCTTTTCCATTATCCATCGGATATTGGCAATTTGGTCCCTAGTTCCTCTGCCTTTTCTAAACCCAGCTTGTACATCTGGCAATTCTCGCTCCATGAACTGCTGAAGTCTACCTTGCAGGATCTTGAGCATTACCTTACTGGCATGTGAAATGAGTGCCACTGTTCGATAGTTTGAACATTCTTTAGTGTTCCCCTTTTTTGGTATGGGGATATAAGTTGATTTTTTCCAATCTGATGGCCATTCTTGTGTTTTCCAAATTTGCTGGCATATAGCATGCATTACCTTGACAGCATCATCTTGCAAGATTTTGAACAGTTCAGCTGGGATGCCGTCATCTCCTGCTGCCTTGTTATTAGCAATTCTTCTTAAGGCCCATTCAACCTCACTCTTCAGGATGTCTGGCTCTAGCTCACTGACCACACCATCAAAGCTATCCCCAATATTGTTATCCTTCCTATACAGGCCTTCTGTATATTCTTGCCACCTTTTCTTGATCTCTTCTTCTTCTGTTAGGTCCTTGCCATCTTTGTTTTTGATCATACCCATTTTGGCCTGGAATTTACCTCCGATGTTTCTAATTTTCTGGAAGAGGTCTCTTGTCCTTCCTATTCTATTGTCTTCTTCCACTTCCGTGCATTGCCTTTTTAAAAATAATTCCTTATCTCTTCTGGCTGACCTCTGGAATTTTGCATTTAATTGGGCATATCTCCCCTATCGCTGTTGCCTTTTGCTTTCCTTCTTTCTTGGGCTACTTCTAGTGTCTCAGCAGACAGCCATTTTGCCTTCTTGGTTTTCTCTTTCTTTGGGATGTATTTGTTGCCGCCTCCTGAACAATGTTGCGAACTTCTGTCCATAGTTCTTCCGGGACCCTATCTACTAAGTCCAGTCTCTTAAATCTATTCTTCACCTCCACTGCATATTCCTTAGGAATATTAGTGAGCTCATATCTATCTGATCTGTGGGTCTTCCCTAATCTCTTTAGTCTGATCCTAAATTGTGCAAGAAGAAGTTCGTGATCTGAACTACAGTCAGCTCCAGGTCTTGTTTTTACCGAATGTATAGATGTCTGCCACCTTTGGCTGCAAAGGATGGAGTCTATCTGATTTCGGTGTTGTCCATCTGGGGAAGTCCATGTATAAAGCCATCTCTTAGGTTGCTGGAAGAGAGTGTTTGTTACGCAGAGTGAATTGTTCTGGCAAAATTCTATCAGCCTATGTCCTGCTTCGTTTTGTTCTCCCAGGCCATGCTTACCTGTAATTCCAGGTGTCATTTGGCTGCCCACCTTAGCATTCCAGTCTCCCGTGATGAAAATAACATCTCTTTTAGGCGTGTTGTCCAGTAGGTTCTGCAGATCCTCATAGAACTGCTCTACTTCAGCTTCTTCAGCATCTGTGGTTGGGGCATATATTTGGATCACTGTGATGTTAGATGGCTTGCCCTGAATTCGAATTGAGATCATTCTATTGTTTTTTGGATTGTATCCAAGCACTGCTTTAGCCACTTTACTATTAATTATGAAGGCTACTCCATTTCTTCTGTGGTCCTCTTGTCCACAGTAGTAGATCTGGTGGTCATTTGATGTGAAGTGGCCCATTCCAGTCCATTTCAGTTCACTGATGCCCAAAATGTCTATCTTTAATCCTGACATCTCACCAATAACCACATCCAATTTGCCATAGATCTTACATTCCAGGTTCCAATGGCTTGCTGATCCTTAGAACATCGGATTCACCATTCACCAGCAGCACCGTCGGCCGCTAGCTATCCTTTCGGCTTTGAGCTAGCTGCGTCATCACGTCTGGGGCTAGTTGAACTCATCCACTGTTCCTCCCCAGTAGCATTTTGACCATCTTCCCACCTGGGGGTCTCATCTTCCGATGGTATACCGACATATCTCTGGTTGTACTGATCCATTGAGTTTTCACGGCAAGAATACTGGGGTGGGTTGCCATTACCTTCCCCAGGGATCGCATTTAGTCTGACCTCTCTGTCATGACCTTCCCGTCTTGGGTGGCCCTTCACAGTTTAGCTCATGGCATCATTGAGGTGCTCAAGCTCCAGCACCACGACAAGGTAACGATCCTTTGCTGGAAAGAGAATTTATAGTCTTTATAAATCTGCTTCTCCTCTACCTAAGGCCTTTTTAGAGCAGCATCTTTCCCACTGTGGGCCCATATGGAACCAGCCTTGTGCCATTTTGATTTCTTCTTCTGCATCCCCAGTTAGCCAAGAAATCATTGGCCTGTTTCAACATGCTATGGGCGGCCTCTTCCAGTTGTTATCCTAGCAGGTAGCAATCTTCTCTGCTCTGAGAAAACCAACAATTGGATTAGATGACTGGAATTATGGCCTATTTAAATGAAGACTGCAGGGCCAACCTGAGAGCAGCAGAATTAACTGAAAAGGCCAGACTGAAAGAGAGGGGCGGGGGCAAAGGGAGCGAGAGATCACATACAGCAAACGAAACACTTTAAAAAGCGGTAAGTTTGTCTTCATATTGGCACTGCAGTGTTTGCAGCATGGCTTAGTGTGCCTCATCTTGTTAAATAAATATTGTGACAGTTCTAATCCTAGCAAGCGGGGATGTAACCAGAACTTGGATTTTCACTGAGGGCAAACAGTAATGGCTGCTCTTTAAGTATTTCAAATAAGCCTCTAATTTAGATCTACAAAGTCAGTACTGTTTGTTAAATAAATTCCCAAGTCATCTGGTACAAGGCCAATAGTCATGGTTAAGGAAGATGTAGCAAACTAACAGATATTTAATTCCACTCTTGGATGAGCAGCATATTCATGTATGCAGGAAGAAGCTTTTTAATTTAATTTAAAGCATTAGAAACTGCAAATAGCCCATGCAAATAGCATACAGACACAGGCAGACACACACACACACACACACACACACACACAACTCCTCTTTAACTAAGGCAACCCTTTCTGCAGGACTTTGAAGTCAATCAAAGGAGACAGCTCCAGCACAGCCAAGGAATTAGGTATCATTTAATTGCGGAAAGGAAAATGACAAATGCTGGTTCATAACTAACATGCTACAGCCACTTTGTAAAATGTTAATTGGAATACCTTGCACTTCTCCAAAGCCTTTAATGAATTAATGGTGATGCCACTCTCTATTTATGGCCCAGTTAAATTCCAAGGCAAATCCATTTACCTCCTTTATATTGTTATTAAACTTCATATGACTGTTACATAATCAGTAAGCAGCCCCTTCATTAATCTAAATGAAGGCCTTCCAGGAGGCCTTTGTGGAAAGCAGGAGCCCCTTTCTGAGAAGGTCTGCCACACTTTGGGTTTTGTGGAGCTCATAAATGTAATTTTGGTTGTCTAGAGACTTGCAATTAACATGTTATTTTTTAAAACACACACACACACACACAAAGAAAACAAGTCTTATTGCAGGAAAATATTTGTCAGCAACTTTAAAGAGCTATCTCCAGATGGCTGGGCTGCTATACAAACATGCAGCTTTATCGTTACACATCTCAATTTGATCTGGTTGCATGCATCTTTCCCACTGCAAGTAGCTGAGAGGGTAATTTAGTTTCTCTGGAAGAGTTTTTAGAATGTAGATGTTTAAGAGGAACAGCATGCTGAAGCCTGGTAGTAAAGCTTTGGTACACAAAGCTGTAAGGTTCTGCCTCAGAAACCATTAGGTATAGGTCTTGAGACTCTGCCAAAAATTGCCACCAGACTGAAATTTTTGATGGGCCAGATGGAGGAAATTACTAATTATACGGAGAGTGGTAATCTTAACTATACGAATTAATTTAACTTATATTTCAATTTTATTTATTTTTTATCCTGTCTCTCGCACGTTCTAGAGCTTAGCCCTGGCATATTACTCAAAGGTGAGATGGGTCCATTGGCCTGATGAACAATCAACACCCCTGGATCAAACACCAAATATTAATTCCAAAGATTGTACGAGAAGAAAGATGGCTGTGATGAGCTAAACTGCTTAACTACAACCTTGCCCTTGAACAAAACCTAACAAGTAAATAAATGTTGGAATTCTGAAAGCATTTGGCTCCATTCCCAACTACAGAAATACCTCTTTTCCAACCTTGTTATTTATTTGATTCCTATACAGTCTTGACTTTACTTTTATTATTCAAAGTTGCTATATAGGGTTTTTCTGATAACAATGCTCTCAATCTTGCTTCAGCCATTGCTGAAAGTTTTCATGTATTCCTTTATTCACATACTAAGAAACTGCCTTTAGCTCTATAGTTAGCTATAATGTATATTAGACGCTTGTTAGCCTAGCTTGCCCAAATTCACAACACTGTGTGGTACACTTCCAAGACCTGCAAAGGGAAAAGAGACTCTGTTAAAAAAGTGTGAGGCCTATAATTTGTGAAGAAAGATCCCCTGCTTTCATGTGGAGCTTCTAGCTGCTGTAAGTGTCTTTATTCTCAACATTCCATGCTGGAATGTGGATTTAATAAAAGAGATCGACATGTACCAGAAGTAAGGTGGGACAATGTGCTAAATGGAGTGAGAAGGTAGCACTTTTAAGATGCTTCTTCCCATGGAGAGGGAGGACCAGAACATTATCCTCAGGTCTAATGGCAGAACTATAATTCAATATATATTTTTAAAGTACCTGCACAAAATCCAATGTCCAGTCAATTGAAATGATACATTATAGGCCTGGATAAATCAGCTAATGAAAATTAAGGTGTTGATTAATGGCTGGACTTCAAGGTAAAAACAAAACTCTGATTAATCTGAACCTGCCACCTGGACTCCCTTATGGCTACTGCCAAAGCCTAACGGGGTTCTTTTAGGGATGAGCAGATCTCCCCTGATTCTCTTTCATTATCATGCCATGGGTTGGCTCTGCTTTGTGCTAAGTGCTCCTTTTCACCTGGAGAATTTCTAAAATTGGTTTTGGAATTGGCACATGGACAGTTTGCTACAATTTTCAGTTCACACTATTTTCTCCCCCTGACAGCTTACTAATTCACTGCACTAATTAAGTCACAGCACACCAAAAAGAGAATGTGATGTGATCTCTGCTAAGGAAAGAAAAAGAAAAGATGTGAATGGAAAAAATGTAGCAAGTTTAATGAACATTGCAATTTGCATAAAGCTAGGAAATCCAAAATGGAAGAAGGGTGGATTTCCAATGCAGCAAATTGCTCTGCGAAGGAAAAGAAAGCAGCTAATTCTGGGATGACTCCAAAATTGGGAGAGGGAGACATCCAGATGTGGAGATTTTCTTTAACATACTTTCCTCCTCCCCTATTCTTGATTCAAAAACCGACTGAAAAACGGGTGCTTTTCCTGCAGCACTCGGCTCATGGTTGCATACCTTCCCATTTATACTTTCTAAGTTGATGAAATTAGCCAGATAGAAAAAAGTAGTGCTGAAAAGTATTTAAGAGTTAGAGAGGATTAAAAAATGGACGTTTTTAAATATGTGATGTTATATTTTATCAGTAGTGTTAGGGAATAATGTACAACCATATCTTTACGCAGTCCTGGATCCAGGTCTAGACAACTCTTTCACAGATAAAGACTAATTTGTAGGAAGAGGCATACATTAAGACTTCAAAAAAGTCATTTATTTATATAGTATTGTTCACGTGCTTTACAGAATAGTTGAAAATGGAATGGTTAAAGGAATATGTAGGGCATAATTAATCCACTCAATTCAAAATTAAAAGAGGACATGCTGATTATTCTCAGATTGCTTGGGAACATAATGTCTGAGAGTTCCTCTACTGGAGTTCATATGGTCCTCAGTGTCATCCAGCTGAATAACTCCCATTTAGTCTTATTCTTGGGGCTGCCCTTTTAAGAATTGCTTTGTGTACATCTATTTACGTATATGTACTGAATATAAAAGAGGGGGTAGAAAAGCATACAAAGAGGAATGAAATCTTGCAAAGACTCTTTGCTGGGGCTCCACTCACCATCACTTGCAATTCCCAACTAACTTCTCTAGTGGGTCCCTGACTTATTTTTAAAACCTGATGGAAAATGAGGAAAAATGTTTGCTGATGGGGCACAATGGGTTATGTACAAAGGAAGCCAGAATTAAGATAAGTGCACACAATCACCTCTTGAACTGTTAAGCAACAGAATAAACTAAGTTAACCATGACAATCATAAAATCACCTTAGGAACTTTTCAGGGAAAAGATAAGGTAACAATTTTCTAGGTAAGTTGTTGGCAGAACTGAGAGAGAGTGAAAGAAACCAAAATACTGTGGCAAGGCCTTGAGCTCTGTCCACAGCTGGCATACATTATGTAAATTGAACACAATCATTTGAACTGAAGTCAACTATGTAAAATAAGTATTGGTTTTTGTCCAGTGGAAGAATCCTGCTGTCATCCATAAAACCTTCTGAGATTTATCAGGCATTCTGAAGTCTATTTTAACAGCAATAGAGGCTGGAAATTTGTTTGTATAACATGAAAAGGGCACAGATGCTTTCAGAACCAGTCATCGCATTTGTACAATGTCTTCCTAGCTGTGTTAGGATCTTACTTGAATCAGGGCTTTGATTTAGTGGTAAATTGCTGGATCCCTTAGATCCCATGCTCCTTCACTCAGCAAGTTCTCCTCCAGTTAAAGTCCTCAGTCAAAAGGCCAAGCTACAGGCCATCCTTTGAAAAATGAAAGTCTTTGAAAAAATCTCCTTTCCAAGCCTGCTGTTCATTTGGCTAGCGTGTCTGCTATTGCTTGGCTGTAGTTTACAGATAGAGCTGGATGCTAAAGAGCCAACATCAAATTCCTGCCAAGGAACAAGACTCCCAACCAGTGAAAACATTCAAGAGCCCACAAGGGCTTGTTGCTAAGCATAAGGGAAACCTGGTTAGCAAAGTCATCTCTATGCTTCTTGAGTGCCTCTGATTTTCTGCTCCAACATTTCCTCTGCTCCTGGACATCCTTCTCCTGATACAGAAGGCATTTCCTAACCACTATACCCTGGGCCAATTTTTTTTGAGGGAACAATGGCCTTTCATCAAGCTGTTCTTCCTTGTTTCACTAGAGATAATTTCTGAGCTGGTTTTAAACAAATGGGATAAATGTTGCTCTCTACATAATACCTTATCCTTTGTGGTTGGTTTTTGTATTTGATCACCAACCTGTCCCATCTTAAGAAGAATAGTCCATAGGAAACATTTCTTGGTTTTGAAAACAACTGAGCACTAAAGTTACCAAGTACTTCAGATATGTGAAAACAGTGCCTAACATTCAAACTTTGCACTAAGTCATGAAGTGGTTTATTTGATTTTAGCTTAGCATGTTTTAGGAACCTAGCCAGTGTAGTTTATGGCTTAGCACAATGTGTCAAACTATATACTTTTAAAATAATGACTGCCAGTAAAGAAGTTTGTGCTCATGCTGATATCTTGAACAATTTGCACCTTAGATTTTTATAGATTTTTGAATTGGAGAGTTAGTCTACCTGAATCCATTAAAAACAAATATCAGAATAGAGGGTTCTGGTCTGGATGACTAATGGTTTAGAATATTTATTGCATCCTGTGCCATTATTCCAGAAACAAGATACAAAAGTACATTATAAAAAAAACATTTGAATTCCTAATTAATGTCAATATTTATTATAGCTAAAATCTTGCTTATGTTTAAAAAAAAATATTTACAAAAGTAATCCCAATTTTTGAGGGACTACAGAGATACAGTTTTCTGGATTGGTACAGGTGGGTATGAATTGGTTTCAGTTAGCATTAAAGGCATAACATCTAGAATTTTGAACAGCACTCAAAGCTGAGAACCTCTGAGTTGATTAGCTGATTACATAAAGTTATTCATGACATTGTATCATTTGCTTTACAGGCCAGGTAGCATGCAAGGTGAGAGGCATGTGACTGGCAAAGGCCTCCATGAACATGCTCTGGCCCAGTGATGCATTAGAGGAAAGAATACGGAATACATCTGCCTTCTACAGGATAGTCAGATTGAACCCAGTTACTTCTACATCAACCATGGGCTCCACATTGGACACAAAAATTCCCTCAGCTGAACTAGATTTTTTCTGGCAATGCATAATGATGGTTGATTCTGACAGACTGTTAGTTTATATACCATGTTCCAATGCAGCACACTGACCATTGGGTTACCCAGATTCCTGTACAGAACATGATTTTGTAAATATAGGATGCTCTCTGATCTTCAATTATTCCATCATTGTCTTTTATTTGAATCCCTGCATTAATCAGAATAATTTTTCATGCTGTGAAGTTGGGCTTCTCACATCTGGCATGCTTTAAATTCTCTCACTTGTGCTTGAGTGAGGGTAAATGTCAGCAATTGCGTTGATGGTTGGTTCAGCACAAACACCGCTAATAACAGGTTTCAAGACTTTGGGTAAATGAATAATAGAAATTAGATGTCGTAACACTGACTGCTGCAGCAGACTGTGGGGGTGTGCCTGAACAGCTGGCATGCTCCAGTTCTTGTGTGGTGGCTGCCTGCACTACATCTGAGACTCAGGCAGTCACCTTGATCCCTTACCTATCACTCCCCAGATATACTTTCATTCTTAAAGCTTTTTTTCCTCTTCCCAGTCCTTCTTCCCAGACCATTTTTCCTCATTTTTTTCCTCCTCCAGTCTTGGTTCCAAACAAGAGGATCTGCGCAAAGAATGCAAGATCTAGTTTATCAAAGCATCTCTCTGAGTTCTGTTTCATTGGATTTCCTTTGTTGTAGGATCCATTTTTTCATCATGAGGGAGACTTGCCCTCACAATAACTTGGGGAAAAAATCCCACGGCTGTTTAATTTTTATAACATAATCCACACCTCCAAATTAAAAGCAGGTTCTGATGATGTGGTGTCTGAACTGGGGAAAGTTTAACAGTAGCACAATTTCTGCAAAATCTTTGCACTGTATGAGTTCTGCTAAAGCATTGGGTTCAATAATGTTTCAATGATTGTTCAATGGTGTTTATTTTCATTTGCGCAAAAGGTATTAGTTACTTAACCTTTCTAAAAATCTAGCAGTTTGCTAGTCCATGCTTGTATTTCAAGTGCTTTGTCATTACTTTAAAAATGCACAGGGAAAAAACTGAACTTGTTTACCCTGAAGTATAATCTAATGAATGCAATGAAATTTACTCTACAGTAAGTGTGGTTTGGATTGTATGAACTACTAAGAACTGATGTGAAATGGGTAGTCAATTTCTGTCTTTAAATAATCAGATACCCTAAACCAGCCACCCAGGTGATCCATTTAATATTGAGCTCTGCCACTTCACAACCCCTTTGATCTGCAACTAATTCCTCAAATGCTGGATACTCAATCGACCTCTCACCCCTGCTGCCCTCACTTGCTGCAGATTGCAAGTGGGGATTTTTTTATCCTGCTTTTGTTTAGATGGGTCTCTACATCTGTGAAGGCTGCAGCTCACAGAGAGAACTTTCGTCCATTCTCTCCTCAGCTTGAATCAGCCAACAGCGGAGCACAGAGAATGGCCGCCTGAGAACATCTATGGATTCATAAACAACAAAAAGAGAAGCAGAAGCTTAAAAAGAGGCACCCCCCCCCCACACACACACATATTTCAAGTGCTACATTTCTCACACACATACATCTCATGCATTTTTCTCCATGAATCTGGGTGCATTGCCTAATGGTTTGCCACCCATTCACAGAAATAGTCCACTCCTGGCCAGGTGCAATGGGCAGATTGTTTATCTGCTTTTTGTGGTAGCAGAACATGATGGCTGGGAGTGCAATTTTCTTCTGGTGGATTGCTTTTAGAAACTATTGTTTCTTCTCTTTGTGGCAGCCTATCAGCATTGCTCATGAAGTGAGTTTTCTTTACAGAACTTGCAAGGGTTTTGGGATTTCTGGATTTCAGGTTAATAAGAGACTTCATGAGAAGTCATCTCAAGGTTTGGCTGGGAAAAATGTGAGTTGGGTGGGGCAGGGCATGGCTGGCACAGCTTGTTCAATCAGAAGATTGGTGCCTGCAGAAACTAGAAGAATAAGCTTTTACCTATAGTGAAAATGAGAGGAGGATGACAGAAGCCTTGTTTCTAAGAGGGGCCAAGGATCCAGACTATTTGAGAACCTGCAGCACATTACAGCCCTTCTGAAGCCGCACGTATGTGATCGACAAGGTGGTATCGCGTTCCAAGAAGGAATATCCCTTAGGTGTAGGAACCTCGCTGTTTTTCATAAGAGAAAATTCAAAATTATATAAAGAAAGGCTGCATGATAGACAGTGTGGGTTTTTTTATCTAATTAATGGTTTCTACTTCTGGAATATGTGGATGATGCTTGCACTGTGTTAGTCAATCCTGGGGCCTCAGTCTTTACTCAGCTTAAATGGCAGATTAGTCAACCAGCATTGTAGCTGGTGAGGGCAAATTTTAATTGGCAGGCCAACAAATTAAAGATTTCCTTGCACATCACTGGAGACTATTTTGGCTCTGGTACACTGCTGTGACAAAGAGTGGAAACAATATTAAAGCTGCTCTCTCCTAGCAATGGCAAGATGAGTTATTGAATTGCAAATCATGTTAAATTTCCTTCAGTATTTCAGGATTTGGGTAATAAGTACATTCATTTTAATTCAGTCAATTGATTGGTCAGTCAGTTAAAAGGCATGTGATTAATCATCCAAAACTGATTAATAAGTTGGCAGTCAACCGCACAAACTTCAATATTAGACATTTTATGTTTATCTCTGCAAAGCATTTCTTTTATTTTAAATATGTGACTGGTAATTTCAAAAGGTACCCTGTGGTTCTATGAGGATAACAAGGGGATTATGCTTGCAGCTCTAAAACTGGGTTTGATGCTCTACAAAATACAAGAATATGTATTTTGACAGAATGTTCTTTGATCTAGTGGAAGCTTCTCCAAATGGGACACAGACAAGACAATTTCTGCAACCCCTTGACTCCCCACTGGCACCCCCAGTCTACCCCAAAGGCCTGGGAGGCCAGGAAAATCCAAGAACAACTTGATCTGGCTCTCATTAATTTGGTGTGTACTCACCCTTGGGTTTAGTCCTTTTCATTGCCATGTGGATACTTAGGGAGGGGGGATTCTAACAAATGTATACCATCTAACCCCAAGTGAAATTAAATTAAAAATCTATTTTAAAACATTTCAGTACTGAAGGGGACAACATGTGCCAGGAGGGTTGAAAATAGTTCTGAAAAGGTCCAATAAATGGCCAAACATCCTAATTTGCTTTCTTTTTAAATAAAGAATTTTACAGGGTGGGGGAGGGAATGGCTGCTCCCCCCTAATGATAGGGCAACAATTTTTAAAAAAAAAATGCAAGTTCTGTGCCATGCCTCAGTTACACATGGGATCACAATCATCTTTCTTCTACACAATTATGCATGCTGGCTGGGGAATTCTGGGAGCTGGGAGCTGAAGTCTTAAAGTTGTCAAAGTTGAAAAACACTGATATAGGGAAAAACACATCATAATATCATTAAGCTGTTTTTCAGAGCATTCTCAAAGGAATTTTCAACCCACATGGCAGGACGTGTTCACAGAAGTACAATCTAATTTCTGTGCTGTTCTAGAAAGTTAAACCCCCAAATGCAAAGTGAACAAAATTGGCCCTCATTTCACAGGGAGAACCTTTGGAACCAAGTAGAACAGTTTTTCTCAACCTTGCGGACTTTAGTGTGTGGACTTCAACGTGGCTAGCTATGGAATTGTGGAATTCAACGTGGCTGCCTGGGGAATTCTGGAAGTTGAAGTCCCCACATTTTAAAGTCACCAAGGATGAGAAACATTGGAGTAGAAGTTTGACTGGGAAGGGAATCCCCCCAGTTTCACCTTACTCTGAATTCCAGGAGCCCCTAAATTTGAGCTCTTCTACCTCAACATCTTGAAGAAGCAGATCTTGAAACTTGCATAAACCAATCAGCAATTTCTGTTTACAAGTGGATGTCTAGAGAAGCCAAGATCTTAAAAGGAAAACTTGGAGGTAAAATGAAGGAGTTTGTGGAAGAATTTAAGCAACTTGAGTATTAATAAATCTTTTAGCAGAGGACTCCTGCGCATAGCAAGGGGTTTAAGTATAGCAAGCATTAATTAGCAAGCACATAGCATAAATTCAACTCTGTATTAGTGGTTAGGTTTCAAGAGGAAGTTGGTCAGACAGTTAGATCCAGAATGTGGCTTGGCATTGGACAGGTACAGCATGGTGTGTTTACTTTTGTCTGTGTACCCAGTCATGTTTTTGCGCATTTATAGTTCCTTGATAATAAACACACCCTGTTTCCTACGCTTTGGACTCTTGTGCATGGAATGGTACTGGATATGGCCTGGCTTTGCAAACCCATAATAAAACTGGGAGACTGACTTACTCTGTGTTGTCCTGCTTGAATAGAAAAAAAACCAAACCTCATTTTGTCCCTGAGGAGGAAGGAAGACTAAAAGGTATTTCATAATCAGGATAAAAATAAATCCACAAGTTCCCTCTTACAGATTTTTCTTCAACAAGAACATGGAGAAATTTGCATTGTTGTTGCCCATGGTATCTCTTCATAGTGTCTAAATCAGAAGACAGCCAAAAGTAAAACCTGTCCCCTTCCCTTCCCCCAGGGCTTCCAGTCAGATTGATGGCCACATTTAGTCTGCAGCTTCTTGCTCTCCTCAGAGACTCTGTTTGCTTGTTGTTTGTGTCTGTAAGCCCATAAATGTCCCCTATTGCCAGAAAGCTACTTTGCTTGGCTGTGGCTAACCAGAGCCCCTTGCAGGTGATAGATTTGGCAGGCTGGGCGAGGGATTGGAACACTTTTGTAGGTCCTGGGGGATGGGCAGGCAATTCATGTGCCATAAATTCTGGTCAGGTTGAGCTAACAGATTCACATCATTCAAAGGTTTTTTAAAAATCTACTTCACTGAGAGAGACAGGAAATGTAAAAGGAGTCTGCAGATGTCCTAATGGGAAGGTTTGCTAATTAATTAGATACAGTTTTTAAAGTTGGGGGGAGGCTCAGGAAGAGTGAGATTGGTCAGTCCTCCTGGATGCTTTGAGCAAGGAAATACAAGTAGTCCTCATTTAGTGACCACAATTGGGACCTGCAACTTGGTTGTTAAGTGAAGCTGTTGCTAAGTGAAACCATGACTGTGGTTATGATCTTACAAAGTTTTCCTTTGCTTTACAGACCTGCAAAGTGTGAGGACTGGTTGCAAAGTTACTCTTCATCACCATCATAACTGTGAACAGCTACTAAACGAGGCAGTTGCTAAATGAGGACTACCTGAACAGAGAGGGTTCAAACACAAGACCAATCATAGGCCACTAAGATTCTTAAAATAGGAAGATGTCATTGTGAGCCTATTTTGAAAGGGCAGCCCATACCAATGCACATGAAGAAGGACTGGTAAAACACATTTCAATATTAAATTATATGGGTGTGTGTGTGCATGTATATGTGTGTGTATTTGAAATGTGTTTCACCATATACATATATATCTACCTGTGTGTGCATGCATACACCCACAAACACATTCATATGTGCACAAAAACAATTGCATCTAATAACGCATACAAACACAACAAACTATTACAACACATACATCATGCCATGACTGGTTCCTCTTATTATATGTGATCTCTGAAACAACCATACAGGGAAGTGTTAACTGCTATGTCCCATTTGAATCAGTATTAGGATTAGGGTTACTCTAGATGATGCACAATAAAAAACAATAATAAAATCAAAATATTAAAATAAGTACAATTAAACAAGTACAACTGTGAGCTGGCAGATCAGTTTTTGTGGTGGTACAGACAGGGAGCTGATGAGGAACTCAGAAGAATGACCACCATTCCTTCCTTTTCTTTTCCCCATGTAAAGTCGGATTGTTTCCCTTTAATGTGTCATGTGTTTGGGAGAACTTGCTCTTCTGTACTGTCAACATGTCAGGTTTTTGTACTCATCAGGATGTGAGCCATTGACTACAGTCATGTGAGAGGCATGCAGCATGTCAGTCAGAACCCCATCAAGCTGGGAATGGTTCATACGTGCAGCCACTTGGCAGGCAGACTCAAAGAGATATTGTCCTGTAAATTATTTATCCACCTGAAAGTGTTTACAGGAATTTCACAGAAGTCAACAAGAATAAAATCAAGAGTATGAGATTAAAAGTAAACAACTTCTATGCATGTACTCACTCATGCTGTGCAGGGAAAAAAAGTCTCTTTTTTGTTGTTCTGAAAATGTCTTTCAAAGAGGAAAAGGACTATGGAGACAATCTCATGGAGGGACTGGTGTCCTTGTATTCATTGATTTATCCTTTGGGACCTGGCTATACATGAAGATCCCATCTTCTGTTGTTCAATAAGTGCTCCTGCAGTTTGCAGCTCTCCTGGCTTTTTGTGCTTCAGTTAAACCCTAAGAGAAGACATCATAAGATGACTTCTTGTACAAGTTTTATTTTGTTTGTTTGTCAAATTTATATCTAGCTTTTGCCCCAGTAACTCAGGGCAGTGTTTAACACCCTTTCAATTTTCCCCCACCACAACAACCCTGTAAGTCACTGAGTATGGGTTCCTCAATTCTAGTCCAACACCTTAACCAACTACACCAAGTGGGTCTCACTGTTCCCCCTCACCCCACCCCAAGAAGAAGGGAAGAAGGGTTTGGCAGCTGGGGAAGCATCAGAGTGGTCAAAAGAGATATAACATCAAGCCAAGACCCCCTCCGCTGGGGCTGTGTAGAGCATTCAAAAGAGATACTTCGCAGAGCACATTGGCAGAGGCAAATCACCTTCCTTTAAGTGATAAGACTGGGACACTTGCATGGCTTCTCTGCAGACCATCCCCAGCTTTTAGCATTGCTTTAATGCTTGGAAAACCCCTGCCCTCCACCACTTCCTAGAATAAAGTGAACTCTGAAGGAGCACCAAGAGACATTCAAAAGACATTCTCAAGCACATTGAGAAGAAGGCAGAAAAAGAGAACGGAATCCGTTGTCACTGGTGAAGAAAGGTACAAGCAGGTTTCAGCACAAAAGCAGATTTGGAGCTGAGAATACATTTGGGGACAAGAAGGAAGAGTATGGAGCCTGATAGTAGAGAAACTCCAAGTCACAAATAGTTTTGGCTCTCCTATAGTTATTTAGATGGTTCTCTGAAGAAGATATGAGCTTAGATTCCCTGCCAATGGGCCTCTGGAAAATTGAAGAAGTCACTGATTAAAGTTGCCAACTTTTTTTCATGTACCCTTAAAAGTTCTGTGTTGAGCATTCAGCCACTTTATGTATTCAGGTTTTTTTTTTTTTAAACATAGCTATTAGAGGAACTTTGACATTAAAAAAAGAGGGTGCTTCAAAAAAAGGTACAATGAGCCTCCAGAAATATTCTTCCTCACATGTTGGGACAGAATTGCCAATGTTTCAGCTTACCTCTGTATTTGTTTAATAGCTGGTACATGAGATGCAAGTAGCGAAACCAAGTTGTCCCCAGCAATAAGATCTCACTACAGAATTGCTGCGGGCCAAGCTGTTAAAGGCCCAGCTCCAGATGCCCTTTGAAAATTTGGTAACCCTATTTTGCTTTTGAGCCAAAAAAGGAAAATAAAATGTAATGTTTGCATAGGCTGGAAGCATAAACAAGCAACAGCCTGCCTTCTTATTTCACGATCTGCTTCTCCATCCTCCCTCCCCAGAGTTCACCTCTCTGCCCACTTTATGTCACCAAAAAATGGCACTTGCAATAATAACATGCTTGATTTATTCTGAAGTACGGAGAGGTGGTGATTCATATGGAAGAGCTGAGTGAGTTGCTTGCCTCCCAAGTGACACCCATCCAAGAGGGGAAGCGAAAGTTCAGATCTGAAATGAGCACTTCAGAAAAGGGGCAGGATGAGCACTACTTGGAAAACTCCAGAAAGCTGGAGGGTGGGTCTGTGGCTTTAGCCATTGAGGCAAACTAGAATTTGGGAGCGTAGAAGTATGACCTGGATCTGCTCAAATTGAAAAACAGGATGAGGTTCTCTAAGTTTTGACTCATAATATATGCAAAGCTTAGGCATAAAAAAGCTATCTATATGTCTCTTGACCTTTATTACTCCAGTGGAAAGAGATTGTGTGGCCATGACGTCAATTGATAAAATAGTAACACTTCACACACGTAGCCAAATGCAAGCCATGAGTGTCTCTCACGCATTTTGAAAGAACCGGAGAAGTGTGTTTATGTGTTCCTTACTTATTAATTTATTCTGCCCTCTGATTGCACGGGCAAATTTAAGCAGCGGGGGCGTTGGAAATCAGCTGCAGAGTTTTTTGCCATTTTGAGGGGGGAAGCACATTTTTCAAAACAAGTAAAAGTGATTCCATGGAAGTACTTCAGCCTCACCTTCTTCCAAGCTGTTTCTCTTTTCTTTGTTTTCCCCTAAATTTCCAGCCTTGGAGTTCCCAGGTCATCTCCCATCCAAGTATGAATGAACCCCAACCTTACTTAGTTTTTTAAAATCAGCTTTGATTTGGCCTCCCCCTGTTCTCTATTTCCTATTAATAAATCTTCCTTTCTTTTATAAAACCTGTTTCACTAATCTCTGCTCCGGTCAGATCCCCACTTCCAGGAATGCTCCTGTGCACAAAAGTGCTTCAGTCTCTCTCCACCAGCCACTCGTTTCCTTAACCATTTCCTAAATAGGTGTAAATCCCAATTAATCTTGTATGTCGTCTGTTTCAAACCTGTGATGTAATTCCCACGTTGACCGTACTTCATTAACTGGAGAGCTTATGAACTCAGTTGTAGAAAAGGGGGAGCTAAGTAAAGAAACTGATTCAAACATAGTTCTCTATGTGTCAACCATGCAACTATGATTGCTGTCAACAAGGTTCGGACAAACCAAGACTTTCATCTTCCCATCTCCATATGCTCTATGTGGTGGAACACAACCTACTCTGGATCTGACATCATTCCATTAGGCATTTCTTCCAGTTCCACATGATTGGCTGCTTCTGATGCAGGCAGGTAACTACAAAGCACTGGAATTTACTTAATAGGTTAGTTTAGTAGCTAAGCCAAGAATTTAGTCTGAGTGTTCTGGGGCAAAACTCAGTATTCTCTCCTTGTCCCTATCTGCATTTTTCACCTGTGCAACATGATTCCTCCCCATTCAGTTAAATTCTGGACATTAAAGGAAGGTGTCATTTTGTTGGATTTAAGGGCCTTTAATTATTACATTGCCATGAAGCGTTCATCTTCTCCAACAAGTTATTTTTATCCAACCTCATCAACATTAGACTGAAGTTAGGTATGAAATTTATTTCTTGTTCCTGTGTGCCCATGGGGATTTCACAGCAGTTTTTCATGATGCATTGTTGAAACATAAGCTGAATTTTCCTTTCCTGACTGCCATTGCAACCAAAGATATATCTTGATGACCGTAAGGTGGTGGAGGTGCCTTTGACCTCCCCAAATAAGGCTAAGGGACTTTTGATCTCCTCTAGTTTGCCCTGAACAGCTCAAGTATAATAACACTTGACACATTTTGTAATGTTCATGTGACCCAGGGAGAGCTCCCCTACGTTGCAGGGCAAAAGATAGCCCATTTCTTGCAAGCACTAAATAACTGAAGGAAAACATATATGCATCACACAGTGACCAACCTGAAATCAGGAAAAAAAAAAAAAAACATGGGTTACAATAAAGCTTTCAGTAACATTTTGGTTTGTTTTCTTATTAACATAAGAGAGAAGGACCAATCCATCATTTAGTTCCCGTAAAGTTCATGAGGATGCTTATAGACAAGCTACAAACAGGTCTTTGGGGTCATTCACATTTCTCTTTAACTGGCTGGAAGATGTCTCACTAACCATTTTTAAGGATATATCTATGGGGTGCCAGCCCATAGATAAGGATGCCCAACTTCGTGTTTATCCAATCCAATATCAACATTGTGTTTTCCATCTTCTCCCAACACAAGCCTTGCTATCTGTATAATGTGTGATGCTTCAGCAATAATCGTGACGATGATGATGCAGTACAGCTGGGGTTCTACCCAGCAACTATTTGCCACTTTCAGCTGCTGTGGGCATGGTCCCTCCCCTCCAGCTGCTGGCACTTCCCACCAGGGCCACTTTGGCTTGGCCAACAGGAATGATCAGGCAGCAGAAATCTGCCCTCCTTGCAAAGAACCAATCAAACATTTTGTGGGCACAAAACATAAAAACTAATGTCCTGGTTGCCAGGCAGCTTGCAAAGATTTGGTTGAAGCAGGGAGTCCACCTGCCAGCTCCTGTCAACAGGCCCCATCAGTTGTTTTCAGACAGTGTGAGAGGCAGCAAGAGAGTGAGTGAGAATAAGAGAGGGAGTTTGGGAGAGCAAGCACAGAGCAAGTAAGAGAGTGAATGAGTAGGAGAAAGAATGAGAAGGCAAGAGAAAAAACTGCAAGTGAGAAAGACCGACTGCACAAGTGACGGAGAAAAACAAGTGAATGAGAATGACATGAATGCATGAGAGATTGAACAAATGAGATGAGCCCGTGAGAAAGAAACAGTGTGAGAGAGAAAGAAAACAAGGAAGTTAAATAAACAAGAGAGAGACATCAAGAGAGCGATAGAGCAAGCAATAGAGACCCGTCTGGATCCAGAAGTGGGGGTAGCCCTTTTGGAGCTATGCCCAGCTGGGTTCTGAGTGTGGCGTCAACTGAGATCCTGGGGCAAGGGTGGAGGTGTGGTGATTGTCATCTGGGAATCTCGTGTGACTTTCAGAGGCGCTGAACCACAGGTCACCAGTTCATTAAGTTGGGCTCTTGGGATCAGTTGGGATTGTTGCTGTTGTATCAGCCTCCCTGCTGCACAGCAACTTCCCTGCCTGAGCTCCTTGTTGCTGTTTCTGGCCAGGCACTGGAGTTCCCCAGACTTATGGTTTGGGGGACTTCAATCTGCCTTCTCTAGGAGTGGGGTCTGAGGTGGCTCAGGAGATCATGGCCACCATGACAGCCGTGAGCCTAGACCAGACCATCCAGTGGCCATACACCAGTTCAGGTGTTCCTGTTAGAGCAGTGGCTATGTGATCTGAAACTGGGGGAGCTTTTGGTGTTTCCCTTGTCATGGTCAGATCACGCCCTGATCTCCATGGGATTCTCTAGTACCACTATCCACTACAGGGAGGCTGGACCATTAGATTGGTCTGCCCCAGCAACTAAAGGACCCAGGTGGGTTTATGGAGGAGTTGAGGGAATGAAGCAAGAGAAGAGATGTCTAGAATGCTGCTGGCATTTGACAAGGGATGAACTCAACCAAACATTGGTTAGAGCTGCTATTAAGGCCTATCTAATGGCAGTAAGGGTGGCAAAACATAATTTCTTCTCCCCTCTCATTGCGTCTGCAGACAGCCACCCTGCAGCCCTGTTTTGGGAGACAGAAGCCCTCCTGGGTAAGGAGAGCTCAGAGAACCTCTTGCAGGGCTGTGCGGAGGAATTTTCTCAGCATCTGTCAGACAAAGTCACTCAGATTTGTTCTCAGTTGGATGCTGGCTTTGTTGCATGTCCAGTGGAGATGCCTAGGCAGGAGTCTTGCCTTGTTCTCTGGGAAAGGTTTGAACCTGCTGGACCTGAGGAAGTCAACAGGGTCCTTAGGGCTGTGAGCTCATCCACCTGCTCTTTAGATCCATGCCCCTCCTGGCTGGTTAAAGCAGCCCAGGGGGTGTCTTGTGAGTGGGTTCTAGCAGTGGTTAATTCTTCTTTGAGTCAGGTGGTTTTTCCTTCACCTCTTAAGGAGGCTTTGGTTCACCCCTTCCTCAAGAAACCATCTTTGGACCCCACTATACTAAACAATTTTCATCCAGTATCTAACCTCCCCTTTTTGGGGGAAAATGATTGAGAAAATGGTTGTGCGGCAGCTTCAGAGGACCTTGGATGAAACAGATTATCTGGATCCCTTTCAGTCAGGATTCAGACCGGGTATGGGAAGGAAAAGGCATTGGTCACACTGTTAGATGATCTCTGGCGAGGGCGAGATGGGGGTTGTGCATCCATCCTTGCCCTACTTGACCTCTCTGTGGCTTTTGATACCATCAACCATGGTATCCTTCTGAATTGTCTCAGAGGATCTGGGGTGGGAGGCATGGTGTTGTGCTGGTTCACCTCCTTTCTCTGGGGCTGATTCCAGTCAGTGGTAGTTGGGGAGGAGAGATACTGCCCTCAGCCCTTGCTATGTGGGGTGCCACAGGGTTTGATACTCTCCCCTCTCCTATTTAACATCTACATGAGGCCACTGGGTGAGCTCATCCATCGCCAATGAATGAATTATCATCAGTATGCTGATGATACCCAATTATACATCTCTGCCCCTGGCGAATTAAGCAATGCTGTGAATGTCTTATCCTGGTGCCTGGAGGCTGTGAGGGTCAGGATGGAGAACAATAGGCTTCAGCTGAACCCTGGAAAGACTGAGTGTCTTTGGGTTTGGGGACCTTCTGGTTCTAGGATTATGCCATCTTTGGTGCTAGATGGAGTGGCACTGGCCCAGACAGACTCAGTGCGCAATCTGGGAGTCCTCCTGGACTCACAACTCCTGCTCAAAGAGCAGGTGGCATTCGTGGCTAGGAGGGCCTTTGCATAGCTTCATGTTGTGTGCCAGTTGCACCCATTCCTTTAGCAGGGGCTCTGCTCATGGTCACTCATGCCCTAATCACCTCCCAATTGGACCAATTGTACTCTACATGGGGCTGCCCTTGAAGAATATCCAGAAGCTTTAGCGGGTGTAAAATTTATTTATTTATCAAATTTGTCACTGCCCATCTCCTCCCACCAAAGGGACTCTGGGCAGTGGTGTGGGCAGTGATGTGTGCCCCTAGAACAGCACACATTATAGCTTTGCTCTGTGAGCTGCATTAGTTGCCAGTTTCTTCCGGGTCCAATTCAAGTTGGTTTTAACCTTTAAAGCCCATAATGGCCTGGGACCAGGTTATCTGAGGGACCACCTCTCCTCGATTACATCTGCCTGTCCCATCAGATCTGGCAGAGGGCATGCTGTCAGGGAACTACACTTGGTGGGCCTTCTCTGTCATTGCGCCCACCTCATGGAATCTTCTCCCCCACAGAAGTGAGGTTAGCTCCATCCCTCTCAACATTTCCTTGAGACCTGGCTAGGCCATCAGGCCTGGGGGTTCCAGGGGACCGAGGAGATCTTGCAGTGGCTCCCTTACTGTGGCTAACATCATCCTCTCTTGTTCTTGTGCTTTTTAATAGTTTTTTTATAATGAATGTTTTATGTGTTTATTGGGGTTTTTTTAAATTAAGTGTTGTATACCACTCAGTCACCTTTTCTGAGATGGGCTATACAAATATGATAAACAAACAAACAAACAAATAAAGGAGCAAGGGAGAGAAAGAGCGAGTGAGTGAGTGAAAAAAAATCTCTGGAACACTTGCAGAATGGCTGGGAGCCTCCCAGGAAAGCTGGAAAGCCCTCACCTCACCTCATGAATCAGGTTCTGATAGATGGCAAAAATCCAAGTGTCTAGACATCTGTCAAAATTCACCTCCTCCTCCATCCCCATCCCACATTAGGAAGAAAAATTGGGAGATATTTTTCCTGCTGGCAGGAAATCCACAAATCACCTTCCTAACTTGTCCCACATTAGAGCTGTCAGAACAATACCCTGCATGGGCCTACTTACTAAGTCAGAATTCAAATTGGCTGTTGGGACAGAGTAAATTATTCTGGCATAGTTTTGTGCCACCTCATCAACTTGATGAAAGCATGGTAACCCAGCTATCTGGATGTTCCCAAGAAGCAACTGGCCTTTCTCCCACAGGTAATATCCAGTGACATAATGCCTGAAATGGGGCATTGACTTCTCTGCATAATATCTTTCATCACATATAAGCCTGCAAACTTCCCATAACTTTTTTTTCAGACATTTCATATATTAATCATTAATCTTCTGTAATTAATTCATTAATCTTCTGTAACAATTCATCTGATAGAGCATCTTTTCTTGAATGAGGCCAATCACAACTTGTGGTTTAATAATCCAATTGCAAAACTGGTGACTCTTAAAATTCTCAAAACAACATAGCTTGAAACCAGTGACTTTTGCACCAAGGTTGAGACAACCAGTGACTTTTGCACCAAGGCTGAGACAAAATGTTCAGATCTAGGATGTTTTGCTTCAAATTCAAAATACTAGCCATAAATACCGTTTGAAGCTTGGAACATTTTGCGCATAGCTACTTACTATCTCTTTCAACTGGAAATGTTAGTGATTTAATCTGGGACTTCAATTGTGATATATCATGTGACAGGTTAGAATATTTTATTTTGAAAAAGTGGGGTATTCATATACCTTTATAACTTTTAGCTTTTCATATTTTTTTTCAGATTCAGATTTTTATTTTACTCTTGATGCATCCTTTCTGCTTTTTAAATGACTGTACCCACCTTCTTTATACTGGTCTCTAACTGTAATAAAGATTTGATTTGATTTGATTTGATTTGATTTGTTGGGTTTCTACCACCCTTTCTGAAGTTCTGGATTTTTTATTCATCTAAGTGTATTACAGAATAGTTCATCTTCATTTTATTTTGTCTATATCTATTCCATAGCTTTCCTCTCAATATTCACAAAACATTTATTGCTGACCTCTACCTCCCTGCTCAAGTACACACGAATGGAAGTCAGAAAAAGAAAAAGAAACAAGAGTTGGATATAGAAGCATTTTGCCTTTAGGGGAATTATCACCAGTAAATGCATTCTTGTGGCAGTACCTAGAAAAGAGAGTTGCATATATAATCTCACATTTATTTCTGCCTGATAGCCGAGGGAATACAGCATGGGAAACAACTTCCGTCCCTCAGTATTTGTCATGGAGCGCTGGAGATCCTTGTTTTTGTAAATGTATATGGTGCCCCGCAGGCATTTATGTGTTTCTCTTCTGTGCTATCTTAGATAGGGTCCTTAGTTCCAGGCCATAAGCCTTCAAAAGTGATGCTTGTGCTTTCCTACATCCCACAGAGTCTATGAATGATAAGAGCCAGGGGAAGGATCCTTTTGGCCAGCTGGCATTGTAAATTTATTATAAGGCAATAAAATATGAAATAGCAAAGGCACCTTAGGAAATAAGCTTGCTTTATGAAACCTTCTTTCTCCTTTTGTCATAAAGTAGCTGAAGTTCACGAGAAGGCTTCATTTATAAGATGTTAATGAATGTTTAATTGCATTGCAAAAGAAGATATAAACATTGAGAAGATATTTTATAGGGGGATATAAGTCATTGAGTAACCACAAGCCTCAGCATAATCAACTGCAGTACAAATTAAGCTCTGCCATGAGAAGGGATTTACAGATGACCAGTTTGCATCAGCAGTGACAAATTTATTCACCTGATTGTTCTCTGGTTCTTCTGTATCCATGGGAGTAGGCATTTCCCCACTGCCAGGTTATAATTCTCTCCACCCATCCTTGAATTAGACAGGCTGCCCATATTGCCTGTCCCTATCCTCCCTCTATTGCCTCTGCTCTGATTTACTTCTGCATGATGTCCTGATTTTGCAAGTACAGCGCATGACAAACTTTTTCTGTCTTCCTCTGCATATCACTAGCAGGCAGGAAAAAAAAAATTCACCAATCATGGCACTGCAGCAGCAATAGGGTGGGGTCTGGCTGAGATTCTGTCCCTCATCTCTCAACTTTGCCCTCATTCCATCATATCCCAGGGTGAATAATGTATTGTAAAAACAAAACAAAACCTGGAGTCACAAAGAGAAGTGAGTCACAAGCAATACTTTTAGTTAGGATTTTCCTCCCTGTCTTTTTCTTTCTATAACGTAAGGAACATCATTATACTGTTTGACTCTTTTGGCCTTGCACTAAACTGGTAAGAGCCAAAGAACTGTCATACACTATATGTAGGGGGCCATGAAGATGACCTTGGAGTACTATCCAGAAACTGGGGCAGAAGCATGCTTGGAACCAGGATGAAAGGAAGAGTTTTGGGAAGCAACTCAGACTGGCTTCTCCATGAAGCATAAGAGGGGCTGATGGTGGAATGGAAAACACAGTCAGACTTGCAAACTTCTGTTAATATAGTATATCTCAATAAAATATAGTTCTAGTCTTCTTGTGGAGTCTGTTTCCTCAACTCTTCCCTTATAGGGGTGACACAATATGATACAATACAATATCTAATGCTCCTGTGCAATTCTGAGAGAGCACCAACACAATGTTGCTACATCCAACTGTTTAGGAAGGCAAGGGCAGATTGACAGCAGATGAGGCTGCCTAGGAAACGGGGGATGGGGGCATATAACACCAAATAACTGCGGCTCTGATCCCATCTGCTACTGGTCACCTGACTTCACTCTGCTGTAACAGATGGGCTAATAGGGCCAGTTCATCTCCCCATTTCACTTTGGAGCTGCCACTGGATGGTGTTGGCTTCAGGGGAAAACACTATTTTAACACCAGTACAACTAAGGGCAACTTAATGATATCTCACTCATGGGCTGGGGAAGAGTTGAAGGCGGTGTCATGAGGACACAGCAGAAAAAAATGTTGTCAAGGTGTGACTGTACGACAGTTAGGTGCAAGTGGAGAAAACACAGTGTGAGCCTAATCTGAACAAAAAGGCTAGTTTCTCAATAGTTGTTGAGAAAGAAGTAAGCAAAAAGCACATCCTTCCTTTGTCATTCACTATCCAAAATTACAATTACAACTTCATTACAAATCTCTTGTTTGGGAAAGCTGGGGACCAGTTTGTCATCATTTACATTCACGTTCTTTCCTGTCTAAAATGGTGCCTACTGGGGTGGCTATATTGGACTTTTTCAACCAAAAGAAAAGCTAACTAGTTTATAACCATACAAGCTTTTGTGGATTACTGTCCACTTCACCAGATGCATGGAGTCCTTAGTAAGGAATAATATATATAAAGATGATGTTGGGAGGGAGGATCAAGTGAAGGAGGAAATGCCAAAGGAAAGGAGAGAGACAGAAAGAATTTCCTAAAGTGACCTTTAACAAAGCAGTAATTAGGTATGATATAGACAGTATAACACTGATAAGCTAGTTAACACATGTAGTGTCTAAAAAACATTGGTTTCTGTTTAAATCTTGAGAAATGATATTTAGTTTACAAAGGCTATAGCAATTCTTTGTCACCACACAAAATAAATGCTATTTATTAATAATAACACTTTTCTTTCTCCCAGGTAAGAAGACTGGAGGAGCCCTAGCTTCTGCTAGAACACTCAGTTTGCTAGGTAGCCTTCACATAACATAAGCCATCTAATGTAGAATTCTTAAAATCCAAGCAGAAGTTAATGCAATGGACAAGTAATATATATGTCCTTAGATAAGTTGCAACTGAATGTAAGTGAGGTGCTGTCATGTTCCCGTTCCGATGTTTATGGTTCCTCGTAACGTTTCACATGTCATATCTGCAGTTGCGTGCCTGCCTGGCCACGCTGGTAAATTTCCTTTGTGCTGACTTGTGATCTTCTGGAATGTATGTTTGGGTTATCTCTGCTGTTCAAGGTTACTTTCTCAGGCCGATTCTAACGGTTGCTAGCATCTGGGGTGGGTGGTTGCTATGCTAGCCTGAGGGGAGGGTTCGCAACGGGAGCAAGGCTTTTTAAGTTTGTAATTGGCGCGCTTTTGCTCATTCTCAGCTTTCTTCGTACTTTGCATACTATTCATTCAATAAATTAGTTTTCTCTAGTAATTACTGATGAGACTCCTTTTATTGGAATAGGCAATCATTACATAAAGCTGAGAATCTTTAATATCAGTCTGCTAGCATCCATCCAGTTTCCTGTGAGGAGTTTAATTAGCAATGACTGAAACTGCCCCAACCTCAACCACCGGCTCGGGGGAAAGTCAGGTCTCCAGAGGTGGGGAACAAGAGCCCATGGGACCGCGGAGAGAGGGGACTCTCACGCCAGGGTCGGATGACCTCTCCGAGGCAACGGATTCCAGTTGCGATACGGAGAAGGCAGTGAAGTCAGTGGTAGTCAAGAAGACGGAGGGACCCTTGTATGGGTCGCCACCAGCCCCAGCCAAGCCGGTGTATTCCTCGCTGTTTCCGACCGTGCAGATCACCAAAAGGACAAGAGCAGTGACACCTACGGAGATGGAGACGGAGAAATCCCAGCAGCTGGAGGCGAGGATGAAATCCATAGAGGATTTGTTGGCAAAGTTAACCTTTACCAGGGACACTCAGAAAAAGGAAAAGATGGGAGGTGAAGAAGGTAGTGACTCTCCTGACACCTCCGCGTCCCCAACCCCCCCTTCCCCCGTAGACAAACAGGGAAAGCAACGGAAATATTGGGGGGGAGGGCCCCCGCCGAGCAGGCCTCCAAAGAAAGCCTCCTTACCTTCCCCAAGTAGGGAGCAGAAGGAGAGAGGACGGAGCCGGGAGGGGGGGAGACGTGTGAAACTTCGACTGGCAGAGGCTCAAGAAATAGCGCCAGAGGGGCAGGAGGAAGAGCCACCACAGCCACGAAGGGCTAAGCACAAAAAGAGACACGATAGCCCAACCCGGGTCTGATATCGAGACTTTAATGTGAAGTTTAATGGGGATCCCACAAAGCTGTCATTTTTTTTGACGAATGCACACAGCTATATGGAAGAGTTTGGGAGCGTGTTTCGTTCTGAGCGGGCTAAGATTAATGCTGTCGCGACCCAACTAGAGGAGAGGGCAGCAGACTGGTTCGTGAGACTGGTTGACATGGACGCTTTGGAGTTGGATTGCTTTGATGATTTCATGTGGGCAATGAAAATGCATTTTGGTGATCCTCTAGCTGAGGAAAAAGCAAAGGTAGCCCTAAGGGAGTTGGTTCAAGGCTCCAGATCAGTCTCGGATTATGCGCTGGAGTTTCAAGCACTCTCCGGCAAAGTACAGGATTGGTCTGCCACCACCCTTGTAGAGATGTTCAAAGATGGACTAAGACCAGATATACTACGATGGGCGGTTGTACGGGACGACCCAGCAACGCTGTATGAGTGGATACAATTGGCTGCGAAGGTTGAGCAAGCCCAAGCTAAGTATACTCAAACTAAAAGAGGTCCCAAACAACAAGCGATGGGGAAACCTACAAGGCCAGCAGCTACTGCTAGCAAACCAGTGAGACGATCGTGGCAAGAAGAAAAAGAAAGCCATTTTGCCAAAGGATTGTGCCTGCGGTGTGGTAAGGAGGGGCACCTGGCAGCTGCATGTCCCCGCAGGAAGCCAGAGGAACGGAGAGACAGATCGGGGGGGAAATCACCAGTGGCACCGAGGAAGCTGAAAGCGACAGTAGCAGAGCTGGTGGAGGATGCAGACTTGTTTTATGGTGGGCAAGACGAAAAAGAAGCCTCCCAACCGGCGGAAAACTCCAGCCACCTGCTCTAAAAAGCGCCAAAGAGCAGGTGGAAGAAGAGGGGCGCGATCATGTCTCGGTGAGTGGAAATTTCCCAACGTTAACTGTGAGACTTAAGCTCGGTTCCCCTACAAAAACTGTGGAACTATGGGCTATGATTGATTCTGGATGCTCACGTTCCTTAATGCATCCTGATGTAGTAGCTGCTTTGGAGTTACCCACCTTCCCGTTGAAACGTCCCATGATTTTCACCCAATTGGATGGATCTATATCGGGGGGAAAACCAGTCACCCAGTCTACAGCGTTAGTGGCTTTGCAACTGGGTAGCCACTGGGAAAAGTTGCCCTTTGTAGTTGCACCGGTGGGTGGTCCCTTGGTCATTCTGGGGATGCCTTGGTTTGTTCAACAGAACCCTAGTATAAACTGGGTACACCGAACTGTTACTTTTGCAGATGGGTTCTATAAAGCCCCTCCTGGGGATGATGAGGAGGAGGATACCAATGTGGGGAGGGCAGCACTGTCAATGCTGCATACCCTCGCTGTACCATTGGAAGGGCTCCCGGACCAATACCAGGACTTTGCCGATGTGTTCGGGGAGAAGGAGGCAGATCGGCTGCCGCCTCATCGGAAAACTGACTGTGCCATTGAAATTCTTCCCAATGCCAAGTTGCCCAAACCATATATGCAATGACCCCAAAGGAATTGGCTACTCTTCGTGAATTCATAGACAAAAACTTACAGCGGGGCTTCATAGAACCAGCCAATTCACCAGTGGGTGCTCCAGTACTCTTTAGATCAAAGAAAGACGGAACTTTAAGACTATGCACGGATTTCCGTGGGTTAAATGCAGTCTCCCTATTAAACAAATCTCCCCTCCCGGTCATCAAGGAAATGTTAGGCCACTTGGCGGGGGGGAAAATCTTCTCTAAATTGGACTTAAGGGAGGCGTATTATCGCATTCGCATTCGGGAGGGGGATGAATGGAAAACAGCTTTTAATTGTGCATTTGGGGCTTTTCAGTATAAAGTGTTACCGTTTGGATTGGCTGGGGCACCTGGGGTTTTTATGCAGTTGATAAATGAGGTCTTGCACGACCACTTGTTCAATGGGGTTTTGGTTTATTTAGATGATGTGTTAATATATTCAAAAACCATGAGGGAACATGTGCAATTGGTTAGGCAAGTGTTAACCAAATTGAGAAAGGCTGACTTGTATGCCAAGCTATCCAAATGTGCATTTCATCAAACACAAATTGATTATTTGGGGTATAGGATTTCAGATAAAGGCATTGAAATGGATCCTGCCAAAATTGAGGCTATTTTAGTATGGGAGCCCCCACGCACACGCAAACAGCTGCAATCGTTTCTCGGATTTGCGAATTTTTATCGTCCATTTTTGGAAAAATTTGCTGAGATTGCCTTACCCCTAACCGAATTACTCAAAACAAAGGGTGTGGGAGACACCCGCAAATCAAAGAATCCAGGGGCACTCCTAAAATGGACGCCTGCTTGTCAACAGGCGTTTGACCAACTCAAGCGACTGTTTACCTCTGAACCAATCTTGCAACACCCCGATCCTGACAAACCATTTGTGGTGCAAGTCGATGCCTCAGACTTTTCTATTGGTGCCCTCTTATTGCAAGGCAATGAGCAAGGACAATTAAAGCCTTGTGCTTATCTGTCACGTAAATTCTCTGAGACAGAGAGACACTGGCATGTTTGGGAGAAGGAGGCTTTTGCGGTGAAAGCCGCTTTGGAGAATTGGAGGCATCTATTGGAGGGGGCGGCACACCCTTTTGAAGTGTGGACTGATCATAAAAACTTGGAGTCCCTTACTGCCTCTCGTAAGCTCAGCCCTAAGCAAGTGCGATGGGCTCAGTACTTCAGCCGCTTTGATTTTAAACTCAGATTCATTCCGGGAAAGAAAAACTTTTTAGCTGATGCACTGTCGCGCCAACCCCAGGATTCAGGAACAGCCCCAGATGTGGTGGGAACCCTCTGGACAGATTCCCAAATGGCACTAGCAGCAGTCACTCGCAGTCAGACGCGAGCGCAGCAACCTGACACCCCTGCCGGTCCTAGAGCGATACATGTATCCGTTCCTGCAGATTTGCAACAAAGGTTTCTGGCAGAGTTGAAATCGGATACTTGGTTGCAAAACAATCAGAGCGCGGTTACTTTGAAGCAAGGTTTGGCATGGAAAGATGATCGCCTCTATGTGCCTGTAACCTTGCGCAAAACCGTGCTATTCAGGTCTCATGACGATAAAACAGCTGGGCATTTTGGCTTTACAAAAACTATTCATCTAGTGCGTCGACAGTTCTGGTGGCCAACCCTCCGGCGAGATGTAAAAGCCTATGTCAAGTCTTGCCCTGTCTGTGCTACTGCAAAACGAAAAGGGGGGAAACCCCAGGGCTTTGTGCAGCCAGTGGCCAATCCCTCCCACCCCTGGGAGGAAATCTCTATGGATTTTATTGTGGATCTACCTCCTAGCCAGAGAAAGACTGTCATTTGGGTTGTTAAGGATTTTTTCTCGAAGCAAGCTCATTTCGTCCCTTGTGCGTCTCTACCATCTGCACAACAGCTGGCACGCCTCTTTCTAGTTCACGTGTACAGATTACACGGTAGCCCCGCCCGCTTGGTGACCGACAGAGGAACACAATTTACTTCACACTTTTGGCGGGAATTTATGAAACTATTGGGCACTAAACAGGCGCTATCCACGGCTTTTCATCCCCAAACAGATGGGAATACTGAGGCGGTTAATGCCACGTTGGAGCAATATTTACGTGCTTTTGTTAATTATCAACAAGACAACTGGGTAGACCTCCTGCCATTTGCTGAAGTTGCTTACAATAATGCTGTGCATCAAAGTACTGGGGCGGTGCCCTTTCGTACTGTATTTGGCCATGACTTTGTCCCTATTCCTGAATTGCCTCCACCGTCTACTTCGCCCACCTCCCCGACCGATTGGGCCTCACAACTGGCAGATTCCTGGCCAAAACTACAGCAAGCTTTAGCCGATGCTCAAGCCACTTATCAACGACATGCCAACGAAAAAAGGGTACCACAACCTCTTTTTCAAATAGGGGATAGAGTATACCTTTCCACCAAATACATCAAATCCCCTCAACCATCCAAAAAACTGGCGCCCAAGTTCATAGGTCCATTTCCTATTGTTGCTCAGATTAATCCTGTTACCTTTAAGTTGGACTTACCTCACAATCTCAAGCGCTTACACCCTGTTTTTCATTGCAGTTTGCTTAAACCATTCGTGGAGTCTACCCATTGGCATCCTGAGCCGCCTGCACCTCCCCCCATAATGATTGATGGTCAACAACATTTCGAAGTCAAGGAAATACTAGACTCTAGACGTTTCCATTTCACTCTGCAATATCTGATTCGCTGGAAGCATTTCTCTCATCCAGAGTGGGTCCCTGCACAACATGTGCGCTCTCCCCACTTGGTTGCTCAGTTTCATGCTGCTTACCCTGATAAACCTGCGCCTTAACAATTAAGTTTTTTTTCTTTGTGGGGGGGCGGTATGTCATGTTCCCGTTCCGATGTTTATGGTTCCTCGTAACGTTTCACATGTCATATCTGCAGTTGCGTGCCTGCCTGGCCATGCTGGTAAATTTCCTTTGTGCTGACTTGTGATCTTCTGGAATGTATGTTTGGGTTATCTCTGCTGTTCAAGGTTACTTTCTCAGGCCGATTCTAACGGTTGCTAGCATCTGGGGTGGGTGGTTGCTATGCTAGCCTGAGGGGAGGGTTCGCAACGGGAGCAAGGCTTTTTAAGTTTGTAATTGGCGCGCTTTTGCTCATTCTCAGCTTTCTTCGTACTTTGCATACTATTCATTCAATAAATTAGTTTTCTCTAGTAATTACTGATGAGACTCCTTTTATTGGAATAGGCAATCATTACAGGTGCATTGTGGCAAAGAATCCTACCTTCAGATATGAGTGATGGGGTTGGGACTTGAATATGTGATGATACAAGTTCTTTTGGATATTATTAGAAGGGTCAAAAGTTGGAGTAGAAATAATTATTTAAGTATAAAATAGTGACGAACAGGACTCGGTCTCAACTGACTATTCAGTGTCAGTATCAGTTCACTGAGTGGCATTGTATCCTGGGTATTTTGACATACAGAAGTACCTTCTAATTGGTGCATATGGACAACAGTATGTTGGCTTGCAAAGTAATCTCTAGATAAGATATCTAGTTGGCATAGAATACCATTAGCTATAAGGTATAGGGCTAATTATGAATTAAAAGGTAAAATGTATATCCGAAAGGATAATTGTGGGTATAAATTAATGGGTTAATGATAGTTGCATGTTATGCTCCAATAAAGGGTGATAATGATAGAACCAGGAATGAGTTAGGGGGAAATCGTACAGCATTCCATTTTTTTCCTGTGGAAGGTAGTATTCTGTTAGATGACATTAATGGATGGATCAGAACAAGACCAAATAGAGAAAAAAATGCATGATGGGACGTTCAGAGAAAAAGAATGAATGAGAATTATTACTGTTTGGTTAATATCTACTTAGAAAACATCTGTTTTGAATTATCAGTGACCATAATAAAGACTACTACTACTCCACGCTTTGAACACATGGTTTAAGCATCAGTTTATCCATGCATACATGTGGCAAAGGAATACAAAATCTAAAAGCACAACTGATTATTTGTGAAGGACTGAGTGAATTAGTGATGGATACAAGGCAATGAGAAGTTTTGAATGTGAGGCTATTTCTTTGTATTGTGTAGAGTAAATCTTTGGGGAAAATGGACATGGAAGAAAAGAAGAAAGTGAATGACTGTGGGAACAGAAAGTATAAGTACTATATGAAAAAAAGTATTAAGAGATAAATTAATTTTCCAAGACAACTATGAAAAGTGGATGCAAGGAAAGAGGATGTGGAAGCTGCTTAGAATAGAGTTAAAAGAAATATCTTAGAAAGTGCCACAGAAATGTGTGGAGTCATGGTAGTGAGGAGTATGAAAAAGGATTCTTGGTACAGTGACAAAGTGGAAGAGGCTGTGGATCTAGAAAAAAATGCATATAGGAGAATGATTACTTTAAAAAAAAAAGAGGATGCAAGGTATTTAATTCCAAAATGTATTACATTCTAAAAGTTGTTGTGGAAATGGGTGAAAAGGTCAAAACAAGGAGCCCTCAGGAGTATAAACATAATTAAAAATAAAAATGATGAAATGATTTGGGATGAAACAGAAGAGAGGGAATGCTGGAAGGAGTATTTTAGATAGCTGAATTGGAATGATAATGTTATGTCAAAGAATGGAACTGAAGTTAATGCTGTAAATATGATTGTCCAAGAAAAAATATCCTAATAAAGTAATAAATGGTGTGAGAACATCATAAATGGTTGGGCTGCAGGTACTGGTAATGTTGACTGAAGAAATGTTAAAATATGACTATGGCTTGTTTATGGAACAGTTTCTGTATGTGATAATGTTTCACATGGATGTAAAGACAGCATCCATGCCAGACAATTGGAAGAATGCTATTATTGTTCCCTTATAAAAGGAAAAGGTACAAGAAAGGATGTAGCAATTGTAAAGCAAAAGTTTGCTAAGTGTGCCTGGAAAGTATTTGGCAGAATTCTGATTGAAAAGGTATGAGAAGTGACAGTGAGTAAAATCTAGAAAATGCGGCTTTATGCTGGGCAGGAGATACGCAGATCAGGTATTTTGCCCTTCAGCAAGTCACTGAGAAATGTTTGTATGAATGAAATTCTATGGCGTGATTGTTGATTTGGAAAAATTGTATAAGGAAGGTGTACTTTTGTATGCCAAGGACGCTCTGTTACTGGCTGAGAACCTGAATGATTTGCAGTAAATATCAGATGAATTGTATGGTACAACAAGGAATGGGGATCTGAAAATTAATGTTTCAAAGGTCAAGGTAATTGACAGGGAACATGAAGTAAATAACTGCAAGCTATGTTGTTGTTGTTGTTTATTCGTTCAGTTGCTTCCGACTCTTCGTGACTTCATGGACCAGCCCACGCCAGAGCTTCCTGTCGGGCGTCAACACCCCCAGCTCCCCCAGGGATGAGTCTGTCACCTCTAGAATATCATCTATCCATCTTGCCCTTGGTCAGCCCCTCTTCCTTTTGCCTTCCACTCTCCTTAACATCATCATCTTCTCTAGGGTGTCCTGTCTTCTCATGATGTGGCCAAAGTATTTCAGTTTTGCCTTTAATATCATTCCCTCAAGTGAGCAGTCTGGCTTTATTTCCTGGAGGATGGACTGGTTGGATCTTCTTGCAGTCCAAGGCACTCTCAGAATTTTCCTCCAACACCACAGTTCCAAAGCATCGATCTTCCTTCTCTCAGCCTTCCTTATGGTCCAGCTCTCACAGCCATATGTTACTATAGGGAACACCATTGCTTTAACTATGCAGACCTTTGTTGTCAGTGTGATGTCTCTGCTCTTAACTATTTTATCGAGATTTGTCATTGCTCTTCTCCCAAGGATTAAGCACCTTCTGATTTCCTGACTGAAGTCAGCATCTGCAGTAATCTTTGCACCTAGAAATACAAAGTCTTTCACTGCTTCTACGTTTTCTCCCTCTATTTGCCAGTTATCAATCAAGCCGGTTGCCATAATCTTGGTTTTTTTGAGGTTTAGCTGCAAGCCAGCTTCTGCACTTTCTTCTTTCACCTTCATCATAAGGCTCCTCAGTTCCTCTTCGCTTTCAGCCATCAAAGTGATATCATCTGCATATCTGAGATTGTTAATGTTTCTTCCAGCGATTTTAACTCCAGCCTTGGATTCCTCAAGCCCAGCATGTCGCATGATGTGTTCTGCAAACAAGTTGAATAGGTAGGGTGAGAGTATACAGCCCTGCCGTACTCCTTTCCCAATCTTAAACCAGTCCGTTGTTCCGTGGTCTGTTCTTACTGTTGCTACTTGGTCGTTATACAGATTCCTCAGGAGGCAGACATACCTACCTGTAAATTGTGAAAAATTAGATCAAGTAGATGAATTTGTGTACCTTGGTAGATTATTTACTGAGGATGGAGAAATTTTAAAATATGCAAATCCTAGTAGAAAGGTAGGTAAAGGTAAAGGTTTCCCTTGACGTAAAGTCCAGTCAAATCCGACTCTAGGGGGCGGTGCTCATCTCCGTTTCTAAGCCTTGGAGCCGGCGTTGTCATAGACACTTCCGGGTCATGTGGCCAGCATGACGACTCGGAATGCCGTTACCTTCCCGCCGAAGCGGTACCTATTGATCTACTCACATTTGCATGTTTTCGAACTGCTAGGTGAGCAGGAGTTGGGACTAGCAACGGGAGCTCACCCCGCCGCGCGGTTTCGAACCGCCGACCTTCCAATCGGCAGCTCAGCGGTTTAACCCGCAGCGCCACCGCGTCCCTACCAGTAGAAAGGTAGTGGATAGTATATAGTCTTTGCCAAGGAACTGATATTTATCAAAATAAAAGAAATCTGATCTATTTCTGCCCACGATGTCATGTGTAAGTGAAAGGGGGAACACTGAGAAAGTCATGACTGGATGGAGTTGAAAAGGTTCCTGTAAAAGAGAGAGAAGAAATTTAAAGAGCAATGGCAATGTATGAAGTGGCAAGCAAGGATGATCTGCAAGTGTAGAAAGTTATGAAGAGGTACTGTATAGTGAATGGTGTTAGTACAAACGACGCTAAGTTAGATTCCCTTCTCTTCTGTCCCATTGATTTCTTTTGCTCACAATTTCTCTTTTTCTCCACTTTGCATAACCTTGTTTACTCCAAGAGGGAATAGTGTGATGCTAAACTACATGGGGTAGCAGTGAAGAAAAAAGCAAATGCTATGCTATGACATATTACTGTAGTAAAGGCACTGAAAACATAATGGATTGTACTACAATGCCTTCTTACAAATAATAGACCGGGTACAACTGTAATATACTGCTCAGACCTGGGTTTTTCCTCAGTTCCCACTGAGAGCAACTTTCGCAAGTCAGGAATGTGGAAAAATAGATTGGATCTTTTGTATCCTGAGCCTCTTTCACCCTTCTCCCACCTTAGTGCCGGTTATGCCCTTTTCTAAACTGATATATCCCAGGTTCAGAAAATGCCTACTGCAAAGACTTATAAGGAGGCAAAAAAGAAGAGTGCTAGATTTCTCCCTCTAAGTTGGAGTATTCTGTTTCTCGGGGCAGAAACTTGAAAGGGCGAATCTAAGCAATCTGATGGCCACTGAGACTAGAGACAGAAGTTTTGTTCCTTCTCTCATAAAATGGAATCCAGGGACATCCAATTAAGACTTGTAATTTGGGACTAACTAAAGAAAGTAATGGTTTCCCACAGCATTTAAACTCTGATCTAATGTTCATTTCCACATGCTCCTCTTCACATTAAGTACATAAAGGATGGGCTGTTCTTGCTGGTCCTACCCATTCCATTGCATTCTCAGTTGTTGTGGAAAGATATTGTATGAAGGAAGGAGCTTGCATTACATGGGTAGGATTCTTGAACATATTACATGCAGCTCTAAATTATGTGGGCAGCCCAAGCTTTAAGCGGTCTCCCTGCCTCCATCCTTTCTCCTACAACACACTGGAATGTACAGGGGGGGAAGGGGACCTTCATGTTTTCCTTGTGCATCAGAGAACCCATAGAACATCTGGAGAGGACCACAAAGTATGTTATTCACAACCACAGGACATTGGGATGGCCATTGGCATAGTTTTCAAAGGATTCATGGAGGGCATGTCAATTTTATAGAATATCCATATTTACAGCAGGTATATTACTGAATACAAATTGTTTCTGGGCAAAAATTACCTGGATGATAGCAATAAAAATAAAAATAAAATAATATTGCCAACTTCCAAAATGCTCTTTCAAAATAAAAGCCAGCGATATCAAGCTGGCCAGCGTTTGTTTGTTCATTTATTTGCTTCAGTTTTGGTGCCGCCTGACTCCAAACCAACTGGAGCAATCACAGCTTGTGTATGTGAAATTCCCACAACACACTGTCCCTAGAAGTGCTTTTGTGCATGTTCAGAGGAACATACTAAAGCTCCCTGAGTCCTTCATATCCTTCAGGAAGGATACAATCTCCCTGCATTTGAAGGGGAACAGAACCCAGAAAGATACTGTGTAAGATATGTGGATGCTCCCAAACAGAGAAATGCTGGTCACCTGAAATGACCTTGCAGCATATTTGCAGTGTACATAATACCATATTTTAAATGGTGGCTTCCTGAGATTATGAGTCTGATCTCTGTGTTCACTTCCTTTGGAATGCCATCTCATTCACATCAACAGGACTTTTTTTCCAAGTAAGTATTATTCATAGGAATGCAGCCTTTAACTTCATTCCTGCTTAGTTATTTCTAAGCAGATGTAATGAAGCTTATGAAAAGAGTGAGCTACATTTTTAATGCCTCTCCCACCTTCCCTAAAGAACCTGCAGCTATCAAGTCAATCATTTGTGAAGATCAGAATCTAGCTTCCTCTACCTTAGCGGTATCATCCCTGAACGGATGTAATGATGATTAAATGATTTTTTTTTGCTCAAAACATAAGCAAATTTGATTCAAAAAACACATAGGGACCAGATGCATCGAGTTAGAAGGGGTTATTTTTGAAGTTAAATAATTACATTTCTGATTATGTTGCCATTTCAAATGTGTTTCCAAGGACAGATTCATATATTTAGATTTAAGGCTATGCATATATATGTGTGCTGAAAATAAAAGTAGCTCTTCCATATACATATGCATGTATTTACATTTTGTACACAATCATCACTTGCATCTGAGCAAAAAAGCTACCTGGTTAATTCTTGGATGGGAGAACTCCAGGAGATCCCAGGAAGATAGGTTAGACTGGGAAGTTTAAAAAAAATATCCCAGAGAAGGCAGGGACAAACCATTTCCATCCTGTTGCCAAAACACCTGCATGGACATACCCATGAAAACACCTGGTATCAAGCTTGACTCAGAGGACACTTTACCTTTATCTTCTGAGTCAAAAATTAATTTATATAAACCTTGAGCTCTTGCTTAGTACCAAATAGAGTCTCTCCACCCTATGCATTCTACCTGAGGGTGCTTCAGGCGCCCACCCTGCAGAGATCGGTTGGTGGGACCCAGAAAATAACATTCTCTGCAGCTGCCCCCCCTCTCTGGATCAGCATGACCCCTGAGGTCAAGCCAGGCTCCATTCTTTCACTTTTAGGAAATTGGTGAAGACAGTTCCCTTTGGAAAGCATTCAGAAAAGTTTTAATCAGATGGCGATCTGTTTGTATTTTTATTTTATTTATTATCATGTATTTTTAGAGATATTTTAGGGATTGCTTTTTACTGTTAGCTACCTAGAGTAACTTGCGTAGGGAGTGTATAAACGTTGAAAATAAATAATAAATAAATACCGCCTAATATATATATTGCTTCCAGATTCAATTCAAGGTACTGGCAATGACCTATAAAGCCCTCTGTCATGACCTCGTTGAAAGGCACAAAGAGCCTCACAACGTAGATCATGATCATAAAGGAATAGAGGAAGGAGATAATTTAATCAGAGATTAAAACAAGCACCCAAAGCACCCACACCCATGGATTCACATACAGCTGAAAAGAAGGGCTTCCGATAAGCAGAGATAAGCCGCACCTGGTGGCCTGGACGACACACCGGAATCAAGAGGACAAGGGAAGACACCGGGAAAACGCCCACGCAACCATCAAGGCACCCATCAAGAGGGATTAGGGACAATGAAGGGTGGAGAAGCACGGGACCCCGAAAGAGGGTATAAACAGGGCGCCTCACCACCGCACCCCCGTTCCCGTTTTTCGTTCTGTCAGCTACCATTCCAATAAACCGGAAATCCTTAATACCCATTAAGTGAGTCCGTGTCTTATTGCGAAGCGAGCCTGACCCTGACACCCTCATGGCATGGGGCTGGGTTCTTTGAGAGGGGTCACCTCTCCACAATCATATCTTCCTGTCCGATCAGGTCTGGCAGGAAGGGCATATTGCAGGTCCTGTCCACAAAGAAATGTCGTCTGACAGAGCCAGGAAGAGAGCCTTTTCTGCCATGGCACCCGCCCTTTGGAACATCAATCCCCCTGAGGTCAGATTGCCCCCACTTGCTGGCCTTCCAGAAAGGTAGTCATGTGCTTTGCCATCTGGCCTGGGGATCCGGTAACATGGGTATGGAGCCTGCAATTTCCCTTGCTAAGGAAATAGAATGTGCTCTCCTACAGATTTTGGGGTATTTTTAATTATTATTAATGTTTTTTATTGTTTTTAATGTTTTGTAATGATGGGGAGCTTTTTAAAATTATTGTTTTGTGGTTTTAACTTTGTACACTGCTCAGCATCACATCTGTGAAATGGGTGGCTGTATAAATTTACCAACCACTGAACCAAACAAACAAATGTGATAACCCTTCCCCATATCTATCTCTCACAATTTGCCTAGCGGTTAAAATGGCTCACAGGTCCAAAGGAATGATGCAATTTCCAGCAATATAGATATCTGTACAAATATGTATGTTTGTGCAGATACACATATGACCCATGCATGAGTTCTGAAGAATGTGAAGGAGAGCCAATCTGCACCATCACTAGCACAGTGTGATGGTCCCAGTACCAAGATCTTAACTTTAGAAATTCTTCAGACAGTCCATTAGGAAGCTTAAAGAATTCTTTATTAAAATCCGATTAACACAGGACAGCTGCAAAGCTCTGAATAAGGTTTTGGCGTTAAAGCATTCAAAGTGATTCATTCCCTCTGATCTCATCCCTCCTCCCTGTCTTACAAACAAGCTCTTTCTCACTCCTGAATTCCCCCTCCCAGCTCATTAGTTCATTAGAGTGATTTAGAGTCCAGGTGTCTTATCAGCAGTGGCTGGTCCTTGGTTGTAATGGTTTGAGAAGGAATGTGCTGAAGCATTCTGTCTGTTTGCAAAGCTGCAAAGCTGACACATGAAAGCTGTCATGTGTTTGCAGTGCTTTATGGCAGGTGAGCAAAGGGAGCCTGACACACAGGCCATTCAACACTTCCTGAATGTAGGGACAGATGACATTATCCTCCTCCCACTCCCAGCCCATTACAAATGCACCCCACTTCCATGTTTTCCAGCTTCAATATAAGACTGCTGTTTTCTGGCCAGAACTGGCTTAAGCCCTTCGCAACAAATGGTCTCTAGGGGTTTCTTCGATTCTAGAAGCAGCTGTGATTGGCTACAGTACCTGGCATGCCCAGCTCTGGTTAGTTACAGTGCCTGCCATGCCCAGCTCTGATTGGCTACAGTACCTGGCATGCCCCCTCCCCTCCAGCATCTGATTGCTGCCTTGGGTTTTCATCCAGGCTGCCAAGGTTTTAGGCTCTCTGCTGGTCAGCAGTTGTTGTTGTTGGTGGTGGTGGTGTGTTTGTATGTGATTACCTGATAAGTCAACAAACTATGCTGAACCCTAAAAGCTCATGTTCCATTCAACTCTTACATCTCCCAGGGGGACCCTTTCAGTTTCTGCCCAGGCTGGGTGAAGCATGCTCCCCTCACTTTGCTATCTCCTGCCCATAGTACAGCAAAGCTTTCCTACATTTTTAAAAGTGCCTTTAAGGTGCAGTGTAGGAATATTGCTATTTTGTTTCTATGAACTGCTGAACTAGCAGTTCTTCCTAGCTACAAAATTTCAGTGGACCTACAGTGGAATATAGGAATGGAAGAACAACCTTTTCCCTTCAGCTTTGATTATTGTAGCAACAGAATTACGATGGTACTTATGGAGAAAACAGAAAAAAGGGCTCTGTGTTAGTGTCAAAGGAGATAATGCATGAAGGGGAGTGAAAATGCACAAACATCCTGGAAAACATAGGAAAGGAAATGGACTAGTGGGAAGGGAATAATCCCTAAAAGGAAAAAAAAAGAAAAAAAACAGGCACTGGTAGCTGGTCCACAGAGGCACAGAAGAGAGGCTTGTCTTCACTGTATGGATGGAAGAGCAAGCAGCAGGGGAACAACTAATTAGATCTTACAGGGGCTAACGTCTGGTCTGAACACAGCCTGGCTTCATTGACACCCCACTGCAATCTGGAGTGGAATTTCTGAAGTTGATTGAAGAAACAGTCAGGAGCAGCATGAGAAAGAAACAGCTTAGGCTGCACTGTGAAATTGCCCATAACCTCCAGTAGACCCATTTGGATAGTCTTGTATCATGTTCATCCCAATCCATACATCAAAATCCATCCTTTCATACACAGCATAAAAATGCACATTTCAGTAAGTTACTGTATTCTCTAAGTCCCATTTGCTTTCTAGCCTCTTGCTTGAATGAGATGCCTCCAATCCAGTTGATTTATGGAGGAGGAGACCATGCCTATACATTGTACACCATCTCTAAAATCACACGCCAGCTATTTGCTGACAGTTCAACATACATCAGTGTAAATTATGTGGTTTATTTACTATATGTATATAGTAAAAATCAGCTCTTCAGTTTCTATCCATTCTCATCAAATGTTCTGTGCAGAAGTGGGATGCTGGAGGCAGAGGGAGGCACTAAGGGCGTCTTTTTTCCTCTATAGAATGGACTGTATCAAGAGACACTTACCATCTGTTCCTGCCCATTTCTGGTTCAGAAGCCATATTGACAAGGTATTATTTCTAAAAGGTTTTTAGAAATACTTTTTCTAAAGTATCAACTGACCAGAGGCCTCCGACAGGAGGAGATGGGCGGGGATAAATTAGATAAATAAATAAAATAAAATAAAGTATTTAAGAGTGTTTAATAACTCACGGTGGCCCTCTTTCTCTATCCATAGAAGAATGATAGGAAAACTTACAGCTGCAGCTTCCATTTGGAAAGGAAGTTCTGGAGAAAAGCAAAGATATTCTGTGCCATCACCAGGAAATAAGGACTATTCCCAGGTTCATCTGGACCAGTTGAAGCACATGTTATGATTCACTAACTAGCTAGCTGGAACAATATTATTTCTGTGTTTTTTAGATTTATAAACAAATCTCCAGGAGCTGAAGGCAATGTACATAACAACCCCTCCTCAATTTTTTTCTAAATGTTGATAGGAACAGATGTCTTACTAGGCAGCATCTATAGAAGGCTTTGTTTCCATGCTATGATCTACATCTGAATTTTCTAGAGCAGTCTTCCCCAAGTTGTATACCTCTAAATGTAATATTTGCATAATGACTATGTAAATGCACTTTTCCTTAATATTATTGGTTGCTTTGGTAGTCTCTAGGATTTCAACTTGTGTGTGTATTTTAATGAGTCCTCTATTTGTATGAGCCATGGCAGAAGAATTTAGAATTTCAGGAATCTAGGAAAAGAACTGTTTTCTTCCCTACTTCTTGCAAAAGTGTCTCATCAAATATGACTCAACTGAAAGACAATCCAGGAGATGACTCATGATTTGACACATATTGTTTAATTGGGAAAATGTTCTCAGCAATTATACATGCAATAGTAATAGTAATAGTAATGGTAATAGTAATAGTATAATGAGAACATTAAATAGGACCAGTAATGTGGCTATTGTCTGGTAGAACTGACGAGTTGGCTGTCACCTAAAGAGCCAGCAATTCATGGCTGTAACTTCGCAAAAATGAATATGTGTGGGAAATTGTAGCTCTCACTTTGAAGTTAATGATGTATACTATAACATAGAAGCTGCCCCCAGAGTTTCTCCAATTGTGATTTTTAATATCACAGAAGGATACATTATTCATTGTAGAGAAATAGAAACTATTATACCCAATGGGAAATAATTGTTTCCCCTTCTCTAAAGAGTTAAATCTGTGAAACATAATCTAAACAACGGTGAGCACCAGCAAATTTCACTGGGCTCAGAGAAGAAGTACCAGAAAGAATATGATCAGTTCAAGAGATGGGTGTCCTGTATCGGTATCTGGGCCAGAGGCACAACCAGTCTGGGTTTTGACTGCTCAAAGGGACATGCAAGGTGGACCAAAGATCAGAATTCAATGAACTAAGAATGTCTTGGGGAAGGTTTTGCAGGGTTCTCAGGATCAAACAGAACAACACATAGTCCTAAAGGTCCTCCTTGTGAACGAGTTCAATTTTTATCTTTATTTGTAACATAACAAAACAGATAAACTTCAGTTTCTCTGAGAATTTAACATTTACAGCTAGATTACAGCAAAAGACTCTGTATGTATATGTGAAACCATAATCTGTTTTGCTCCCAGCTATTTTCCCATATGGAGTTTTTCAACTACAGGTACAACTGGTATGTCTCAGAGAACATATGATGAGATGGCAGGCAGTGTTTATCTGCTCTGTTCTGTCACAAGGTACCTGTAAAAAAGTTGGCAGGTGTTGGATTGAAGCCAGGGGCAAGATTCTACAACCAGTACTAATGGGAGCCTGGTAAAGAAAGTAGTGACAAAGAGAGATCCAAGAAAAAGCTAAGGAATCAATGCATTGCAAAATTGGCATCCTGAAAATTGGTCTCATATACGTTCTAGCAATCAACAAGCCTAAGCTATATTGTAGTTTCATGGCCTTAAATTTCAGACTTTTGCTTAGAGAACTGGAATTCTCTTGTTTAGCCTGGTGCAAAAAAAAAAAAGTTGAACTGTGCCTTCCTTAGAAGAGAGATTACCCATGAGATTGTGATGCCAATAAGTGATCCCAGGTAGTATGTGGGGCCTCATTTATTTATTTATTTATTTATTTATATTTATCATATTTTATCATCACCCATCTCCCCCACAAGGAGGGACAGTTCACAGTAAAAACAATTTATAATTCAATAAAAACTTAAATAATACCAATAATCAATAAATATATAAAATATAGTCAAATCCAAGTAACGGCAGATCTAATTCAACCCATAAGCCGGTAAGGTCGGTCCCAGGCAGGACTAGGGAACCAGACAGCCCCAAGAGTGGCTATTTCTCTCCCCACTCCAAGCTTGGTGGCAAAACCAGGTCTTCAATTTTTTTTCTGCAGTCCAGGAGAAAGGGGGCCAACTTCACTTCTGGGGGAAGGATGTTCCAAAGGGTGGGAGCTGCTGCAGAGAAGGCCCAACTCATGGACCCCACCAGGTGGAATTCTCTTACAGTAGGAGTCCGCAGCATGCCCTCTCTGCATGACCGGGTGGGACGGGTTGATGTAACGGGGATGAGACGGTCCCTCAGGTAGCCTGGACTCATGACATGTAGGGCTTTAAAGGTGATAACCGACACCTTGAATTGGACCCAGAAGCAGACTGGCACCCAATGCAGCTCACGGAGCAAAGGTGTTACATGTGCTGATCTTGAAGCACCTAAAATTGTCTGTGTGGCTGCACTCTGTACCAGTTGAAGCTTCCAGATACTCTTCAAGGGTAGCCCCATGTAGAGTGCATTACAACAATCTATATGGGAGATGACCAGGGCATGAGTGACCGTTCGAAGGGCCTCTCGCTCCAGGAAAGGGCGTAACTGATGCATAACACAAAGTTGCATAAAGGCCCTTCTGGCCATGCTTGCCACCTGCTCTTTGAGCAGGAGTTGTGAGTCCAAGAGGACCCCAAAGTTACACACCGGGTCTGTCTGGGGCAGTGCAACCCCATCCAGAACTAGAGATGGCAAATTCTTGGGAACCAAGGGGCCATTAACCCACAGCCATTCTGTCTTACCAGGGTTCAGCTGAAGCCTGTTGTTCCCCATCCAGACCCCAAAAGTCCCCAGGCATCTGGAAAGGGCAGCCACAGCATTCCTTACTTTTCCCGGGATGGAGATGTATAGCTGAGTATCATTGGCATATTGATGATGCCTCATCCCATGGAGACAGGTGATCTCGCCCACCGGTTTCATGAGCGGAGTGAGTACTGAACCCTGCGGCACCCCACAAAGGAGGGGCTGCGGGCCAGATCTCTCCTCCCCTATTAACACCTACTCGGACTGACCCTGGAGAAAGGAGGTGAACCAGCACAAAACTACGCCACCCACCCCCAACTCCCTGAGTTGCCCCAAAAGGATACCATGGTCAATGGTATCAAAAGCCACTGAGAGGTCAAAAAGAGCCAGGATGGATGGGTCTAGATAATCTGCTTCATCCAGAATCCTCTGGAGCTGCAGTGCCACCATCTTCTCAACCACCTTCCCCATAAAGGGGAGGTGGGAGACTGGACGAAAATTGTCCAGTACAGTAGGGTCCAGCGATGGTTTCTTGTGATGTTTATATACCTATAGTCCAAACTGGAGAAGTTAATAAAATTAGCACAGCCAACATTAAATAGGCCAAACACTCCATTCCCTTTTACTCAGCTTAGAAATTACTTTTGAAAGTGAGTCCTGATACTAACTTGAATTGGGAGAAGGCCATCCCTGTTGGTTAACTCATACTGGAGAAAGGAGCTGGATCTTTTCTCCTGAGTAGATTCTTCACAACAGAATTCTCTACAGCCAGATAAGCACTCCTACAGTGGCTCTGAAACATCCAAATAATAAATTCATTTCCACTAATGCTTTGAAGCCATGGAAAGATAACTGAAGTGGGAGAGGGTCCAGAAAGGGATTGAAAGGGCTATTGGGAAATTAGTGAGGCCTGGGTGATGTTGGTGCAAAGAAGGTTCCTCATGACCTCCAGTGGGAATGGGAAGTTTTCTAGAATCTTCCTCTTCCACTGAAAAAGTATATTGTCTAGAGTGTCGGATCATGATACTGCAAGGATTGCACATCGTGCTGGCTGGTGGGACAGAGCTACATTTCTGTCCACATACTTACTTGCACTTGCTTGTAGGCACAAAAACTATTATCCCAGCCTGTTAGTCTTCATGCCACACATGCATTCCACTCATGGGCTTACCATATCTTCAAGCAGATAAACTAGGACAGAGGTCATGATCAGCAAGCTTTCCCAAGCAAGCCATGGAGTGATTTTTAACACATAGCTAAACCTGTGCTTCCCTAAGCAAAGGGAAAGCTGGGTTTAGCCTTCTGACACATCTTGCTCCCCCTCTGCCTGGCAAAGGGGAAGCAACTTTTGAGGGGTGGTAAACCTGTTTGGTCCCACTTTGTTGGTCGGTACAGCCCTACTTCCTCATATTTTGGGGGGGAAACTGGCTGGGATGCCTGGACTGGAGCACAAAAGCAGAACCATTCCAGTAAATTGAATAAATCTGTCCAATTTTCTTACTGGCGACATGATGAGCCTATCCATTTATTTACTGGCAAAAGCTTCTTCCTCTATTGTGCTGCCGAATCTAAATCTGATTTGTGCCTGAGTCAGGCTTTCTCATGTTCTCTTCCATGTTGGGGGTGGGGGAGGGGGACTTGTTAGGAAATCTTCATTTGTTTTCATACCATTTTCATACCATTTGTTTTCATACAGTTTTCTTTAATACAGGAAATTCTAAGTGCAGTTTTCTCCAATATACACTTTTTTAAAAAAGCACAATGACCCCTCATACACAATTTTTATCCAACTTTCCCAGATATACAGTATATTCTTTTGGGGCACAACTTTCCACAGTGCAAAATCATGTAAACTTGTGAATGGAGAACAGCAGACTCCCGTGGATTCAGTACACTGCTGTCCGTTCACGCTACAGCTATCTCTTTGGGCACGTCACTTCATTGCATTCCCACAGAATTCCACGACAGACTTATTTTGTTTTTCATCCCCCACGCCCAATTTTCCTGAGATTTCTTTACTTCTTTATTAGATTGATACAACTGCCCAACTCATGTCATCGTGACTCTGGGCAATGTATTTCAAATAACACTGCCCCTCCCTAAAAGGCAATATTACACAAAGAGCGCATAACATCAAACCCAAAAAAGAATCCCATAAGCCAACATACCAATGACATACAGCCAGTGTTCATCAATCATCTACTCTGCCTCTCAGCAGATGGGCTCATGTATCATCCTGGCCCAAAGCCAGAGGGAAAAGCCCGGTTTTTACAAGCTTTCCTGAAAGCTCACAGGACACTGCGGCGATACTCTGCAGCATATAAATACACCTTGTGATGTCTCTAGGAGGAGGTGCTCTAGATTTGAGGAAAGAAAGGATACTCTCTTTCTTGCCTAACATCAGGAAAGGTAGCAAGAAAGTTTATCAGTTCACAAGAGCATTTCTGAAAGCTCTATTATTTATAGAATGAAGCAGAATGAAAAGGAATTGAAGGGACATTGCATATTACAGTATAATACAGATTTGACAAATCCAAACATCTGTTCAAGGGATGTTTGGTCTCCAAGACACATTATAATCTTCAAAATGCCTGGACAAATATCAGAAATGCTATATACAAAGAAGTTGCTGATCCATAGGCCATATATTATTGATCAAAAAGAGCACAGATGCAACATGAAAAGCTTGAAAGATGTAAGTTTGGCTCTGTTGCATTTGCTTCTTTATATATGTAAAGCTGCCGAGAGTCTTTTGATAGGGCAGCACAGAAACATGCTTAATAAATAAATAGCTGTTTTTAACTTATGCTTCTGTGGATAGATACAGTGTACATTGAACCAAATGTACACTTATTACTTGAATTCACTAATTTCTCCACAATATACTTGGCATTAAATTAGTCAGCCCATAATTCACTATTTCTGAAAACCAAGCAGGACTGTGAGAAGAGCCATTAGCCCTCCTGAAGATTCATTAGTGCTTTGAAAGGTAGAGGCATTTTTGCCTAGAGACACCTTCATGATGTACTTCATTTTCATACAAGTGTGGGAACTGAATCAAATTCCTTCCCATCGAAAATATGAAGATGCTCCTTCTAGAAAAACCTGCTTCATAGATTCAACAATTTTGGAGATTGAGTTTGTTTTGTTTTTTGGTTAGGATCACTGCTATGGAAGATGATTTCATAACAAAACACATAAGAAGAAATGTGGGTACTCCTTATAATAAATACCTAAATTAGAAAGGCTCCTCTGGCACAATTATTTTTTTAAAAAGTCTTGAACCTATTAATATGAAACTTGGCATTCTTAGTACCTTCAGAAATATAAATTTTGCTTGTAAGTGTCATCTAATTCTGCCACAAAATTAAAATGCTGTCTGCACTTTCCTATTTTAAGCATACACACACACACAAATATAAGGCGTCTGTCTCTAAAACAAACCAACTCCCTAATGAGGTGCTGCTTCTGAAATTTTCATCTAATTCTAATGTAGATACATTAGCCATTTGTTGATTTTCAGTAATAGTTAATGGGAAATACATAAATCTGGATTTCTGAATCAAGATGCAGGTACCCACCCTGAATCAATGCGAGGCGGACTGTTTTCTGAAGGATCCAAGCTAATGCCCCTCCCTACCCACCAGTTTGTGGAGGAATCCCTGTGCATTGCAAATTATCTCAGCATTGGAAAGATTCTGCTCTAGGTTCTGGAGGGATCTGTCAATCAACCGACATATTATCGTTATATATTTTCATGACCGTTTGTCAAACATCCACATATTTCTCTAATTGAAAAACCCACATGTAAGACTATTTTCTCAGTACATGTTCCCCCAGCATACATATTTTGCATGTCTAATATTAATAATATATTGGTGCATAGTTTTAGAAACAGAAGTTCATTAAGAAATGTGGAGAAGTGGAATAGCTATGTTCTGATCCTAATGATAATCTAAGAAATGCTGAAATATGAAAACCTAACGAATATCTCAACACTCCAGTTGTAGGACATGTTTGGGCCACATACAGGCTTTTGGATCCTCACTTTCTTCATCTGTGAACTGAATTTGTTCTCTGAGATACAACCAAACAGTCTTATGACTGAACATGGAAGGGAAAGATTGAAGAGATTCTTAGATGAGAACTTGTGTTTCACTCAAAAGTTGCTTCGGGTGATTCTCTTGCTGAGCATATCCATGTGACCAGTTACCTGCTTTCTAAACCTAGACCACAGATTAATTTAAGGGCTACCAGATTGTCACTGGATGGCAGCGAAAAGTGAAAGTTTTCTGTATTTCTTTGTGTCATCTAATATTCATCTGGATTTTTATAGACCAGATATGGCAATTCTAGATTAATTTGTAGTTAAAGTCAATTTCTTCAGTCAAAATGTATAATTATGGCTTATTGAGGTTTGCTTACTTTGTGATGACTCACATATGGCATGCCATTTTAATCCAGAAAATGGCTAATTTATGGCTAAGAAGCCATCATTCCTCCAGGAAAACTGAGCTGTGGCGGTTCTTTTGAAGATTATTGCTAGGGCAGCAGCAATTTTAGCCTTATTACTGTCCTATAATTAACTATCACTAATTCATTTCTTGACAGTGAAAGAATTGATCATAAGTGCAAGCTAGATCCAGAGTAAAGGAATGGGTTTCCTGGTCTGGATCTGAAATTACCTGACTCTCACCTGCTTCAGTGGAGATCTGGAGTTTGAAAAGGGACAATATCTGGAAGTATTAGTCTCTTCTTCTGAGCAAAGCAGCATAAACTCAAGCCCTATAGAAATGCAAGTGAGAACTAAAATGCACAAAGAAGAGAAAATACTACTACTTTTACTTATCCCTTTGTTTCTACAGTCGTACCTTCATTTTGAATACTGGACAAAGATTATCTTAACATCTGGGTGAAAACCAATGGCAACCATACCTCTTGTTGTTTGGAAATGTAACCTACATTCTAGAGAAGCCACAGCTGCATTTTAACCTTTACATTCCTGGGTAGCCTTTTATTGCATATCATATTTTCCCTGTAGCAAGTTTGGTACACGTAATCATTAGCCAGTGGGAACTAAAATAGAAAATAGCTAAATAAGAACTCAGTTTAATTATATTTTTTATCTCAATTTGTCTTGGTATTTATGAGTAGCACAAGTGCTTTTATTAAAGCAAGAGGCTAATGAACAAGGTCTGAGTAGATCAATTAACCCAACTCTGGCAAGTCTTGAAATACATTAGAGAGGTGCACGCATAGTCATACTTGCATAACAAAGAAACCATTAAAATGGTTTATATGAAGTAATTTACTACATTTTTAAAACAAATATAATTTGCATGGTCTGCTTCCCCTCACCCCCCCTCCAAATAAAATCACTTTGGCATTAAAAGGTTTTGTCCAGCTCCCATCCTCCTGCACTGAATTTTAATTAACATTTCATTCTGCATTTTCAATCCATCTACCTCACTTCTGGAACTGGCACTTGTCACTAAAGTGTGTGCACACATCATCAACAATACATCTTGGGCTTATGTTGAATTATTATCTCAGTTCAATGTATTGATCAAATAGTCAAGGTAAACTTTAAAATGATCAGACAACATCAAGAATATGTTTTGAATGGACTGCAGAAAGGATAATACTAACTAGTTCAAAAACAAGATAAAGGCCCAGGGATCAACTCTGAAACTCTGCTTTTGGCCCAGCTCACTTACTTCTTCACGGATAGGTTTATTTTTTTCCAAGCCATTACAAATAGGGGAAATGGTGAGAATTAATCCACACACAGTCAGTAAGAAATAAGACAAGAGCAAATCTGACTGCTGCAAAAACAAAGGACAGATGGAAACAGGCCAGCCCATGCTTGCTCCCATGCTTTAGGGGGCAAGCAGTCTGTTATAAAGGGCATGAGGGAAAAAGAAAGTCAAGATGGTCTGCATAGAAATATAGGACTTGTTCTCGAATAGCAGCAGCTGTAGAAATGTTGTGTGTTAGATTCCTAGCTTGTTTCAGTAAATACTATATTACTTGTGTTAAGTTCTTTGATTCCTTGCATGCTTATCTAACATGGTTAAAAAGAAAAGTACCCTTTCTCTCAAGCACCAGACCAAACATCCTTGCAGGTCAACCCCCTCCTAGCCCAATGCTTGGGGGAAGAGCCAGGTCTTCACAGCCTTCCTGAAAGCTAAAAGGGTAGGGATCCCTCTGATCTCAAGTGAGAGGCTGTTCCAAATGGCTGGGGTAGCCACCAAAAAGGCATGCCTCTGAGGTCCCTTCAGTGGCAACGTTTAAGGTAGGGGCCCTGAAGCACACCTACCCCATCATCCAAATGATGACTTTTGAAAACATATGCAAATTCCCAACAGTAATCTTGATGCAATATGTAGTACAGCAACCCCTATCCAAATTTTATTGAAGTTGATGGGAACATGTATGGATGCTTGTTGGGATATCAATATACTATTAAAACTCTTGTGTTTGTTTGTTTGTAACCTTCACTTGGGCAAAAGGTGCATAGTAGGGCAACAATTTTTGAGCCAAGGTACCTTGAATGGGCTAACTTACAGAATGCATTCAAAATCTGGGACCCATTACTCCTGTGGGATTGGAATTTGGCAAAGTTGTGTCCACTTCTATGTTGCTACAGTCAGCTGCAGTCACGTGATCACCGTTTCCAGTGCTTCCTGCAAGCTTCCCACAAGGAAGATCAATGGGGAAGCTGGAAGAGAAGGTTGTACCTCATTCCCTGACTTTCCTGTACTCCCACACAGACACCAGCACCCTTCTTCCCAAGCCTCCCTGTGCTCACCTGCATGCATCTACCTGCCAGCACCCTCCTTGCCGGCCTTCCTATCCTTGCACACACACCCTGCTTCCTCGTTCCTTGCATGCACCACAGCACACCCCTCCACCAACTCACGCACAGCCTCCCCCACCCCCATGCTCCTTACCTGGGACATCCTCCGCTTCCCCCCTGCAGCACCCCCGCAGCAGAGGTATCTGCACATCACACCAAGCCAAACTCAAGGGCAGAATACAAATATGATTTATAACACAAGTGAATGTGTGTGTCAGAGAGAAAAGGAATGGCATTTAAGGGCATATACTACATATTTATAATAATGACTAAGAAAAAAGAAATGTTAAAACTAGAAAATTAATGTTTTAGCCTTCATGTTTTTCAATTGCTCTACTGTAAACAACAGAGGAGCTGAAAAAGGCAGAAATCAAAGCATTTTTCTTTAAAAAGAGGTGTGTGAATTAAGCCATTCCGGGAATTCTGTTAAAATTAGCATGAATGATAAAAATGTTTTAAAACAAGATAAATATTCAGCAGTGGATTTCACTGAATCTGGACTTAAACTTTAAGTATTATGAACATAGTTTTCAAATACTGTATGTCACTAATATTGTGTCCGAAATCCTACATCCCAATCTGAAAATTTAATATATTTTTTTCTTCATTGAGCTGGTTATTATATATGCTTCTAATATTTTATAAGTCACTCAACAACTTTCTCTTTTGGAGGAATAAAGCAGGATTTTTTTTAAAAAAAATGTTTCAATTCTACAATAGAATTTAACTGGAAACATTAGACAAATTACTATCTTTAGCTTTCTGGGTTTTTTTAATGTACACATTTCATTTTAATGCAAATGAATAAAACAAGTAACATTTTAAAAACAATTTAATGTACATATGTCTATCTGTGTGTGGATCCACACTTGCTATCTCAGTCTCTTCCTCTCACTTCTGTATTATATTTAAAGTTTTGCCTGATCCAGTAGTCTGGATTGTGAGGCCTGGATGAATTCAGACCATATACCCATACTACTTTGTACCTCTGTGTGTACAGTAGAAGAGAAAATCAGATGTGCAGAAAAGACAAGTCAAAAGCTGGATGTGAAATATTTTGGATATAATCCAAGAAAGCAGGAGAGGGGATAGTTATAATCAAAGCTGCAATACTATGTCAAGTTTAAAATTGAATTGTCATTTAGTTTACAAAGGTCAAATCCATTTTTCCATTAAAACAAATCCAAAGTACAAAAAAAAAAGCTAGTAATTTAAGCAGACTCTTCATAATGGTAAACAGGTAATTAAAAGCATTAAGGACCCTAATTTTCATGATAACTCTGTTTAGATAAGGAAATATCTCTGATTATGATGACCCAATGGGCTGAGATGGTCAGCCGCTGTTACATGATGTCATTTCTGATGCTCCCTGCCAGCTTCCCACAAGGAAAGTCAACAGGGAAGCTGGCAGGATGTCGGAAGTCGCTCCCGCTCCCACTGCTTTTTTGCCCACCTGTGGTCATTCTGTTTCACAGTTTAGGTAAGGAACATCTCTTAAAGGATGACCCACCGGGTCCCAAACTGATAATTTTAGTTACGTTAGCTTGTTAAGGTTCTACAGGTTACTCCAGGAAATGTTTTGCCTTGTCAAATCATCTGGCCAAGCCTAATGCATATTTGTTTTTTCTATCAGGATTCCTAACTCTTCTGTAGTTGGTTTCTGCTCTGTTTAATGCTGTTTTGAAACTGCTTTTATTAACTCTTGATCTTGTTCTTATCATATGATGATTTATCGTAAGTGTAATTGGCTTTATGCTTTTTAAAATAAAAAGTGATAGCCAAATATTATCAACTTAGTGGCCCAACTAAGTTCATCAGGCAAAGCTTTTCTAGCATATTTGCATCTGCATGCTAGGAAGAATGATTGACTGTTGTGTTTATCGTAAAGTTTGAAAAGCACAAGGACTCTTACAAGTAAACAGTGTTGGCCACCCTATACAGATTATGTGGAAGGAAACAATAACACATCACTGGATTTTGAGTATTACATGTATCTAACAAGTCTTGCTATCTATAATGATTTGTTTCTCACATCCTATTATTAGTTCTTTCCCCCTCTCTTAATATATTACCTTTGCTTTAAAAGATTTTTGCAATATGGGGCCCAGATTAAAAGTGCCTCGGATAGCACATTAAATGAAAAAGCAGCAGAAGTGCAGTTTTTAGGAGGTATCAACTCTGCTCTGACAGAAATTTTCCACAAATTGCAATCACTTGGAATTCAATAAGTATGCACCATATGAAAACAAATGTGTATTAATGCATTCCATACCACACAAACAGCATGGTTAGGGCAGTGAATGAACAATCTGGACCATGTGGAATGAATTATTAGTATATTAAAACTGCCCTTCATGTATTTTTTATGAGAAATGGCTGCTTGAAAATAGAATCTCCAAAGGAGACCAAGTCTGCATTTTCTCATGGCCCTGGTTTTACATTTGAAACAGTTGGGCTGCTTTTCTAAATTAAATTAAGGTGTTTGGGGATGAGCACAGATTTGGGAGATAGGTAGTAATATCTGAGCATGCTCCACTTGCCCCTAGGAGAAACGTGTACTCATGAAGATGCAAGCAATGACCCAATTATTGGAACAGCATCTGGATGCTGAATCCTTGCAGACTTGTCTCCATCATGCACTTGGAGTGTTTTGTTCAGAGGTTTCTGCACTCTTGTGCCTTTATAGGAATTTATTAGGAAGTTATAAATGAGCACATGCTAGTTTTCTCAATCCTTTGAGGACCGACATTTATTTTTTAGTGGATTCCAACAGCTTCCTTCTTCCATATTATGGGAGAGGAAGGGGAATCCTTTTCTTTCTGATACTGTGTGGCTTGTTCCAACAGTTCTTTTAATCATCCTTTGATGGACTAACAATGAACGTTACAGTTCCACACAATTTAGATCAGCCTTTCTCAGTCTTGGCAACTTTAAGATGTGTGGACTTCAGCTCCCAGAATTCCCCTGGGAGCCAAGGGCCACACATCTTAAAGTTGCCAAGATTGATAAACGCTGGTTTAGATGGAACCAAAGCATCCTGACTGTGTACAGAATTGCAGCCAAAGAGTGATTGGAACAGCCATCCCATTTCAGGCCATACCTAGGATTTTACGTGTCTGAACACTTCTTGAGATTGAAACAATTAAACACCCACCCCTCACCCACCTAATGCATATTGGTTAACGTGGAATGAAAAAGAGATTGCAATATCTACAAAATTTGTATGTGCACAAGTGCCACTTTAGAAAAAAACATCCATTAACATCCACATAATTTCAGCAGAACAATAATATATCTCACTTAGTGATGATGACTTTGACCAGGTGACCTTTGTGCCTGCTCATTCTGCTTTCCAACTTTCCAACAACATCAAGATCAATACTTCTCTTCTGTGTGGTTCTTAGCCTTCACACTGGATTTGGGCTAATCCACTCTTCAAGCAGAGAATACCTTCAACTGGACAATGATTTTCTAACAGTCTTCAAATGGAATCCTTTTATATAAACATTTATTTATTTATATCAATGTATAGGGCTGCCCAACTCATAAATGTGGTTCTGGGCAGCTGACAAAGATTTTAAAAGTACAATATAAATAATATAATACACACACACACACACATTTACCAACCAACTAAAACATAAAGTGGCTTCCCAAAACTATATACTAGCAGTATGGGCTCAATTACTCTCTTGGCCCCCACGCCTGGCAAAATGACCAATTCTTCTAGATTTTCTGGAAGGTGAGCAGAGTTGAGGCCAGCTGAACCTCAGGTGGTAGGGTGTGCCAGAGGGCAGGCACAGCTGCCAAAAAGTCACACTTCCTGGGTCCTGCTAGATGACAATTCCTGACGGACAGAACCTGGAGCATGCCCCTCCTACTTGACATAACAAGAGAGGTAGAAATAATTGGAGTAAGGCAGTCCCTCAATATGTTCCTCAACATGTGTTTCTCAGTTGCATAGAAAAGAACTTTATATTGGAAAGGATTTGACTCAGTAGCAGAGCACATCCATGAAAAAAAAACAACACCTCAATTACTTCTACTACCAGCCAAGAAGGATGAAAAAGAAAAACATGAAGGAGATTTCTTGAGAGTTCTGAGGAGTCATTGCCTGTCAGATGGTAGTGGGACAGATGGACAGAAAACTTAACTCTGTATGAGGCCACTTCTTCTCAGCAAATCACTCTGGGGGCAGGGTGGTGTGTCTTTATTGATTCCATAATACCAGTGGCTTGTGGAGAGATGCAAGAAGCAAATCTTTTTGTGGGGAAGTGTTAATGAACTGTTTTGGTTTTTGATATCCCTATATACTGTTCACACCCATCACACCATTGCCTTCTGAGGTCAGTAACATGCAGAGCACAGCAAAGGAATAACAAATAGTAAGCCAAAGAAACTAAAGATATAATCAAAGAAAAGGAAAAGGAAACATAACTAAATCTAGTTTGCAGCAACCTCATTTTCTCTCCATACCTTCCTCCCCTTGCAAATTATCTTTGCTTCTATCGTGTCCATACACCAACCCATATATTGCCATTTGTTCTCTAAACTTCTCACTGCTCCCTTTTTGAAGATCTTATCAATCCCATCTTTGATGAAGAAGGAGTAAAACAACCTTCAGACTCAGAAAAGTAAAAGGAAACAGAATGGACCTGCCCATCTAGAAACCATCCAAGCCCAGAAAAGGCAAACTTTAAGCAACCAATCAGGAGCAAAAAGGTTTCCCTTTCTCTCTGGTGAGCTTTCAAAAGGGGAAGCAGCAGCTCCACTTGACTTTATTCTTTTGTCTTCCATTATGGAAGGCCGAAGGGAATCTTTTCTCAGACCAGCCAGATCAGAAAAGATCTCAACCCTGAGAACGGTTGAAGAATCAAAAGAAAATAGCCCTGGGGATAATGGAGCTAGATGAAGATTAGGATCCCTTTGTTGATTTATTTTATGGATTGATATAAACCAGTGTTTTTCAAACTTGGCCACTTTAAGATGTGTGGACTTCAACTCCCAGAATTCCCCAGCCAGCATGATCTAAACACTGATGTAAACTGTCTTGTATCCTGAGTCCTATTTTGTTCTCCCTATGAATATGGATATGCATTTCTGTCTGGGACGGTAGCCACTGTGTTAAACGAGAGCCAGTTTGGTCTAGTGGTTAAGGCTCCAGGCTAGAAACCAGGAGACTGAGAGTTCTAGTCCCACCTTAGGCATGAAAGCCGGCTGGGTGACCTTGGGCCAGTCACTCTCTCTCAGCCCAACCCACCTCACAGGGTTGCTGTTGTGTAGGAAATAGGAGGAGGAAGGAGCATTAGGTATGTTCACTGCCTTGGGTTATTTATAAAAATAATAAAGGCAGGATAGAAAATAAACAAACCTGCAGGAGTGATGATATTTTCTTTTTCTCATTCTCTTTAACTCTTCTTTAGCTTCTTAATATTTTCATAATAGAAGACTTATCTTCTTCAATCAGTACTTAATCCGTACTCTAATTCTGGCAGGAAATTTTGCCTATTACATGTGGTGGCTGCTCTGATAAGCTATAAGGCTGGACAAGAAGGTTAAGCAGGAGGTTTCTTCACTGTCTTCCTGCTGACAAGTATGTGTTAGATTTCTATCTTGCCTTTCATTCAGGAGCTAAAGGATATGAACATAGCACTCTCTCCTCCCGTTTTTCCCACCAAAACCCTGTGGGGGCTCAGTTTACCGTTCTTCCAGACAAGCCTGCAGTTGCAGGCAGCACAACCAATTATGCTATCCCATCACAACTTTCTTGGACTTCCTCTTCCTCTCCATCCATTCAGTATCCCCTTCATATATTTGTTTTGCAGTTTGATCTTTATTCACGCCCTCTGTGACCAGACTACAAATAAATAAAAATAAATAAATTGCCCATTTTTACTGGGCATTCACTTTTCTATTCAGTCCACACTCTTTCAGGACCTATCTATACTCGATCCTATCTTTCCTTGTTTTAACACATGCAATTCTTATGTATACTACATGTAGTAAAGTATACTATAAACTTTACTGCATTCAGCTTACTATGGTATTTCTCTTGACATACCCAACTCTCACTACCATTATATAAAGTGGACAAAAGCACACTGTTATACACAGCTATTTGCACATTCATCCCTTGCAACAGACCACATATACCTACTCCCTTTCTACTAGCATTTGCACGTTTCCATTCTCTATCTTAATAAAAAGCACTTTTAAAACACCTTTTAAAAACTGGTTTTAACTGTAAAGAACTTTTCACCATTCCCTGCCATTGCATCATGTACGAAGAAAACAGTGTGTGTTTACTTTTTTGAAAAGACGGCAGAAAAGACATGCATCAGATGTTGACCTCTGAAGGTACTGGATCTCTGTACATTGCTGCATAAGGTGAGAGATTAAGAAACATGGAATAACCTTCCCAGTCAACTACCATCAGATTCTAAGTAGACTTCCTCCATTCATCCAGACTGGCTATTTGATCCTTCAGAGAGCTTGTTCTAACTGAGCCTCGTAGACTTCCTGAGAGTTGATGTGGTCCTGATTTATTCAGTGGTTTTTGTCTCCAATTCTTTCCCAAAGCCTAATCTTGGCAGAACCAGAACAACTTGGAAACAGAGGCAGCCAAAAAAAAAGAACCATTCTACAGTCTTGCACAATATCCTAATTACTCAAAGACCAGTTCAATTTCATCCTTGGAGATCGTGTCAATGACCACAGTCAACCTCCATGTCAAGTCTCAGCCTTCTGGGACTATAAGGATGCAAGACAAGCCCTCCTGGATCAGACCAATGGCCTATTTTATCCAGCTTTCTGTGCCATACAGTAGGCAACCAGAGGCATATGGAAAACACACATTTGTATGTGTGGTCATGATGAAGGGTTTAATGGTTAAAGCAACTTGATGAATGAAATCAACAATCCAAAATTAGCTGGGTTCCCCACTTGTATGTCAAAACGCTTCAGGAATAGTTATTCTTACAAGTAGAAAGTTGTCATAAAGCTATCTGCAAAAGGAGCACAATGCTACAGAACAGCAGACTCATTAACACAACTCTTAAAGCAGCTGTAAGTTCTTTTTCAGGCAGATGCAGAAGCGGAAAATAAATCAGGTTGCTTTGGTGCAGAGCAGAGACGTGTAGTGCTCACATGAAAAACACAGCAAAGCACTTCTCCGAAATCTTTTTCCAAGCAAGCACAGCCCCGGATAGTTGGAGGTTTCAGACACACGTGGCACGTGTCTGCCAAGCGTCGCGCAGTAGGAAGTGTAAAGTTTTAAAGGAGCTGCCATAGTCCTTTGCAGATTTCTCCGTGCTTTGTCTTCAGTGCCACCGGTGATGTTTTTGGATCACACTTTTCTACAGCTTCTTCCATGCAGTCCAGTTGATTTTATTTCTTTTTCGCCCCAAAAGAGGAGGTCACTTCCAACAAAAGCTTTTAATGCTTCTTTTATATCTTCTAGTGAAAGCCGCCATAGACACCGTTCAAGAGAGGATGAGGATTCAGTTGTTTATAATGCTGTCCTTTTTGGCTCCCTTTTTCTGCCTTGAATTGCACTGTTTGTAATGATAAATGAGAACAACTAGAGAATGCCGATGCCTGAGACCCTGCGATGGGGGTGAAGTTGCCTCGTGTTACCTTACAGTGCTTTTTGCTGCAGCCCTTGAACAGGCAGCCCCAGTTATGCTTTTCACCTTGGCTTTGTTAACAGATTCCACTAAAGTGGGGGGACCAAACAGCAAAGACTGTTAAGCCAGTAGCTGCAGTGATGGTGAGAGTAATGCTAAATGGTGTGATACATAATTTTCATTTACTCTGCCAGGATCAAATGTGGTCTCAGATTAATTTTGATGCATCCACGCCTTTTACCTCAGAGCAGTATGAATCATTCATAGAGCACTTTGAATGTTCAGATTGCCTCTCTCATTCATTCTCACAAGAGTCATAACAACAGTGGTTAGATCATTTCCCCCTCCTGTTGGAAAAATGGGGAACAATGGCTAGCCATCAAGCTGATACACAGTTTTGAAAATGTCAGAACTTTAATTATAGTGGGAATATTTAAAAACAACTAGTTTTTCCATACTTTTGTGCCATTCCTGGTGAAAAGTGCCAATTTCAATGTTTTTTCATTATCACTTTAACCCAGCTAATGAGGCTGAGTTCCACTGAAATCACTGAAGCAACAAAGTTGTTACTAAAGTCTAGGAGTGTTTCATAAATCAAGTAAAGCTTTCCTATAGATTAGGGGTAGGCAAGCTATGGCCTTTGAGATATTGATGAACCACAACACCCAATAGCCTAAGCTAGCACAGCCAGTACTGGGAGATTTGGGGAATCATTATTATTTGTTTATTATTTATTAAACAGATTTATAAGGCCGCCCAACTCACACACAGTGACTCCAGGCGGCTTACAGAATTAAAAACCATAAAAACACAACAGACACCCCCCAGGGGTGGAAACACATTCATATCAGCCACTTGATTCCCTTTGGCTCAGAGAAAGTTTAGTCTGGCAAGATTGATGTCAGGGCAATCGGCGAAGAAGCAACACTGAGTCGAAGTTCTAACTTTAGTTCTTTATTGCTTCTACCATACACAGAAATCTTGCCAGACCAAAGTTTCTTTCTCCAAGCTGAAGGGAAAAATACTCCTGGGAAACTAAGGCGGTGCCAGCCTGACCCTCTTCTTCGCCCCCCCCCCCGCACTTTCCACACTAAGCAGGCCAAGACTCCTTTTATCACTCTGGAATGTGTTCTCCTCTCCCACCTCTCCAGGCTCTGTAGGATGACCTCCGCCCTCCTCAGGGAGACATTCCATCACACCAGGCCCATTGCCAGAACCATGTCTTCAGGGCCTTCCGGAAAAGGAGCAAGGAAGGGGGCAATCTTATATCTGGGGGAATGATGTTCCAAAGGGAGGGAGCCATACCCTGCCTCCCCACTCTGGTGGGCTGGGTGGATGTAACTGGGGAAAAGTGGTCCTGAAAATAACCTGGCCCCAAGCCATACAGGGCTTTAAAGGTGATAAAGAGCACCTTGAATTGGACCCAGAAGCAAATCGGCAAGCAATGCAGCTCCCACAAAAGAGGTGACACATGGGCAAGTCTAGGCTTGTGCAAAACAAGGCAGGCTGCTGTATTTTGAACCAACTGAAGCTTCCAGATACTTTTCAAGGGCAGCCCAATGTAGAGCATATTACAATAGTCCAAACGGGAGGTGACTAGGCATGGGTGACTGTGAGAAGGGCCTTTTGGTCCAGGAATGGGCATAGCTGGAGGCTCTCCTGGCCAGTTCAACCTCAGCTTGCCTACCCTTGTTATTCCTGCTTGATTTCCACAAGGGAAATTAGCCCATAGCAAAGCATTTGAACAGCCCTGAGGATGGACAGAGTCCAGTGTTGACAGAGAAGATCCTTTGCTCTTCTAATAAAGAGAAAGGAAATGCTTCTTAGCAGTGGACAAGAAAATGTCCTTCCCTTCCGTTCATCTGCAGTAGGTCATCTTAGGAAGTATTGCTGGAATATATGTTGCATATCTGTATGAAATTATGGCTGCGTGTTAGCAATACATGCCCAATTCTTGGCATGAAGAGCCTAATGTCTCAGCCTAAGGCCAATTTAGCTCTCCGGGGGTAGTGGATATTGAGAAATGTTCCTTCTTGAAACATGGAAAGCTCAGCCAGTCTTGGCTGGCAGTAGTGAGAGGAATGGAACAAAGATTTAACTCCCCATGGAGCAACTTTAGACAAATTTTCATTAGGGCTATCAGCTCTGGGTTGCAAACATTTGAATGAGCAAAGAAATAGAGAAGATGCTAACCTCTATCGGTCATCTGGATTTTTGCAGCCTAAATATGATAGCACTACTCAGTTCTATCTGAGAAAGAGGATGCAAATGAAATATTTGTCAGCCATCTATGCTGAAGTGATTTTGAGTGACAAGCAATGTGCTATTGTTGAATCCAGCTTCAATCTAAAATTTCAGAATATAGTGAATTAATGTCTGAGCACTGCTGGTAGGATGCCCATGACAGGATCCACACAGGAAGAAATTGCTTTTGGTGGCTTGCTTGCAGCCATTTTAAAACTAGAAGGAGTTAGTTAGCCACTTTGCTTTTTTAAGGCAAAAATACACTCTTTTCTTCGTGTTCCTGTAAAAAAATGCATGGGACATTTCCAACCAAAGTGTGAAAGCTTTTCATTCTCCATCCAAAAATCACTGCTGAGGTAAAATAAGTGCCTGACCTACTTACATTGCAGCCTGAAGTTTTACTGCTCTGTCGTCTGTATCCTGTAACTCGGCAGTGCCTATAATGGATAGTTTGTGCACGGTAAATGTAAGTAAACAGAGTGACATCTCATTTGCTGTTTGTGCACTCCAGTGAAGCTGCGTTGTAAAAGCACTCTCTGGATTCAGCCAATTGTGCTCTGCAATACAAACATCAGGGAGTGGAATATGCTCAAGGCAATACATATGGTGAGCCTTCTGGAGTCTGCAACCAGACTACAGGGAAGAAGTTCTAATAGTGATCTACCTGATTCTCTCTGTGTGTGAGGGTGTGTGTGCACGTGTGTGTGTTTCTGTGAATATTTGAATTAGTAGGGTGTGTTGACCGTTCGGGTGGGTCATCAACTGACAAGAGAGCAAACATAATTAAGAAATTGATTATAACCAGACTAGACATGAGTCAAATGGTCAGTCCTGGAGATTGTGTGTGTGATTGTTTACTCCTTGGCCTTTTCTTCTCAGCATATAGTACTTAGTTTGCTAGTGACTGCAATGGCAAGACATATAGACCCCTGCTCTACCAGTGGCAGTGGTCTACTGACAGCAGTGGGGCTTGGAAGAGATGACCTTTGTAAGATAGATAGCTTTGGACTCTGGCGAACAAGATCTTGGGTTTTTATGCCTCAGGTGGTCTTTATAAATCCTGGCTCAAGGTGTAGAAACAAGCAAAGCTATTGAGTTTCATAGCAACTTGTCTACCAGCCAATGAATTCAGAGCTGTCCCATGACCTTGGAACAGCTCCCTTCCCATGAGAAAATGCCTTGTTTGCTATATGCAGATTGCCATGTGCAGGCTCCCGAATGTCGTGCTTTCTGTATTCTCTCAGAGCTTCTAGTCTGCATCTAAAGTGCTATTTGCCCCTAAATACTTCATTCCTCTTATCTCTCCTCACTCACTCACTCACTCACTCACTTCCTTCATTTTCGTTTTCTTTTAACCTCTATGCAAGTGCATCTATTAATCTTTACCTTGCTTTCAGCTTCAATTCCTAACTTCAGGCCAGAAACTCTGCTGAAAACTTCTGTTTTATCACCCCACAAGTCTTTTCCTTGGATGCCCTGCTCAGGAACTTCTTCAGTGAAGCCTTTCCAGCCTTGTTGAGATTTCACCCATTAGCTTACCAGGAAGCTCAAAGGAATTTCCTCCTTTTCCCCCTGGTGCCTATCAGCTTTTTTAGGCAGGGAGCTTCCTGCTTTGTAAGACACTGCTGTTGCTAATAGTTAAATGAATAACTAATAAATACAAATAAAAGGGTCATTGTTTGCCAGTCAGCTATTTTTCACATGCTAGTATTGTTGTCTTTCATCTCAAAGGATTTCTCCAAGGGAATCTAACAGAAATGCAAATCCTCTCTTGGGACTGAAATACTATTTCCACAGTTTGTTTTTAACCTTTAGGAAGAGGTTTTTCCCAGCCTGCTGTTGTTCAAATGTGTTTCTCAGTATTCCTAATTTATAGGTAATAGATGCCTAGAAACCACTTCAAACTTTTTTACATCGAGTCAGCTTTGCAACTTCTCTGTGTGATCTAATCCCATTTTATTAAATGGGGATAATGGTACTTTTCTCCTTCAGAAGTATTGTGAGTAAAAATTAGTCATGGCTGCTCACTGGCAATTGGAATGGTGGGAACTCACTACTGCTTTTGGTAAAGAATCCACATGATACAATTGGATTGCCAATCGCCTCTCTTTTATATACGCACACACATACGCAAACACAGCAATATGATAAAGATGGGGACCCCCCGCCCCCGTCCCCAGGAATTCAATAGACGTGTCCTTCATGGTATTGAGTAAAAACTTTGTGGAAGCAGAAAATATTTCCCTGGGGGCAAAGAGAGAAGTAAAATTATTCCTCCAATGGAGAAGGTAACTATCTCTATCTATCTATCCATCCATTTATCCATCTATTCATCCATCCATCCATCCATCCATCCATCAATCCATATATCTCTATCATCTGTGGATAATCTCCTACAAAACATACCCAGGTAAAACAGCAGAATATTGTTCACTCACCTACAGCTCCCAGCTAAAACTATTCGAACACTACATCAGTGATATATAATCCATTCTGGATAATGATTTGGGTGATAGGCTTATGTTTGCTTACAACAACCATTCAGCATGAAACAGTTATGAAGCAGAGACAAAAGACCACACCATAGTAATATTAACCCAGGAACCTAACCCTCAGGCAGGCTCAGGTGTTGATTATGTTCCTATAGTTACTCCGGCAATATTATCATAGGACTTGATAATGTTGCACAACTTCAAATGAGTATCACTTGTTCATCCTCTGATATGGCATCTGCCATCATCTATCAGCAGAACCTACAATACTTTACATTAGACAAACTAGCAAGTCTCTGGGTGAAAGACTAAATGGATAGGAAATGACCATCAGAAATGGAAAAGCTGAAATATCATTACGGGCACATTTCAATTCTACCATTGATCTCAGCATAACAATCTATGAAAAAAGGAATTCCAGATACCAGCTCCAGGACAAAACAGTAGTGTTAAAACTCATTAAAAGACTGAACACTACTTTTCATGGATTAAACATGTACCACCATTCATAGATTTAGGTTGTGAGGTTTAACAAGACCTCTCCTTAAAAAGCTAGAGAGCCACAGGCAATAGATGCCATGATTGGTTTAGTCTTATTTGTGTTTACCGCATTTGTGCAGTCTGGCGATTCCAGTATATTGGACTATTCCAAAAATCTCCAACCAATGACTGTGTTGGGAAATTATAATCCAGTACATCTGGAGGGCACCACTTGAAGAAGACTACTTAAATCATCACCATCCTTTCTTTCATTGTCATGAATCTCCAGCTTGTTTATAAGAAGGCTTTGGATTAACCTATGTAGACCAAAGAGCTGAATTTCACAAGAGCTCTGGGAATGGATTATAGCTCAGCAACAGAGCAGACACTTTTCAGTTCCCAGGTTTTCCTGATAAGGAGAAAAACAAATAGGTCTAAAATCCTAGATTGCTTCAGCCAGTCAAAGTAGGTAATTCTAGGTTAGAAGCATTCATGATCTGGCTTAGTATAAGGCAATTTCTTATATTACTCTGCATTTCCTCCCCTCCCCCCACCTACACCCCATAAAATGTATATTTTGTAGTATCTACACATTCCTCATGAAATGCTCTCCACACCTTTAACTTTCCAGGCTGTGGTGGGTTGTGAGAAGTTCCCAAGGAACACAAGCTAGATGCCAGTAGTTACATTCTTTGGTTCCTTTTTTTGTGTTTGTGGATAGAGAGACAGACAGACAGACAGAGATTCTAGGTTGAACATTTATCTGCATTTCAGCAGATATCCTTTCACTGTGCTAAACTGAAGACCTCAATACTTTGGTCACATTCAGCTTTTTATGTTTATTAGGGCAAAACTTCAAAGAAAGGAGATGCCAGAATGCACTACATTTGGCCTTCCTGTTTTCAGTCCCAACAAGCAAGAGAGAGGAAGGGGGTCACCTTCGCCTCTGCCCCAGTTCACTAGGTGTGACAAAGGCATAACAGATCAAAGATCATCCACCTAGCCAGGGCCACTGCTGCTCTTCTATCTTGTAAAATCTTTGCCTTCCAGTTCACTAGGTTAGTTTGAAATGGAAATTATCCTGAAAGATGTGTCAAGCATGCCAGCTGAGGAGTTTTACCTTTCGATTATTCCTCCCTTCCCCCAAGATTGTGAAGATGATCAAGATCGAGGGGGTAAGAAAAGAGAGAGAGAAAGAGGGGGAAGAGAGAGAGAGAGGGAGAGGGAGAAGAAATGATAACTTAATATCTGAGAGGTAAGTGTTAGTAATTAGTCTGAAACACTTTGATCATTAATGCATGCAATCAAATTATCATCAAGAACGTTTCACAGTCAGCCCCTCCTTCTCCTCCCCTCCACCTTGCTCCCCCTCCCCTCCTTGCCGTTAAAAACAAAAAGGGTTGGCATACTGCAGTGGTAGGCAACTGCTCTGTTGACAAGGAAGTTTGCAAAGGAAGATGCTGCTCCCTAGCGTCCGAAGGGTTCAGAACTGACTCCAGAAACCTGTGCCAAGGAAAGAGAGGCTTCTGAAAGAAAGGCCAAGCCATAAACTCCTGGTCCTGGACAGGATTCCATCCCATGTACCAGCTCTTTTTTATCTGCTCCGATATTGATCATATTCCCAGTAGATGTAACTCAGGTTCTCTTGCTTTGAGGTCTTCAGTGAAATTAAAAGTGTGCCTTTCATTACAACCCTCTCTTTCTAGCTTCTCCTCCCTCCTCCCTCCCACCTTTAATCTTTTGGCTGGGTCTTGATCCTTGACAGCCAATTATCCCCATGCGATTCGCAATCTTTTCTTTCTTTTCACAGTCTCCTATACTCTGTGTCCTCAGAAAGAATAAGAGATCCACAATATCATGCATATGGTGAAATAAAAGAATGCTCAGAAGCAAGTTAAGTAAGGAGATATTTTTCTAAATCTCTCTCTGTCTTTATTTATTTATCTACTTGGCCATAATATCAGTGTCCTAATATCTAGAATCTTGATGGAAGGTCATAGCACACAAAGTGACAGTTGCTTTGCTTGAGTTGGGCAGCCCTATAAACCCATGCAATGAATGAATGAATGATTCAAAGGGAGGGTTATAGCATTTTGACTCAGACAAGACAGGTCCACTTTCTTTCAGTAGTCACTGATGCAATGCTGTGTCAGTGTGTTTGTGCTGGCAGTGGGAGAACAGGAAATAGAGCAGGTCTGCCTTGAGTTACCGCTATTTATTTGAAACCTTAACAGGCTAGTCATACATATAGCTGACAAGTGTGTACAAGCTGGAATGAGGAAGCAGACAGTTTGCAAAGGAGCCAGCATCTTGTTTGGTTATTCATAACAGTAAAAGATTAAGGATATGTAACAAAGAACGTGAAGGGAGGAAAAAGTCGTGCAGAATATTTTGGCCTGTTATGAGCACATGGGCAGGATTACCATAAGGCCCACAAATGCTGGCAACCCCCCCGGGCTCTTCCATAAAAGGTGGTCTCAGTGAATCTGCCATTTTACATTTCCTACAGTGCCTTTGAGTTCCTGAAGTAGCTTTGCCTGGAGGCATTTCGGGAACACTGAAAGTCTCCTGCAACCTTGGAATCCACCTTGAAAATATTGCCAAAACTATAAGAATGTTGATGCTGAGAAATCACTTCCTTTACTTCTCTACTCACCCTTCTTATTCTGACTCGGTTAGCTCCAAATTTTATTTTGCTCCCAGGGGCTCTGTGCAATTTTAATCAAAGTCTCACCAATGTGCAAAGTTTTATTGAGCTGGATTGTTGCAATCACAAGTATTTGTTCTTCATTTCCTCCTGGCTCATTACTCACCTGAACCCATTAAATTCTGAATACAAGTGAAGTAGATCCATGTATAACATTTGGCACATACAGACATTATTTGGAAGTTGCCTCAGTAGCAAACATGATTGTCTCCCAAATCAACCCATATTCCTTTGTTTTACAGTGATGGTGCACTGGTGCAGGTTAATTACACAAAGTCACTTCAACAACCTCTCTATCACTTGGCTGAATGGACATTCACATAGTTTTGTTGTGAATAAATCCTCAGGCTGACAATGATGAGGCTATCATTGTTAAGCTTAACTCCCTTTATACCAACTATAATTCTAAATATTGATCACCTATATTAAAGTATGTTTGTACCACTTTCCTTTTTTAAAAAAATGATTCTCTCTGGTGTGTTCTTGTTTCCACAAAATGGGGAATGATATCTCATTTTTCTGGCTATATTGACCCTTTCCAGTCTACTTGCAATCCTTTTATCATTAATTTTTACTCTTCAGCTTCCTTCATCTTCTGGCAATGATCATTTTATTCTGTCATCACTTCACATCAGGCTCCTATCTGCCTGCCTGCTTAAAAATGAATATTCTCTTTCTTGTTGAGCCCAAAACTTGGTTCAATTTTTGGAGACATCAACATTTCATAGGATCCTCTGTGGCTTTTATACTTCCTTTTGAAAATAGAAGAAGCTCCAACTTGCCACCAAGGTTCTTTTTTTTTTTCCGTCTCAGTGAGAATTCAAAGTAATCCCTTACCTATGGAAGCTGTATATTCTTAATGAGCTACAGCAATAGATGTCTTATTGCTAGTACTGCAAAAGAAAATGCCTTCAGTTCATTCTTGGTGTTCTGCAGAATTGTAGTTCTACGGCAAATTTTCAGGAGGGGCATTCTCTCACACTGAATTCATTTTGTGACCCTGATGGATGGCCAAGAGGTGATGATTAAAAAAAAACACAAATAAAACAAAGAAGTATTCAGAAGCATGGATAGCATAAACAAAGTTTTCTGCTGTTGAATAAGGTGCCAACATTCACATGAGAAAATCTGGGTCTGGAGTGGCATCAAAAATGAGGGCCAGTTCATGGTAGCATCATCTGGATTAAGGAAGCCTTCCTTAATTTGAATGTATCTCTGCTTGAATGACTGATCCAAGTCTGATTTAAAAATACATAATTCTATAATGGAAGTCCAAGGGCTGCGAATTTGCTTATCCACACTTAGCACCTGACAACACCTGAGCAGATCTATCTAGTCAGAATCTTCCCTGTTTTGATGAGATGTAGTGCACTTCTATTTCAACTCTACTAATTATTTCTAAATTTGCATTGATACATATAATTTTACTTGTGGAATTTCAAGCAAATTGTGTTTTCTTCAGCTGAACTGCTTTGAGAGTGGAAGGCAAAGTAAGTGGGAAATGGCAGATCTTCTGAGGGCTGCATATTTCAAGATATTGTTTGATTGATAATTGATTGCATTTCTATCTTTCCATGATCTGAATCAACCTTGGCAATATCAGACATCAGTTTCTAAACTTTTAGCTCCAATCCAAAGAACTAGTTAGATGTGTGTGAGTACTTGGGCAAGTTTGATCTGATCTTTTAATTCTATACAGAACGGTAGTTCTCCCTGCTATTTCACAACCCATTTTTCAGAAGTCTTTCAAATTGAAGTGATATGGCAATATGGAATGCTGAAGAAACAAAAGCCTACATCATGAGTGAAAGTCTTTTTTGAGACAGGGAAGCCTTATTGGAGAAACAATAATTTCCTAAATTATCCTCCTTGTGAATACCAGATCATGTTTGGGAGGAGGCAATTTGTTGGGATGAGATGTTTTGGTATCCCCTCTGCTGTCCGTGTATGGAAAATGACTCTACTGATAGCTTAATCTAATTTTAACACTACTGAGGAGATACTGTTGACGTCTGTACAGGAAGTATCAGGGTAAGGGGTCTAGGAGATGGTTTATTCCACGTTGTTTTTTAAAGGAAGGAAACAGCTCCATGAAAAGGTAGCCACTACTGTTCCTGAGTAGGGTTTTCCCCCCAAGTCTTTGCCTGAGAAGCTGAAAAAGTATCTATTTAACTTTGGGCCTGGTATTCAAAGCTTCCATTGTCCCTTGCTTGCATTTGAGAGAAAGCTACGAACCCATGCTTACCTGTTAGGGACAATCTGCTTCTAGCAAATTCTCTCCATGATTACAGTGGAGAGCTAGTGTGGTGGTTAAAGGGCTGAATTAGGGGTGGCAAGTCCCAGGTTCAAGTCCACTTTCAAAGGCAAATGCTTTTCAAGCTCATTCAAAAGGGAGTTTACCTACCATTAATTAGTCTAGGATTAAGTTCAGGCATGCTCATTTGTTGTCATATGATTTTCATGTACTGTTAAGTATTCCAAAACAGAAATAGTGAATTTGTTTTGTTTTGATATACATTTTATTAAAAGTTTTAAAGAGTCTCAGCCTGCCATAATTCCCCATCAGAAGCTCCAAAAATAGTGAATTTGTTAGGAATTACTTCCATGCTTTATTTCTTGGATATGGGGTAAGTTGCAGCTTTAAAAATTTATTAATAGTAAATGTACTGTCTGTGTATTCACCTGTGTGTATATTTTAGATTAAGAAAGATAATGGCTATAATATGGAAATCTGTCTTCAAGAAAAATGAGATGATCCAGATTTTATGTTGTCTGCTAAAGCAGAAAACATTAGAATTATAAAAAGGAGACATAGAATGATCTAAAGCAATAAGATATAATTTTATGCCATGACATCAGGAAGGATCTATATTTTGATTAGATTTCTCTCACTTGACAAATGAAAATCATATGGATGCCTCTTTGAAATTCACTCTACAGTATATAGTATATCTTTCAGAAATACATTGTAAAGCCGTTTGACAATTTTCAAAGTGAATTACAGGCTCAGAGGCATTCTGCCCCTTCCATGTATAAACAGTGCTGAACCCAGATATATCCAGACCACAGATTTTGCTTTAAACTGATCAGGTTCCATTCTCATGTACTGTCATTCTAGACATTTGGCAGGGCTCAGAATACAGTTTTATACTGGCTTGTCCTATTTATTTTCCTCTTCCTGCCATGGATTCAAAGACTTCTGAGGGACAATTTGAGAACATCAAATAAAATGTATACAGTACCTGAGTCCCATAAGGAATCCATACTCACCTTTAAAAAAATCCTACTTCATGACTCCTTTATGTTAATGAATATAATATTACTATCAATATCCTCTACTATGAATACTGGTGTTCCGCCTCAAGGGAGTTTGTAATGGACAAGTGGCTCAGTCTATTCCTGGTTTATCATATCTTTCATGTGTTCCTCAGAAACTTTGCCAGCAAAAAGTGGGGAAGGACACATGGTCACACATGTTGACCATGCCCACTGAATACTTCGCTCATGTTCTGTTCTATTTCTGAGTGCCACATTGGGCACCTAGGTCTGAAAGAAGTTTCTACTCATAACAATTGACTGCAAAAGAAGTCTATTCATGTCTATAGACACTTTTATCAGAGTTGATAATCCAAGAGCTGTTGAATTCAGAAGAGCTGGGCCAACATGGAACTCCCAGGGCACTTAGAAGGCATTTGAAGGACAACTGCATTCAGATCCATACATTTCCCCAGCAAGTATGGGCAAGCCATACTTGACATGCAAGCCGAATGAAATACATGAGCTTCCCTAACTCCACTGGAATTTTCCCTGATGCTGTCCAAGGAAGCCTTGAGGACCTTTCCAGTTGGGGAAATAGCCAGAAGAACCTTCTGCACACGTATTGCGTAGAACAGCTAATCGAAAGTAGGATGCCTACTAACGTGCAGTGTAAAATGAGCAGCATTTTTAGCAATTTGCACATTGCTGAGATAGTGCATACTGTGTAGCACCATTCCTAGTACTACATTGGCCAATCAGGGCCTCTCCAGAATATTTCAGTTAATTCTCCTCCAAGCTTACCCAGTTGAACAAATTGGTTTGTCTTTCAAAATGTGATTTATTTATTTTAAAGCATTTATACCTCATCCTGTCTATGCGCAACCAAGAACAAGCGTTCACTCCTGCCAGGTTCTTCTATGATTGACTTCTGCAAGATTTAGAATACAGCTAGGAGCTGCATCCTCCCCACCATATAAAAAAATGCTTGCTGATTTTTTTAAAGACAATTGGAAAAAATGTAACAATCACACAGATGCATTTAAAACAGTGTTGTGGACTGATGACAGTTTGTAACAGGGACATTCCCTGAAATGAAGTGCTGCATTGCAAGTTCATTGCAAGCAGAGAAGCTTTGTGTCCCTATTAACCATGGCACAAACGTGTCCTGAAAATATCTTTTTTTTTTTCCTGCTGTGTCCCGATGACATTCCCATCAGGTCATCCGCAGCCCATGAGTGAGAAAGGTTCAGTGGTTCTTAGCTCTATTGATGTTAAAATTAGTTTTCTTCTTTTCTCCAGTGCTAACCAAGGACAGCCTCAAAGTATGTACCATCTGTCAGCCAATAAAGTGTATAAATAAACAAAATTCTACTTCTCCTTCTACCTAAAATAAAGCATCAGGAAGAGCTGGGATGGGGAATGGCCAATCTCATTCTGAGCCTCCATCCACATTTGTGTTGGCCTGGATGCAAATCAAAAGGATGGGATGCTTTTTACTAGGGAAAGGGAGATTGCTTGGTGAATCAACCTATGAGATATGACTGTACTAGGCAGACTGTGACGATATCTCCCTATAGGAGAGGATAAGTTTGCAGGAATGACTCTTGAGCTGAACTGTTTTGGACAGTCTGATTGCTAGATTAAATCAATGTATGCTTTCTGGTGGAATCTAAAAGGGGACAGGTTGGGCAAAGTAATCAATCTGCTGCTACTACTCTATGAAAATATTGTCATCAGCCAAAGCAGGAGTATTGGTTGCTCTTTTATTCCCCCCTTATGATGCAAGGTGATTATTAAGATTTATATTTGTACAAGTGGAGAGAAAAATGTTCAGGTGCCTTCAGAGTGATATCTGTATGTACCCAATTCTGGGCCCACTCAAGGGAAAGCAGGGTCTCCATGTCTTTCTTTACCACCAGAATATTGCATTGATTGATTATCACTAGCAGGAACATTACATTGGTTTGCAGCTGATCAGTGGAGCTTTTTACAAGCAGTATAGTATCCATAGCCCCTCTTCTAGGCCTGGGCACAACTCTCAAGTGCTGCTTCAGTCCAACGAAGGTTTAGTTGAAAACCTCCTTCAGACTAGTGCCTTGGACTGAAACAATGCTTCTCTTTGAAGTACCAGGTCAGCTTCACCCAGATACTAAAAGGAATTTCTGTAAACATGTCCTCCAGCTTTCTGACTGATTTGTGCACTTTTAAAAAGTCTGTATACAAATGTGTTAGTGTTTTGGTGCACACATTTATATCACATGAAAATCATTATGCACGTTTCTACCTAGTTAGCCTTAATCTATGCATTATATTTTATAGCTATATGTATGCATTTTTATGAAGAGAACTGTATTCTAAAATATGTTTGTCGAAAACCAAAGCTAATTGCATTCTCTTTCATGTATTAGTTCAGGAAGTGTAAATTAGATTGCTTCATGTTAAAATGTGAATCAAACTAATTCCTAACCATCCCAAAGAGGATCCAACAGGAAGCTTATTGTGTTCATAAGTTCTGTACATTGTAGTGGGTCTGTGTATGGGTGTGTTTATACACATATACATACAGCCAAATAATGAATTGATCAAACATTTGTATATCATTTACAGCCTTAGTTGATACATGCCTTATCCAGCATTGTTTCAAGTTACTTTGTTGTTGTTTATTCGTTTAGTCACTTCCGACTCTTCGTGACTTCATGGACCAGCCCACGCCAGAGCTTCCTGTCGGTCGTCAACACCCCCAGCTCCCCCAGGGATGAGTCCATCACCTCTAGAATATCATCCATCCATCTTGCCCTTGGTCGGCCCCTCTTCCTTTTGCCTTCCACTCTCCCTAGCATCAGCATCTTCTCCAGGGTGTCCTGTCTTCTCATTATGTGCCCAAAGTACTTCAGTTTTGCCTTTAATATCATTCCCTCAAGTGAGCAGTCTGGCTTTATTTCCTGGAGGATGGACTGGTTTGATCTTCTTGCAGTCCAAGGCACTTATCAAGTTCAAGTTACTTATCAACCTAAAATATCCAGTAAGTGCCCAGCTGATCCCATCCTCTTCAGGCCAAATTCTACACATCTTGCAGCTGGTTGTTCTTACTGAAGGGTCAGGGGACAAGGTGAAGACAACATCATAGAGACACAGCCGAAGGAAAAAAGGTTACGGGGCAAGTTTGTGCCATTATGAGGTATAAGTGGGGAAAGGCCTATGAAGATAAAGAAAGGTCACAGAAAGTATAGAAAGAATACTAGGCTTGTTGTTACTATAACAAATACACGAAAGTCAAGCAAATTTAAGGGTATGGCTACAATGTTCATTTATTTGTTTTAATTTTTAAACAAATGACCTCTAAGCCTTCTCCTAGCCAATGGAACAGGGTCAGTTACAAAGCAGCAACAGCAACAAAAAAGAAGAAAAAAAGTATTACTCAGTAAATAAGGGAAGTTTTTATTAATTCTTGCATGGATACACATTCGTTATGCATATTTCCCCATCCCAGAGTTGATTAATAAGCATAATATCATCTGTGATCGTTGCAGGAAGTATACTGTGAACGATAAGCACTGAAGATCTCTAATTGTTTTTTCCTGTTTTTCCCGCTCTCTTTCTCACTTGCTTTTTTTTGTGGCGGGGGAGGGAAAGCTTTAAAATAATGGTCCTAATCATTAATTCCTTTGGTGTTCATTTGAACAACATCAATCACTGCTAACTCATTTGGTGTAAAAGAAGATGTCAGGGACACTTCTGCAGGGATTCTTTCTTGTAAAATGTGTTCATTAGCTGTATGGAATCTTAGTTTTTGCCTGCTATTAGAATAACTAATAGGAGTTCAGATTTGGAGGCTGCTGGATTTATACAATCACAGTTGTTTTCATCAGCACCAGCTGCATGCTATTGTGCACAGGGCATTCACACCTACTGGTGGAAGCTCAACTGCATGTCTGGTCCCATCCTCTGTGACACACTCCTGTCCCAGTTCTGCTCTTTGATCTCCTGTGTGGAGTGCTGGAGTGTTCTTTTATATTCTTTGGTCTGTTGTTATCTGCTTCACGTGCTTATTTCAAACCTGAAACAACCTTCCCCAAGCTGCTGTCTATCAGAGGTCAAAGGGCATAAATGGAAATACACCTAGATCTCTGGGGGACACCAGGCTGGAGAAGACTGACCTAATGTTTTGAGATGTTCCTTCCAAGCCCCATGAACATCTTTGGGGCAGAGTTCACCCTGGCCCTGACCCGCTCAGCACACTCTGCTGTATAACCTTAACCTAACAACCCACTCACAGTAGTAGAGGAAGCTGTGTAAATATGTGCAAGTAAAGTCCAGTTTTTATGCCTCTAAGGGCAAAGATGGAGTCCCTCCCCTTAGAAGGAGGACAAGAATTTAAGCCACCATTTGAAATTACTTTAAGATACCCAAAGTGTTTCCTGCACTTAACAGGAATTGTAAACCTCACCTAGTCTATCATCACTCACATCCCAATGTCTCCTTCCAACAACAAAGTTAAAGATGCTGTTGTAAAAGATGTTAAGCAAGATTCTGTTGCATCACCTAGTCTCTGGAATGATGTACCCCCAGAGATCCGTGTGGCTCCCAGCCTGGTGACATTTGGGAAACAGTTAAAAACCTGATTGTTCTCCCAGGCCTGGGGATGAACAGGATGGTTGGGAGGGCCATTTTTGGTTTTGTTTTGCTTGTTATGTCTGCTGAATGGCCTGGTGTACCAGGGTTCTTCTTTATTTGTATCTCCATATGTTGTTTTTCTTTTCTATTTGTTAGCCACCAGAGTCATCAAGGAGTTGGGCACTCTTTAAATTTGGAAATAAATAAAATTGGGAAATAAAAAAGACATATTGCTGAGAGAAGTCACAACCCCATTTGTACTACCATGACTGTTTTTTTTATCCAGCTGGGAGAGAATCTTAACATTAAGCTGGGATGTTGTTAGGATGTTGCAAGCCAGCCCATTAAAGGGGAAACTTTTTTTCCAGAGACATATTGCTTCTTTTTGACGGCACAGGACTATAGTGGAAGTTCCAAAGGCTTGCTTGTTGAAGGAAGCTGGTGATATGTACAATCCAAGGCTGCAGTGGCAAAACCTGAGGAGGATAAGCCCTGGATAATTAGGTACCCTTCACTGTCACTTCTGCCACCTCAGGATAAGATGTTCTGTGAAATTCGGAGGATCTTTTGTTCTCCTCAAATTCCCTCAGAGAAATGTCTGAAACATCAAACTGGTATACTGCACACACCAGAACTGCAAAGTTTCTGATGTGTTTCTCCTACAAGCAACTAGCTGATGCTCAATATGAAGTTGTGGCTTCAGCTAGGGCTGTGCGTTCATTGAAGTGCTGTGAGTCAAGAACACCACTTCCACATTTCATGATGAGCTATGCTTCTCCATCCCTGTTGGATACTAAGTTGTCAAAGCAGGGACATAGAGAGGACCAGATACTCACAAGACAACCAAGTGTAACTACTGGTTCTGCAGTGGGGGAAAGAAGGTTCATACTCAGCTACCTTGAGGGAAGGCCAAAATAAGCATGCAACAGTAATTATATCTCAGCCTTCCTCCATCTAATTCCCTCCAGATATATTGGGCTTAAATTCTTAAACTCTCTTGCCTTGTTGATTATTAGGGGAAATAACCCATTTCCTTTAACCCATTTGGAAGGCATAAAATGGAAGGTACCTCTCCAACAGAATGCCATTTTGGTAGGCAATTCCTGTGCTAGTTTTTTTTACCGTGCTCAGAACTGTAGCAGTGGAAGAAAAAAAATCAAACAAGTGTTAAGTTTGGTGGATCTGAACCGTAGTATTCTAGTTGCTAAAAAGCAAAGGCAATGCCTCTTGTGACTTCATGGCCATGGCTTCATGTCACTTTCTTGGCAGCAGAACAAAAGTGGTTTTCCATGGACCTCCTCTGGGATGTTTTCCTGATTTTCCAGTCCATCCTACAGCCCTGGGATTTCCTGGTGGTCTCCTATCTAAGTAGTCACCAGGCCTGTCTCTGCTTAGCTTCAAAGCCCAAACAAGTTTGTCTAGATGATGCCACCTGCTTAGATTATTACTGAAGCCCTTAAAAAAAGTTTAAAAATGAAGAAAAGGCCAAAGGATACAGGAGCAAGGGACTGGAATAAACTCCACATGAATCCTGGACTAAATACTTGAGATGGGGTACCTATTTTATTTGTCTCTTGTTCGTTTGTTAAATTTTAAGGCTGCTCGACTCCATGATGATTCTGGGCAGCATACAGTAATAACATCATTATTTTAAAAAGATACAAGAGAAAAGAAACAAGTAAAAAACTCCACAGTCATCTGGAAGAAGAAAGACTGTTCCTTCTAAAAACAGTTCAGCTGGACCCACCAGCTAGTTTGGCTCAAGGCCTAAGGGAAGAGCCAGGTTTCCAGAGCATTTTTGAACCCATCCAGGTGGGGGCAGATGGCTCTCAGGGAGGACAGGTGCTATGACAGCGAAAGCCCACTTCCTAGCTCCCATCAAATGGTGCTGCTTGATGGATGGGGCCTGGATGGGTGGATGGGGCCTGGAACATGCTGACTCTGCCTGATCATAGAGGAGTGAATCATCTTGAGAACAAACTTTGTATGTTTTGGATGATGGGCTTTCTTTCTTTCCATCCCGACCTTGCATCAGTGACTAGCGTATCTTTAGTTCTGCATATTGTGTCTCCATATTGTACAGCCAATATTGTGTTCCTACATTTGCTTGCACAATCCTTGCCACATCCAGAATGATCAGGAATCCCACCATTTTTTTTTTTAATCGGATCTGAATATTTTACTTTTACCCATTCTTGGAGGGCTCTTTGGGCTACAAATAGGGTGCTGAGAGGTATTTGTATGACTCCCCATCCACCCACCCCCATTATAGACTTGCTTTCTCCAACTATTCTAGCTGTTCTTGCCATAGATTATTTTTTACTCAGTGCTCATGTTAATTACCTAGCAAAGGCAAGAGGAGGGGTGATTCATCTATCCAGTACTTGGTACCACTTAAGCAAACTGCACAAACACATTCTGAAATGTACTTGAAAACTGAGTAATGTATGTATTTTGAATTTTGAGCTTGATACTAGAATGAATATATTTGTTTATTTATCTAGTAAATTTAGAAGCCACCTGACTCCAGAATTACTTCAAAATTAATCTTGCACTTAAAAATAGTTCAACTTAGTTAAAAAAATAAAAAATACCCCCCCCCCAGCAAGATAGGAAGTCTTGATAGATTAGGGGTGGACATGTAGCAAATTATTACATCTTTAAGTGCTCTAGTGTGAAGAAGGCCTCTTCAGGAGTTTTGTACTTTATGAGTATCAAATGTGTGAAATAGTCAGCACAGAACCAGCTCTTCAGGGACAGATGTTTACCCCTGCTGATGTATGATGGTGTCAGTCTGAAATATGTTTCAAAGGGCACGATTAGTACCACATATTGCTCTGACCCATGGTATTGAATGTTTGAAAAGAGCTAAAGAATCACTTTCATTTGTTACAATAATGTTGGACTGAAATGCTCACTTATGGACAATCCTAGCTATGGAGTTCCGTGTGTGTTTGCGTGCGTGCGTGCGTGCGTGCATGCGCACATGCATGTACAGTGTCTCTTGCCCTCTGTCCTGCGGCTGTAAAACTGAAATAACCATGGCCTTTCTTTACAGGAGCAGGTGAGATAAAGAATGAAAACTGTGGGTGTTACGTAATTTGATTTAAGTAGATTAGTGAACTAAAACTTTAATTGCAGATTTAAATCCTTTCCAATTTGTTATGGGGAAGGTATTTCGCTGGCCATAGATAAGTGATCATTTCAATGTCATATTTAATGTTGGAGGAGGAGAAGAACTAAAATTTTCCTCCTTGGTATCCAGAGTTAGCAGATGATTTGTATTTCAGAATGAAACCCTTAGGATTCCTCCTATCTATAATAGACACAAGTAATATTACAGTTGGCTCTCCAGCATTACAGATGGGACTTGAATGTTTGCAATACATTTTGGCTCTGCAGTAAGGACTATTTCTTCATTCATATTCCCAAAGCGATGAAAAGGAAAGTATTAGACTCATTTCCTTTTTACAATGAATAGCAACTTTTCTTCATTAAAAGGTAAGGCATCTAACTCTTCAGAGAAATGTCAATTTCTTTTAATATTGCTAAAGCCAGATACTTCATCAACTAATTCCTTTTCAAATGGTGGACAATCCTATTATATTAATTTTTTATGACCAGTCCAGGAACTTTTCACTGTTTGGAAATAAGAGATGCAATCCAACACAATTAGATAGGCTTAGTAGATCTCAGAACACATAGCCCTTTTCTGAATTGTGCCATAACCATCCAAACTTTCAAACATCAGTTTTTATGATTGACAATTTGTACTGATTTGTCTGCCTGTCTATGTGTGTGTGTGCACGCATGTGTGTAAAACCTCTGCATTTATCTAGCTTTAACCATTATTCCAACCATACTTAAAACAGAAAATTAATGCTAGTAAAATATAAAAGGAGGGGGTTCCTCTGGATTTTTTTCAGTCATCCAGGAAGAGTTGTGATGTGGACTTTATGCACATCATTCTTCTCTCATAATGCTCTTACCCCCCATAGTCAGTAATTCCTTTTGCTAGTCAGCCCCCAGCCATGTGTACTTATACTCAGCAGGTGTGTGCAGGAATTGAGGGCAGCAAAGGATTAATATTTCCTTAAATTGCTTTTAGCTCCCTGGAGTTCAATGAAAAAGTGCCTCAAGGTGCTGCTTACAAATTCTGCCCCATTTCTTCAGCTGAAGGAAGTGACGCATTCCATGACAGGGATAATGACTTAGCGTGACTGGCAGGTGTCCTGTGAAGCATCTGTGAATATCTTTGCTGAGGCAGATCAGGGATTATGAAGATTTGCAAGACTAAAGCCCTGGCTCCCCTGTGGCCTTTGCTCTCTCTGGTGCACCCATGTCAATATTCCCCTGATTATCTTGTTGTAATGAAAAGACTTTGCATGACCCGCCCTTCTTTTTACTTTCAATCTGTCCAAGCAAGCTGATGGCCTCTTGCTTCTCATTCTCTTTCTCACCTTTACATGCATTAAAATGAATCACCTTTTTCTTATTTCTCAAGGACAGTGATTTATCCACTGAGCCATTCGGCTTTCTCTTGAAATGTATTGAACTAATGAGCATGGAAAAAGAAGAAGAGGAGGAAAGGAAGAAAAAAAAATATCCCCCTTTTAATGGCAAACAATAGAGTTTAAATACATTCCAACCCCTTTAACATTGTTCAGTAATTAGAGACAAAGGACTTCTGTTCAAGCACAGAAAAATATTTAATAGCTACCCTATCAACCTGGAATTCATTTACCAGCCTTGCTCCCTAGTGTGCCAAGCCCATAAGTTATTTTGGCAGTTCAGTGTTCATTTCCCCACTCTCCATCTCTCCTAATGATTCAGACACGAGAGTTCAACATCTGCTAGTGCATTTTCTTTTGCCCCCTTTTTATTCTTTCCAATCCAATGGAACGTTGGAGAGAAATTATGTAAAGGGATTTGAGCCTCTGCCTATCTATCAGCAAGACAATTTTCTGAAAACTAAACAGAATGGGACCGAATTTGGTGTGGCAGGAGAAACCAGCCAAATAAAGATTACATTTGAAAATGGGCCAGATCCAGCTGAGGGCTGAAGAGAAAAAACATTTCAGAAAAAATATCCCCCAATGCATTTTGTGATAGTAGTTGGTCAGCGACGCAGGATACTGCCAGCTGCTCTAGTCTAAGTGCTTTTCCTCATTCCTTCCTGGTCAGGTGACCAGGAGGAGAGAGTATGCAAACCACCCTGCACTTCCCAGTGGACAAATATACATGGACACATAGAGAAACAATGGGAGGGCAGAACTACACACACACACACACTGAGACAACCCATTTGTACCCACCCGGATCAGACCCTGATACACAGAGAGCCACACACAGATCACACACATGAACACATGCTGATTCGTCCCTGGTAAGAAAGCTCACCCAATCCATACAGACATACAAAGCCAAAATATGTTATTTATTTATATGGAAGAAAATACAGACATCTCATATGGTCACTACTGATAAAGGTGTTGGAAAGTATTCCACAAGTCATGGTCTCCATATTTGCTTTCCCTATTGTGTTTGCAAGAAAGACTTCCTTTGGTCATTCATTTACTCAGTTTGACTTAAAGAATGAGGACCTGTTGATTACCTGAATCTTTCAGTTCTCAGTATGAAAACAATAAACCAGAGTAACAAATTATATCCCTTGCAATGATTCCTGATAGCATATTTCATACTTCCTGGTTTCCATCCATAATTATTTAACTGCTTTGTGGGAGTTCAGAAACAGCCACCAAGCACTGGAACCCATGCATCATATTCAAGAATATTAATAGTGGAAGCATACTCTTCCTTGACTGAGGCTAGCAAGGATGCTGTTACCAGAAGAGATCACTGTTCACAGAGGTGGGGAAAAAAAAATCCTACTGTACTTGTAACTCCTTTTCAGACATTCATCTAAAGCATAGCTAATAGATTCCTGCTGATAGAATAGTTTAACAAAGGTAGAACAACAAAACCTTGATGAAAAAAAATCAAACCTAAACAAAACCGACATCCCTTGATACATTTGAAAGTATTAAAAATAAAATAAGTAGGAACAGAAATGTTGGCACTAAAAACTCTTTGCCAATATATTTAGCATGATCTATTATGAGCTGAGTTTACATATTTAAAACTTGCATATGCCACCCTTTGTTTCAAGAAGTCATGGTGGTATACTTGGAAATTATCGTTATATTGTGTTTTTTTCCATGTGGCTCATGAAATGGTGTCTCAACTTGTCCCTATTCCCCACAGTACCTAAAAGTAAACTAGGAGCAAATTAATCAGATTATTCAATTACACTTGAATTGTTGTTGTTGTTGTTGTTGTTGTTGTTGTTGTTATTTCTGCTGTGAGCATTAAGTCATTTCATAAAGAAAAATTGCAAATGAGCATGATGTGGTCCATATTAAGGTAAAGGTAAAGGTTTCCCTCGACGTAAAGTCCAGTCGTGTCCGACTCTAGGGGGCGGTGCTCATCTCCGTTTCTAAGCCTTGGAGCCGGCGTTGTCATAGACACTTCCGGGTCATGTGGCCAGCATGACGACTCGGAACGCCGTTACCTTCCCGCCGAAGCGGTACCTATTGATCTACTCACATTTGCATGCTTTCGAACTGCTAGGTGAGCAGGTGGTCCATATTACTAACTGGCAATATATAAGTGTGAATGAGGCAAAAATAAAATGGAAGCTGCCCTTCAGAAAATAGTGTTCTGCCTTATAACTTAGTTACAACAAGAAAATGTTCAAGACACACTCCTGAATAGCAGTCCTTAACCTGATTCCCTTCAAATATTTTGGACTGCAACTCTTAGAATTTCCAGAAAGTAAAATAGAATGATAGAATTGTAGGGCTGGAAGGACCAAGATCTTCTAGTCTATCCCTTTGCAATATGTAGCTTCTCAGAAAGTCCACTGAATTTTTGAATCTCCTTCATGTCTTCCCAAAACAGTTTGAAGACACTTGATTTGATGCTGAACGCAAGCTCTGAACATTCTCAGTCCCCAGCTTTTCCTGATGAAGGATTTACATTATCTGGCTGAACAAGTAAAGGCTTGGGTGAATCCAGAAGAGCCTGACTTATGAAGCTCCATTCTAGAGCTAAATGAAAAGACATTTTTCTCAGGGTTTTTTTTTAATATCTTCCCCAACAGGAAAATGAGGTCATTCTGTTGACTCTTCTTGTTATTTATTTTATTTTATTTATCAAATCTGTCACCACCCATCTCCTCCCACCAGAGGGACTCTGGGTGGTTTACAGTAAAAGTAGTCAATTAAAACAATAGGCATAAAATATAAACATTTTGAACTTTGAATATATTCTACCTTTATTGTCCACCCCCTCATGATATCCCTTCACCTGGGGGGTGAAGATGATGGAGAATGCAGCATGTAGCCAGTATCTTGACCCAATGCTCTTGTGATTTGTAATGGTAGCTTTAAAAAAACAAAAAAACAAGGGGCAAAGAGACAAGAAAGTAATGATGTTAGTTTCTTACTTTACCTAAAAATTGTTGATGAATTTCCTCTTCTTATGGAGATACTTGATGACACTGATACCCTATCCCTCCGAACTCAGGCAATATATAGAATGAAGAATTTAAATCTATATCTGTATAGCATTAGCGAGCCTCATGTGGCACAGAGTGGTAGGCGGCAACATTGCAACCAAAACTCTTCCCAAGAGCCGAGTTCGATCCCAGCGGAAGCTGGATTCTCGGGTGGCCGGCTCAGGTCGACTCAGCCTTCCATCCTTCCGAGGTTGATAAAATGAGTGCCCAGCTGGCTGGGGAAGGCGATGACTGGGGAAGGCAATGGCAAACCACCCCGCTATAGTCTGCCAAGGAAACGTCACAAAAGCGGCATCCCCCCAAAGGGTCAGACATGACTCGGTGCTTGCACAGGAGGCCTTTCACCTTTTACCACATAGCATTAGCAGTCAGAGGAATGAATCTGCATACCTTGATATTCGTTTCCATGTTGTCCTTCACTGTGCCAGTACTAATCTTTGCCCATTTCCTGTATGTATTCTTTCTCCTTAAAATACAGGGTCATGTTTTATTTTTTGTTTTAATGTGTAAATTTTGTTTTTTGTAATGTGTAAATACAGCTGTGTGTTAATTTAACAATTAACATACCTGTTAAAGTGCTGATAAGGGGTGGAAGAGAATATATATTTATAATGTTGGTTTGTATTGTAATTTATGTTTTATGGTTTTAATTTGTTTATTTTGTTGTAAACCACCCAGAATCCCCCTTTGGGGGAGATGGGTGGTGACAGAAATCTGAAAAATAAATAAATAAATAAATAAATATCCCCTGAGAAATAATCCACACAAGCTAGGCTAGAGTGTGGTGAAGTTCTTAGGCTTTGCTGATGAAACAAAGACATTAAAAGCAAAAATTAAGAACATACAAATAACTAGCAATGGATAACAATGGATAATAATAATAAAGGGGTTGCTTGGGCCTTGATGAGAAAGGTTCCTTGCTAGTTTTAGTGCCTCCGTACAAAATAGTACAGACTATTATTTGAAGTTATTTTTAGCATCTTATGGGAGCTATTTAAACAGTCTTTCCACATGGTTTCCACCAGATGTGCTGGGACTGCAACTCCCAGAATTCCCTGTTAGCATATTCTAACTGGTTGAGGAAGGATATTCTTGAAAATTAGGACATTTTCATATGTGGATGTGTGTGTGTGTGTGTCTGTGTGTGTGTGAGAGAGAGAGAGAGAGAGATGCAGTATTGACCAAAACAAAGTCCTTACAAGTTAGAGCAATGACTAAATATCATTGAGCTAGATCCACATTTGTGAATCAAGTATGGATCCATCCTAGCCTTAATTAGTACCTAGATTACCATTCTCCATCTGCCCATGCAGGCAGCTGGAGTACTGTATGGGCACCAATGGAGAATATATTCCAGAGTTAGGGAATTGATTTCTATAGATTTAATTGTGCAGCATTACAAACAGATGAAGGAAGACCTAAGTGTTAAAAGGGACATTTCTGTGCTGTTTGTTTCCATGGCATTATCATAACTTTCACAATAGCCATATTTACTACAGTATTTGAATAATTTGGGGAAGACTATTGTGAACCTTTCTTATGTGTGAAGGCCAACCCGAGATGGAGGCAAGGAGACTCCCAAGAATCAAACACAAAGTTCTATTATTAGGATGATTAACATCATACAACCCAAACTGTAACACTGTCTGCCATATGGGAAAATTTTGTCACAAGCTACAAAATCCCATTTAAATTGATTGCATTATGGCCAGCTGGAGTGATCTTTCTGCCAGTCCAATCAATTATGCAAATACTGATTCTACCATGGGAATCTAGTAGAAGCTGCAATGATGGGTAAATGACAAGACTGTGTTGTGATGTCACACCACAAACCCTGTCTGCTTATATTTGCATTTTGATGTTGGACCCAAGTCAAGTGGTTTATGTTACAACAGGTTTCATCCTTTGCCTGCCTTGCCTTCTCCTGCAGATGCCCATGATTTCCATACAGATATTCCAGGGGCAATTTTTGCATGCTACACACTCATGCAATCCTGATCAGGTATTATTTGGCTAATGAGATTGGACTATCCATGCAAATTGTCATTTTGGGTAAGTAAGTAGGAAACTATCTGAATACCTGCCAGCCACATTTAATTTCTGATGGATTTAGGATGGTATACAAAATAGGGAAAAAGCAGGTGACCGGTCTTGCTCATTTTCTGTCCTTGTCTTCCATGTGCAGAGCTGTCATGCTGATACTGAAAAAAACCACTAAAAATTAATTTTAGTGTATTTGTGTTACTTTGTTTCACATTTGCTTACAGCCATTCAGCAGCATTAATTAAATGCCTTTTGAATGTTCAGCAACATAAAATGTACATGAGCGAGAATGAAGTGATCTGACCTCAACCTTCAGAGACAAGGGAAACCAAACTGAGCATCATCTGGAAAATTTGGGATTGACCTTTCGGCTTCATGTGCTATTTCATGCCACTTAAGAAGGAGAAAAATAAATCCCAGGCCTTGCAAAATTGGGTGTCCTAATCTAAACTCTTTCCCATCTTCTTCTGCCTTCCTAATGCACAGGAAGGGGAGGAAGACTTTCCTTCAATGGTAAAAAAGAAGACAACTCATATAATTTAAGGAAGTCTCAGAACTCTTTCTATTCAGATCAAATTTGAAGGGGGATTGTACTTCAACTCTAGCTAGCCTTATCCTCCATTCTTTCCTCAGGGCAAAATTCCCAGAGACTGTGAGTTCTAGTCCCACCTTAAGCATGAAAGCCAGCTGGGTGACTTTGGGCTGGTCGCTCTCTCTCTCAGCCCAACTCACCTCACAGGGTTGTTGTTGTGGGAAAAATAGGAGGAGTACTAGGTATGTCCCTCACCTTGAGTTATTTATAAAAATAATAAAGGTGTCAGCACCTGGCCATTCGAGCATTCACACAATCACAGTCAAGAGGCTGAGATTCCTTTAACTGTTTAATGAAGCGAAATGAACGGTACAGAAGCAAAGCTGCAAATGGAGAGTTCCCGCTCAAGCCTAGATTTAAAACTACATTCTCTTAGTTTGCTCCCTTTCCCACAAAAGCATGTCACCCCCCCACCCCATCCAGGTGGTGTTCCTGGTGTATCTCAGCCCATTGTCCTTGATGTCTGCCATAGCCATAATAATCCACTTCACACTCCAGCCTCACACTCCCTCCCATCTGGCGACACAGAGTCTACACCATTGACAAGGAAATGATGGCAGACTCCCCAATAAGGGGTTCTGTGAATCCTTTGATCAGGGGGATCTGACAAAAGGCAGGATAAAAAAATCTGGAAAAAAAAATCTCCTTTGAGTCATGCTCAACTCCTAGTGATTACATGACACACCCATCTATTTTTCTTGACAACAGTATAGAAGCAGATTGCTATTGCCTTCTTCTGGGATTTTTTAATTGCTCAGTGTATCCTACAATCCTGGGATTTCATGATGGTCTCCCATCCAAATCCTAATCAGGCCTAACTCCCCCAAACTGACCATGTACTGCTAATCTACTGAGATCCAGAATCCTTAGTTTGGAATAATTGGTGGTGGGTCTTTTTCTCCATTTTATGTTAAAGTTTTTGAGCAGAGTATTAGCTCTCTTCAGGGAATCATAGAATTGGGAGAGATATCAAAGGTCATCTAGTTCAACCTCCTGCCCAGAAGAGGTTCTTGAGTATGAATTATAAAAATTGAATATTTGGGGGAGCATGACATGTGTAGCTTCCTTTTCCTTTGACTTCAGCATCTGGGAACACTGGGCTGATCTCCAAAAAGCTAAGTAGAGTTAGACTTGGTCAGTGCTTAGATGAGAGACTCCTCAGGTGATCCTAGCCCTGTGGACTAGACTGGGAAGTTGAATGAACATCTTTTAAAAAAGGCAACGGCAAACCATTTTTGTACAGTTGCCAAAATACCAACAAAAAGTTAACTTCAACTCTTGGCAGTCTTTACTTTTATTCCTTTCTACCCTTACTGTATAGTTCTCATTATGAACTTCTGTTCCAATACTTGGAGCTACATGGAAACGGCTCTTAACATGCACAGGACTGGGTGCCAGAAATAAGGGGAAGCTACACGTCTGACACTCCATGGCAGGAAATAATTATTTTCCAGTAAGGGGAAGCTTGAAAGACCTCTTCTCTCTCTAGTCAGTGCTTTATCCTGCTGGCACTAAATTTCTCTTTTCTCAAATGCATAAATTTGTAATCCTGAGTTTTTGTTTTCTCTAGAAAGAATTGGGGAGAAGCAGTAAGGAAGGGAAAAATGCTTTAACCTTTAGGAGTCTTTAGCTTCCTAAAATGAAGAAGTCAAAGAAAACACCTCAATTATTTCATTTTGATTTATATCTGAGTATGTAATCATTGCTGCTCTTTTTGTTTGGTTTTGTTTAGGAAGTCTTTAAAAAGACTTCATATAGACACCACTCACACACAAACACACACACAGAGTCCCCAAAATAGTCCCCAATTATTTGGCATGTGACTCTTGGGATCTTAAAAGCTGAGATATGTACATTCTGCCTAGGCCTTGTTAGCAGATTTTGCCTAGGCCTTGTTAGCAGATTTTGCCTAGGCCTTGTTAGCAGATTTGCTTAATGCAGCAGAAGTAAATAAGAATGAGAGACCAGGCATTTCTTTATAAAAGATTGCATTAAATAAAAAACATTACTTAGAAGTAAAACAATAAACAGGTTAACCAGCTAGCTGACTGACAGAGACTGACTAGCATAGCTGGTGTACATCATTAATATGTTCTGTCCTATGTACATCAACCAATCAGGAGCTTCTTGACCTTATAAGGACATAACCTTTGGATCCTGAGAATATGACCCAGACAGCCAGGCAGCAAAGGTCCACTCAGAAAAGCAGCCCCTACCTTTTTTCCTGTGAGGTGTCTTTTTTAAAAACTCAAGCCTCTGAAACTCTTCTGTGATTAAAAAATATTCAAGAGGCCTTACCTCTTACATTCTAACCATCCATTCTACAGAGAGGTGGATCAACTGTGAGTAACTTTGCATACGCCATCATGCAGTCAAACACTTTTGAATTTTAATCTACTTAGCAACTTGGCAAAATTCTGCCTACTTAATTTTCAAAGGGTTAAGCTAGTCCATTTGATTACAAATGGGCACTATCATTATAAGAAGGTCAAGGGGTACAGTTCTCTTTCGAGCTTTTATTTAATTAAAGAAAACCACTAATGGCTGCTGTCAAACATTACTGCTGTTGAATAACTGCCATTAATGTTTAATGGGTGTTTTGAAAAATTTCTTGCCAGGTAAGTACTGTAGAGAAATCCAGTGTCCTCATCAGAAAAAAGTATGTGCAGATCCGTACAGATGAAATTAAGAAATCTGTATTAATTTTGAGTATCACCATTACTTTGGAGCAATGCAGTTCAGGAATCAGATGGGATCCAGTCTATGGAAACAGTCCTTCCCCAACTATCTTCACAGATAGAAAAGTAGCCTGGGGGAATCTCCTGGAAAATAATAATTTATACCTGTCAACTGGAAAGGACTTCACACTGAGCTGTACAGGGAAATAAGATCCACAATAAGTGAAATTTATTTTTCAGTAGACGTGTACAGGACTCTGCATTTAACCTTAGCTTTATGGAGTCTTTATCTCCTTCAAAGCCAGCTCACTTTCTAGTGACTTCATGGGCACACTCCAGTAGCTTTCTTGGTAGCAATATGGAATAGGCTTCCGTCCTCCAGAACGTGTTTTTGACTTTAGATTTCCAAGACATTGGTGCTTCCCTCTGTGAACAAATTTGATTGTATGGTTTCAAGGCACCAAAGGCATTAAGTTCCGGATGAGGCTATGTTCAAGCGTTAGCAGTCTGGTTGTTCTTTTGAGCTGTTCATAATATCCTTAACAGCCAGCTGAGAGAGTAAACACAGAACTGCAGACTCCTCTAGCCCCAGCATTTACTTGGTGCTTTGCAACGGCTGTGAATATCTTATTACAAAGTGTTGTTTAAACAGAGGATTATGGGCTTTTGAAACACATGCTAACCACTTGTTAGGCCATCATGGGGGAATCATTTTAGCTAACAAACATCTAGTGCCAGAATCATTTGTAACTGACCCTGATTCCTATAGCAGCAAGGAATCTCCAACAAGGTTGAGGATTTCCAAGCAAAAACATTTTAGGACAAAATTCTAGCCAACTTTACTTAGAGTTTTTGTATAACTGAGAATTTTTTTTTCTCCTCTGCTCTTACATCTACAATTGTGGGAGAGTGTTGATCTTTTTATTTATTTACTTATTTAAACATTTTGTATGTAACACTTCAAAACAACTTTACAAGTCACCCCTTTCTCCCTTCTTTATGACATCATTATGTAGGGAAAATTTTGAAGTAACTGGTTGAAACCTTCCATTTTATTCTCCAACCTTAGCATAGCATACATGTGTGATAAGACACATTAATGTGCAATGTGAATATCTAGAAAGACAACTGCTCAAGATCCAAAAGAAAAAGAAATCAATTTATTAAAGATTACATGTGGTAAAAAAAAGATAAGGAGAAAGGAAGTTTTCTATTCTGTAGCATGTACAGGTAGTCCTCACTTAACAACTGCCCTGTTTAGCGACTGTTCAAAGTTATGATAGCACTGAAAAAGTGACTTTATGACTGGTCTTTGCATTTATGTCCATCACAGCATCCCGTGATCATGTGATCACCATTTGCATGCTTCACAGCCAGCTTCCAACAAGCAGACTCAATGGAGAAGCTGGCAGTAAAATCGCAAGTCACAGTCACATGATTTCTTGCTTAACAACCATGGTTGATTTGCTTAATGACCACAGTGGAAGTGAGGTCATAAGTCTTTTATGGTCACATGATGTCCTGCTTAATGACCACATCACTTAGTGATGGAGTTGCCATTGTGGTCGTTAAGCGAGGACTACATATAGGTTGACCAGGGAGAGGGACCCTAAGAATATCAGTTATGAGGTCATGGAAAAGCAGAGCAGAAACAAAGAATGGAATAGAAGAGGAGTCCCTGTCTGCTATTTCTACTTCTAATGCCCCTAGTGATCAGCAGGCTAAAAAGTGCAAATAGTTAATGTTTTTGGAGCTCCTCAAGTATTCCAGCTTGTATCTGTTGTGTTCTTAGAGTGGATCTGCACCAGTGCGGGCCCCTCACCACTTCCTGAGTGCAGGGATGGATGATGTCATCCTCCTCCCTCTCCCAACCAAATGCAAATGCACCCACACCCGGGTTTTCCAGCTTTGATTCAGAACTGCTGTTTGATGTCACAATTGCAAGATGGACAGCACTATAAATTGATTAAATTAACCAATAAATAAATCCCCACTGTCTTAAGATGTTCAGAGTTGGTGACTTCCAGTACTTCAGTTCATGCTAGAAGCAGCCCCAGCTTTGAACCAGGAAGAAGGAACAAACAGTTCTCCTCTTGCTTTGATTATTGTAGGATCAGAGCAATGATGGTACTATAAGAGGAAAAAGGTATGGTCCATGAAGTCACGAAGAGTCGGAAGCGACTAAACGAATAAACAACAACATAGGAAAGAGTGTGGCAAGGGGGTGTGAAAGCATCCATACAGTATGTGCAAACATCTGGGAAAGCAAAGGAAAGGCCCCAGGACAAGTGTATGGATGGGAAGGGCAAGAAGGAGGGGAATGACCAATCAGGTCTCACAGTGGGCGTAGTCTGGACTGAGCACCAGCCTGGCCCTATTGCCAACACGCTGCAATCTGGACTGAATGTTTGAAGTTGGCATAAGATATGGGTGGGAGCAGCATGAGAAAGAAGCAGCTCAGGCTGCAGTGTGGAACTGCTGTTAGTTCTGTTAATGTTCTTCTAAGAAGGGAGTATGAAATGATCTTAAAGGTAGAGATCACATTCAATTTCTATACACAATCCAGTCATTCAAGGTACAAGATTACTGTAGTTGCTTTCCAGTCTAGCTGGGCAGACACATGAATGATCTCAAACTGAAAACACTGCTTATTTTAAAATGTATGCTCTTAAAATGTGTGAACCAGCCTAATGCAAGGGCATGTTTACAACATACTGAATCAAATGTTCATTGCATTCGCAGATGCTTTTATGAGAAGATTGTTTATTCTCTCTTTTTCTCTCTGTCTTAATGAGGCTTTAGAAAGAATAAGGTATTCCTGACATCCAGATGAATAGAGTTTGATCTCCAAGTAGTCTTTAGTTGTAACCCACCCTGTCATTGAAATACTCCAAATGACTTCATAGATTCTAAGGTTTTAATCACTCCATGACGTCAATGGAACTTTTAATTAAATGTCATTGATTGTTTGATAAAAAGCTACTCTCTGTCCATTCTCATCAGTGCAGATTTTGGACTGAATTCTGAACTGCAGATTCAGAAAATGTAAGTAGAAATATGGACTTCAGAGTAAGAACAAACTATTATGAAATAGACACTTGATAATTCAGAATAGCTCCTTTGTTTACTCCTTACATATTTTGTACTTGGTGAAATAACAAGGTAATAATGATGTGAGGTTTGAATTTTCTGTGTCATCACATATCAAACTGATGATTTCACTGATGTTCTTAAAAGAAAGACTACCCATTAATATAATTGTCAGTTCCACAGAAGACTTGATATCGATTCAGGAATTTGCAAGCTGCTATTTAATTTCAGATGTAAGCAGATTCAATGTTGTCTCAAATATTGGTGCTTATTCATGACTTTCGTTCAACCATTGACATTTATTCTGCCTATACTTAGGATTTGCTCTTGTTTTATGAGAGTGAAGGAAGGTTTACATCTTTTGGTAGTGACGAAATATGTACACAAAGGTATTGGACTGTGGCTTATCCCTTGTATTTCCACAGATCTTTGTTTCCATTATCTCTACATTCATCATTCCACTTCACCCAGATTGATTCAAACACATAACTCTGGGCAGCTAACAGAAAGTGACTTTCAAAGAATCCAAAACCTATTTGTTTCACCAATAAAAATCTCTGCTAGCCACAAAGACTTGCATTATTTTGGACACCATGCAATATATTCTCCAGGCCCTTGACCACTATAGGCTCTTTTTGCCTCCTGTAGTATGCATGAGTTTTACTCAGTTGATTACTTTAATATCCATTACTCTGTCTATAAACAACACTATACTTCTAAAAATAATACATTATTTTTTTCATTATAATCGGTTTTTAAAACTGCCCATCCCAACAAGTGACTCTGGGCAGCAAACAATATCAAATAAAAATAAAAACAGTTACATCAGAAATACAAAAATTAAAATGCATAGCAGCTGAGAAAAACAACACAATCAACAGTACTAATACAGCCAGGGGACGAGTCTTTTCACACAGACGGGACCCCAGGCCTGGGCACAGGACCCGGTGTTTACTGCCTTATAAAAGGCCAGCAGGGAACCAGGTCTTTAGTGCCTTATGAGAGGCAGACAATCTTAATTATAAAGATTTTCAAAGAACAGGGAACTGCTGAAATCACAATCCTTTTCATTTGCCTATTGAATGCCATCGTACCCAGGGAAAGAATGTTTCACACCAAGGTGGATTAATAACCAGGTTAAAGCATGTGTACTGATAGGGCACTTTATGCTTTGACCATAGTGAGTCTTTGCTCCATCAAGAGCTAATGTGAATGAAAAGAGGAAAATAACCGTATTGTACAGACCTAATGCTTAAAGTGGAAAGGTGCCTATTTACCCCAGAATATTCAAACAGCCTCAGAATGCATTTTTAGGAAAATTCACTGGTTCTCTAGGAATGCTAAGACACCAGCTATACTTTAACAATCCCTACAGCCAACTTCTTGTTCTGGAGATTAGGTAGCAAACATATTATTGAGGAATCATCTAAGTGGGCAGTTATTTTAAGAGACCCCCTAATGTCTATATCAAAAATGCATTATTAATCACTTGAATAAGTTGGTTGGAGCAGGATGAAGTCACAATACATTTAGTTTGTCACTTTCAAATCTAAAATCTAATCTAAAATCATTTTCAGATCTAAAATACCAATATTGGACTGAAATGAATACACATTTGCCTTCATAATAATACAAATCTGTAACTAGGAATATGTAACTTGATGGCATTCATTTAAAATGGCTAATTTTAGGAACAGAATTATGCACTTCTGCATTTTAGGAAATGGAATATCTGGGTGATGAAGATGTGAGCTAGTAGCTGACAGAACTTTAACACAGCAACTCCCAGAGCCTTTTTGATATCTTTTACAGCAGTCTACTCTAACCTGGTGTCTTCCAGCTGTCTTGGGACAGAAAATCCCAGAATACTCTGCCGGAAGTCTGACTAGAAGTTCTGACAGCTGCTGTTGCAGATTGGAGAAACCAGGATGGGAATTTGGGGATTTGAAGTCCCTACCCATCTTGAAGGCTCTGGGAAGGAGAAGTTACAGTCCTTGCTGCCTGAAAATTCTGGTAATTTCAGTCCCAATATATCTGGAGGGCACCAAATTGGGGAGGGCTATTTCAGAGCTTCAGAAACATGGAATTCTGAATACCTCTGCAAGCATTTCTTCACATTGGTGGCCAACCTGCTCAGGTCTTTCAAAACTGGAGTCCATAAAAAGAGGCAGGTTATATTTCCATGAATAAAAAGAGTAGGAGAAATGGCATCTGTCACAACATGGAAGTACATTGTGACACCATTGAAAAACTGCCTTCTTTCAGAAAACTGATGAAAGAAGTGGGTTCCCAAGGGAAATTCCAGTTCTTTCCTTTCTTCCAAAGGAGGCCACATGGTAAGCTATAATGTGGGCTGAAGCTTATTTATTTGCAGCCTGCAAGAGGAAGAATAGCTTTAAACAATTGTTCTGCTATCACAGCACTTTAATCTTATATGTGTATAGGAGAAGTGCATCACAGAATTTTCAGAAGGTTTAAATATTGCTTTAATTAAATGAAAAGTATTAATGGCCACACATCTTTAAAACCATTGCCTTTCTTTTTCTATATTTTACATCTCCCCCTATGCATTCTTGGCAGAGGCTGAAAAGCACACTTTCCTCCAAGTGTGCTTTGGCAGATTTCCTTACTGGCCCAGATTTTTTGCACAATTGCATTGCTTATTCTAAAATTGTTAACATTCTTTCCCAGGATGTACTCTTTGCATAATGGCCACAGCTTTTGCCCAGAATATTTTCCAGGTTTGTGCTAAATGCCATAGAAGACATTGCTTCCTATCTCCATCTAGTGGCTGCAAGTAACATATAATTTACATCAATCTCACAAACATTCTTAGCAGCTGTTAGTAGCACATCTGTGTGTCCTGTATAAAGTAGTTTTAAAGTTTTGAAAGGTTATTTTTGGGGACCTCCATGGTTGTTTAAGTGGATATATTGAGGAATGGTTGGAAACTCTCAGGTACTGAGGCTCTGGATGGGATAGCAATAGTTTAATCCATTCTAGATGAATTCCTATCTGAGAAAGCCTGGTAAGAAATCTGGCCAAGACCCTACCATGATTCAACAAAACTGGACTCAGCTGGTGGAAGACACAGTCATCCTCTGCCTGTTTGAATGGGAATTCATTTGGGAAAGTTCTTTGCTTTCTAAGAGAATATTAGCCTCCTGTATGATCCTATATATCCTGAATCATCATCATCACCATCGCCATCACCATCATCATCTGCCTCTTATATTCTTAAGGTTCCTATCAAGATACCAAAGCCCATTAGCTGCTCTTCTGAAGCTGAGCTGATTAACTTCCAGCTCTGCTTTGGTTCAGGAAGTGGTGCAGGAAAACTGGAGGTGCAAGATGAATGGTTTCCCATTAGTGAGAACTCTCACCCCCACCACCTTGTTCCTCAGCTCTTCCCCTCTCTGCTCAGGTCAAGGTGCCCAAGCTCCTTGCCATCATTTCTCTCTGCTTTTTAAACAAAGCCAAATGACTGTTGCTCCCTGTCAAAGTCAAGGCACCATGGTCCCTGTCAGGCCCCACTAGGTAGACCAAACCAGGAAATCAACTTCACAGGAAAGTTGAAATTACTTTTATTGAGATTGGCTATAATAACAGAATCTTGTAGGTCTGATTGTGCTGTAGCTCCTTCCCCTTTTTATACTCCAATGAATCAGGTGTCCACCTGAGTCGCTTCCAAATGTTAATTTGTTGCTCTGTTTCAGTTCCTTTTGCCTAGGTAACAGTGCCTGTGTATTTCCATCAAGGTCATCCTCTTTACTCTCTCCACCACCTCACCACACTTTTACCAAGTTTTTTTTTTTTTTTTTAACTGAGTGACTAGGTATCCCCACTCCAAAACAAATACAGAGAGGCAGTGAAAAGGACAAGCAGTCCTCATTGCTGCCTTTGTGCTGCCTTTGGTCAGTTAGACAGAGCCCTGACAACCCAAGGAAAGGTTTGATCACTGTGAGGATGACAGTGACCAGGACACTGGGACAGCATGAAAATGTTGCTAACGTTTTGCAGGGGTGAAACTGGTAGCAATATGGAAGTGACCTTTGTCAGTGTAAGAACTGACGCCATTAGTCCCAATAATGACCTGACTCATGCACAGTTGAAATATGCAGAATTCAGATTTATTGAGATCCAGTGTACAGAACAAAAGAAAAGCTGCGATTGAAAGATTCCCACCTAAACTAGCTCATTAAAACTTTCCAGCACCCCGCTCCCCACCTCCTATCTCTTTCCCACCTAAGCTCTAATGGTCAGCCATATCAGGCACAGATATCTCTGGCAATATGACCTTGACTCCCCTCTTTCAGCCCAAACGACAAGGATTCACACTGTTTGCAATTCCCCCTCCCATCAGATTCTAGACATGTGTTGACTCATCATGGCAGGCAAATACAATCAGATGATTCAGCAATCATTTGATTGTGAAGTCTGACAGTCAGTATATGAATCAGAGCTTATTTCATTTTATTTTATAGGTAGGTAACTAAACATTTCTCCCCCTCCGCATCTGTACTTGGTGTCAACCATATCAAAGACTGGTTCTGATTGCATAAGAATCCAGCAGCCATACTTAGTGTGTCCAAGTGGAAGAAGCTGAGATAGTGATGAAACTGATCCCGTTCTAAACCTGGCGCCAGGTAGAGTAGTTAATGCTGGGCTATCTGGGCCAATGGTTTGATAAAGAGACAGAGAGAGAAAGAGAGAGAGAGAGAGATTCAAATAGGCTACAAGCAATGATGTAAAATAAAGCACCAATCTGATGCCTATCTTACATGTTATGTCCAGTTCTGGGCACTATCCTGTAGGAAGGTACAAAGGAGAGCAAAATGTTTGATAAGAGCACTGGGAACTAATTCTTAAAAGGAGAGACTGAGGGAACCAGGTCTGTTTAGCTTTGAGAAAAGACAACTGAGGGGCAATATAAGAGTTCTCTTCAGCTGCCTGAAGAGGCGTCACACAGAAGAAGGCCATGATGAGGTATAGAATAAATAGTCAAGTTACAGAAAGACAGATTCTATCTGAAGGTTAGGACAAATATCCTAACAGTGATAGCAGTTTGATAGTGGAAACCAATAACCAAGAGAAGTGCAGTTTGTTTTCCCCATAAGGAGAAGGAGAGAATTGTTGATGGGTTACTATCAGATACAGTTTAGCACAGATTGGCCATAGGTTGCACCACTGCTGACAGTACCCTTTACTGTTTTCTATCATTGCTTACAATGAAAGCATCAATATGTTATAGGAGAATATGTAAGTCTGGGAAAGTCTGAATATAGAATCTGCTTCTGTTTTGCATATACTGTATGCCATCATAAGACCACTCCATTTAAACTCATATTGTTAAACTCATATTGTTAAATGCAAGCAAATGTGCATTTATGTCTGCAAGCAACTTTCCCTAACATATACATATTTTATGCAGCTTTTCTGATGACATGTAATGCATATTTATTTATAATTGGTGAAGCAAAAACTATTTTGCGATATCTGGACAAGTGTGGTGTCCAAAGGATAAGCAGCAAAGCAGTTGTGAATTAAATCAGTTTGCTTAAAAATGCAGAAATTAAGAACATTCTCAAAGATTCCTAAACAAGGCAATCAATGAAGCAGGCACCAAACAAGATTTGGCATGTGCTAAGAATCTAGGATTTGAGTAAGCCAGAGACTCAGCACAGAAATGGAAAAACTAAGTTTATAGTGAATAGACACCTGAATAACTAGATGTCAGAAAGCTTATGTTGGAGTTTTCTATTGAGCAATCTCTCCCGCTCTCATTCTCATTCTCGCTGTCGCTATATCATCTATAAACACACACACTCAAACACATTTCATATCCAGATAGGGAACAAGACTCTTGATAACTACCACACAGGATTAACTGATTCTATGAGACTATGACACAAAACAGAGTAAGTATCAATATTATGAATATGGCAACATTGTGAAGAAGTATTCAGTGGACAGGATGAAGACAGGAACATCAACTCAGACATCCAAAATAGACCAAAACATAGAGGGTAGAGGAGAACATAGCACTATTCCAGATTGATACAGGTTACCTCTTCTTTTGTACACCAGGACCCAACACAAGAAGAAGGGAAGAAAAGAAGACCACAAGTTGCAGTGGAAAAGTGATGGTTTGTCAGTGCTATGATTGCAAAATTGTAAATTCATAGGTGCACACTGGAATAATGAAAGAGAGCAACATATCTCCATTTTACTTTATGCCTTGTGAGTGAAAGACCAAGAAAATGCATCACAAACTAGTGAAATTGTACATAAAGTTCCTGGACAGAATGTGATAAGGGAGACAGCCCTTCTAATCTAATGATTTTTAAATAATTTTTTAAAGGATGCTTGAACAATCTGATTGTTGTGAATTTTAATATTAACTAATCTGATCCTCACCTCTAAGCAAAACCGTGGATCAAAGCTTGACTCACAACACTGCTATGACTACTTCTTGATCGTTCAAGTACAGGCTACATCTCCGAAAAATAACAAATTACGTTTTTGAAATGAGTATTGCAAGAGAAAACGTGTAGAAATATATTTAAATGTGTGTTTTCATGCAGATCTCTTTTTAAGCCCCTCTCCCACAGATTAATGAAGAAAAAGAATGCAAATGACTAGTGGGTGAACATATGCAAAAGTGATGTGGACTGGAAATAGATTAATTTCCTCACCCCTGTTTTTATTATTCCATACTTTGCTGGCATGTTTTTCAGTGTCAAGCAAATATCTGACCCAAAGTTATCCCTCCTGCCACACCCCACATACCCCCACACAAAAGGACTGAATTTACAAGGCTGGCTAACTGCAGATTGGTATCTATGGTCATTCTGTTTTCACATGCCTATAGATTTTGGATAGACTGCCCCCTGCCCCTGGTAATTACAATTTTTTTTTAATGTAACTGCACTTAGATTCTGTCTCAAGATTCCCTTGAGGTTTTGAAAATAGATTGTAAATTTTATCAGAATTAAGAGTTGGAGCTGGTCTTAGGGAGGACCATTGTACTGTAACAGTGCCATGGTTGTTGGTTGGTTGGTTGTTATTCTACCAGACACATGGCAATTTTATGATGGCCTCCCAAACATTTTTTTCATCATTTCAATAGAAGTGATTAAGAAACATGGAATGGAACATACAAGTGCTTTAATTTTCTTTCCCCTGACAATACTATTCTGTCTCTGCCCCATCCAGTTTTGCATCAGTTTGAATGCAAATCTTCAAAATGGGGGGAAAGCTTTGATCTGGCTAAATGAAATTAACTGATGTTTTATGAAACATGTCTTTTAAGTACATATATCAGAAAGACTGTGCTAAAATGAAAGACTGAGGCAAAATGAGATGTTACTTCTGGCTTGGCCAGAACCCTGTAGGAATTTTGAAGGAAACAAGTATTTTAGTAAAGCTAAGAAGTATTTCCCAAAGGAGGAATTGGTATTCCAGTCCCAGTCTGGTGTAGAAGAGGGACTGGATATGGACGTTTGGAAGAAATTGAAGGACTATAGATCCATCAGATCAAAATTTTGCACTGTTAGGTATGTTATCCCAAGTGAGAGAACTACTGTCAGTTGGTTTGTAGATGCAGATCTTTCCATAGGTATGATAGAACACTCCTCCATGGCAGACCTGTTCTGTTAGCAGAGGTTCTCTTTGGAGGCAAAGACTAATAAGAAAACATTATCAGAGTCTACCTCTATTCAACAACATTAGAAAGGCTCAAGCAGACATCAAGCAAGCATATAACAGAAAAATGACAGGCAAGAATTATTTTAGATTGTAGCAGGAAATAAACATAATTAAATCAACCAAGTTGTCCCCACCCCACTTCACAGGTGGGGACAACCAGACTATGTGGATACTAATACTTTCAACCAATGGAGGATGCTGATGACCTCAGTTTATGGAAGATTATAAACTTTCAGACAGACTCATTCCTTACTTGTTCATTGCTTGCTTAATTTGCTCAGTTTAAAATGTGCTCAGTACTTGAAATTTCTAAGGCTGTCACCACTTAAAACTTTATTATTGCTATTAATATTCCTCAGGATATATTCAGAGGAAAAAATAATAATGAAAATATGCCTTGATATTCTGATGCCAGGAGATGCATCCCCTTTGACCTGTAGCTGCAAAGTCTATTGTTACAGAAAGTCTATTTAAGTCTTTTCTCTTGTTAGCTGTTACATACAGATTCATAAGCTGATACGAGTGGCAGTGCTGAGATGCAAAGAGATTTCTGGACATAATCACGGGTCCCAATCTTCTCCTCTTTCAGGACTGCTTCCTCGTTTGAATGAAATCCTTGGGGACATGTTTTGTTCAAATTCTTAGGAAGCTTTTGAAATATGCTTTTTATTATTGCCCCTACTATTCTTATACACACACACACACCCCTATTATTTATATTTATATTTATACATACAGAGAGAGAAAGAGAGAGAGAGAGATCTCATACTTTATCTTGCTGTCATGTAAATGTTTGTTTGTTTTTCCTGAAGAGTAAAGATGAGATTTTGGGTTTTATAAAAACTTCAGAAGTTCTTTTACTTAAAAGCTCTTTATCACTGCAACAGAGTAAAGATGTAACAGGTGGTACTTCTTTCATGCTTTTGCATTGTACAGTTAGTTGAGCAACTTAATGTTGGCTGAATATTGACATGTGGAGAGAGATTGGACTTTTTTTTTTCCACGAGGCAAACATGACAGAGTTCATCAGCCAAAACACAGAACTCTGCTTCTGTGCCAAGAGCAAGCCGAAAGCCAGATTGATACAGATCTAGAAAATCTGTATCGCCCAGGGGTGCCTGGATCTGAGCCATCCTCATGCTTTCAAGGCTTAAAATAAACTCTAGTCCTCAGGAAACCACTTATCACCTTCCATCCACCAAGGGCCCTTTAGTCAGATATTACTAGCTATGAAGATCAAGGTTAAAGGAAAAGCAAGCCTTCCCTATTAAAACATACTGGCTGGATTGCCCCACCCATGCCATGAAACATGGAACTTTTTATTAAGTATCAATCATCCTACTCCCCACTTTTAAATAAAAGCATCATTTTAGGCCCTTTTAAACATGAAATCTTATCTATCTATCTATTTATTTATTAGATTTATATTACCGCCCCTCTCCTCCAATGGTATATCTTCTCCTATATGAAAATATTTCACTGTTAGTGCTAAGCAATTTCATTTTGGGGATCATTAGGAAAGGAATTAAAAATAAATCTGCCTACTTTGGAAATCTATTGTATGATATCATATTTGCAATTTGGTGGACCGTGAACCTCAAAGAGCCAATGTCATGTATCCATCAGTGTGTTGGACCCAAGTTCAAGTTCCCACTCGATCATGGACCCACTGAGATAATTATTACTTCTCTATTATCTTTGAAGCTTGTGGCTGTGAGAAAATAAATGAGAGATGACTTGTAGGTAAGTGCATTGGGATTCTTAGAAAGAAGGTGGAATATAAATCTAAGGAAAAAGGGAAGGTGACAAAATGGACTGAGGAAGAAGTGGACAGGCCAGAAACTGAAGTCATTCAATAAATCTGAGTGGTGTTAGATTTAAGAAGGAAAAAGGCCTGCTCCTTCACACCATGCTTGGCTGAGCTGTGGAATTTATATCAATTTGAATAGTTTCAAAAACGGAATTAACAAATTACACAATCCAAAGGTTGATTCAAAGGTCTAGTAGTGAGCTTATCATTGCACTTTATGATAAGCTTGGCTAGTTTTAGCCTTGATTTTATTTAGTTACTTATTTTGTTGATTTAGCATGTTGTACAAACCCAATCCATTTGTTTATGGTATATTACAAAAACCCAGAAAATGGATCAACTGAGTACCCAGGTTAAGCATGTTGTGCAACCACAGCCACCAAGGTTGTCAGAAAGTCCTAAGGTTATATATTACCTCCACCATCAACAGTTAGAGACAATAAGATCCTCAACATCAATTGCTGGAGAATGTGAGTCAGAGAATGCTATTGCCTTCAAGCCCTACCTGTGAATGATCTGTAGACCTCTGGTTGTCCACTATATTCTGTACTATACTGTACTGTACTATGCTTCAGCAGAACTCTTTTTACGTTCTTAGACCTGGCCTAGTTCTACTTTATCCACATGGAACAGAATCTCATTAGTTTAGGGATACCCAGAAAGCTGCTACTGTTATGCTCATAAGCCTTGAGAATAAAACCCATCAAGACTTGCTGCTCATGTCAGAAATGAGAGTGCTGCATGAAGATATTTGAGAGAGTGGATGTCTCTTGTATCTGTACCTCATATCTCTCTATATGCCATTCCACTGGCTGTTGTAATATCAAAATGTACAGTATTTGATTCCATTTTATAGGATTAATAGTCTGAATCTCTGCAGAGTCTAGTAGGTTTTGTATTGTTTCTCATGGGGTTCTTAGGTCTCATGGTGGCAAAGCAAATCAGCATCGTGTAAATATTCTTTTACCATTTACAAATAGAGTAATTACTGAAAAAAGAACCTAATTTAAATGCTTAGGGCATAATCTTTCACTCAAAGATATGTAGATCAGTGAGAATCTAGTTTGCTTCTTTTCACAAAGAAAGAACGATAATATGATTCAGTGGCAGCTTTTTTTGACAGGATTTTTTAAAAGTCTGTAAAAATCTATAGATCGTAATGCTATGCAGTTACCTCGCAGGTAGGGCATGCATAGGGAGAGGGCAAGGCGCAAGGGACAAACGGGAAATCATGCATCACGAGATCACCCAAATTTCACCTCTTTTGTACTTGTCTGGCAGCATCACCTCCAAGATCCTAAGGATGGGGTTTGCATTGTGATGTCACGATACCCATTTTGACGAAATCTCAGTCTGCTACAGGTACCCCTGGGAATACAACTTTTTTCTCTGTCAAGCAGGATCTTTGTAACTAAGGCATGAGTGCATGATACTAATCAAAAAACCTCCCCAGCCTCTCGCCTTCTGGAAAATCAAAGTTTTTCGTCATTTTAAATCCAAGCAAAATCTGATACTAGAAGAGTAATTAAAGCAATATTGTTCCTGAGTCTCTTACTTGGATTCATCCAGCTCATCAGACATATGCTGCTCCTGACTAGCACAGGCATGGAACTTGCCCTCATCCTGGATGCGCAACACATGCAAGAGTGGTTTTGAAGCCATTGAATGTTTTACAGAGAGAGGCAAATGACTTCAAGCTGCTTTCTGTGTGTCCAGTGATTTTGATTGGAGCTTTTCTGACCTATTCTTCACACATGGGGAGCTGGCTCTGCTGAACATCCAAATATTTTTGCCAAGTATTATTCATTTAAGTCTCTTCCCTTCCCCTTTTGTAAGTAAAGCTCCATAGATTCATGTAAAGGGTTGAGACAGGTGGATAAAATACAGAAGAATGAAGTTTTATTAATATTACTGTGACCACAGACATCCTCAAATAGAAATATGAAGACCCTGCATATTCTAATTATTAGATATATATCAATATTCTCTTTCCCATTATGTCCATCTTCATCTCTAGCTGCTGGAAACAGAATTATTATTTCTAGTAGGGTTTTTTTTATCGAAAGTAGTAATGGATGTTCTTTTCTTTTTAAAAAAATTTAATGATGATAATATAGACCCTGTAATTAAATTGCCATCAGCCTCTGATAAGTCATGAATGGCAAACTGCATCAAATTAGCAAATAAAAAGAACAGAGGGGGACAGGAATACAAAGAACTGTATTGTATGACCATCATATGGAAATATTAAATGAAATAAAGAAAACATAATAGCCATCATAATAAAGTCAGAGAAGGGCTTTTGAGATTTATGTTCAAACTATTATCTGTGGTGGGGGGAAAGCATCCTTGAATCTCTGTAATTACGTGCACTCTTCTGAACTTCAGGGCAAAAACCTCTCATCTCTTATCTGTTCTCCATTGCAGTCCCATTGATTAGCTAGTTTAATATTCTGTTTCATGATTGAAGGGGATAGAAGAGGTGGCTTTGCCTCAAAATAGGTTACAATCTGTTTCTAGGTTGCACCTGGAATTGCATGTATGTTAAAATAAAATGGCCAATGGCCAATAACAAAGGACTGCAATCTTATCTCCATTTCCTTGTGACCAAACCCAGTACAGTTCAATAGGACATATAATTGGATATTTGATTATAGGTTTATGCTGCAAATATATTTATTCTTTCACAGGTATCCTGTCTTCCTTTAGGAGCTAAAAGTGGTCATAATACAAGGCTATCTCCCTTTATTTTGTTGTCAGAACAACAGAATGACTTAGGTCCAGTAGAGAAATGACTAATTCAAGAAAGGAGATTCAGGCTGACTAGCGGGAGGAATGTCCTGATGATAAGAGCAATTAAGCAGCCTAGAATGGTTCAAATGGTTACTGGATGACCACTTGTTGGGGATAGTCCAGTGTACTCCTGCACAGAACAGGGTGTTGGGACTAAATGTCCTATACGGCTCCTTAAAACTCCTTTCCATGGAAAGGGAAACTATATACTTTATCAGCAGCACTCAGTAGCATCATCAAGTGGGGATTTGAACCTGGATCTCCCTAGTCCCAAGCCAACAATTTTAGACTTCCTATATATAAAGAGTATAGAAGTATAGGAGGACTGATGCTTATTTTGCATTTATTTTTCATTAAATGAATCTAAAGCAAGATAGAGGCTGGTATGGCTTGTAGCATGTCAGGCACCCTGCAGGTTATCATGATGCCCAGGACCTGCCCATTCTGAATGGAAAATCTGTACAACTTGAACCAGGAACTATTCAGTTCATCTGTGATTTAGCCTATGACAATCTACACCCAAGACATGCCTCATCCAGTTCTTTCATTTGGCAAGCAAGGGCACAGGATAGCAGCAAGAACAACTGGACTCATTTGAATGACCATTTTCAATGTATATGTAATCAGGACTTCAGTGCTCAAGGTGTAGCTGTGTTTTCAAAAGACCACTGCAGCATATAGAGAAGAGCAAACTGTGATGTCCAACTACTCTGCTGGCAGGATCTGCACAGAGAAAGGCCCTGGTAAGGAGGGCAAGCTTTTTTCTTCCTAAAGTGAAGCCCAACTCAAAGACTTTGTGCACTTTTAAATGGGAATCCCTGCCTCCCTTCCCCTGCAGCTGATGAAGCAGATTGGTTCATCCTACCCTGTGGCAGGGGCAGCCCTGAGTAAGGCATGAGAGCACTGAAAAATGTGACCCCTGAACCGTTTGCATGAAAAGACTGCATCAACGGAGTGTGCCGAGCAAAGCAACATTAATTGAAACCCCTATTTCAGATTCATGGAAGGGGGCAGGGTGGGCAGGGCATCAGACATTGTCAAGCTATGAGCCAAGCAAATGCTTGTAAGTAATTGCAATGACAAGGTCATTAAATTTAAATTGGGACGCTGAGGCAGCATTAGCTGACTTGTGGGGGGAGGCACTGAAGGGGCTTTTTCAGAAGCTGGGAGAACAAAGCTTTGCATGTGTAGCTGTTTAACTCATCAGCACATGCATTGTTGCCTAGTAGTGCTACAAAATAACATCCAAAACCCAGTGATTTTCAAACCTGAATAGACTTGCAATTCGTGGTTTTAAAGCAGATATTATTAGATTCCCTAAAATGAAATTAGGGCAGCACAAAGAAAGCCATCATATTTTGGGGAACCTTTCCTAACATTATGGTACCTCTGAGCATCAACCAAAGCATTCCTTAGCATTTTAATCACCATTTAAATGAAAAGCTAGTATCCTGCAGTGGTTAGATTAGCAGATTAGGACCAATTATGAAGCTGACTCAATATTATTAGCCCAGTTCCTTTTTCTTCAGGGTCATGGTACATGGTACAACGTGCAACTGGCTTGGTTGTTTTAAAGAGCTTTACTGGAGGAGCAAGTTCTGGGGAATCTCAAAGCTTCCATGCCACACTTCATTTTGGAAGTCCCTATTCTGTACAGAAGGAAGGAAGGAAGGAAGGAATCCACTGCTGATGTCCATCTAGGCTAAACAAACACAATGGTTCTTATTTATTTATGTATTTATTTATATTTCAAATTTCTGTCACCGCCCATCTCCCCCCAAAGGGGGACTCTGGGCAGTTGTTAAACCATAATTGCCTGTGTATATACATTGTTTTAATCCATAAATCATGATTTGCAAACTGCAATGAGTAAGTTTGCCAAACTCAAACCCAAACAAACTACCTTATGGTTTAATGCAATTTGTGAATCAGCCACTGTGGATAAAATGCAAAAGGGAAGAACAGTGCATGTAAGTTCTGGAATTTCTTAAAATAAAAGCAAGTTAAGAAGGGAATAAATACAATTCTTAATAAATACTACCATCTCAGCAGTGCTTTTTCTCTTTAAACAGAAAGAATGACAAGATGCTGGATTAAAAATAATGCTGCTCATTCTCAAGATCAATCCCCATTTTTCAAAAGGTCTCATATTGCAGCAATACAGCTACGACATTTGTAAGCCACCTTGAAAAGGTTTGTGTTGAAAAGTAGTGTATTCTAGTTCTAATCTTATTTTAAGAAATTACAGCAATGTTTCCATAGATTACATTGTTTATGCTTCCCCATTAAGAGAATGTCCTTTATTACTCATTTAAAAAGAATAAGTTACTTTTCGGACCAAATGGCTGTCAATAGAAGCTGGGTTTTGTTTTCACATATTTGCAGTAAAAGTGTATCTGATGGCACCATCGGAACCCTTACAGTTCTTTTGTGCATTTCCTTTATAAGAAAAAAGCAGCCTGGAGAGAAAGTGGCAAAATCAGACTACGTTGCATTTCTTTGGAAGAAGAGCCCACCGAATGTAATGCTTTATAATTATTTGCTTCCCCCTTTCCTTTCTCTTCACTCCTTATGTTTCAGGTAGCTTGACAAAAACACAAACAGAAACTGAAGTGTGGGTGCAAACAATACTGGGAATATACTACCCATCTGAATGCTATTATTGTAACAAAGCAATCAAAATGTCAATGAAGATTTTAATATTTTAAAAAAAAATCTTTTGGCAAATGCAATACCTTTCTTTCCTCCATGTGTCTTTCTCCCCTCCTCTTCCAGTGTATTTCAGCCTGATGGGGAATCTATATCAGCCTGCATATTTCATGACCATATTTCATGACCACCCCATCCAAACATTTAATCTATATCCTTCCCTTTTTGTTTCTGTTTTTGTACTATTTGATCACCCAGTCTCTTGGAGTAAAACTCTCAAAGATAAAATTTAGAATAGTAACACCGATGTGATTGGTCAGCACCAAAAAAGAAAAGACAGGAGCTTATGCCTTTCTAACTCAGCTTTTATTTCTGTGCAATTTGGGATTCTTTCCTAGGTATTTGCCATTTAAAATAATTTTAAAATGCCCCACTTGGTTACATTTTTGATGTGGGGTGAGAACTTTTTTCTGTCATTGTACCTTGGTTTTGCAAAACTGTCCCCAAACAGATCCACTTGGCACTTACCTGGATGCCTATTTGCATGTTTATTTTTCTTTTTTAATTGCTTAATAATATTGAAATGCCAATCGAAGCAAATATTTGTAGCTCAGGGTTGAACCCAATCAAAGAACTCCCAAGGAGAGAACAACACCCCCACCAACACAAGCAGGGCAAGCCACGGTACATAAACTGAGAGCAAGGCCCACTCCCTCTTTGCACGGAAGATGTTGCCTAGTCTGGCAATGAAGTGTCTGCAAGAAAACAACAAGGCTCAGAGGGCGCCAAGGACTCCACAATATGGAAATGGACAGGGCTATGCATGCATGAACGTATGCAAGGAAAACACAGACTGGAAATAATGGCAGTCTATCCATCCCTCATTGTGTGTTGTGACAAATGTCATGCATATTCATGAGAAATAACCAATTTGGTGTAGTGGTTAAAGGAACTGGGCTAGAAACTGGGAGATGTCGTTTCTAGTTCTTCCTTAGGTGCAAAGGCAGCTGGGTGACTTTGGGCCAATGACTCTTTCTCAGCCCTAGGAAGAAGGCCAGGGCAAACCACTTCTGAAAAATGATGCCAGAAAACTGCAGGAACTTGTAGTTGCCAGGATTCAAGACTACTTGAAGGCACACAGACATGAAAGCATGTTCTTAGAGATTATTTGCAACAATTGTTTTGCACAACAGAAAATAGAACAAACAAAAATGTGTAAGTTTGGAGAAATGTAAAAGAATGAACAAATTAATACTGTGATCTTTTTAAAAAAATTCAAAGTTGACAAACAGAACTTGGCAAATTTGCAGAACCAGAGAAAAACCAAATATCAATGGGTTCACCCATCCCTAAAGTAGAGGAAGTATCAATACAACCTTCCTTATCTGGTGCTCTCCAGATGATTCTTGACTGGGGTTGATGAAGAACTGTAGTCCAAAGCGTTTGGAAAGGAGATGCAGGTTTCTTTGGGAAAATCTGAATAGCTTTCTTCTCATGTTCTAAAGCTAACTTAACGTGGAAAGAAGAAGAACAGACAAGCATGCAATCTTCTTCTCTAGCCCTGTTGATATTCTAGAGAACAGCCTTCCTGATTTAGAGGTTTGCCCTGAACACAAGGTGGGTTGTGAGAGGAGGGATGAAGGGAGTGGTGGTAGAGTTTCTGTTTTTATCCTCTCTTTGTAAGTAATTTCTGAATGGCTGAGTTTGGTTTATATGTATTTATGCTTTTCATGCTTTGTGTATGGACAGGAATCTCTCAATCTCTCTCTCTCTCTCCCTTTCCCCCCCCCCCTCTCTCTCATCTTGATATACCTAGGAAACAACTCTCTTATTTTAGAAGGCCGAAGATATGCCAAGAGCTTTGTATTTTAGGTTTAGTTCTTCTGACCAACAAGGAGGAACAGGCACAGAATCTAAAAGCACCAGGTGCCTTGGGAGATAGGGAAGATTAAATGATAGTATTTGAGACCTTATGAAAAGAGCAGGCAGAGTGCAGCCAAGTAGAGACATTTGATTTTTTGGAGGACAAGCAGCTTTCTACAAACAGTAAATCCTGCAGTAAGAAAAGCTAGATGAAGAAGGCATTCCAGAGGAGCTGGCAGTTTATGAAAGACAACCTAGAAGCACAAATTATGTCTCTGCAGTGCGTGGATGGGAAGAATAGTTCAAAAGGCCCTGAAACTTGCTGGGGCTACATCAGGAAAAGTAAATTAATTCTACTGAATTTTATAGCTGACTCCTCCTCCTCCTCCTTGTCCTCCACCTCCTCCCTTTCTTCTCTTCTTTTTTTTCACCTTTTAATTTTACTTTATTTCATCTTTACGTGTATTTGAGAATCACAGAGTTAGAAGTAACCATAGAGCTCCTCTAGTCCAGCCCCATGCTAAGTGCAGGGTCTACTAGAGCCTCTCTGAAAGGTTACTATACAACCTCTGTTTAAAGTTCTCCACAGAAGGAGAACTCACTACTTTATACAGACAGAAAATTTTTCTTCATACCTAGCCTGAACCTCCTTCCTTGTAATTTTAAACCCCTGGTTTTGGTCCTGCCCTCATGAGCAATAGATAAAACAATTATTAATTAAAAGAAATTTTGTCCATAGGAAAATTGTGGATCATCATGAGGACACACATAAAAAATTATCTGGCCATGTTCATGCTGCATTTAGGAGCAGTGAGAATGAGTCCTAAGAAAATAAGCTCAAAGCAGGTGCTTTGTTGTTTATTCTTTCAGTCACTTCCGACTCTTCGTGAATTCATGGACCAGGCTACACCAGAGCTTCCTGTCGGTCGTCAACACCCGCAGCTCCCCCAGGGGCGAGTCCGTCACCTCTGGAATATCATCCATCCACCTTGCCCTTGGTCGGCCCCTCTTCCTTTTGCCCTCCACTCTCCCTAGCATCAGCATCTTCTCCAGGGTGTCCTGTCTTCTCATTATGTGGCCAAAGTATTTCAGTTTTGCCTTTAATATCATTCCCTCAAGTGAGCAGTCTGGCTTTATTTCCTGGAGGATGGACTGGTTTGATCTTCTTGCAGTCCAAGGCACTCTCAGAATTTTCCTCCAACACCACAGTTCCAAAGCATCTATCTTCCTTCTCTCAGCCTTCCTTACGGTCCAGCTCTCGCAGCCATATGTTACTACAGGGAACACCATTGCTTTAACTATGCGGACCTTTGTTGTCAGTGTGATGTCTCTGCTCAAAGCACGTGCACTTCATACTATATTATGCAACAGATGCACAGAAAAAAATCTTGCCTTATAGTCCAATCCATTATATGCAGCATTTTATAACTTGTTCAGCAACAGGAAATGTTATAATTCTGCCTCAGAAAGGATCCTCTATAATTCTGCCTCAGAAAGGATCCTCTAGAATTCAGTATCTCTTCTATCTGCCATACAAAGCTAAATCCTGTCAGTTTCTGACTGAACAATATTTCAGGAGAATTTGCATAGAGGGAGCATCGCCTCTCAAAGAAGCTTATAGCAAACAATGAGTTTGAGCTATGAAAATTAATTCCCGCTAAAAGATACAAAGGGAAAACATGAGAGTGTATAGCTTTCTTATAAAAAAGTAAAGTCTCCTTTCAGAGGCACTCAACTCTTGGCAACTATATGGAATATCCATGTTGTTTTCTTGACCAAGTAAGTATGTGGTTTACTGTTGTCTTCTTCTGGGAGTGATACTAGCAGAAAGTCCAGACATGCATCCTGATATGTCCAGGAAAGGGATTTTGGGCAGTATGACTCCTAAATGTCTGCCATTCAAAGGAGGTAGCATTAGACATAGCCTTATATATATTTTTTCCTATGGAAAAGAGCCTTCTCAAGTCCTTCTGTGCTGTCTCGTCATGATAGGGAGCGGGGGGAGGGGGCAGGTTGGAAGGGATGAGTGAAGGATGCCAGGAATGTACACCAAGAATATACACTTCCAGTACGCTTGTCCAAGCTGGTGTGAAGATCCTCCCAGCTGCCCAGCTAAAGGAAATAGGCACCTATTGTATATCAGGCAGCAGTGATATAGGAAGATGCTGGAGGCAGCTGATCATTTTTGTAACAATGTCAAAGGCAACATTTCATACTCTACAAGAAAAGGTAAACCACCTGTGTATTTTACCAAGAACTCACAAAGACAGACAAGATAAAGTAATTGATGATGTAGTGCTGGAGGAGGGATTCTAGAAGAGGATGACCAGCAGCAAGGTGGATGGACTTGATTATAGTGGCAATGGGTGCACCGTTGGAAGACCTGAAGGGCCAGTTTGGGGACAGATTGTTTATCTGTGTGGTTGCCAAGAGTCAACACCGGCTTGATGGCACTTGATCAATCAACATGGAAGAGAAGGAGATAGAGCAAAATAATCCTTCCTGCCTTAGTGCCTTCCTGCATAGATCACCTCAAGTGGGGGAAAAGATCTACACTGTTCAACCATGTATTCATTCAGCTGTCCACAAGGGGCCCACTGGCAGCAGCCAAAGTCTGTAGCAGAAGTTTGAGCCATATTAATATGTTCAAAGAAACTTCTTTTTCTTCCCCAAATGTCTAACTTTTACTGCAGAAGAAATCTTTACTTTCTGAAGTATGTATATTCAAGTGATAGAAAATGCATTTGATCTCTCTTCTCAAGAGATTCAACCTGGGTGAAAATCAGATATCTAATATTTAGTTCTTTCCCTCATGGAAAAGTCTGAGGAAAATTTGGCATCAGTTTTATTGCTTGTATATATCTTGGATGCTTTAGGGGGAAAGGATGTTATGTGTTACTGTGTTTAAAACTGTCTTCTAGAAGGCAAACCCACATTTCACAAAAAGTTGTGAAGGCTGGAACCCCAATATCTCGAGGTTAGTTCCTCCACCCCCAACCAGTAAAATCAGCTCTAGCACAGGAACTGATTTTGTGGGTTGTCTCAAGAGGACAAGGTATTGTTACCCCTCATATCCTTCCATGGCAAACATTCCCAGGCTCATGGAGAAACCCACACCTAGAGAAGCAATATGGAAATAACCTAGAACTGAAAAATATTTGGAGTCCAAGGGGCTCACTATTTTCCTATCAATTCTATGCTCCGTCACTTCACCTCAAAGTGCTTTTTAAAAAAAACAGTAACAACAGCAGTTATTGGGTCTTCTTTTACATCTGTAAATAATCACTCCTATCACTCATTACATTCTTTGCTTTATATCAGTACTAATGTAACTACAAATGATTTATAAGCAAGAGAAAATAGCATGTTGGTAATACTTTTCAAAAGCCATTCTGATACATTATGTTTTCCTCTTAAGTTATTCAAAATGTTCCTTGCAAAATTCCTCCAGGAGTGCAAAATCAGGGGTTCCTAAAAACACTTTATACCCCAGTCCTATAGTTACATAAAGCTGCAGTAATATATCCAAGAACACCTTATCACAGCCTTTCCTGATCTGCTGCCTTCTAGATGTTTTGGACCTCAACTCCCACATGGCTTTCTAGTCTTATCTCCATCTCTGTATTGCTACGCTGCCTATTAACTGTAATCCTTTGCCATTGCAAATAAAAACAAAATCAATGGCAGAGCATCTAGCTGTGTATGAAAAATCCTAGCCTCAATCCTCTTTCACTGCCTCTAGAGTCCCCTCCAACTGTCCTACTGAATTTTGTCAGCTCAAAATTAACTGTGTGGTTTCCCACCATTGTGAAGTAGGGGGAAAATGCAAAAAGTAGTGGAGGCCCTAAAATAGGCTTAAACACCATTTAAAAATCTAAATGCTTGCCTGCTCCATAAGTAAAAAGATTCCAGAAACTAAAGATAGAGGATAAGAGCAGCAGCAGCAACAGCCACAGCCACCACAACAAGAACAGCTTGTTTGATGTTTTGAAGAAAGTAACTCCTGGGATATTTTTTATTTTAACATCTATACTAGTCTTGATAAAGCAATGGGGACTTGAGAGGACCTTACTAATTTTGCCAAGACAATAATTTTTTAAAGTGCCATTTAACTTGAAAGAAAATTCACTTTCAAAAGATATTTAAAGGAGAAGAGAATTTCAAAGAAATTCTCAAGAGCGAAAGGATATTCTAACACTGACTGAGTTATGAGTGATTGAGGTGTGTTGTGACTGACCCATCTTTAAATGTACAATACCACTCCAGGAAGCTTCCCATCCTTTCATTACATCCCAAGGAAAGACACTGTGAAGCAACTCTTCCCATGGAGATTTGTCAGCAGCAATTATACAGTCACTGCCCCTGATTTATTGTTAGAGAATTTCTCCTTCTACTGCAGAAGTTGTCTGCCCATGTTCTATGCACACAAATTTTGAACATTGTGCCTAGTTCTGATGAAGATGATATGTCATCAAGTTGGTGTTATCTTGTAGTGACCATATAAATAGATTTTCTCCAGGATGTTCTCTCTCCAACCTGCTCCTTCAGGTCTTCCAGCAGTCTACCCATCACCGCTGTAATCGAGTCCATAAACCTTGCTGCTGATCATCCCCTTCTTCTCTTTCCTTCTACCTTTCCCAGAAGTATAGATTTCTCAAGAGAGCCAGGTGTTTGCATAACATGTCCAAAATATGATAATTTGAGCCTGACCATTTGTGCCTCGAATGAGAACTCTGGATTGATTTGTTCTGTGATCTATTTGTTTATTTTCTTGGCTATTCATGGCATTCTCAAGAGTCTTCTCCAACACCAAAGTTCAATAGTATCAATATTCTTTCTATCCTGCTTCTTCAAAGTCCAACTTTTGCTTCCACAGAGAAGACAATTGTTTGCATGATTCTGACCTTTGGAGGTACTGTATAAACACATCATGACATCTAAATATTTTCTCCAAGGCCTTCATGGCTGCTCTCCAAGTGCTACTCTGTGGTGTATTTCTTGACTTCTGGTTCCTTTTCTCTTGATAGTCTATCCTAAAAGGCAGAATGAACCTAAGCATTATCTTGCTGGCAGGTGAGTTTAAGGATATGATACAATAGCTTGCACAGTCTTTTACATCTTCTTTCTTTGGTACTGGTATGTAGACTGACCTCTTCCAATCTGGTGGCCACTGTGTCCTTTTCCAGATTTGCTGGCATAGTTTGGTTAGAACCTTTACAGATTCTCTTTCTGTTATTCGCCATATTTCTGTAGATATTTCATCAGTTCCATCATTCCAACTTGTTAATGACTGGAATACTGATCTAACTAAATATTCAAGTAATAGAGGTTCCTGTAAATAGGACATATCCATGAAGGCCATGGTTCCTAAACTCTGCGCGGTGATGCCATAGCATGCCATAGCAAACTCACAGGGGCACTGTGGGACATTTTAAACTTTTGAATGAAAGACAGCAATACTTAGCATCTATCGGGGACCATGGGAACTGCTAGCTTGAGGTACAGTAGTTCACGGTTTGGGCCTAGTGACACCATGAAAAAATTACTTAAACACTAAGGATGCCATGAACTGAGAAAGTTTAGGAACACCTTTCCTAACGTATTGTGGATGTTGACATCGCTATTGTACAGAATCTCAGGATACTTCTTCCGACTTGATTTGTTCTTCTTTGAATCAGTTATTGTCAGCCCTTTGGCATCCTTTAGCATAGCAATTCAAGGTTGGAATCTCCTGAATTTAGAGATCTTTTGAAGACTTTCCCTGTTTTTCCATATCTGTTTCCATCTTCTATGCCTTTACAGATGTTGTTGTAATACTGCTTCTTGTTCCTTCTAACAGCTCTCTGAAATTCTTTGTTAAATTCATTCCTGAGATCTTTCTTGGCTTCTCTTCTCTTCCTTGCAATTTCCACTGCATATTTCTGACATCCAGTTTGGTTTCTTGGTCTTTGACAGTCTTTTCTCACATTGATTCTTAATAATTTCTTTGATTTCATTCCACAGTTCCCCTGGTTTATATTGTCTATCAATGTGCATCAGTTGTGCCCTTTCCTAGCTTGGGAGGTACTGCTCACAGTTTCTTATGCCCTAATCATCTCCCAATTGGACTATTGCAATGTGCTTGAACTGCATCCAGAAGCCTCAGTATGGGATTCACCACATTTCACCCATATAACACCACTGCTGTGTGAGCTGCACTGGTTCCCAGTAAGCTTCCAGGGGCAATTCAAAGTGCTGGATGTCACCTTTAAAGCCTACGTTGTATGGGGCCAGGTTAGTTGCAGGATTGCCTATCCATAATGGTTTCTGCCCATCCCACTAGATTCAGCAGAGTGGGAGTGGACTGGGTCCCCTTGGTGAAGCAGTGTCACCCAGAGGGTGCCAGGACATATGCCTTCTCTGTCATGGTGCCTGCCTTACGAAACAGCTTTCCCACAGAGAGTCAGATGCCTCCAGCCCTATTCTGGAAAGCCAGAAGACTTGGCTTTTCCCCCAGGCACTGGGATGTTAATGGAGCCTGGCATGTGTGTGGCAGACATGCTGATAAGGTGCTTTTTTTACAGTGGTCTTGATTTAATTTGAAGTCAATCTCTTAATTAATTTGATTGTGTAGTATGTTTTATTTTTTGTTTGCTGTCCAGAGTTGCACTGGTAGAGGAGCGGCTTTATAAATTTGTTAAATAAATGAATAGATGTGGTTTTCTTGGTAAAATACAGGAGTGGTTTACCATTGTCTTCTCTTGCACAGTATAAAATGATGCCTTTGCCATTGTTGCTAAAGTGATATCTGCCTCCAGCAACTTTCTAATGTGCTACTGCCCAATGTAGTGTCTAGCTCTAACTGGTTCTAAAATGTATCAACCATGGAGGATGGTGTCTATTTTTTTTTCCAAAGAAGGGCAAGCAGTGACTGATATATGTAAATCTCTCTGTAGAAGAGGCAAATTCAGATGGATGCAGGAGTCAAGTCCATCGTGGCTGGATTCTAAGATTGTTATTTAGCCTACAATTCTCTAACCCTAACCCTTAGAAAGGTGTCCCTGTTTGGAGCAACTTGGACCATTTTGTTAGTCCATGGAAAGAAGAATGGAAGAACCATTCTGACTGCACAAAGGCTGCCAGGTCAGAACTCAGTGTCCAAAGCAAGCTTGCAGGAGCTGCTTAAGGCTACCTCTGCAAACAGCAAAAAAGTCAGCAGAACTTGATGCAAAGGCAGGCCAGCACTCTGGGTCATCCAGCCAGATATAAAGCCCTGGGACATTGCACTTAGCTCCATTATTATCATAAGAGGACATCAGGTTTTTGTCAGCTGTTCCAAAGGGAATCAAAGAACCACATCTGTGTCCCATCTTTTCTGTGCTTTGGCTGGAGCAGAGGTGGGAGTGGGAGGAGATTATATTTACTCAGGACAAAGGGAATTGATGACTGCTGCTGATTTTGGAATATTCTGTATTGATTTTTCTCTCTTTCCACATTCCAGGAGGTTTCTAATATTGTGTAAGCAAAGGCTTAATTGTACATGTATATCCATGTGTTCATTTATTTTGCTTTCCTGAAGAACAGCTGATGAGAGACAGATTGTTTTTATGCACATTGGGCCTTTTGCAATAAAATAAAATAAAATAAGAGGGCATGCTATATAATTGTATATTATGCAGCCATAGCCTCCTTTCTCAAGCTATTTAAGCCCAAAATGTCTGCACAAAATGCCTTTTTAGGATTAAATGTAGCAATTGCATGACTTGTACTGGCTAATTTTATGCAACTAGTGGGTCATACTAGATGCTACTCAAGAAAATTGGCCCTTTGTCACCCACACACCACTGTTAGGAATGCAGTAGTGACTGCAGTAAATTAATAGTACATCTGCATATTTGTGTTTTAGTATAAACATTCATTAAACATACCTACTGAAACATGTGCATAATTTAGATTTTTAAAATTGTTCCCTTTCATAGTACGGATGGGGTTCCTGTTGCCTTCCACATGTTGTTGAACTATAATTAAAAGCATCCTCAAAACTGGCCATGTTAACAAGTACTGTTGGGAGCTGTAGTTCATGCAACATCTGGAGGACCTCATATTCCTTACCCCTGTCCATCCTGAGTAGAGGTTTCATTCAAGTCCCCTCCTCCTGCTATTCAGATACATATGTGCAGCAACATCCATGGGGAGGACAAGGGGGATCAGAGTGACAAAAGCAGGATCATTGCATTACAGTGAAGGTCCTACTGCTTTTCTACATTGTTGTGATGTTGCAGCATGATGCAGAGATGTTGTTTTTCTCATTCTGATGAAAGAAGTGAGAGCATGTGAGTACCACTGCATATATAAATCACTTTTCCCATCTGAGGAATCCAGCTATCTCTCAGATGAAGAGAAATGGTCTAAGCAGTACTTTGTTGTTTCACCAACCCACCACTCAAAAGTCTCCAACCAAGAAATTAAAAGTATTTGATCCTACTTATCAACATATTTCAGAAGTTCTTATCTGCTAGAGCTCTGGGCAAATAATACAGTCAGTTCAGAACCAGTTAGAAGTAAAATATGAATTGACCCAAGCTTTTACCAAGGGTTCTTATTTGCACTGCACTCTAGATCATGCTTGTTTCATGTGAGTTTTGATATACCATGTACTGCATTTATAATCAACACTTAGGAGCTGATTGTAATCATTTTGTATACTGTAGCAGTCCTGAAATTCCTGACAAAAGAGAAGAAAAACCTATAGTATTAATCATAGAGTTGGAACAGACTTCAGTTGTCTAGTCCAACCACTGCTTTGTGCAGGATCTGCTGACACATTTCATTTGGATGGCTGTTAGTCTTTTGCTGAAAAGTCCAGCAAAGGGGAACATACCACTTCATGAGGCAACCTGCTGTCTTGGTTGATAACTCTTACCATCAGAAAATGCCTCCTATTTTCCTTTAGTTTCAACACATTTATTCTCATCCTCCCCTTGGAGCAACCGAAAATAAGTACACCCCTTCTCTATATGACAATCTTTTAGATATCTGAAGACTGCTATTATACCTCCCTGAAGTCTTCTCTTCAATGGGCTGAACATTCCTAATTCCTTCAACTGTTCCTCATAAGATATGGTTTCCAGTCTCCTCATTATCTGGGTAGCCCTCAACTGTACTCACTCCAGTGCCTCAACCTTTTAGACTATCCTTTTAGACTGTGCCCAATATTCCAAGTGAGGCCCGAGCAAGGCAGAGTGGAATGGGACAATTAAGTCCCATCATCCAAACTCTATGCTCCTCTTAATACATTCCAAAATAGCACTTCCCTTCTTAGGAGCTGCTTCACTACTGTTGGCTGACGTTCAGCTTTTGAGCTGCTAGTACTACTAGATCCTTTTCATGTGATACAACTGCCAAGCCACATTTTCCCCATCCTATGCTTGTGCCTTTCACTTTTTCTCCCCAGATTCAGGGCACTACATTCCTTCCCATGTTTCATCATGTTTGTTTTGTGCCCAGTGTTAAAGCCTGCCTACATATTTCTGTGTCTTCTCTTTCTCTTCTAAAGAACTAACAACTCCTTCTAGTTTGGTGTTATCTCTCAGGTTTGATAAACAGCCCCTCAACCCAACCCCTTCATCCAGGTCATTAATAAAAATGCTGAACAGCACAGGGCAAGGACAGAGACTGAATACTGGTCTCCAGTGTGACATGGAACCATATGTAGTCATTCAGCCAGTAATGAACCCAGCTACAGTTGGATCATGTAGCCTGCTTTATTAGTTAGGATATCATGTTATTAATAAGGATATCATTAGAGATATTGTCAAATGCTTTGCAGAGTCAAGGTACGCTAATATCCATGACATTAAGCTAGTAATTCTGTCAAAAAAAGAAGAAAAGAAATAGGAAGATTCTGGCATGTCTTCTTTGTGGCAAACCCATGACAGCTCTTACTCACTGTTGCATTCCTATCACAAATTGCTATTTGAGGACTTGCCCAATATAGACTTCATGCTGACAGATCTATACTTTCCGTGATCCTCTTTTGTCTGGTTTTGGATTTTGGTTTTTTGAAGGCAGGGACAACATTTGCTTTCCTCCAGCTTTCTGGGACCTCTCTAATTCTCCAGGACTTCTCCAAGATTTACAGGTAGCAGTTCTGTGATTGCCCCCAGTACCTTAAGGATGTAATTCCTCTCATCCTGAAGACTTGAATTCATTTAAATTACCCAAGTGTTCTTTTACCTTCTCCTTATCTATTTTCAACTGCATCTTCCTCTTTCTTCTAGCAGAACAAAAAAAGGCCAACTAGGACTTTGTTTCCTTTCTGAAACAGATGTAAAACATGAGTTAAGACATTCTGCCTTCTCATCACCTGTACCTAATTCATTCCTTTCTCTTCACAATAGGCTTACAGACTCATTGCCTTCCCTTTTGTTTCTGACATACTTCAAAAATCCATTTGTTGTTGTTTTGGGTATTTGTTGGAAGCATCATCTCATCCCAACCTTGGCCTTTCTGACAGAATCCCTATATGGTGGTGACTACCTTTCTTGAGTTGTATGTCTATATGGTGGTGACTATCTTGAGTTGTATGTAATCCCTATATGGTGGTGACTATCTTGAGTTGTATGTCTCTCCTTCCATTTCCTATTCATGTCCCTGCTTTGTTTCAGCATTTCAGAAAGCTTTGTGTATCCCTACTCACCTCTTCATATTATTTCCATTTTGGATCTGGCATACCTTCTGTCTGATTAAACAAAATACCCTCCTTTCTAACCCCTCCCCTCCCCTCCTTCCTTCCTTCCTTCCTTCCTTTTTTTGCTAGAACTTTTTGATTGTTCCACAAGAAGTTGCCAGCCTGCCTACAATATAATTAGAGATTTGGCAGTCATATTCTCCTGGAGATCCCTTGTCACCACTGAGTGGAAAAAGGAGCTGAGCAGAGGCTCATTCCTTTATTTTGCTGCCCATTTCAGAATTGTTCTAAAGTAATTCCTAATACTGGTTTGCCATGATATAGAATGTAGATCACTGGCTATAGAGCTTGATAGATAGCTTCATTCATTGGTGGGCAATGGTAATTAATGACCAATCCAGCATCTTAGCTAATAGCTACTGAATACCATACTGGAGAGAAATGAATAGATTTCATTTCAGTCCTTGTAAAAGATGCTGGCTAAAGCATTTCATTAAGCCAGCCTCTTGGATGTGAGTTGTCAAATATTTTAACATCCACTTCTGACCTCCAAGCACTTTCCCTTTCCCTTTGCTGATTGCACTAGCCATGAACCTCCCTTATACTCACAAAAGACAGCCTTAGCTACTAGAATTATTCTTTGAATTAATTGCCCAGAAATATGCTTTTAAGTCTTCCAATCCATGTCACAGTACATTTAAAGGGCAACCTGGGTGGTTGCTTTTGTTTTGGGGTGTTTTTTTTTTACATGTGCTGTTTTGACTGGCCTTTTCCAGTTTATGTGGCCATTAACACCCTATCAGCACTGTCAGTGGTACGACATTCCTTCTCCTTTATGCTCAGATAGAAATTCAAGGAAATAATCCTTCAGGCTTTCATGGTAGGATGGCTCCTTTTTGCATAAACAGTACTGCACTAAAAAAAAGGTAGAAAAGGCAGCAATTTGGTCAATGAAAGATGGAGACATCCTAGTGCTCAGGACAAAATAAATGCCCCTGCATCATATATGCAGAAAGAGAGGCAGAGGGTGGGGATGGAGAAGATTTTTATAGTCAGTGTGATTATATCAGCAACTTCTATGTTTTCTGAAGAAGCGTGTTTTCAATTTGGAGAAAGTTGCTGGCTTGGATTCAGGGCCATCTTTCTATGAATGGGAGGGCTCCATCCATTTTTGGAAGCTTCTAATCCAATGGAAAATATTTAAATGTTGTGATGTGTCCATACCTACAAAGATCAGAATCATGCAAGCCATAGTATTCCCTATGACACTCTATGGAAGTGAAAGTTGGACTTTAAAGAAGCAGTATAGGAAGAGTATTGACACCTTTGAACGTTGGGGTTGGAGAAGACTCCCGAGAATACTGTGGACCACCAAGAAAACAAACTGATAGATCATCAAAGAAATCAACAGAGAGTTCTCATATTTGAGATACAAAAGATGAAGCTCAAATTATCCTACTTCAGACACATTATGCAAAGACCCAGCTCTCTGGAGAAGGCTCTAAATCTGGAAAAGGTAGAAGGAGGAGAAAAAGAGCATGAACAACAGCAAAGTGACACAGTTACAGTGGTGATGAGTGCACCATTGGGAGACTTGAAAGACCAGGTTAGGGTTAGACATCATGGAGAAAATCTATCTATATGGTCGCTAGAAGTTGAAAATGACTTGATGGCAGATACTCAATAATAGCACACAAAAAAAAATCCAGTGGAAAATTTCTGCTGATGGAACAGTGGAGGAAGTAAAACTTTCAAATTCCTCTTTCACTTTATTGAACCTCATCAACATTCTGCTCTGGAGGCTTTGCAAATTCTCTAGAAGAGTGGCATCATAGTGAAGTGGGAGACAGTAAGAAAGGGAAATGGAAAAAGATTGCCTCTTCTTGTTTTTTTCTGCTGGCAGGGGCATCCTGAGCTGAGCTCTACTCATAGATGCTCCCACTGGCAGAAAGTCTCTATCCTAGTGTTTATCAGCATGCAGAGTGCTAGCCAGATTAGCTGCTAAGGACAGCAAACTCCGCTTTCCCCAAATTACACTGCATTCTTAATTATATTGGACTAATACAGGGTGAGAAGATGACAGTGAAATCACCAACTGCTCTCAGTGCTTATCTCTGCTGATCTTTGGCAGCTGGAAAGTCTCCCCAGTGGAAAATTAGGTATTCCCTTCCCCCTACTTTTCTTCTCTCCTTTTGACAGTCTTTCTTTCAAAGCATTCCAGTGACCATTTGAAAGTGGATATCCTCTCCTAAAGTCAGGTATTTCTCCTGCAAATTGAATAATTCCACCCCATCCTGGGCCATCTTCAAGGATCTTTGCTCAGTTACTGAGGCCCCCACCCCAGCTTGAGGGTTATGCTTTGCCTCTTACCCATTAATCCTCCTTCAGCTGCCCTCTCCAAGGCAGTGGAGAACAATGACAAGAGAATAGAGCTGTAGTTTCCACGCACTTCTTCTCAGGATAGGAGTACAGACGAGCAGAGAGCAAGTGAATGATCAGCAGAGGCAGATGCATGGAGGCAGGCCCACTCAGAGATCAGTGCTCTTGTCTAAGGCCATCTCAGATCTAAAGCTCATCTAGCAATGGAGCTATTCCTGCCAAAACAAGGCATCAGTTCAGTGCTACTCAAAATCACATTAACCCCAGCCACACCTGATAACCCAGAGGGAGAAAGATGTTACGAGGTTATTATAATGGTAGCTCATTGATCAGGTTCTGCAGTTTTCCAGTTTATGCCTAATAAAAGAAGTGATAAATGACTTTACAAAATATGATGTGATAAATGACTTATCTGAATGAAGGTAAGACCTTGATTTTATTTTTTTAAAACATTTCTGGCATTCCATTGTATTGAATGACTTCCAGCTTGTCTCCAAGGTATTATTCTTGGACATGGTGTTTGAGGCATGTGATGGCATCTCAAGTCCAGGGATTAGGAATGATGAATGCAGCTTGGATTACAGTGGGAGAATTTACATACTGAAGCCAGTGCACTGATGGAGTCTGATTGTAGGTTTTGTCAATACTTTCCTATCTGTGACCAAGGAACCCACTGAAGAGTGTCTCCGTGTGTGTGTGTTGGTATGTGTTGTGGGAAGTCTTTGGCATTCTTACTTGAAATTTGGTGAGTTTCTTCCAGAAAATTTCAGATGGGAAAAACCAAAATCTTATGAGGTTTGGTGATCTCATGAGATTCTGCCCATTTAATTCAGTTTTTTTTTTAAATGGAATCGTAATGTCCAACATACAGTATGTCATCTGGATTGTCACCAACAGGATCGTGTCCATGGATTTCATATTGCTAAATGAGTACTGGTTCTTAAATGTTCTCAGTGACAATGTAGTAGTTCACATAAAGAAAAAGGTTGGGATGGTATCAAAGAGCTAAGCAGGGTTAGACCTGGTTAGTCCATGGATGGGAGACCACCAGAAAATTCTTGAATTGTAGGCTAGTTTGGAAAGTTGAAAACACATCCCAGAAGAAGTTACCATGAGTTAAGTTTGACTCAAAGGCATTTTATCTTTCACATTTTTCAAAGATACAGCTATAACTATAGACACAGAACATAAAATACTAGCATTTGTCAGAAGATTTATCATTTCCTCCACAATGATTAATGTACAGATTTGTTGTAGAATGGAATGAGACCAAGTTTGCAAAGCAGTGCCTTAGTTCTAGAATAAACAAGGTAGGAAAACCACGTGGAGGAGAGTGTCTGAAACTAGATTCAGCCCCTGTACCAGCAGTGGCTATACAGGCATCTGTATTTGCTTTTGTGTAATGGAGCAGCATGTTGCCAGGAGGATGGAGGAAGGGGGTTAAAAATGAAGCAATCAGCAGCTTTCCAGGCTGCTGGCCAACTGCCTCTCCCAGAGGGATCTGGCCCATTTTTAACCCAAGTTCTCTTTTGCCAACTTATCCCGACAACACCAGATACGATCTGGTTTTGTTTAGTTTTCAGAGAATTATCCTGGTGACAAAGAAATTGACGAAGTCCTGAGCCTTGTTTCATAACTTATTTCCTCCATTTTGTTGGGTTGGAAAGAAACATATTTAATGGTAACTCATTTTAATACATTCTCAATATGCAAATGGGATGTGAAAGTGGATGAGTTTTGCTCATGTTCAGCATTGTATTTGGGGTCAAGAAAAAGCTGTTTGTGCTGCGAGACTGACAATTGCCTTAATGATATTTTCCCCTACAAAGATCTTGAAGAATTTTACAATAATGATAGTGATTAAAATCAACACATGATAAAATGTTTTATCTCTGCCTCATTTCACTTTGACATTTTGGATTACAAATGTCTAGATCATCCTAAACAGTCAATATAGGATAATTATCTAAGAATGTTAAGATATTTATTTATGAATTCAGACCAATGCAAAACATCTTAGGAATGAGGGATGAAGCAATCAATAATAAGAAATCCCCAAAATTTGAAGATTCCTCAGTTAGTATATGTTTGTTTTTATTATAGTTTCCTGTTAAAGGTCTTAAACTTGAAACCTGTAATATTTAGCACAATAAACTGTTTCTCTAGCACTTGTTGAATATTTTTCTCCATGCTTAATTCTAGTATACAGTCCTCAGACCACTGAATCCCAGGGGACTGGTCAAAATCTACAAGATGGTGGGCTTGGCATCATGATGGATGCCCTGTTCCTTTTGTACATTGCAATGCCATTCATGCCATCTTGCAAATGTTAACACACACACCCACACACCCTCTGTGGACATTGCTGCCTCAGGCACATTTTTGCAGCTTCTAGAGTAGCCCCCAGTTACACTGCTGAATTTGGGTCACTCTATCACTGAATTTCAGTGACACTTGTTTTTTGAAACAACTAAAGAGCAAACTGGATGGGGTTAAGCTTCTGCAAGGCTTGGCAAGCCCATTTTGCCCTTATTTTGCCCTAAAAGTATTTAAAAACGGGGAAAGGAGTCAGAAGTATCCTCTCTATCTGTTTTGATAACATCACCATGTCACTGGCCCTCAGATACTCAACAAAACTCAAAAATTTCAAAAGTGAGGCTCAGAGGGAAAAAAAGTTGTCTACTCCCATTTTAAACATTAAGGAACCATAGGAGTTATTTTCTTTCACAGTAGACTATATAAAAACAGACAAAAATTTCTATATCTCTTCTTTATATTCATGAGCCTAAGTCCCAGCCCTTCTCTATCTACCCCATATGTATTGCTATGACTTCAGTGTTTTCAAACTGTAAACCATTTCATTTATTCTAATTTTCAACCTTATTTTTAAATGACATCACACTTCTCACCGCATACAAATAATAGGTGTCAAGCTTATGGCAAGGTACTCCTAGCCTTCATATTTTGTCTGCCCAGGCATTCAGAAAAGCAAATGGTATGTAAGCTACGCTTGATTGATTGACAGATTTCCTTTGCAACTGTGTGTTCTAGACACCTCAGCCTTGTGGGAAGTCAGGTGATCTTCTCCAGCATCTCTCTTCCTGCTCACTCCCCCCTGCCCACCATCCCTACACTATTTAGATGATAGCTTGTCTTTCTAAGCAGGCTCCACAAATCAAGAGGGGGCCTGTCACCAATTTAACAGAGGGTCTCCTGACTTAGATGCCAACAAGAAATAAATAACTGACAGCTGCCTGGGGCTAAGTGAGCTCCTGAACAGGATTCTGGAAGCTTCAAGGAATGTAAGACTTCAGCCTGAGATTCACAGGAAGTACACAGAGCAAAATGAGTGACAGCAGTAGATCCTCAATGTGTATACCGCTCCATGGATTTCAGTGGTGCCAAGTTTTGCTTGTTAAGGATGTCTAAGGATTGGGCACTCTGATGCTGAAATGAATTATGGGAGAACCCATGAGAAGGATGCAGAAGAGAGCATGCATTTTAGTCCTTCTTGGCGGCAATCCTAAGTTTATTAATACTCGGAAGCAAGTCCTACCGAAATCTGTCAGGAAAGGGCTTGCTATTCATTAATTTGTGTTTAAAATATTCACATCCTACTTTAATCATATGCTAATTATTGCTTGTTTAAGTAGCCACCCCTGCCAACATTGCCTCAAGTAAGAGCTACTTCCTGTATCTCATCACAACCAATAATTCAACACTTCATGACTTACTTGAGCATATGAGGATCTGTCACTGAGAGAATTTAATCATACCTTTTGATATGTAAGCATATCTTTATTTAATATAAACTTTATTTAATATAAATAATATATTATAATATAAATAAGTATATTGTACTGCCCTCCCTGCTGCCCAGCAGCATCCCTGATCCGGTGGGTGGTTCAGCCAAAGCCCCAGTTGCTGCCTAGAATGGGCATGTGGCTGGGGCTTTGGATCATATTGCTTCTATGTGGCTTTCCCCTGAGCACTGATCCTGGGCTGCTCATTGGTTTACCGAGGGGCTCCAGGAGATGAAGCACCAGAAGAGACACCTGGAGTGCTGTTGGAGGAAGACTTGAAGTGAGTCTGACTGGACAAGTCCACATTTGGGATTACCTTGTGGCAAGAAGGGTGGCAAAATATCAATATTTCTCTGCCCTTATTGCATCCACTGATAGCTGCCCAGCTGCCCTGTTTAGGGTGACCTGGTCCCTATTGGGCTGGGAGGCGCCTCAGAACATCTACTGGACCACTGTGAGGATTATTCAGGCTATCTGATGGACAAAGTTGCTCAAATTCACTCCACCTTGGACTCTGACTGAGCAGAGCAGGCTGATGGGTCTGGGGCACAGTCTGGGGGTATAATCTGGGATGAGTTTGAGACAGGAACTCCTGAGGAAGTGCACAGAGTTCTCTGTACTCTCAGCTCAGCCACCTGTTTATGGGATCTGAGCTCCTGGATTGTATAAGTGGCCAGAGAAGTGATCTGCAATTGGGTCCAGGCCATGGTGTCAACCTCTTGGAAGGTGGAGGTGATACCTCCTGCCTTGAAAGAGGCCAAGCTGTGCCAAGTTGTTTTCAACAACTATTGGAGCAACTGGAGAAGGTTGTTGAGATGGTGCTTGGTCTGCAGCTGATGAGAACCCTGGAGAAATTGATTATTTAGACCCATTTCAGTTGGGTTTCAGTCTTGGATTGTATCCAGTACTCAGACAGCCTTGATCACACTTGTCAATGACCTGTGGCAGAGCCAGAATGGCAGTTTTGCATACATCCTTGTGCTCCTTGATCCCTCAGTGGCTTTTTCATGCTGTTGACCACAGTATCCTTCTGAGTTGTACAATGGGTTGGGGACTGGGGACAATGTTTTACAGTGGTTCTCTTCCTTTCTTGGGGGCCAATTCCAGTTGGTGTTGCTTGGGGGGGAGAGATCACTCCCTAGGCCCCTCCTGTGTGGGGTGCCACAGGGTTCCACTCTCTCTCCCCTCCTTTTCAATATCTACATGAAACTTCTGGGTGAGTTCATCCACCTGTTTGGGGTTCAAGATCTCCAGTATGCTGATGATACCCACTTACGTCTTTTGACCCCAGGCCGGCCAAATGAGGCTGTCAAGGTTTTGTCCCAGTGCCTAGAGGCTGTGCAGGTTTGGATGAGGAGAAACTCTCTGACTCAGTCCTACCAAGACTGAATGGATGTGGATGTTTGTGCTAGCCAGATCTGGGGATATTCCATCTTTGACCTTAGATGGGGTAGCACTTCCCCCTTCAGGTGGAGGGGAGGTTCTTCCTGGACTCACATCTCCTGCTTGAAGGGCATGTGTCAGCGGTGGCCAGGAAGCCCTTTGCAGAACTCCATCTGGTGAACCAGTTGTGTGCTTTCCCAGAAGGGGAGGGGGACAGTCACTCATGCCATAGTCATCTTGTGGCTTGACAACTGCAATGTGCTGTACATGGGGCTGCCCTTGAAGATCACCTGCAAGCTTCAACTGGTCCAAAATATGGCAGCGCAAGCAGTAATGGGCAAGGTGCTGATTGTTACTTGTAAAGCCCTACATGGCACAGGGCCTGGTTACTTGAGGGACCACCTGTCTCCCATAACATCTGCCTGGCCAATTTAATCCTGCAGAGTTGGCATGCTCTGTGTTCCCTTGATTAAACAATGTCATCTACCAGGACCCTGGAAGCATGCCTTTTCTGTAGCAGTGCCTGCCCCCTGAAACGAGGTTCCTCCCAAGATCTGGATGGTCCTCACTCTGCTGTTATTTAGAAGAGCTGTGAAGACCTGGCTCTTCACCCTGCCTTTGGCGAGGGAGAGGGAGACCCCTTGCTTCACATATTTGCCATCTTTTATCTTTTATCTTGTATTGGTTTTATTGTAATTTCTTTGATTGTTGTGAACCACCCAGAGATGTTGAGAGCTGGGTGGTATTATTATTATTATTATTATTATTATTATTATTATTATTACACCAAGGTAAAAAAATAGGGTTAGAGATGTGCATTCTCAAAAATCCCCTTCCTCATAGTTACTTATTTTGGCAGCAAGTTTTGGTGAGTGTTTAAAAATCCAAAGACATGTCTATACACCAGACAAGCTAGATGTATTTGTATTTGCTTTAAAAATGTATGAAATGGCTGAAGAGTCTTCACCTGCTTTGTTCAAGCTTTTAAAAGCCCAGTATGCTTTCAGCAAAGATGTCTTTGCAGAAAGGATTCTTCTCTTTTCAAGAGCTTCTTGGAATAACCAGGTGGCTACAACTATCACATACCTGAAGAGGCATTCTTTGTGTGTTTGGTGAACGTACTTTAGGTTTTCTCCATGGTGGGGAATATAGACTTGTCCAAGTGCCCGACTATAGTAGGAGGTAAATCAGTAGAATGGAAATTTATTCTGTGGGGATTTGGGAGTTCATTGATTTGAACAGGTAAGAACTGAAGGTGAGGTTTCGAGGCTCAGGTCCCATTTCTCTTTATAACATTTTTTGAGTCTTCAACTAAATGTACAAATAATCTACTTAAAATATTCTAAAATCAAACATTTAGGGGTGGAGCCATTGGAGAAGGGATATTAATATATGGTCCTCTTCCACATGGTCTGCAATTCCCGTATGACAGCTATCAGTCAATACAGCAGTGCTGAGGTGCTTAATGGGATTGTGTTAAATATGTGGAATTAGAGCCAATTATTGTCTGGAAAGAGGTTTTCCGGAATGAGAAAAGAACAAATCAAATGCAAAAGATAGAAGGGGTGTGTGTGTGTGTGTGTGTGTTTAAAGTGATGAAATCAGAGTCTTAAGACAGGCAACATTTTTGTAACTCCTCAGTTTAAGGATGCTTGACTTTCTTTTGTAGAAGGAGAGCCACATTTGTCTATGGTAACTGCTGGCAATGCCTTTCTGGATTCCATGTAAGACAAATGGGACAACATTTGAGCAAAATAATTAATGTACACAAGTTTGACTTCAGGACTCAAAGCAAGGACAAAGTAATATCAGAGCCTTTCAACCTCCCAGGATACCCTACTGCAGACCTCAAGGTGACTATATTGGAAAAACAAGAGTTTAACAACATGATTGCATGAAAGATAGTTGAACTCACATCAAAAGGTTTCAGGCTATCTTGGAAGGTCTCAACAAATGCAGTGGGTTTTTAAACACATGACAATTATTAATTGATAAGGTACTTGTAGACTGTCCGACATGTAACTTGCAACTGCATAGCCAAATGATCTTCCCCTCCCTCCCCCTGCCTCATCCACAGTTAAACCTACATCAGTCCAGCAACACTCTGCATCTGATGAACTGCAGCTCACAAAGGCTTATGCCCTTTATTAAAATTTGTTAGTCAGAAAAGGTGTCCTCAGATTCCTTCTAATTGTTTGACTTTCCCTTATAACTGACTCAGAAAAATGAGATGGTACAAGCTGACCAAGATTCAGGATGAAAAGATGAAATTATATATTTGCATTTCTTCCCTACAAGCTGAGGCTCTTTTCTTTCTGTGCTGAGCTGTCTTCTATGGCAGTTTCCCCAGACTGTTAATGTATTGTTCTGTGTCAATCCAGTCTATTTCTTTTTATTTTCCCTGCCCATCCTGAAGTGCTGCTTTCCTGAATTTTGCCTCTCTGATGAGGCAGTTGAGGACAAAAGGGTTGTCTTAGATTTGGGTGAAAGAAATAGACTTTCTTTTTCTTTTGAAGGAATACAAGGAATAGGAGTATTTGTAAATATAATCCCTTGGGTTTCAACTCAATTTCAGGTGATTTCATAGATCCATCCATGTAGTTTTTTTGACTGAGCACAGTTGGGCCAGGTTAGGACTTGGATGGGAGATCACTGGGAAATCCTTGAGCTGTAGCCTAGACTGAGAAATTGGGGGGGGGGGATCCTCAAAGGAGGTAAATCAGTAGAATGGAAATTTATTCTGTGGGGCTTTGGGAGTTCATTGATTTGAACAGGTAACAACTGAAGGTGAGGTTTTGAGGCTCAGGTCCCATTTCTCTTTATAAGTTTGATTAATTCCCATCCAGTTAAGGAACTTGTTTCCAGCTGTGGCCAGCTAAATGCCTCTGAGACACTATTGTTTGTCCTCAACATCTCTTCTTTGGGACTCTACTGCCCTTGAACATCAGAGTTCTGCTTGGCTATCATGACAAATACAATGAACCTCTCTGTATACAAAAATGTCAAGAAGGCCTTGCTTGATAGAGCTCAAAGGTCTTACAGGAATGACTTAACAGAATGCAGTGGAAGTTGTAACTGGCACATGGTTTGAAATCATCCATTGCCACTGCTTTTAAGATCCACCCACTTCCATTCCCCAAACTGAGACCTTTATGTCTGGACTTCAGTTCCTACAGTTCCCAACTAACTGTGGGAATTGCAGTCCAACTGGAGAATGTCAGGTTGGAGGATGCTGTTATGCAGGAATAGAGACAAGAACTTGGTTTCCAGAATGTGGTCTATGTGTGAAACTGCTGAGAGAGGGTTGTAAGCGTCTCTGCAAATCAAGATGAGCTAGCTGGCCAATGAAGCATGTCTGGCATTTTATTTCTCATATTGTTTGGAGATAGGGATTCAGCTGAGTGCATTCAGCAAATAAAGATCAAATAACCTGCTGTGAATAATGTTTTAAACCCGGGTTCCTATCAGGATCTCGTTATAAGCCCATATACTCCGTTGGATAAAAAATAAGTTACACATGGCTAGAGGCAGTATTACTTTCTATGGAAGATGAAATCCATTTTGAAATAGAAAATGTTTAGTGGGCGACGGGGGCTGTATTTTTTTTAATGTTTGAGCTGTATGAAAGTGCTCTGACTGAGTACGTCTAGGAGATTTCAGCAGTGTTTCATCTGGGGCATGCTGGGATCTGAGGAGTTGGCTGAAAAAGAGCAAAATAGTGCTAGTGGGAGAAGAAAGAAGAAATCTATTCAATGAAGAGTTCCTAGTCCCTAAGATACTGTGAGAGTGTAATTAACTCTTGATCCCACTCCTCCTGATTGTCAAAAGCCAGGCAATCAGTCTTACAGAACTGCCTTTATTAAAGCTCTTGGAAACTTATACTAAGGGAAATCTCTGAGTTTATTTATTTATTTTATTTATTTGTCAAATTTATCACTGCCCATCTCCCCTCAAGGAGTTGACTTCCCACTTGTGCCAAATACTTAAGAATGCTCAAAGCTGCATTCTTAAGTTCTTGAACAGAGAAATAAGAATAAACAATGTCATTAATAGTGACATGGAAAATTTGGAATGGAAATGATAATGGAAGACTGAAGCAGCCTTTAGATGTCCAGTCACTTGAATTGACCACATTGGTGGAGGTGGTTTGCATGGGTCTGCCATCCAGATTTGGTACCATGACAAGAGGACAAAAGGAATTTCAAAGAAAATGGAAAGGAAATGGTCAATGAACTAGTGATTGGATCATTTAAATCAAGGATGTATAACATGCAGCTGTGAGCGGTATGTGTCTCCCAAACTCCATTTTGGAGGCTATTAGAGTTCCTTCCAACCACAGGGCTGGATTGAGTGACATGACTTTTGAAAATTGGCAATACAGTTTCAGCCATATGCTGGGAAGATCACAACCACTGTAGCATACTTTCTAGAAGATGCTTAATACAATTTAAAAAAACCAAATACCCAACCTTAAAAAACTGGAAAATACCTCTTCCACCCATCTTGTTATTTGACCCTCTGCCCCTTGCTTTGCAGCTACTGCAGCCCTTCTTAACCACAAAATTACTTCCTCACAACTAGAAAAATAATGCAATGATACCTAGGGTTCCATAGAGTTTCTCAAGGATATATGATAAGAGCAGACACGATTATGTCCCATTCAGAAGAAAAGCAGCTAGAACAAATGGTCAACATTAGAGCTTCTATTTAACCTTTTTTATGAATGGCCTGGTTGTACTGTTGGGCCAGGTATAAATTCCCAGTCAGCCATGAAATCATGTGAGCAATGTTTGTGGCACTTGCTACTGCATAGCCTCACCTCTCTTGGAACATGGTGAGGATAACAGTGGAATTCCTGGAAAAAAGGTGACAAGAAATTAACAAATAAAATGAGTGGCTATGAAAATACGGTATTTGTCCAAACTAATGAATCTGGAATACAAGTGTATATTCCTCCAGTGAGACCTAGGTTAGATTACCATTCTAAACTAAACCAGTGACTAGGTCACTTGCTTGGAGACTAACTGGTTTCTCCTATTTTTATATGTCCAGGTTTATAATGTATGTTCTTTTCTCTCTCTCTCTCAAGTGGCTGCAGAAACAGAACTGCAGATATCACCTTTAGGCTTTGAGTAACACACATGCTTCTTTAAAGCCAGCATGAATCAAAGGCCTTGAAGAGAACTTATTGTTTGAAAAAAAGAGAAAAAAATGCCAAATTAGATGCGAGTTTAGATACAAGTGGGGGAATATCTTCCTTAATTATGCCAAGGAATTGTTTGACTGCATTCTATTATTTTGCTGGGTGGAAAACACTTGAAAGAACCTTGAAAGACACTCCACCCAATAAGAGTTTAGCACTTCATATTTAACAACTGATATTCCATGTTTTTGATTAAGGATGTTCTGATCTAGATCTTCCTAATAGGAACTGAGAAAAGAGAGCAATCAAGGGAAACTGACAGCCTGAGAAGAAGAGAACTTCCCTATGCTGCTGGCAGATCTCTCTCTCTCTCTCTCTCTCTCTCTGAATATGACATCGCTGTGTGAATTGATAGCCCTTCTCCCAGATTTTTTTTAAACTGAAGTTCAAGGACCATCTTATTAGTCCCCCTCCTTTACTCTTTGCTCAACCTGCAACTGCTTTCCTTGCCCTTCTAGCCTTGACAGTGAATCAACCGCTGGGACTGGCTATTTCTCATTCTAGAATAGCTGAGCCATTCTTTTTGAGAAATACATTAGAAATCTTTGACAGCAAAAGATGTCTTCCAATAACCAATTTTGTTTCAGATCTTTTAGTATTTTGACACCATACTTTCAAATTTCTATCTCCAAAATAAAGGATATAGAAAAAGGAGGTCACAGGAATCCAGCAGATACGGTATCAGGAGTGAATCTTGCCATTCCATTTGTATTGACAATAATCATTAAGTCATCTTCTGTAGCAAAAGGAGGAGATACAAAACTTTGAATTAATGGGTGGGGATGATCATTAAATGTATATCCAAAGACAGGTCCCATTGAAGTTTTTCCATCTCACCTCTGGAGCAGATTTGAAGGGTGCATGGGGGGAGAGTACCCAGCCTTCCAGCTGTGTTCACTGTGCTGGTGGATGTTCACAAATGGATTCAGTTCAATATCAGCATTTGGGTGCTAGTCTGATTTTAAGTCTGCAGTTTGTAAAGGACAGTTTAGGATTTAAAAGGCCATGAATATTATGGTCATGCAAGTAATAATTTTATGAAGTAATGTAATATTATATGGTATGACATTGTATATAGGGACGCGGTGGTGCTGCGGGTTAAACCGCTGAGCTGTCGATCGGAAGGTCGGCGGTTCGAAACTGCGCGGCGGGGTGAGCTCCCGTTGCTAGTCCCAGCTCCTGCACACCAAGCAGTTCGAAAACATGCAAATGTGAGTAGATTAATTGGTACCGCTTCGGCGGGAAGGTAACGGCGTTCCGTGAGTCATGCTGGCCACATGACCCGGAAGTGTCCCTAGGGACAACGCCGGCTCTAAGGCTTAGAAATGGAGATGAGCACCGCCCCCTAGAGTCGGACACGACTGGACTTTACGTCAAGGGAAACCTTTACCTTTACCTTGACATTGTATGATAATAATTTTATGAAGCAATATAATATGGTATGATATTGTATGATAATACGGTATGATATTGTATGATAATAATTTTATTCACATAGTAATCTCTCATTTTGTTTGCTGAGACTTTTTTTAAAAAAAAATAATATAAAAATTATCCATGAAAATTCTTCAATAAAAAGAAGTCTATCACAGTCCTCCTTAGAGTTTTCACAGGCAACTGAAACACTGAGATGGAAAAGGGGGGAAAATCTGTAGAAACAAGGATTCAGATTTCACAGAGCTCTAACTTGAAATATAGCTTAAACACCATCAACAGCAGCAGTAGCAACAAGGTAGGTATATGCCATACTAATGCATCAGGAGTAGAATATAACTTACTTCAGTGGGAATATTCGTTAGTAAAGGTGGGATAGTGAAGGGGAGCTGGTATATATTTGTCAACAGTAAATTTGGCATAGTTACACTAAGCATGCAAAAAAATACTCTGTACTTTTAAAGTTGCTAGTTGCCATGGCGCATTATAAGCTTGCTAATGTCACTTGATAATTGGAAATGGAAATATTCCAATAGAGACTATTTGACAAAGCAGAGCTGATGTAGAAATTTCTGTCCAGATGACTCAGCCATAAGGGGAGGGGACCTTCATTGGCTCTTCATCACACAATACATCTCCCCACAAGCTTCTAAAAGGGTAAAGCGGGGCTAGAGTAACTGTTTTTCTGCTAATTAAAGATTGTTCTGTTACATCCGCATTCTGTACTGTGGATGATTTCTGTTGACAACCTTACCAACTGCCATGTTAGACTGTTTACTGAAATACCTAATCCAGCATCATTCAAAACACAAAGTCTTTAAAGTCAACAAAGCAATGAGTTAATCATGCGGTTTCCTCTCAGCTCTCACTCCCTTCAAGATTCCAGCCATTGTGTCATTCCCGCAAGTAATCTTGTGTCAAATGACACATACAGTATGGATTCAAGTACACGTTATATGGAAAAGCACACATTTTGAACCATAATGTGATCAACACTAGCTGGGTGATTAATTTGCATAAATTGAGAAAGAGGAAAGGAGCAGACACACACAGCAACCTAGACCCTCACTCAGTCCCTTTTCTCCTTCTCAAAGGAAGTTTTTCCAGTAGAAAAAAGGGAGCGGAAGATCTGTCAGCTACATGGGAGGCAGGGACCAAATGGTTTCCTAGGTGGTGGAATAGTTGTATGGATATAATTGAAGATGAATGAGAATTTTGTTCAGATCATTTTCATAAAGAAGAAAAAATGATTTTTTTTTAATCAGGCATGGGAGAAGTAAAAATGGCAGATTGATCTGTTGGAATCTGTTGAAGTCAAATCAGCTATCCTATGCAAACCTCCAGGATGCCCCCCCCCCTTCCTTCCTTTTTCTTTTTTCTTTTGCATTACCCAACTGTTCCTTTGTACTCTCCAACTGACACACAACATTCCATGGCTCAGTCCTCCACATTTTCTATTTAATTCTATTTTTGTTTTCCCCAAACATGCTGGTCTTCTTGTCTGGTTTCTCCGTGCCTCTACTCATATAGCTCCATTGTCATATAGCTCCATTGTCAATGACAGTTACCAGCTGACTTCCCTGTTAGAGGGACTGATGTCTATCTGGATATCAACCACACTAAGAAAAGTTTTACCATTTTCCATCACCGCATTCCTTAACAGTAGCATGCCAGGAAATAAATTATATTTACTGACCTATTTTCTCCATGAATTTGTCTGCAGAAAATATGCTTGATTTCTTCTTCTTCTTGCCTTTTGTTCAGGAGCTCAAGGTGGTAGATATAGTGCTCCCTCCTCCCATTTGTCCTCATACCAACAACCTTGTGAAGTAAGTTGGGCTGAGAAAGAATGACTAGCCCAGAGTCACCCAGTGACCTTCCATAGCTGAGGGTTGTCTGGACATGGGTCTCCCCATTCCCCACTCCTAGTCCCCCACTTTAATCACTACACCACATTGGCAGATATAATGTCCAGAGAAGTCTTTGTCTCACCCACCTCATTTTAATGCAAGGAATATTAAGCACATATTTTAAGCTCTTGTTCTTCCCGTGATACTTTGCACTGCAGAAAGGGTGAGAAGCAGACATATCAGCAAGCTTTAAATCAAGTAACATAAATAGATAATTTCACAGCAAAAAGTCTGTACATTATATTCTCAGGCCATTTCAGGTATCACCACACTAACCTTTTCCTGGGAATTAATTCCTCCCTCTTGAAAACAGTTAACAGGATTGTCACACACCAAAGAATCCTATTTGTTTATTCTGTTTGTATCGATAATTACTAAGCAATTAGTAAAAACCTATCTTTATATTCACCCCTCCGTAAATTCTCAAATGTTTAACCATTGTGTTAATTGGCTTTTGATCATTGAACTAATAGTACAAAGGACACAAAAGGTAGAAACAACAGTACAGAGAAAAATACGTAGCAACATAACAGCATAATAACTATCCAAATAAAGAACTAATTACACAGCTTAATATTACCAGAAATGGGTGAACTTAGATAGGTGAACAGTATGAAATCAATACAATGCAGAGTTCTCAACTTGGTGATTCAGTTAGCACCTACAATGTAAAACTAATGGTACAACCACACCCAAATAAAATGGTGAAATCACCTCTGAATAAAACAAATGTTTTTTTCTTGGGGTTAGTAACACTCAAATATCTACCTACTATGCTTGAGGCAACATTTTAGAATCCTGGAAGTGGGGGGGGAGGCTTCTAAGTTTTTTCGCAACTTCCTTGGAGATCTTTATCTATAGTTTGAGAATTCCTAATACAGTGAAATGCACACAAATGTTTTAATTAAATCTGAGTTGGATTTAAGGAACCGTCAGCATATGAAAAATGCAAAAATCTTCCTCTAAGAGAAACTTGCTTTTCTTATTTTCTTATTGGTGTTTTTCCTAATCTGCAGCATGAATGTAGCATGATAGCAAGCAGTAATACTATTGCAACTTTACCATTAGTTCTGAAGCTTGTATATAAATGTCAAGCATGGAAGGAAAAGCAGAAGAAGCTGAAATGGATGAATTGGCCTTGGGCCTCAGATCTGTGCAGGGCTCCATTCCTTTGCTAAATCCCAAATAGGCCTCCAGTAGAATCAACAGGAATCTTCCTTTTACACACAAATACATTGATTTCACTGTAATCCTACTTGCAATGATAGCTTCCAGATCTGAAATATTAATGGGAGAATCATCCCAGTCTGCATATTTCTAAGCATTCCATACCAAGTACACATTAATTTGTTATTTGAAAAATAAACTATCAGAATCTATATTTATATATTTCAATGTATATTTGACACCTCTAAACTCTTTTTTCCCTTCCTTTCCCTATCCTTTTAATACATATGTTTTACTGAATGTTTGACATTGTTTTAACGTATTGTTTTGTTGTGTAAAATGCTTTGGCTTAGTTAGCAGTGTACAAATATAATAAATAAATAAATAAAAGCTGCACCATGGTTGGAGATGTGCACTAATTCAAATTGCTGGGCCATTTTGGAAAGTTTCTTTTGTTCTCTGAGGCAAAGAAGTATTCTCTCTAAAGAACTTTCTGAACTCTTATGAGAACTTTGATGCTTCAGGTGCCTGCAGAAAGGCAGATAATTTGCCAAAATTGCCACTTGGTGTTTGCTTTTCCATATATGAAAAGTACCAGGTGGAGGAGGCAGAGAAAGAAAATGAGGTGTCCCTGCCTTTTAATCCCAGGATCTCCAAGCACAACAATTTGGGGGAACTTCATAAGTCAGTTAAATTTTATTTCTTGCTACTGTTATTTATTTGTCTGATTTGTGTCTTATTATAACTTAATTATATGGGCAGTATCACTCTCTTAACTTACCCCCTCCTACCATTTTGTACGTTATCTCTGGTTATTAGAATTTGATTTGGAATAAAGTTTTGTGTTCGGTTCTTTTATTAGTTTCTCTGTCTTGGGAACTTATAATTATATGCTTCACTGTTCTGTCTCTCTGGATTGCCTTTGCGGTATGTGGGTCTCTTAATTTGTAGTATGTGCTGTTGTGTGTATATATTCTTCTACAGATGCCAACACAATGCTATGAGTAATCTAGTGTATAGTAATGCACTATTATTGAAGTGAACTTTAATAATAATTGCCCATCAGTATGAAACTATGGTAGGATGTTAGCAAACCATAAGAAGCAAAGCTGGAGAAGAAGGAAGCAGAGTTGCTGTTGGCATGCCCAGTATACCTTCCCCTCCAAATATCAAACACCCACCTTTTGAGGGCAGAGGTAGCATTTAAGGGTAGACAGAGAAGCTTCACCCTAATTCTGAGGCTGCTAATCTTACACTGTAAGCTGTCTAGACTCCAATGCTTGAAGCAGAAGAGAAGCATTTGTAATTACTTAATTCATTCATTCATTCATACAAGGTATTATCCTGATTACTAAAATGTAATTTGAACTTAGCGTTATGCACATCTATAGCTATCAACACCTTAAGAAGTTTCAGTGGATAATTAAGTTTCATTGTCCACATTAATTCAGAAAATTCATTAATTAATTTCAGATAGGAATGTGCAATGGTCATATTCTTCAAGAGAAGAGAAGAGAATAATCAGCCAGAAACAAAACAAAACAACAGAGACTGGTGAGTTTATCTGAGTTCCTGGACAGTTTGAGTTTGTCTATAAGTGTGAGACTGAGTGACATAGACAGGTAGGTGAAGGTTGCTATTGGGGAAAGATTTAAAGTGAGAAAATAGAGGTTTCTTCTAGCAAATGATGAAGCCTGCCTGAGAAGAAATGCTCTCTAGTTGGAGAGCCACTCAGTTGCCCAGTGTTTTATCTGTTTTTGATCTGACCATTTCTCTCTTTTTGCAAGAGAGCTTCAGATAATCACCGTTGTTTTGCTCTCTCTTGCTCAAGCACAGCTATCCTGGTCAGCTGCTTTCAGGAATCTCAGATAAGGTAGTGGTTCATAGCATGAATGGAGGGCAGCACCAATATGTGTCTCTTTGCTTGAAGTGAGTCTATGTTTGTGGAGAGTAATTCTTTCTGAGCCTTTTCAGAGGCCCTGGATATGGGGGATTAAGTAGAGCTCTCGGCCCATGATAACTGAGGAGATGAGGTTTGTTTTTGTCCTTGCCTGAAATTTTCTTACTAAGTTTCTTAAAGATAAGAAAGGGAAAAGCAACATTAGCACCCCCAGCTGAGCCTGCCTGATCAATCTCTTCACAGAATGATAGCAGATTTGGCAGAGACTGTTTAGGCCACTGAGGTCAGCCCCTTGTTGGCAGCAGGGACCCAAATTAAAGGCTCCCCAACAGAAGGCTGTCCAGCCTCTAAAGACAAATGAACCATGTTCTCTGTATAATTGGTTCCACTGCCCTATAGGCAGGAGTGAAGCTTGAAAGTGCTGGAAGTATAGTCAGGGAATACCTATTTACTTTGAGTGAATTTGAATACTCATGCAAAATGAATAGCATCCTATAGTAAGGTACAGAAGGAACTTGCTGAAGGTCTGGCCAAAGTTCTGTATTATCCTTGAAAAATCCTGGAGAACTAAAGAAGTGCAGGATAACAGATGTCCCATTTTCAAACCAAAAAGTATGTGGTGGGGAGAGGATTCAGGGAGTTACAGACCAATCAATCTCAGACTGATACCTCAGAAAGTTCTAGAGAAGATCCTAAGCAGATCTATAAGCAAGCACCTTGAGAACAATGACTTACCAGAAGTCAGCATGGATTTGTCAAGAACAAGTCTGACCAGACTAAGCTTATCTCACTTTTCAGTCAAATAACTTCTTCAAGACTATAGACATATTATATTCAGCAAAATATATGACAAAGAACCCCATGAGCTTATGATTAACAAGATGGTTCAGATGGCATCAATTAAAGTGAATGCATAACTGGCTCAAAAATCTTGGAACAGTTTTCATCAAAAGTTCCTCATCAAACTGGAGTGAAGGGCTTTATACCATTCAACTTTTTATTAATGCCTTGGATGAAGAGGTGGAAGGAAAGCATATCAGTTTTTTTGGATGTCATAAAATTGGGAAGACAGAAATAAAATTCAGAGCAAACTTAATATATTAGAGAACTAGGCTGAAAATATTTTTTTTTAGCAAAGACAAATACAAATGCCTTCACTATGCAACAACAGTTAAATGCACAAATATAACATAGGGGACACTTGGCTAGGCAGTAGTACCTGTGAAAAAGAGCTTGGAATAGTAGTTGCATATGAATCAGCAGTGTGATCTGGCTATCAAAAAGGGAAATGTACTTTAAGCTGCATCAGTCAAAATATATATTTTATAATCACAGGAAAGAATAGTTCCACTTTATTCTGAATGATTAAATCCCCATATTGACTATTGTGTTCTGAGAGACATAATACTTTAAGGTAGATTCAAATGAAACTAACAGGATCAGAGAAGAGCAATGAGGATGATCAGGGGACCAGAAAGTCATTCCTATAAAGAATAATTGAAGAATCTCATAGCTATGTTTAGCCTGAGAAAAAAATGATAGAGAAGGGATATGATAGCACACTTCAAAGAGAGGATCAAGACCTGTTGTTTATAATCCCAGTGGGTAGGACACAGAAAAATGGTGTTAAGTTACGGAAAGGCAGAATCTGCTTCAATGTTAGAAAAAAAAATCTAAACAGTAAAAGTAGATTAACTGTGGAACCAATAATCCAGAGAAAGCCTGGGGGACAGTGGGAGAATCCCCTTTATTGGATATGTTTAAGTGAAGGCTATACTTGAATTCCTGAACTGAGCAGAAGGCTGGATTGAATGACCAGAGTGATACCTTCCAATTTCTAACTGTTCTGTTTTCCCTAACTTTCAGTCAGAAGTTGTACCTTAAATCCATTATTCCAATCCTTTAGTCTGGGGTGATAGAGAATAGGTCTTGACCTGACTCTAGATTATATCCTTTTAGGTACTTGAAAACTGCTATGATATCTCCCTCAATCTTCTTTAAGATAAACATATGCAATTCCTTATATCTCTGCTAGAAGGACTTAATTTCAAGTCCTTTGATCCTTCTGGTTGCCCTTCTGTGAATCATACTGTATAATACACTTCCTTCTCTAGCTGTCCTTCTTTGAGATTGCAGACATAGAATCACCTTCATGCAACATATAGTTTCTTCAAATGTGAAAGCATTCTTTTGTTGCCTATCCATAGATGCATCCAAAAGGTCAGTGGGACTGAGGTGTGTCTTTATTCTCCATCTTTATTTATATTAGTGGTGTATGCATGCATTTTGTCTTGTTCCTGTTTCTCCAAGCAGAGTCTCTCTCCAATGGAAGATCTAGCTACATGCATTTCAGGAATTGATATACCCCAGAAGAACAGTGGAACAGCTAATTTTGCTTGATGACAGAAATATGTCCCATAAAATCACTGAGATGTTCTTCTGGGTAAATGGCATTAGGACTGGTGTGACAGAAAGAGAATGGCAGATTTCCTCCCTATTCTTGGTCTGATTTGGGTTATTTCTCCCATGACCCCAATGTGATGTTTGGCTATTCTCTAAATCTATTTCTTCCACATGGTGACAGCCTCACTGAGCCAGAGAAGAAACTGCCAAGTATCTGATATACAGTCATCAATTATTGGAAATGTGATCATTAATTCCTCAGTCTTCCAGACAAGGCAATAGAGCAGCGAGTGCCAGCTGCCAATGAAATACTGTGCCAACAGAATTATTGCTGATCTTGGCTTTTCAGTCTTTGTACATCACTTGTTCCTCCCTCCCCTATGAAAAGGCTTTGAAAGATAATCAGTGAAAGGGATGCTGGGTTGAACCATTTTTCAAAGAATACTTCCCCCAACTCCCTCTCCTTTCCCCAGCTGTCTGTAATAACTAGGAGGAAATGGAGCTTTAAATATGGTATGTACAGATCGGCATCTGAAGTCTGTCCTGGACTTGCTCACATTCTTTCATGTTCATGAGTTTTAATATTTTTTCCTGCAATCTCACCATTTACATTGTCTTTGGCAACCCAGGGAAGAGCCAAGAAATGTTCTGCACATGTCTACACCATGTTTGGACAATAGGTTTGGTTTCCTCTTAGAAAGTGCACTGGGATGGGCATCTACACTGGCCAGATTTGAACTAGTGTTTTGGGATAACTACACCGTGAACCACCTAATAGGTGAGTTAGGTAAAGGTAAAGGTTTCCCTTGACGTAAAGTCCAGTCGTGTCCGACTCTAGGGGGCGGTGCTCATCTCCGTTTCAAAGCCTTGGAGCCGGCGTCCATAGGACACTTCCGGGTCATGTGGCCAGCATGACTCACGGAACGCCGTTACCTTCCCGCCGAAGCGGTACCAATTAATCTACTCACATTTGCATGTTTTCGAACTGCTTGGTGTGCAGGAGCTGGGAGTTAGGTGAGTTAGCTTGATACTAAAGAGATTTTGAAAATGCTCTTTGAGAAATAATTGTTGTTAAGGGATGAGCAACAAGCATCCGTCAGGTGTTAACTATTCATAAAGTCACAAAAGGCGTCTTTGGGTATTCAACTTATTCAAAAATGCAGATGTGAGTCCTCTTCAAGTTCCTACCAGCTCTCCTTCCATAGAGCCACACAAGCTTTCTTCTACAGGAGCAGGGATGGTATGGCAGAGGACTCCTGGAAAGATTTCTGAGGCTGAATCATGATCTTCATCAAGCCACGCTCCTCACTGATTTGGTCTGGATATAAATTCTCCAAATCAATTCTATTGACTTTTGCTTCCTGCCTTCCTCATCTAGTCTCTTCTGCCTACTGAGTTGTCTCCTGGCTGCTTGCCTGCCTTTACTTCTGCCATTTCTTTGCATCAGGGCTCCATCCTCCCTTCCCCTGTTGTGAGTTTGACCTGTCAGTGGTCCTCATGATCTAGCAATCATATAGCAAGCTGGGATGATTATTAAGCCCACCCAGCTATGAAATCCTGCAGATGATCATTACTTTGTTGCTTGTGTGTGTGTTTAAAATGTGCCTCCTACCTCTCCTAAAAATAATCTAAATTAGCTCACCACAAACAATAAAAAGAGCAACAACAGTAACATCCAATTAACAAGTTTGTTAAAAATACAATTAAAACATCACAGAAACAGTGAGGCAAAACCTGTTCCATAAAAATGAAAATATGCATTTCATAAAAACAATACCAGAAACATCAACACCAGCATAATTATCACATTGTATTTTCCCCCAAAGTGTGTTCTCCACAAGTGTTTTCCATTTGTGTTCTTCCGCAACTAATAGGGAGGAATAAGTAGCCCTGATATCACAGGCATCACTTTTTGACTGCTGGCCTTCTACTCTGGGAAATTAGAGCACCTCCTCATAAACCACTTTCTCAACCTTGGCAACTTTAAGATGGGTGTACTTCAACTCCCAGAATTCCCAGCCTGGGGAATTCTGAGAGTTTAAGTCCACCTGTCTTAAAATTGCCAAGGTTGAGAAATACTGTCTTAAACTGTCTGGGTTGGTGGCCACCACTAGAACAGATCCTATTATGTAATTGTCCTCTGACTGATAAAGTATTTTCTTTCATCAGTGCTGAACCTTCTGCCATTCTGCCTCATCAGATGGCCTCAAGTTCTAATATTATGAGAGAAGTTCCTTTGCAACAACCTCAAAGGTCTCATTCTTTCCTATTTGCTTTCTCTGCTCCCCACCCTCACCCCCGATCCCTTGCTATATCTCATGCTTGCCAACTCTTTTGTTTTAAAACCTCTAAAGTCATGAGACCCAACTTAACTTTGCAAAAGACAGACTCAAAGAACTCATTCTGGTTTTATACAGTTGCCATATTCTACTTTAGTACTTCCTTAACTTCCTTTCAATCCTACAAATCTGCAATTTCATCTCATCCTGTTCCTAATTTAGGGATCAACAGTTTGACTGAACAGAAATGCATTTATGTTTCCCCAATAAAAGCTTTTCCTGCAAGCAGAGATCTGGCACTATTGGCTCCAGGTACAGGAACCAATGGCCTCAGGCTATATGAGGCCTGCCTGATCTCCTTTCGGTAGCCTTCAGACACCTTTCTGAACGTGATTGCTGAAAAAAGCCACTATCTGACATTTTTGATTGCATATATTTATTTATAACATTTCCATATCTCTTCCTATTAAAAGAAATCTCAAAGTGGTTTATAATTTAAAGTTATATTTACATTGGGAAACAAATTTGAAAATAAATAAAGATGGCAATATTATATAGTATAGATAAATCAGGAGATATTTTAGTGTGCATAATATATATTATGTAATATATAGTGGAATATTTTATTTTATTTCTCACTTTTTTATTATTTTAATATAATTTTAATATAATATATATATATATATATATATTAATATAATTGGCCAGCACCATTAAAAAACAAAGAAACCCCCCCAACTCTCCACCAGGAGGCAATTCAAACAGCAGCAGCCTCTCTGAACTCTACCACATTCCAATTACTCCAGAAATTCTGTGTACATGTTAAGTATTTGGGGAAATAGAAGAGACTTGGTGCTCCCAAGTTCTTCCAGGCAAGATGACCCAGCCCAAATGCTATCAAAAGCCTTTAAGAGATATGACAGAACCAATGGCTATACCTAGCATGTCCTTCTGTAGATCATCAACTACGTTCCAAAGTCAATTTTTTTTTATCAAGCCCAGGCTTAAGGAGGAGTTGAAATTAATCTCAAATTGTACCATCCCAAAATACCTCAAGATGAGAAGCCACCCTGAGTACTTTGTTGGAAAGTGAGTTTCTCATACCCAAAGAGCCAGTTTTTCCACCTCTTTCAGTCTGGAAGAAAACACTAACCAATAACTCAACTTCAGATCTAGTGTGAAAAGTGTGAATTTTCCTTGGACACATCCCAGGGAGAAGGAGGGAGCTGGAGGAAACTTGCCCTAAATAACTCAATAAGAGACTTGACAAACAGCTTTGTGATTCTTCCAGAATCCCTGCAGAAGCCTCCAGTTCCTTGGGAAAGGCCGTTAACATTTGTTTAGTTATTTTCAGGCAGAAATTGGCAAACTTTAATCTGAAAAATTTCCTGTAATTTATTGACACTTACACATCTTTCTTTTTCTGCAGAATCACTGCTGTTTTTAATTAGCACAAATTAATCAATAGCAGAGGCCATGCTGAGTTCCATTCAAATGCAGGTGCCAATTGCCAATTGCATGCTAAACATAACAAAAAGTGAAAAACGAACATTTTTGATTAAGCTTTTAGGAGACTGTGCTTTTTAACAAGGCAAACATATTAAACAAGATGATGTGGAAACCTGAAGGAACTGCTCAACATGCCATGGACTATTCAGTTGGGATTTTCATTACATTTTTACATTTGGATGTCATGACACAGCAAAACAAGGGAGAAGCAGGGTACATAATGAATCTACCAAACTTTTTTGGGTGAAACATTCATTGTTACATTAGATATAGCATTTAAAATATAGAGGGATAAAAGACTAGTTTGCACACATACTTCATTCAAATCAAATCAAAATATTTTATTATGATCATAGGTCAAAAAATACATACCTCATTCTTTGTTCCCCAGCATTGATTCCACTGTGCTCATGGCAACCCATCATCTGACCTGCCTATAATCCCAATTGATGAGCTAAAGAAGATTTCAGTTCTGATTACCATTCTACTGTTTTATTGTTTTAGTAAGTTTTAGTGTTTTGCATTAGTTATGTTTCTTTCTTTTTCTTTGTACACCACCCAGAGTCACATGTTCTGAGTTGTGTGGCCATATAAAAGCGTTAATAAAGGAATGAAGTCCAATAACAACCACATATTTAGGTGTCACTAGTTACACAGTGAAATCAAAGCCAAGAAAGACACCAACATACAGAGTATGTTCCCTGGGTTTGTGCTCCATCTTTCTTCTCAGATCTGTTCCATCTGTGGTCAAAGCAAAGCTACTGGAAGATGGTATGCATGTGTACACAAAAGCATTAAATGGACATGCATATACTTGTATATGCTACATGTCTCTGTATATCAGCTCTTAATTTTGGATTCCCTTGCACTGTTCCAATTTTAAAATTGGCTGCATTTCTCACTCTTGGAATGCATATTAAACTATTAATGCATTGCTACAGTCATCAACCAGTGTTTTTCTGCTGTTTCCTTTGTCCAGCTTCACAGGTTAAAGGAAGCTGCACTGGTTGCCAGTTTGCTTCCAGGTATGATTCTAGGTGCTGGTTGTTATCATAAAGCCCTACATGGCATAGGGCCTGGTTACTTGAGGGATTGCCTGTCTCCATAGTATCCGTCTGGCTGATTCAATCTGGCACGCTTGGCACACTCGGGTTTCTTTCAGTTAAACATTCCCACCTGTTGGGAACCCAGAAGTGCACCTTCTCTGGCACAACACCTGCCCCTGTGATCCACCTGGCCTCCACCCTGCTGGTGTTTCGAAGGGCTTTGAAGACCTGGCTCTTTCTCCAGGCCTTTGGTGAGGGACAGTGAAACCCCCTTTTAGGTGGTGTGGATTTGTTTTTTGCTCCTGTCTGGTTTGCTGTCCTTTATTCCTTTGTCCTTATATATTATTGTGTTGTTTAATTCTTTTTAATGGTGTTACTTGTGAACCCAGAGTCGTTGGGAGTTAGCAGTATACAAATAATAATAATAATAATAATAATAATAATAATAATAATACAGTGGACTATATGAGATACCCAGTGACCTTGTCTTCTCTACTGGTAATAGAGAATCTGCTATCTTGATCCTTGATAATTGGGATTAAAACCACGGTCTCCTTCATGCAGACTGGATGCCATACCTCTGAACTGTTTTGCCATTAATAAAAGCTGAATATTCATAAGATTGTGAACGTGCCACTGACAGAGGTGATGTCCCATATTCCACAATCTAAAGTGTTACCTGGATGCCTTGATGAACCAAAAGTGTGTGAACAAGCTGAGGTTCAACCCCAACAAGATGAGTCCTGCTGTTCAGCAAACAATCTGGCCTGAGAATGGGAGATGAATCTGCTTTGCAAGTTCACCTACTATATTTATCTGAAAGGAAGATCAGGTTTTGTACTATAATGGATTTATTTGATCTAATTTTTCTAGGAACCTGTCTTAAATTCAGGACTGTTTTCAGGTAAATATAATATATGAAAGCCAGTCTGGTGCAGTGGTTAAGGCATCAGGCTAGAAACCAGGAGACCATGAGTTCTAGTCTTGCCTTGGGCACAAAGCCAGCTGGGTGACCTTGGGCCAGTCATTTTCTCTCAGCCCTAGGAAAGAGGCAAGGGCAAACCACTTCTGAAAATGCTGGCAAAAAAACTGCAGAGATTTGTCCATGTAGTCACCAGGATTCAACACTGATTAGAAGGCACAAAAACAAAACAACAACAACAACAAAACCCACAGTATATAACTTGGGAGGTGGGGGGAGAGCATTATTGGATCTGGTACAGCTCCTGAAAGTTCAGGAGATAACGGTAACCAGGAAGGGCTTTTCTAGATTCAGCTGGAACATATCTTAAAAAAGGAAGATCTGATTACAGTGATTTACTGTATTTTTTTTTAATCTTCAAAGTTTTGAAGAGTTTGCTGTGAAGGTATCTTCTAACTGCCTCCTTCTGTAGCCTGACAGTAACCTACCATCTTCATCAAACATATAATCTACCTCAGGAGACAACAGGTTAAGCAGTATGTAAGGAACGGCCACTCTGTACTCTATGTGTATTTTGTTCCTTTGCCTCTCCTTCTGTTTCTGAAATACATACAGGTAGCATGCTGGTAAATTATGTGTACATGAGAATGTTTAGTTTCATAACTATATAAGTTTGGCTTAGAACAGGAAGCTACAAGCATTTTCCTTGTGGTCTCCAATCCTTTGGAGGAAATGTACCTACTGTGGAATAAGTTGTTTCCTCACATCCAAGACAAGATGCTAAGCTAATATTTACAAGCCCATTTAGCCAGGGACTAAGCAGTTAATTCAGTTAATTCAGCAGCTCTGTTGGGCAAAGATGCCTTCTGAAAAAATGAACCTGACACTGTATTAGTGAAGTGAGAAAGGCTGTACAGAACAAGACTTAACAAGCATCATTCCTGAATCTTACCTCTTTTAGCCTTGCTTCCTAAGTACAAAGAGTAACTCATAATTTGTTGGAGAAGCACACGATTTTGTAAGTGGAGGTGTATAAGGAATACTGACTTACCTACAGAAGCCTTTTACTTACACTAACCAGAGAAGATGGAAGGAAATCACTTAATGTCATTGGAGAGATGCTGAAATTGTTAGCGGGAAGATAGTGCTGCTCCTTGGGATCCAATGAAAACAACAGTACAAAGTTCTGAAGCAAATCTCCAATAGGCTACCTTCTACCACATAAATTAGCCTCTCCTTAATGTTGCAAGCAGGCTTACAGAGAAATTATCTCTTTCTTTGGGTATTTCATGAACCAGCACAACTAGAAAGAGAAAAAGGGTTGGAGAGTTTCTTACCTGCAACCAGTTCAGTTTTGGAAGACATGATAGATTAGCCGGCCTCACTCTCAACATCTTGACAGATTATCGTAGTTGTGGGTTTTCCTGCCGCAGTAAATAAGCCAAAAGGAAAGGAACACATTTATTATTTATTTATTTTCTACCCTGCCTTTATTATTTTTATAAATAACTCAAGGTGGTGAACATACCGAATACTCCTTCCTCCTCCTCTTTTCCCCACAACAACCACCCTGTGAGGTGAGTTGGGCTGAGAGAGAGTGACTGGCCCAAGGTCACCCAGCCGGCTTTCATGCCTAAGGCGGGACTAGAACTCACAGCCTCCTGGTTTCCCATAATAAGTTGTTTCAGAAAATGTGTAAATGATGCTGCCTTTGGAGCACAGGGTTGGAATGCTAATCATTCGATCCCTGCCATTTGTTCTGCATTCTGTGTAGGAGAAATCTTCTCATCTCAGGACAGCACTGACCAAATAGGCTATTTTATCTTCATGAACGTGGAGTTAAATATGCAGCACAGGGTAGAGGGAAATGACGTAACGTGCTTTTATGGGTGTGAATAAGTGCCCTAGCACATTTCTTAGCACTTTACTTTGATCTAAAGGTAGTCCTTCTTTAGTGACCACAATTGGGACCAGCAACTTGGTCATTAAATGAAGCAGTTGCTAAATGAAGCCACAACTGTGCTTATGATCTTACTTCAGCTTTCCTTTGCTTTACAGGAATGCAAGGATTGGTCACAAGGTTACTTTTCATCACTGTTGTAACAGCAAACAGTCACTGAACAAGGTAGTTGCTAAGTGAAGACTACCTGTATATGTAGACAGCTGAGAGATAACTGATAATGGGTGATCCAGTTCATTTGTAGTCTGTGCTAAGCTGATACACTAAGTCACTGGGAAAACAATCTTTAATAGAAAACTATCCTTTTATGTTAAGGAAACTAGGGAAATTTGCTTTGCACATGTAACAACTAGTGATGTTTTGGGTTGTTGTTGTGCTGTGGCACCTTGTAGTCAGGCACTGTAACAGCTCCTCCCCAGATCTCTACCATCCACCTGACACAACCTCTCTCCTCTCAAATGCAGTAGGCAGAGCTTCTATTTCTATTACTATTACTGCCATTCGTAGTAGCATTACTGTTAATATTAATAATATTCAAATGTAATTCTACTGAGATGTTTGCATTTGTAGAAGTTCTCTCAAACAAGGATGGGTTAACTAAAAAGTAAGGCTGCTATTCTATGGATGTCTGCCTGCAAGTAGGGCCCATCAAGCACAGTTGGAAGTTTAACATCATAAATATATATAGGACACACTAAGTGCTTTAATGTCTGCTGCATCTGCATGTATTTTTGCCCAAAACATAATGTTCATTTTTGTGCACACAGCATGAGACAGGAAAAACTCTTTCCCAGGCTTCCATAGGACTGATAATTATGGCAGCTGTGGTCTAAGACACCTGGAAGGTGACATGTTGGAGAAGGCTGACCACCCCCTATTGATTGATTTGATTGATTGATTGATTAATTGAGTGCCATCAAGTCATTTTGACTCCTACTGACCATATTTCTTGACCCTGCTCTATTATCCTCCTGGAAAAAGAGTGAGATGTAATGCTATTTATGTATGTATGTATATATGTATGTATGTATTTATTTATTTATTTAATGTATTTCTATGCCACTTCAATCAAAACACCTCTCGGTGGATTACGTAGATAGACAAAAGAGTCCCCTTTTCGGGGGAGATGTGCGGTGATGGAAATTTGAAATATAAATAAAATAAATAAAATAAAACAGTTTAAAACACCCCTAGTAGAATAAAGCAACTACAAAAACAATAGAAAAATAGAACCATATCATATGAACAACAAATTAAATAAATAAAAATAAAGATGGCAACATTTGCGTGTTGGAAAACTCTCCAAAACAATTTGATCTTCCAAAAGGCCACCAAAGAGGGGAGCAGTCTGGTCTCCACAGACTGGAGTCTATTCCCCAATATCGACCTTGCTACAGAGAAGCAGTGCTACCTTGCCTCAACCCCCAGACCTCCCCAAAGTTCAGGATTTGCAGTAGTTTCTCTGTAGTAGATCTAATTGGACAGACCAATACTGACGGGAGCAGGCAGTCCTGAAGATACTCAGTTGCTAAGTCTAGAAAGGCCTTGCCACACCGTACTTTGATTGTGTTCCAGTGTCCTAGAGACCATACATTCCAGGACATCATGATGATTGACCCTTATGTTTGCTCAGTGACTGGCTAACAGCCATATTACTTGTTACAGTCACTGCTGTAATGCAACAAAGGCAAATATTTTGGGGACTTCCAGATGATCAGCCTTTTTGACACGCACCCCCCCCCCCAAGCCTTCCGATTCTGATTCAAAACTCATCCAACATTGTTTGGTATCATAGACTGGTGGGGAGAAGGGTCATCATGACCCTTTATTAGATCTCCATTTCCATCTCCAGGACCACCTTGAATTAGTGCTTAAGCATTTGTCATGACAGACTAGCAATTCAGTAATATCTAAGATGGAGTACAATATCTTTAGGAGTTTCATCTCAGTTCCTCATGTGAAGGGATAATATTGCCTTGTGTTGAGAGCAAACAGTACAGGGTATCATGACAACATTACCATACTTGTAGTTTATCACCTTTCTTTCTGACCTTTGATTGATGACTTTGTCCCTACAGTTCCCTTGTTTTTGTAAATGCCATGTAGAAAAACGACTCTGCATTTTTCCCTATCAACTAAATTTTATGAAAGAGGGTTTGCTTTCAAAATTTATACCTAATGGTTGAGTGTGGTGGTCTTGTACTGATTTACTTACAAGATGGCTGAAGCATGTCTACGAATGTCCCATTTATCATTACGCAATTGAATGTCCAGTGGTCAATCTGCACTCTTTCTGGATTTCCATCCTTCTCTGGACTTCCAAGGAAAGATATCTTGAGGGAACAATTTCCACTGGGCTTTTCCAGATTTGTAAGTGGAGGCAGCCAGAAGGCTTCAGAGTGATGGAAAGATGTGTAACAGAACACAACCCCAGCAGTGCCATCCTCTATTACTGTCCACAAAAAAGAAAGCTTAATGTATTATCAAGAACCTGGAACAAAAGATTGAAAGCCAGTTTAGTCTAGTGGTTAAGGTGCTGGGCCAGAAACCAGGAGACTGAGAGTTCTAGTCCCGCCTTAGGCATGAAAGCCGGCTGGGTGACCTTGGGCCGGTCGCTCCCTCTCAGCCCAACTCACCTCACAGGATTGTTGTTGTGGGGAAAATAGGAGGAGGAAGGAGTATTAGGGATGTTCATCACCTTGAAATATTTATAAAAATAATAAAGGTGGGATAGAGAATGAATGAATGAATGAATGAATAAATGAATGAATGAATAAATGGAAATGAAATGAAACGAAACAGGAGGCTCTTTTATGGAAGGAGAAATCTTGGGAATTTGTCAGGCAACTGTGGCACAGCTTTATTTTCCAACACTACAGTTCCATGAATTCAAAGCTCAGTTCCCCATTCAAGCTCAGCTCTGTTGTTGTTGTTGTTATATTTTTATCCACCATTTTTTACATATAACTCAAGATGGTAAACATACCTACTTCTCCTGCCTCCTATTTTCCCCACAACAACTCTGTGAGGTGGGTTGGTTGAGAAAGAATAACTTGCCAAAACCAAGTGGCTTCTTCCTCCCCATCACCATCTTATTCTTCTTGCCCAGAACTTCATCCAGCAGTATAACTATATAATCCATTCCCTCTGCTCACCCATTATGGGGGGGAAAGGGGGCACCCCTCATTTGTTTTTGTTTTTTTATTTTAACTCATTCTGTGTGCTGCATCCTGAAGACATGAGCAATAATCATCACTGAGGGTCAAACATTTTGCTTTCCATTATCTGACTTTGGCTGATGATGATGTATGAAGCAGGGAGAGAAGAGACAGCTTGATTTCCATAGGTTAGGTGTTGACCCTGCTGGGCTTAGTGTAGCATGAAACTAGTTTTGACTAGTAAACTGAATAAATATGCTCAGAAAGACATAGAGGGGTAATATATATGCAACACCAAGGTACCCTTTTTACAAAACAATTCACCAGAGGGCTAAGCAGGAGCCAAACACATTAAGCTTGTGATGAGTTTCAGCTGAAAGAAAAGGAAGCTTTTCGCAGTGTAATCCCTCCTTGCAACTGGCGGCCTCCTGTGCTTTGCCTTTCCGATGACAATAGAGGAGCATCAGTTAGAGAGATCAGCCTTTGCAGTCATTCAAGTCACGCTGCCCAGAGCCAGCCCGGCTGAGCCAGGGCTGGGGTGCGAGCTGTGAACATAAGCATATTAGAATTCCCAAAGGGTGGGAATCTGGACTGTGACCAATCATACTTTACCCTCTGCTTAGGCAGCTAGCAAGAAAAATTCTCAGAGCAGCCCAATAGGGATGATTATTCTTGTTTTATTTTCCTTCAGAAAATAGCACTGATGTATTCAGACAGACTGCTCAACTTGAGCTTTGACAATTCACATAGGGAAATGTTTCTAAAATGTTTGGATTTGATCCCCTTTTTCACTCTGCCTTTCATTCCAACTTTAATCTTTGTGTGTGTGTGTGTGTGCGTACCCCTCTTCCCTACAAATTGAGAAGGAGAGAGGATAGAAAAGCCACAGAGACCTTTTGAGATATTGTCTTATGCATCCAGGAAAAGCATGCAACAGAAATGGGAGTGCATGTGTTGGCCATATCTCCAGACTTGCAGTAGCTTGCAGGTTTCTGTAAAAAGACAAGCCCATGTAGAGGTGGAAGGAGGTTAGCAGCCAAGAGAAGAGGGGATGTGTCCATGGCAGCTGGAAGCAGCCCATAGGAGCTGGGCAAATTCAAGGCCCTGCTGCAATCACCACAGAAGCAATGTAAATCATGCACATAGCAAGGCTAGAAGATGGAAAATACTACTTCCATATTGGATAAGAAAATCCCAGAGTCAACCGGCTTGGCAACGGGCTGGGGCGGAGAGGAAGACTGCATCATCTGGAGCATCCTTCAAGAACAGTTAGCCAGGCATCTTGAGCTAAAATTAGAGGGATGTACCCTCATAGTTAAACCTTACATTTTGGACACCCATTTTAACCAAGGTTATATGTAACAAAGGGATTGTCTCTATAATAATACAATAGACTATTCTGCAGCCATCTTTATTATTAAGTACTTAGCCATACCATATCTGGGCTGCAAAGATCTAGAGATATAGAAATCTCTAACCCATTACTGCCATCCTGTGGTCATTCAGATTTTTGCAACCCAGGTATGGTACGGTATGGTATGCCTAGAAATATAAATTTTAAATAAAATATATAGGGTACTGCTTTAATGTGTTCAAAAACACATTAGTTTCTTTCTTGCTAATTTTAGTTTTGTCTGTAAATCTTTCTAGAACTTCTATTTATGGGAGTATATTTGTATTAGGGCAGTGTTCCTGACTTCAAGGTATCACAGGGTGAGATAACAGATAACATGAAATCAATCTGTTAAGAAAGAGAAACAAATAAGAGTATACAGATCCCATCAGAAGAAAATAGCATTAAAATGTAGTATCAAAGTTAGCTGTACCATCTACAATTCTCAAATCGCAAAAATAATTGTCAGTTTTGTTATTCAACAAGCTATGGGAAAGATTGAGCTTCGAACAACCTATGCAAAGCAAGTACAATTTCTTCCATATTCCATGCCCAGCCTTTAAAATCTCTTTTTGTGTTATATTTTAGGGTTCCCCCCCCTCAAAAAAGTAAAGAATAAACATTAACATTCCTCAAGCCCCATCCAGAAAATACTGGCTTCTAAAGACTACAGCCACAATTAATAAATATCAATTGTTTTATTACTCAGAAGAATCCAATGCTGTCAGGGTGACCTTTCCCAAAAGTTAATCCTGAAAGTTGTCCTGGGGAATGGTAGGCACCTCTCTGTACACACTAATCTATTCTGTGGAAATTCAAGTCCTCTCAAGCCCTCTTCATGTTGTCTCCTAGAAGATATAAAATTTACAGTCTGTAGACAGAAAATATGCCTAACTGATCAGTCAGTAATTCAGACATACTTCATTACTTTCAAATCTGGGAGCATATAATCAGGTAATTAGAATCAAGGGTCACCATTTGGAGAGATACAGACGCTTCATGAACTTCCCCCAATTCTTCTTGGTATCCCATGAACTTTACCATCAGGAGTGTACTGACAAAGCGTTGTTATTTTGGTGGCTCTTTCTACATGCCCAGGCTGCTCCAGTGGGCATGGCTTATGTTCTGAAAGCCAGTCTCTGGAAGATGAACCTTGGGCTGACGGGCCTAGGCAGCAAGTTTTGTACTGAAGTACTTTGCATCAGTCATTCCAATCTCCTTGGAGGACCAAGTGGGTAGGGTCTGCCTAAGTTTTGGCTTTGCACAACACAGGTGACAGATATAAGGGTTTGGGGGTTTGATGACTACATTTACTGCTTTATGGCTGCCTGTCTTTTGATTGGCTTTTATGTGTTTTTATTCCAGTTTTATCATGTAAACTACTTGGAGTCCATCAGCACAGAAACTGAATGAATGAATGAAACAGGTTTGGGTTAAAATTGCAGAAGACTATGTTCTCTTTCCAATCTCTCTTCTTTGACACAAGTTATGATCCGTTTCTAGAAAGTCAGATCCTTTTTGTGCCAAAAAGGTAGAATACATACACATTTTCTGGTCAAAATGCCTTGTTTTGTCTATTCAAGAACTAATAAAATATTTGCACAGCAACCCAAGATGTATTGAAGCAGAAGCAGGACAGCAATGTAGGGTTAATGTTTTGATTTGATTTCTGCAATGAGCAAGGAATTGGCCACAATGCTTTAATTGGCTTCTTCCAGTACTTTCATTCTATCATTCTATAATCCTTATCTACTCTGTAAAGCCCAAATATTTAGTACTTTATTCTGAGATAAAGCTTGTAAGAGCTTGGACCTCAAAACACTTAGAGTATGCTTAGCGAAGGATTGGAGCAGACAGTGTTAAAGGCATGATCAATCTAGTGCCTACCAGTTGCTTCCAATAAAACTGCATGGCACCACGTAGGGGGATGACATTGATGCAAGATGATGCAAGATGACATGAATAATTCACATAACTGGCCATACCACAGAAGAGATACTTGATGGATCTACCACATCTGATGGTAATCTTCTATAATGCAGCCTTCTGTTTGATATATTTTCCAACAAAGTGGCTTAATATTTAGTCCCACCAAATACTCAGTAACTCGATATTCACTGAGAAATGAAAGAGAAAAAAATCACTGCAATGTAATTACCAAATGCAGGAAGTCACTGGACATGTGCACTATTTTTTATTCATCTATTTGTTCTTTTTCCAGAATGTCATCTTTCTTGCTTGCTTGTTTTCATTCATCTGGCTGTAGCTGACTATTGCATTACATTGATGGGAGTTTGTGATATCCTCTTGGGCTACACATTGTTTCACTAGTAAAATTGCACAAGTCATCCCAATCAATATGACTAATGGCAGTGTGGATAAATGAGGTTGAGAAGTATCCCAAAATAATTAGAATGCCTTTACAACAAATGCTGAAAATCTCTGAAATGAAGAGCTACTTTTCAACCCTCCTCAAAATTAACAGGAAACCTAAAAGTCAGCCCCAACTAAAATGATAATTTCAAGGGGCTTTTAGTAGAACAGATTGGATTCATCCAATTTTGAATTCATATTTTTTTCAAATTTTGCCACTAACAAAAAGAAATGAAACCTGTGGGAAGTGAGGTCATATGGCAACGATTCCTTGGAGCTGTGCAAAATGTGAAGAAACTTCAGGACCAATGAAAAACAATAGATCAGTTTACATCATCTTTGAAGCTCCACATAATTTTTCCAGGTTCTTTTTCTTTTCTTTTAAAATGAGAATAAAGGAAGATTCATTGACTGATTAACAGATCATAGCAGTACAATTAATTTAGCTAAAGGCTTTTGCACTGACATTTATGGTGCTTTTTCATTCAAATTTGAGGTTTAAATCTCTCAAATTTCTTTGACTGGGTTGATACATTGCGCTAAACCATAATGTGGTTTCAGGGGTGTTACCTAATCTGTTTGGTCTGGTTCACATGAACTGGTTGTTACACTGCATTGAAAAATCACTTCGTGTTTCTTTGGCAGTCACAAATGACATAACCGAAACAAAGGCAGAAATACTTAAATTTTCTTTATTTGCTTCAACATGCCTTGTACACTGCAGGATTTCAGTCTTTCCAGCTAGACCACTCCTGCTCCAAGTGCGTGGTTTGCTGCGACTCTTCTTCCTGACAGTCTGTATGCCAGATATAAGAGACTGGAGTGGGAGATCTTATACTGAGCTGTTATTAAACAACACTCAGACAGAAGCTTAGAGGCACCCAACTTGAAAAATGTCTGCTAGCAGGGTCAAAAATTAAAGATGCGACTGCACAATGCAGGCCCCACTCTTTTTTATGTGTGTCATATGTAAAAAGGGGCAGGGCTTCAGCTGCGTGGTCATGGCCACCATCTTGACTTTTCTTGGCACCCCCTTCCCTCAGACTCCTGACATGGGGAAAAGAAAGGGCCCTAGCAAAGCTGTTTGCCTTCTTCCATCCTTAAAATTAGGAAGAGCCATTTTACTAATGAAGCTGGTTGCTTTCATTTGAGGAAAACTTTGATTTTGAAGGAAATACTGTTCACTGAGGAGGAAATTTAATGAAGCAACATGCAGGAATCACCTCCTTTGCTCTTCACTGCAGCAAAGGAAGACGGAGCCACTTGGGATCTCTTCCTCTGATCCTTGGCAGCAGGGGCTGCAATCACATTTCGGCAGGGGTTTATATTTCCCTAGCACTGAAAAATACACCCTGTGGGTAGTGCAAAACCGTTCCTAGAAATAAGGGTAAATAACAATTATGACAACAATGCTAATATTGGCAAATCAATAATAGGTGGTAATAATATTATTCTCAACCACAGTCCTGTGAACCCCCTCCAGACATCTTTGCAGACATCAAATATCTCAAGATAATCTCTTCTCCAAAATGAAAAATCAAAAGAGGTAAGACCTGCTACTGTGAGACTAAGCTAGAATTGCCATACCATAACCTAAAAATGGAGCAAGCAGGTAAGCAGAGAGGAATCCTGTCAAAAAGATCCCTTCAGGAGGTAGATAAGGAGGAAACTAGTCCTTAAGTATCAAAGGGGCCCTGAAACTTGCTCATTCTTGGAGCCATGCTGGATCTGGACTTGGCAGCTTCTGTCCCTCTAGCTAGTGCCTGGCAACCTAGCTGAGAAGGACATGGGTAAGTAGGGATGAGAGAGTGTGTGTGTGTGTGTGTGTGTGTGTGAGAGAGAGAGAGAGAGAGAGAGAGAGAGAGAATGCAAATGTACATTCTAACCAGTAAAGTTTTGCTGCCACATTGAATTCATTGGGTCTCTGTGTATTCCATCAGAACCTGACATGCCTCAGTGTTCAGTTGAAAGTGATTTTTGTGTGTTCCTAATTATTTCCCAGCTGTTGACCAGGGCTGTGTGTGTCATATGCCCTAGCTGCACCTACCTGGAAATCCCAGGTAAAGAGCAGGGAGAGGGGGAAGCTACATGATCCACGTGCCTTGACAGGCTGTGTGTGCATTAGCGATTGACCATAACTAAACCTGGGAGCACATGTATTACTGCTAGAGGTGTGTCACACATAACAAACAGGCAGAGTTTTGATTATACCATTGCAGCTACCATGTTGACCTTTTTAAAAAACACACTCTGCAGATACCCCTAAAGACAGCTCTCCCCTAAATTATTATTAGAAGCGACTGTTGCCTAATTTACATCTACATGGTTTGCTTGTTTGTAGGTTGCATCACACTTTGTAAATTGTAGTTTAGGGCTTGGAATGAAGTGTGAGCCCAGCCAATTGTGGCTTGTTCAGTAAAGCACAGTTAACAAAAATAAAGCTGAAGGTTACTCGAAATGTCTTATTTCTCTTGGTGGGACAAGTTCTTAGAGCCATTGCCTGAAGACTGGGAATTGCATGTGATTTTAGGAATGCTCTTCTGCTTTTAACAGTTGCCTAAGCTGCAGACATTTAGAACTTCATGTTTATTTTTCATCTAGGACAAACTAATATTAAAGATTGATCTTATAAGCCAGGGTCTACCTCGGATGTTCCCAGGCTGGTACCTCCAAAACTGTTGAGATTACCATTCTCAGAATTTTTAGTCAGTCTGGCCATGCCTGATGGCATTTGGAAGAGAACAAATATGGAGGGTAGTTGGGGAAGGTTTGTCTAATTTAAAAAAAAAAAAAAACAGATTGAGAACTACTGGTAAATGACTCCTGTAGATCAAGAAATGCGTGTTGCAATTAAGAAGATGCCTACTTCTAAAAGCTGAAAGAAAAAAAGCTTAGGAAATCAACACTGGATTGTATAAATGGAAGAACTGTCAGGCCTTGAAAACACATTTCTCTGCTGAACACATTCTCTGAGGCAGTGTTTCTTGAAGTATGGTCCTAGGAAATCAAAATTATTTGCCAGCCTATGTTGAAAAATAATTTTGTTGTTTATTCGTTTAGTCTCTTCCGACTCTTCGTGATTTCATGGACCAGCCCACGCCAGAACTTCCTGTCGGTCGTCAACACCCCCAGCTCCCCCAGGGATGAGTCCGTCACCTCTAGAATATCATCCATCCACCTTGCCCTTGGTCGGCCCCTCTTCCTTTTGCCTTCCACTCTCCCTAGCATCAGCATCTTCTCCAGGGTGTCCTGTCTTCTCATGATGTGGCCAAAGTATTTCAGTTTTGCCTTTAATATCATTCCCTCAAGTGAGCAGTCTGGCTTTATTTCCTGGAGGATGGACTGGTTTGATCTTCTTGCAGTCCAAGGCACTCTCAGAATTTTCCTCCAACACCACAGTTCAAAAGCATCTATCTTCCTTCTCTCAGCCTTCCTTATGGTCCAGCTCTAGCAGCCATATGTTACTACGGGGAACACCATTGCTTTAACTATGCGGACCTTTGTTGTCAGTGTGATGTCTTTGCTCTTAACTATTTTATCGAGATTTGTCATTGCTCTTCTCCCAAGGATTAAGCGTCTTCTGATTTCCTGACTGCAGTCAGCATCTGCAGCAATCTTCGCACCTAGAAATACAAAGTCTTTCACTGCTTCTACGTTTTCTCCCTCTATTTGCCAGTTATCAATCAAGCTGGTTGCCATAATCTTGGTTTTTTTGAGGTTTAGCTGCAAGCCAGCTTTTGCACTTTCTTCTTTCACCTTCATCATAAGGCTCCTCAGTTCCTCTTTGCTTTCAGCCATCAAAGTGGTATCATCTGCATATCTGAGATTGTTAATGTTTCCTCCAACGATTTTAACTCTAGCCTTGGATTCCTCAAGCCCAGCATGTTGCATCATGTGTTCTGCATACAAGTTGAATAGGTAGGGTGAGAGTATACAGCCCTCCCATACTCCTTTCCCAATCTTAAACCAGTCCGTTGTTCCGTGGTCTGTTCTTACTGTTGCTACTTGGTCGTTATACAGATTCTTCAGGAGGCATACAAGCTGACTTGGTATCCCCATACCACTAAGAACTTGCCACAGTTTGTTATGGTCCACATAGTGAAAGGCTTTAGAATAGTCAATAAAACAGAAATAGATGTTTTTCTGAAACTCCCTGGCTTTTTCCATTATCCAGCGGATATTGGTGATTTGGTCCCTAGTTCCTCTGCCTTTTCTAAACCCAGCTTGTACATCTGGCAATTCTCGCTCCATGAATTGCTGAAGTCTACCTTGCAGGATCTTGAGCATTTCCTTACTGGCATGTAAAATGAGTGCCACTGTTCGATAGTTTGAACATTCCTTAGTGTTTCCCTTTTTTGGTATGGGGATATAAGTTGATTTTTTCCAGTCTGATGGCCATTCTTGTGTTTTCCAAATTTGCTGGCATATAGTATGCATTACCTTGACAGCATCATCTCGCAAGATTTTGAACAGTTCAGCTGGTATGCTATAATTCAATATTTAAATAATACAATATTTAAAATTTATTTATTTATTTTATTAAACAGATTTATAAGGCCACCCAACTCACACATGATGACTCTAGGTGGTTTACAGAATTAAAAACCATAAAAACACAATAGACACCCCCCAGCAGCAGCAAACACATTCATATCATCCACTTGATTGGCTCTGAAGCAGCCTGGGGTCCCATGGCCCGTTGACAGAACCAGGTCTTCAGGGCCTTCCAGAACAGGAGCAAGGAGGGGGCCAATCTTATATCTGGGGGAAGGATGTTCCAAAGGGAGGGAGCCACTATGGAGAAGGCCCTTTTTCCTTGGCCCCACTAGATGTACCTCCCTAACTGAAGCAACCTGCAACATACCCTGCCTCCCCACTCTGGTGGGCTGGGCGCATGTAACTGGGGAAAATCCCATCAAACAATTGTGAGAAGCAGTAGCAGCAGCAAATGCAGCAATTTTAATTTTTAATACAGTAAGTACTGATAAATTTAAGGCATACAACAAAACAAAACAAACAAAAATCTTTTGTGGTCCTGTATAATTTTTAAAAGTGGGAAGAGATCCTGAGGGAAAAAGGTTTAAGAAACACTGCTCTACAGTACTGGTTTTTTTTTTTAATCCAATCGTGGTCCTCTCATTGTGCATCATTCTTATTTTGCTCTGATGGCAGTTAGTGGATCCCAGGATTCTAGTCAACAATAAAATATACCCTGCAAGCCTAAAGTCTGCCACCAACGCAGATTCCTGTGGTGAAGAAAAAATAGCTATTTCAACCAGTAACAATGGTGAATCATTTCACCGGGATTGAATTGAATTATGGCAGAGCAGGAGTCAGAGTAGAAGCAGCCCGGCTGCTTCATAATTCACCTTGAAAGGATTTTTCTTTTACTCAACCATTTTCCATTCCATCTGGCAAAGAAAAACTTCAAAGGAAATGGCAACCATGCTACAAACTCATTTTCCATTTAGGAGAGTAAGTGAGAAAAAGCAAAAGAGGGATTGCTCCAGTAAGAGGTTTATTTAACATAATAGGCAACATTTATATTTTTGGTAAGCTGCAAGCCATAAATTGAATGCTTAATGTAGTCCATAACACTGCAGAAAGGCAACTTCAGAGTTAGCATAAAAATCAATTTCAGCTTTTATTTGGCTGCTGTATAGCAGTTTAAAACATAAACTGCAGCAGAACCGTGGATAACATCCAAGCATCATAATACCCCTTTGCTCCAAGCAAATCAATAAAAAGACCTTCCTGTATTTAAAACACACTCTCTCACACACACACTTGGATTTACTTCTACGATCCCTAATATTGTTCCCTGTTATTGATAATTTTGTTTTTTGAGCATAATATCTAAGAAAAGAGTTTTATTTCCTCAACTCCCCTTTGCAGCATAAGATATGTGTTCATGGATTGAATCCCATGGCTCAAAGGAATTACTTCAAGGTCAGCTCTCAAAGCTCTTACTCACTTCTCCATTAACAAAGGGAGCACATAACTAGTTATCCAGAACATCCAATGGCTGGCTGGGAAATTCTGAGAGTTGAAGTCCACACATCTTAAAGTGGCCAAGGTTGAGAAACATTGGCACAGAAGCTACTTGCCTTAGGGTCCATCTTCAGAACTGCTGCCTCATGACAGTAGGAATGGGCAGCCTGCAGTCCGAGAGCTGCTTGTGACCCACAAAGCCCACTACCTCTGCCCCCTATTTATAATATGATCTTCCACAGTTTGTATGCTTCATATATTGTGCATCCCCCCCCCCCAATATTAAATGGTGCTCCAAGCCACCAAAAATTTTCCTACCATCTTATGGAAAGGTTTAACCAGGTTTTGCCAAACCATAATTATATTTTAGGTGGGATATATAGCTTGGCTAGTTAAAGCTAATAGTCGTTTAATAGATTTGTGCTTTCATGGTTAAATGCAGTTTTAATAACTCTATTATCGTTGTCTGAGGTCTTAAAGATTCTTTAAAGTATCACTGCTTTTGTTTGCAATCTTGAGTTCCCTGTCAGAGATCTAGGCAGTACATAAACATTTAAATTAAATAAATGGAAATGCATTTTTCTGTAATATATGAGGCATTTAAGTGACATTTGAACATCTGATCTTTCCCAGATGTTCAGCTCCCTTTAAATATTGTTATGGATTGCATGCAAAGTTCTCTTAGTATTAGGATATGCATGGTAAAATAAGCCTGAAATGAAAGCTACTCATGTTTGGGAACATGCTATATTGTCAACAGTTTTGTTTAAGAACAGCTTAAGGGCATTTTGGGGACAAACATCCTTAGTTAATGATTCATTTTTATACACGAAACACCTGCACAAGGTCAGCCACTCACCCAAATCCTAAAACTCACTCAAGAACAACCTCAAAAGCTATGGTTTGTTGTCCTCACAACCCTCATTATTCTCAGAATCACTGCTAGAAATGCATAAATCTTGATTTTGATCATCTTATTTTTTTCAAATAGTACTGTTCTGGCTCAATTTCTAAATCTGCTGTGAATTCTATATGTATAAAAAATGCTTTGTAAAGCTTTAAGTGTCATTTTGAATATTTCCTACTATTCATATATTGCAATATGAGATTTTTCACTAAATGACCATTTAGTGTGCACCTTTCCTTGATATACACATGACTGTAAGTTTATTTTTACTTGAATCCACACTGGAAAATTCTGCAAAGTTTAGATTTTGTTATATGATTCCATTCTGATATTAATCCAGGCAGTCACCAGGAGTCAACACTGACTCGAAGGCACAGTCATCATAATCGTCATAATCAAAGTTACTACAATCCTGGTAGATTTTGAATTTACTAGCATATACTGAACCAACCCATCTTCCATATAAAAGATCTCTGTGGAAAAAGGACATCTAAGTCCTTTTGTATTCTGTGAAACAACTAAAGACAATGTAAGTGACAAAATACAAATAAGAAAACCCCTTTATTTTTGTAAGTGAAGGGAAAATATATATATATAATTGAAATCTTTTTTGAAAAAAGAAGAGAGAACTGAATAGAAAAGCATGAGAAATCACAAATAGAAAAGAAAAAAAGCACAGAAAACAATGAGAAATAAAATTTTAAAAATAAGATTTTAAAAAATAAAAAAGAAGCAAAAACTAAAAAAAAACCCAGATATAACAATAAATGCAACAGGGATTTGTAGATGAGTCACAGTGAGAACAGGAACTCCCCAATCTCCAGCCAAGATAGCCCATCTCTCTCTGAAAAATATGAGAAAAATACTAAATGTGGAAAAGACCTCTACTCATTTACTTCAAGTGATCCCAGAAAAAATGAGCTTCTCTGCAGCCTCTTGGATCAGAAAACTTCTTCATACCAGGATTCTGGGATAAACAAAAAATCAAGAAACTTTAAAAAATAACAATAACCCCCTATATTTCGCTGCCAAGTGAGCTTTACTGTATAACTTGCCTTCTGAACATTTGTAGAAACAGGTCTGGAACAATCTTTACCTTTTTCCACTTGCTGAAATAAATGCAGGATGTGATCCTGTGCTTTAGATCTAAAAAATCTCACAACAATAGGACTGAGTTTCTGTAATGAATGGAAATGATAGCCCAGATAATAAGTTTCAATTTCTAGGCTGTATACCACCAGCAGTTAGACACAGAAATCTCTTGTGTAGATTGCTATAAACTGATCTTGCCTAGTGTTGTAAGGAAAGTATAAAAATCATAAAGTATGCCTATTAATTAGATGCTGTAAGGTTTTATCGTTTACTCTAAACACTCTTTTGATGTCTCTACCACATTGCCTATCAGAGTTTCAACTAGGTGATTCTTTTTCATGTGACTTAGTTACTGAGATTTTTACCCCATCGTTTTCTGATTTGGAGAATCAAGTTATTTGCTTCATCTCCAAAAAGACTTATTTCACCTTAACATTCTCCCAAGAGTCCAGGAAGGCGGAATAATAATTGAGGCAACCATGTGTTTTTTGCCCAATCATATTTTTCAAGTCCTTTTCAAGTCTGTCTCAGATAATTCAGAAGTTTCTCCAGGCCACCATGTAATCCTAGGAAAATGTATGGCTGCTTTAAAGAGTAATGGACAATTGCCCAGTTCATGCACCTGCATAGTCCAAAACACCATTTTGAATTTGAATCTGAAGCATTGTCCAGTCCTAACATTGTTAGGAAATATTAAAAGTACTCAAGCAGTGATTCTTCTGCTTTCAATGGTGCATGGACCCTTTTTTTCCTGCAGCTTTAACTCATTATATCATTATCAGTGTTTCTCAACCTTGGCAACTTTAAGATGTGAGGACTTCAACTCCCAGAATTCCCCAGCTACATGCACTCCCCAAAATGATGCATCATAGCTGTTTTATACCATTTATATCATTGCCATGTTAATGTCGGTATTGTTTTTTTGCTTTTAAAATGTTGCTTTTATTCATATTTGTACTTGGAACCATTTAGAAAGCCTCAATGTATGAATGCGTGGATGTTTTTGTCTGCAAAACAGCTTTGGTAGTGTGTTTTTCCCATCACTCCCCAATGCTATAATTTATAAATTTATCAGAAGAAAAGAGAAAATAAATCTTAGCATCTTCTGTCACCAAGCATTCCATTTCTCTAATTAACATTCCCACTGACCCAGAGACAATTTTTTGTGCAAGTGATGCAAATAACCCAGAAATAGAGCACACGGGTGTCTGCCTGTTTACAATGATGGAAATTCTTTTTCTGTCATTTTGTGCTACTAAATTAATCATCCACAATCCTAAAATCTGTATAAAATTCAGATTTCTCATCCTCACAGAGATCCTTCCTTTTGATTCAGCTTTTGATGGTGAACAAACCACAGAAAAAATCTGTTTCATCTTCATTATTGAATTTGAGAGCATCTGATTTAAATCATCCAAACTACCAAGGCAGAGGTTTCCAAGGTGTGGACAACTTGCTATTCGGCTGTACCTCTTTGCTTTGGCCAAGAAAGAAACAATTTCAGTTCCAATCCACCAGTATATGTTGATGGATATGTCACATGCTCATCTGTTGTTATTTTTACATATTCACCCATTGTAACTCCATTTTTACATTCATCTGCAAATAACAACAATTATTATTATTAGCTACATTAACAGTGATTATAATAATAAGGAATCTGTCTGAAATTGGAGGAAAAGTCTTCTTAGCAAATACAAATTCTCACTGCAGAGCCCTTCAATAAAGTTGGAAAATATAGTTTCAGGCTGGCATATGAGGTAGCTGAGAAAAATGCATTTCATCAAGGTTCAGATAGCTGTGACAGCCATGCTGATGAGGTTTAAAACCTTTCTAGAGCAAATTAAATCAAAGAGAAAAGAATTACACTGCTGAACCTCAAAACAGCCCATCTCCTTTCTCCCTTCACTTTCCATATTCAGCGTTCATAGTAAACTAAGGCTATACTTCTACATGTAATTTAGTAAGTATTACTTCTAAGTAGGCAGGTTGCACAGTGATAATTCCAGTGCACCTTTACCTGGCAATGCATGCCACTGAATTCAGGCAGAGACCTAAAAAGGGTTAGACTGGAAAATTCTTTAAGCCCCACATCACCTCCCTTCCTTTGTTCTGCATAGGCCTCTTCTTCTTTTCCCCACTGGCAATGGGTTGATTGATGAAAATCCAATCCAGGTCAGTGGCATATGTACCATACACATTTTGAGCATTTTTGTATATATTTCTGTATGCAACTTACATAATGACCCACAACTGACACTTTGCAATCATCATTCACTGGCTATTTGTATCACTTATCATCATGTCTAAGTCTTGATACTGCATTTCACCCTCAGCCTCCAGGGAAGTCCTTCAAAGGAAAGGATAAGCTGTGGAACCAGCTCCAAAATGTGCATAAGTGTGTCTGTGACTGTCTTTCAGAAAGCAGTATGACACTGGGATTGGCTGTCTCCGTACCTTTAAGGTGAAGTGAGGCTACTCAGTGGCTGCCCAGTCATGGGAATGACTTTCACAGGTTACTTTCTTCAGTGCTAAGCATGAGTGACCCCCATTTGGACAGATGAGTAAGGAATGAAACTGGCAAAATAGCAGCCATTAATTTCCATGTCAGACATAACTATTGTGTTAATATATTGAGTGGGTATGTCCCAATTTCAAGGCTGGAGAAATAATGTCCAATTCTCCATTGGCTTGAGAAGATGGGAGGAAAAGGCATAGATATATGATTTCTGTGCCCTGCAGAAGGCGCCCGGATTTGTGTGTTCATAGCTTCATCCTTGTCTTAGATTAGAGCAACTAATCTGAAGCCTGACACATGAAATATACTACATAAAATACATCAATTTCTGGGGCATCACTGCAGTCTGCTCCACCTCCCTGCTTCTGTCCCACCTCCTGCCACTTGGCATCACTCATCAGCCATTAGACCTGAGTCTCTGCTCAAGTTATTGGGTTGGGTCAGCAACTTTTTCATGTTGGCAGTAGCTACTCCAAAGTCAAATCTCTCAAAGCATGTCTTAGAGCATTTGAGGTATCTAAGCTGGACCTCAGTAATATGTTCCATAACATAATGTGCACGATATTTCTTTGCCCCAACAACTTCAGCTTCTGCCTTTGGTTGTGTTTTATTATTTTTTGATTTCCCTCATGTGTAATACTCTAAAAAAAAAAAAAGACAACAATCCTTTATTCTACTAGTCTAGCAAATCCCTTTGTGCAAATGGTACCTGGAGCTAGGCAGTGATCCCAAAATACCACAGCAAAAAAAGTATTAAACCAGAGCAAACAGTAACGTAACTCACTATACTTTTTGATACAGGTGATGTGTTAAGACACTCTATATAAACTAAAAATAAATTAAAAATAAAAGAACCTCTCAGTCCTTTTCTGCTTCTTCCTGTTGTGCCTACACATACACACAGACACACACACACACAGAGCTAGAACAGGTCTTTTTTAGTAGAGTTGGATTGTTCAGCAAATATGCACAAAAGTCTTTACAAGAGGTGTCCCTAAAGTTATAATGTATGAACAGGATCCCTTTCATTGAATCAATACTCAAGCAGTTACTTTCCTTTGTCTACTAGCTTTGGTTCAGTGAATAGCTACATTCCATATTTTGCATAGCAAGAGGGAATTGAAAACAAGAACTGTACAAGTTTTAGCAATTCTGAATAACATTCAACAGATTTGGCTTTCTGGAAGTATTCAGTCTATCTTTGATGAGAAAACAAGAACTTTTCTTCATCACTGGGAGCTTTTTCCATTTTTTTTTTTTTAGACTATCAGACTGATCAAAGCTCTTGATGTTGTCAGTTTCCACTCCCTTTTCAGTAAAGGATTTTATACATGCTTTCATCATCATGTTTTTCATATCACTTAGGAGCATCCATAGGAAGCAGGAAAACACTTGCAAAATTGCCATCCAAGTATTTTATGCAGGTGCTATAGAAATGATACGCTGCACCAGAGAATGCATCAGAGTCCCTTCTCACACAAGCATTCCCTTTAAGAACATCTAAGTTCTGAGATCTACAATCAAGCAGGATGGTGTGCATAAAGTCCAAAGTCTTCATCACTTCCACAATAGTGATGAAGACTTTTCCCATTCCAGCTCTTCAGTGTGTGAATGGAATGCGCTCATGAGTGATTTCATGCACCAGAGGTATAATTCACTGAAATCATGCTTGAACAATTTCTTGAGGGCAGTAGGGTATAGAAGGCTGCTCTGGGACAAGAAGGATTCAAGACTGGGTATACCTTGAAGCAAGTTTGTAATACCATGAAATAAGGGCAGCCATTGAGCCTTGCTGTGGTAGAGCTGTCTTCTCTATTCACCCTCAACAAACTCATAGTATTCTTTTAGTAGCTCAGTCTGAACTATGAATATGTAGAAGTACTGTTAGATTATTAGAATGATGTTCTTAGCTTCCACATAAAATATGTCTGCTCTGCGGTGAATGCAGTTGTTGAACATGTGCACTGGATAGCTCAGAGCAATTAAAACTTTTTGTGGAGTATTTTCTTCAATGGGGAAAATACATTCCTCTCTCATCATCACTCCAAAGTCCACCAAGCATGTTGTTGTCCCTGTAAACGCCATATATTTCTGAAACAAACCCTATTTCTTGAGAACTTTGATAAGATAGTACAAAATTATCTCACTGCGTGTATCCTGAAGTTCTAAAAGCTTGGTTGGATAAGCAGGATTTCTGCTGCATGTTGCCACTTTACAGAAAAAGATGGAATGTTCAGGAAAGGACTTACTGACTACATGCAAGCACATATTTCACAATAGTGTCTTACTTGATTGAGGCACTGAAAAATGTTCAAACTGTCTTCAGATTTGGAAACACTTTTCTCAGCAAGAGAGAGGTACCGTCTATTGATTTGTAGCTGCTGTGATGCATGACTGTGTGAAATGCTAGAGTGCTTTCTGCTGCAGGAGCAGCATCCTCTGCTTTGCTGCCTGGTTTCACACACAAGCACACAAAAAAATGCTCCATTTTGCAGAACAGCTCTCTCCTCTGAATGCTTTCTTATGCTTCTTAGAAGCTATATGGGCCTGCAGACCACCAGCCCCTTTATCTGTAATTGAGATAGAAAATTCCCTTCTCACCCCTATGGGTGGTACATCTTCCTCAACCTCGGGTCTTCTACCAGAGGCCTGGGAGTTTGAGGGTTCTGTGTGGAATCTTACCTGTTCCTAGCACTGCACTCTTCTGGACAGAGAGCTCTGACGTTGTTCCTGGGATCTGTTGGAGCCACTCTCCCTGCTTTCCCAGTGCCCCTACCACCACTAGGACCACTCTGGCCTTCACTTTCCACATCCTCTATACTTCCTCCTTCAGGCCCTGGTACTTCTCCAGCTTCTCATACTCCTTCTTCCTGATGTTGCTGTGACTTGGCACCACTACATCTATCACCACTGCTGTCTTCTGGTCCTCATCTACTACCACAATGTTTGGTTGATTGGCGCATATATATATATGCATGCAAGCTTTGCAGATCAAACACTCTAACTAGTTGTCTCTAACTTTAGAAACATTAGAAAATTTGCTCTTCAAATCATACATAAGGACATAGTTTCATGTGGGTGTTTATTATCTTCAGTGTGACTTGAAAGCTGAGTCCTGGAAATAGTGGGCTTGCTGTAAAAAACAAAGCACAGATATGGTTTCAAGAAGAGAAGGGAAGGCTGGATGAGCTCTAATATCACTCCCATCCTCAGTAAATAATTAGTAGCTATAAACATTGTATACTATCTACATTCAATGTCATATATATTTTTAATTAGAAATTAAAAATACTTTGATTTTTTATTAAGCTGGTCTTGAGTGAAGGATAAGTCTTGGTTAGAGTTACGTTTTCTAAATGTCTTGTTTTTATATTTAATGTGGTAAGTCCAGACCATTGTTCTTGAGACACTGCCCTTAAGTAATTTTAAATCCTGAGAAAGACCTTTCTGAACTTGCTACTGGCATCCAGAATAATTAAAAACATCAGTGTTATACATGCATCTAGAGAATAAAAGCCGGGGCATTGTTTTCTACTAACAGGTATATTAAGTCTTTTACAATGTTTGATGTATGGATCTCTTCATGAAATATAAAATAGAAGCATACCAATTACCCAGACTAAAATGGGGTTGAGTAGAATTTCACGGGAATAGGGAGCATAACTATACAGGAACAATTATGTGCAACATTCCACATGTAGCAAGAGCCTTATTTGTCTCTTGTACTTCCTTGTACTTGGTATTTTTAAGTAAATATCAGTATACTGCATGCACCTCTTAGTTGGTGGGACACAGGCAACATTATGTTGGCTTGAAAGGTAGTCTCTGGATTAGAGATTCTAGCTGAGCATCATTTGGTTAAACTGGGCTTTGGCTGCACTTGTGGCATACTCCTTTATGCACCAAAACTGACAGGTAGTTTCCTTACCATTAGCAAGGAATGCAACTAAGCCTGGTAATGCAGTCCACATCTTTTCTACCTTACTGAAAAGCATTATGAAAAAGCCTTGATTGACCAAGGCCATGATAAATATCAAAAGTCAATATACATGATGTCATTTAGCAATGACCATGCGATATGGAGGATTGTGACTTAAAATATAAGAGGAGTAAATGATAAAAAAGGATGAATTATCTAATGAAAAGAAAGGAAGAGAAATAGTTTTGTGGGGATCTGTGAAACTAAGAGAAAGAAGAAGGATGCAATATATCTGAAAGAAGACAGCCTAATGTTGTGGAGTTGATGAGTATATGAAGGGAAGAGAGGTATAGGTTTAATTATAAAAGGGGGATAGAGATAGAAATAGAGATAGATAAAGATAAAGATAAAGATGAATGGTGTCATCTAGGTTTTTGTAGATGCTTATAAAACTAAGAATCCAAAGGTTAGTGATAGATCATGTTATACTCCATGTGTAGAAAAATCAGAGGTGAATTTTGAGGAAAATTGTGCAGCATTCTAAATTAATGTGATCCAAGGGTGGGGTAGGGAATGCTATTAGGTGACAAAAAGAAATGGGTGGGAGTGAGATAAAAGAGTATTGAAAAAGTAAATTAGCCCATTTGGAGATTCAGGAATGAATAAGAATGGTGACTGGTGAGGCTTCAAAAAGGTCTGCTTGTTTTGAACACTTGCCATAAGCATAAGTCTATTCATATGTAAACATGGAAAAGAATGAATGAGAAAGCATGACTGAGATTGAAAGAGTTAGTGGAGGATACAAGAGTAAAAAGTGAGCATGAAGAAAAGAAGATTAGTTAGTTAGTTAGTTAGTTAATAATTTTTTATGGCCGCCCAACTCACATATGGTAACTCTGGGTTGCTTACAAAATTAAAATCCACAATATAAAAAAACCCATCGACAGTAGGTAGAACAATTGTACAAAGATTTCCTATGTTAAATACTATTAGAAGATAGATTAATTTCCCAACAAAATGAGTGAAAAGTGGATGTTAGGAAAGGAGATGTGCAAGCTGGTTGGAACAAAGTGCTACAGAAGTATTTGGAGTTCCCTAATGGGAAGTATGAAAAAGGATGCTTGGTAGAATGATGAAATGAAATAGGCTATGGGTTTTTTAAAAATAATATAAGAGAATAATTGCTGCAAAAAAATGAGAATGAGAGAAGGATATTGTATAATCCAATATCCTAAATCCAAGATGGTGACCGGGAGTGGATGCTGATCACGGCTCCTGGCGGGGGGAGGATTTGGGTCACTGAGAGCCCCGCGGGCCTTGTTACCAGCCCCTTCCCTCGTGGGGGGCTTGGGGAGGACAGACAGACCCTGTTGAAATTTTGGGTTCTCTGGCCTTGACGCCTGCAGTCGGCATTGGAGGCAGTGGGAACCCCCCCCCCCCCCCGGGTGGAGCAGCAGAGTGTGGCGGAGCGGAGGAACGCAGCAGACCTTTGGGGCAGCTGTAGAATGTGGCAGACCCTTGGGGTGGCTGTTCTCTGGTCTTGATGCCTGCAGCCAGCATTGGAGGCAGTGGGAGCCCCCCCCCCGGTGGAGCAGCAGAGCGCGGCGGAGCGGAGGAACACGGTGGACCTTTGGGGCAGCCGCTGACTCTGTGGAGCCTCCGTGGATGAGGGAGCCTCCCGTGGATTCGGTGAGACCTCTGCAGACCCGGGTGGACCCTGGATGCCTGGTTGGACTCAGAGGCCCTGGCGGATGCCTGATAGAACACGGCAGTGTGTGCAAGATTCTGGAGAGAACACAGCCGGCCCTGGGGCGGTTTCCCTTCATGGGAAATGGTGGATGTGGCTTCCTTGGGACAGCGGTGGACCCAGGTTGACCGCAGGAGATCTTCGGTGGGCCTGGGTGGACCCTGCCAGACCTGAGAGACCCTGGCAGATCTGGACGGCCTCCACAAGGTGACAGAAGACTGGAGGCCTTGGAGGTGGAGTCCCATGGTGTGGACCAGAGGACCACAGGCCCCTGGGTGGACCTTGTGATCTCTGGCAGGACTCTGGTGGAACACTCATAGACATCGGTGGACTGGGGATTGTCGGGGTTCTCGGGCTTTGTGTCTGGGGGTCTGGGGAATGCCCATTTGGTAGAAGCAGCAGAGTAGTTTGGTGGGCCCCTCAGAGTGAGTGTGGGCTTACCTCCGGGGGTGAGAGTACAGGGAGGGAGCCCAAGATTGAATGGGGTGTGTAAGAGTACCCACCCCTGAGTGAGAGACAGGAGGTGGGTAGGAATGGGTGGGGTGCCCCCCTGTGACCAGTGAGAGTGGTGGCGGGATGGACACAGTGAGTGAGTGGATGGGGGGTTAGGCTCCAACAGCGCTGAGAGCAGGAGCTGGTGTGCTGGAGGGCCTGCCTCCACCTGAGGTTGACTGAGGGTGGGAGGATGTGTGCATGGGGGAGGGACCCTTGCATTATCCCAGGGTAGCCAGTGGTTCGGGAGTGGAGGCAACTGGGCCTGGCAACTCTGGGGGTTGTAGGGCGGGTTTCACTATTGAGGTGGTGACGGGCCGGGGATGTTATGATGGGAACTGGAAGGCAGGCCATTTCCGGGGAAGACGCTCCCGGTGTCTGTTACCAGTAGCGTGTTCCGGCCCTCTTGGTTCACACCCAGGTCCTGGTCAGCAGATCCCTGAGGGCCCTGGTCTCTGGCTACTGCTTCTGAATGCCAGGTCAGTCAACAACAAAGCCCCCCTTATAAGTGACTTGATCGCAGAGGAGGGGGCAGACCTGGTGTGTATCACTGAGACCTGGCTGGGTCAGGAAGGGGGGGTAGCCCTTTCAGAAATGTGCCCGGCTGGGTTTCAGGTGTGGCACCAGCCGTGGCACCGGGGCAGGGGAGGTGGGGTGGCAGTTGTCATCTGAGAATCTCTAGTAGCCTTCAGGGGTGCTGCTCCACAGGTAGCCGGTTGTGAGACCCTGTTTCTCAAGTTGGGCACCCGAGAACAGTTGGGAGTGTTGCTGCTGTACCAGCCTCCCTGCTGCATGGCAACCTCCCTGCCTGAGCTGCTTGAGGCCGTCTCAGGGTTGGTGGTGGAGCTCCCCAGGCTTATGGTCTTGGGGGACTTCAATCTACCTTCCCTGGGGCGTGCCTCGGATGCGGCTCAGGAGTTCATGGCTACCATGGCAGCCATGAGCCTGTCTCAGATCATTCGGGACCCAACTCGAGACAGTGGCCTCACTCCAGACTCGGTTTTCTTGTCAGAGCAGTGGCAATGTGATCTGAGGGGAGAGGTAGATCTGTCCCTATTGTCATGGTCAGACCATGCCCTGGTGGCCCTGAGATTCTCTTGTGCTGCCCCCCTCCGCAGGGAGGCAGGACCCATTCAATTGGTCTGCCCCCGGTGACTGATGGACCCAGTGAGGTTTCAGAAGGAGCTGGGGGTTATACCCGGGGATCTACTGCACGGTCCAGTGGAGGTCCTGGCCGCAACCTGGAATAGAGAAGCAGCCGGGGCCTTGGACAGGATCGCGCCTGTGCGGCCTCTCTTGCCCACTCAAACCCAGCACTCCCCATGATTTACGGAGGAACTGCAGGTTTTGAAGAGGGTGAAGAGATGCCTAGAGCACCGCTGGAGGAAGACAAAGACTGAATCTGACCAAACACAAGCTAGAGCCACTATTAAGGCCTACCTTGTGGCGGTAAGAGTGGCGAAACGTCAATATTTCTCCGCTCTTATTGCATCCGCAGAATGCTGCCCAACGGCCCTGTTCAAAATTATGTGATCGTTATTATGTAGGGGGGGCTTTGTCTCCCACCTGCAGGGCCGTGCGGAGGAATTTGCTGAGCATCTGCAGGGTAAAATTGCTCAGATTCAGTCCAAGTTGGACTCTAAGTGTGGGGCAGAGTCTGGGGAGATGCTGAGGGAACGTACTTACCCTGTTATCTGGGAACAGTTTGATCCTGTTTGGCCTGAGGAAGTGGACAGGATCCTCCGGATTGTAAACGCCACCACGTGTCATCTAGACCCATGCCCTTCCTGGCTTGTGAAAGCAGCCCGGGAGGTGACATGTGGTTGGGTCCAGGTGATGGTTAATGCATCTTTGAGGGAGGGAGTGGTTCCTATTGCCTTTAAAGAGGCACTGGTACACCCCCTCCTCAAAAAGCCATCACTGGACCCTACTGTCCTGGACAACTTTCGTCCAGTCTTCCACCTCCCCTTTTTGGGGAAGGTGGTTGAGAAAGTGGTGGCGTTACAACTTCAGAGGATTCTGGATGAAACAGATTATCTAGACCCCTTTCAGTCAGGTTTCAGGCCGGGATATGGGACAGAGATTGCATTGGTCGCGCTTATGGATGATCTCTGGCGGGAGTGGGATGGAGGCAGTGCATCCATCCTTGCTCTCCTTGATCTCTCAGTGGCTTTCGATACCATCGACCATGGTATTCTTCTGGGACGACTCAGGGAGTTGGGGGTGGGCAGCGTTGTTCTGCGCTGGTTCACCTCCTTCCTCCAGGGCCAGTCCCAGTCGGTGGTGATAGGAGATGAGAGATCCGACCCTCGACCCCTGCTTTGCAGGGTGCCGCAGGGTTTGGTTCTCTCCCTTCTCCTATTTAATATCTACATGAAACCGCTGGGTGAGGTCATCCGTCACCACAGGATGAGGTACCATCAGTATGCTGATGATACTCAGATATATATCTCCATCCTGGGTGAAGTAAGTGATGCGGTCAATGCCCTTTCTCAGTGCCTGGGGGCTGTGGGGGCCTGGATGGGGAGCAACAGGCTTCAGCTGAACCCTGGTAAGACGGAGTGGCTGTGGATTGATGGCTGCTCAGTATCCAGGAAGTTGTCATCTTTAGTTCTGGATGGGGTTGCACTGCCCCATTCAGAACCCGTGCGTAACTTGGGGGTCCTCCTGGACTCACGACTCCTGCTTGAAGAGCAGGTGGCAGTCCTGGCTAGGAGGGCCTTTGCACAACTTCAGGTTGTGCGCCAGTTACGCCCTTTCCTGGATTGAGATGCCCTCCGGACAGTCACTCATGCCCTGGTCATCTCCCATATAGACTACTGCAATGCGGTCTACATGGGGCTACCCTTGAAGAGTATCTGGAAGCTTCAGTTGGTCCAAAATGCGGCTGCGTGAACAGTGATGAGTGCTCCAAGATCAGCACATGTAACACCTCTACTGCATGAGCTGCATTGGGTTCCAGTTTGCTTCCGGGTCCAATTCAAGGTGTTGGTTATCACCTTTAAAGCCCTACATGGCATGGGGCCAGGCTACCTGAGGGACCGTCTCATCCCTATAACATCAACCTGTCCCACCCGATCATGCAGAGAGGGCATGTTGCGGACCCCATCTATAAGAGAATTTCATCTGGCGGGGTCCAGGAGGCGGGCCTTCTCTGCAGTGGCACCCGCCCTGTGGAACATTCTACCCCCCGAGGTGAGGCAGGCCCCTTTGCTCCCGACCTTCCGGAGGGGCTTGAAGACCTGGTTTTGCCGCCTCGCCTGGGATGGGAAGGGCAATAGCTCTTCCTGGGGGTGGCTGGTGATGTAGAGTTCTCCCAACAGAATGGAAATCTCCCACTTGGATTTTATATATATTTTTTTATTATTTTAATATTGGTGATTTTATGATGTTAGGTTTTAAGGTGAATTTTATTGTAAATCGCCCAGAGTCCCCCTTTTAGGGGGAGATGGGCGGTAATAGAAATGTGAATAATAAATAAATAAATAAATAAATAATGTTTATAGAGAGAAAAAGAGATGCAAACTATGTAGTCAAAGAGAGCAAGGATCACTTAAGATTAAAAGAAACAGAACATTCATAGCAATTCTGATGGAAACAAAAAAATGGCAGTGGGTAAAAAAGGATAAACAAAGAGCCTCTTGTAGAGTGAATGGAACTAAAAATAAAAATCATTAAATAATTTGGGATGAAACTGAAGTGAGAGAATGTTGGAAGGAGTATTTTAGAGATTTATATAATAATGATAGTGATATACTCAAGAGTGGAATTGAAATGAATGTTATAAATGTTCATGTCCAAGAAAAGATTTTATAAATGCTCTGAGAATGTTGAAAAAATATAAGATTGCAGGTGTAAATTGCATAATTGGATAAATGTTTAAATATGAATGTAATTTGCTTATAAAATGGCTGTGCGGCTTGTTTAACATGAGCGATTATTGTATGTATCCTTGATGATTAGAATAATGCTCTTTTTGTTCTTCTGTAGAAAGGAAAACAGAAAGAGTGAATGCAAAAACTATAGGGAAGATGTTTGGCAGAAATCTGATTGAAAGCGTAAGATAATAAGCAAAATTTGGGAAATATGCTATGGCTTTATGATGGGCAGGTGTGTGTAGGCCAGATTTTTCCACTTCATTAACAAATGCATGAAACTGAGAAAGTTTTTTGTATATTTCCTAATGTAGTGAAAGTGCATGATTGTCTAGAATGGATATTAGAAATATATTGTTTGGGAATGGGAAAGTGTATGTACTTTTGCATCCAAATAATAGCATGCTGTTGGCTGGGAACACAAATGATTTGCACTGAATGCGCTGGATCACTTTTTTGATGTGAAAATTTATAAATCAAAGAACGAAGTGGTTTGTTTGAGAGGACAAATGGAGGAATAATTGCAAATTACAGATAAATGGTAACTAGTAGATGAATACTTTGGTAGATCATCTTTTAAAGATGGAAAATAGAGGGTGTTTAAGATTTTCAAATTGTGATAAAGAGTTGATGGATAATACAGTATGTAGTCTGTTGTGAAGAATCAGTGTTTGTTAAAAGAAGCTAAAATGGGTATGTGAACAGAGCCATAGAGTAACTTAGATGAAGTGGAAATATGGAGTATTTAAGAAGTATGTGTAGAAAATCCAAAAACAATAGGGTCAAGAATGAATGATGATTCAAAACAAAATGAAAGAAGTACATTAAGGTGATTTGGTGATACAAAAAGAATGAATGAAGACTCAGCTATAAAACAAATGTATGAAGCGACAGTGAATACATTGAGAAGACAGGGAACACTGAGAAAGTTGTGACTGGATAGAATTGATGAGATTCTCAAAAAGAGTATGGTCAGATGTTTAAAGTATGACAAGCAATGTATGAAGGGGAGTGTAGATGTGATGGATAGAAGCAAGGATGGTTTGCACAAGATAAAAAGATGGAGAAGTATAGGAAATGGTGCTGGTGAAAGCTAGATTTAGCTTTCCAACCCCCTTTACTTACCTCATGCCTTAGTTCTTTGGCTTATTACTCCTTTTCTGTGCTTTGCATACAGTATGTTGCTGATCACTGTAGTGAATAGCTTGATGTATATATGCATTTATATATTTGCCTTCTTTAAAGGAGTTTGCAGTAGGGTGAAGACACAAGGAATTGCATCTGAGATCTTTTGCTGATGACAGATATTCTTGCAAGGGAAAGATGAAAATCTATCTAATACTAGCTCCAAAATATAAGCAGAACCATCACAAACAAAACAGTTTATTTCTCTCCCTAAAATCAAAATCAAAAAGAGGTAAGCCCATGTGCATTTATCACAGACCAATGTAAAGTTCTGCATTTCTGGGAAGATAATTTTTAAAAGATGACATGTGGAGGGCAAGTAATCAGTAGGTATGACTGCTGATTGGCTACCACAGGCCATGAATTAGTTCCAGTCTAATCATAATCATTACCAATGGTCCATCCATTCATATTTTGCCTTGTTCTTTCTTATGCTCCTCCATCAGTCCAGCTCAAGCATCAGTGGTGGCCACTGAGGGGTGAAAAAAAAATGCAAAGATCTCATGCGACAGTCTCTATCCCCTCTTCAGGGACTGTCAGGAGTTGCAGTTAGGAAGGATTACTTTAGTGGAGGCGGGATTTGGATTTGGATTGTCCATGCATCAGAAAAACTAGACTAACAATTTGATGTTGATGTTTCTGCCATCTTTAGACTCTTTGGAGAGTTCAAAACCTTGGACTAATCCAGACTTTGAGTATCTTGTAGGCTTAATTGTACCTGAAAACTAATAAAGGGGCAAACAGGGGCAGTAAAGCTATCACTTCTCACAAGTATTTCAGAGCTGAAATGGATCAGTGATCCAATCCCTTTCTCCCTGTCTCCTCAAATTTATTTAAAAATTAATAGTGCATATCTGTTAGCTTTTCCTGCTAGTAGAAGTGGATTTAGAAAGGTTAAAACTACGTAAAAAATCTAATACAAAAAATAATCAGCAGAAAAATGTAAATATTATAATTATTTGCAGGGGCGGGGGGGATTGTTTTCAGCCTGATTTTTTAAAAAAAAGATAAGGGGATCAAACTCCAAAGGAAGATATTCCAAAGCTGTGGTGATGTCACTGAGAAGGCTGTCTTTTGTACTCATTCATTTAAAGGGCACATGATGATGGTATGAGAATTATGGCCTTTGATGCTCATTGTAAGGCCTATATAAGTAAATATAAGTAAAAGGTAATCAAGCTTTAAAGCAACCGGTATTAGGTTCTTAATTATAGTAAAGGAGGAAACTAGCATTCTAGATAGGTTTCATTATTTGATTGGATAACTTCTTTGATTGATTGTGGGAATGCTGCAGACAGGATACATATTTACTTCAGCAAAGCATTTAACAGCGTGCTCTATCATATTCCTATTAGGAAGCTAATTAACTTTGGCAGGGTGGATAGATTCAGTTCGAGTAGCCATGAGTTAGAAGAGCTGAAGGACCAGATTAGGGACAGATCATCATGGATAAAATCTATCTAGGTGGTCGCTAAAAGTCAACAACGACTTGATGGCATGTAATCAATCAATCAATCGGGTTAAGTTTGAGCTACATGGCATATATGTTAGGTGGATCCCCCGCTGGCATGAAAACCATACTCCAAGAGTGCTTATTAATGGTCCTTCTGCAGATGGAAGGCAGGTGCCTCAGAACTGGGTTTTCCAGGGCAGGAATACTAAAAATATAAATAACCAAAAGCCACCATGCACAGACCACGAAAAGTGTATGTCAGGGTTTTTGTTAAGTCATAGAAAGGGCAGAAGGAAAAGGTGATGAGATTAAACTTTGGTGGATATAAAACGTTTACAGCAGCTTTTCTGTCAGAAGGAACCAACTGTTTGAAATGCTCTGGGTCCTCTTACGTTTTATGTATGATAAAGTTTCTTTACAAGCTGGATCATGCCAAGTTTCTGAGGAGCTTCTGCCAAGTGAAAGCCAGCTAAGGGGAATCTGATAGTTTGTTCCTGGCCCTAGTTGTTCACAATATTGTTTGAAATTATACAGGTAGTCCTCATTTAGCGACCACAATTGGCACCACCAACTTGGTCATTAAGCAAAGCAGTCACTAAGTGAAACCATGACTATGCTTATGGTCTCACTTCAGTTTATGCTTTACAGAACTATGAAGGTCATAAATTCAAGGATTGGTTGCAAAATACTTTTTCATTACCACTGTAACTGCAAACAATCACTAAACAAGGCAGTCGCTAAATGAGGACTACCTGTATATGCAGATGACATCAAATAAAAATAGCATTCACAATTATCCTGTCCATTTAGAGTAGATTAAAAACAGCAGAAAGAATGTTAAAAGAATCAAATAGAAAAACAAATGGAAAGAATAGGAAATCAAATGCAGAAATACAAGATGGAGGCTTGGTAATGATGCATGCAAAAAGAATCTTGGAACTGCAGAAATTCAATTTTAGGCTACATCAAATAGAAATGAAAATAACAGCTCTGCTTTATTCTGCATTGGTCAGACCAACATCAAGTACTATGCCCAGTTCTGCGCAAACCACTTTAACAAAAGCCCAGACAAAGTGGAATCCGCGTAGAAGGGCAATGAGGAATATCAAGGGACTAGAAATGAAATTCTATGAAAAGAGATTGATCCCTTTAGTCATGAGATAAGATGCTTGGGTAAGGAAATGATGACACTCTTCAAGTACCTAGAAGGGAATAACATAGAAAAAGCCCCAAACCTGTTCTCTCTCATGCCATGAGTGAGAGATAGAATAATGGTTTCAAGTAACAGGAAGGTAGATTCTGATTTTATGTTCAGAAAAGTTGCTAATGATAACAGCAGTTGGACAGTGGAACCAATTACCAAGGAAGGTGGTGACCTCCCCTTGGTTGGAAATATTCAGGCAGAAGCTGGACAGCCATCTGTCAGGATTGCTAATTTGAATTCTTGCACTGAGCAGAGGGTTGGACTTGATGACCTAAACAGCCCTTTCCAACTATATGATTTATGAAACTGAACCCAGAAACAAATAAGCAGCCAATTAAAAACAACATTGGCATTCTCTGATCCTATTTGATTACGGTTGCTTAACAGAAGTCTGGCCTCTGCATTCAATAACACTTGAAGTTTCCCAGCAGCTGTGCCTAGAGAATCCCACATCATCTGGAAGTGAACTGAAGCAGAGGTGTGGGCATTCAAGCAGTTGTTCAAGTCTATATCCAAGTGAGCATACTGTTAGCCTTCACATTTACTAGGCTAGATGTTATATGCAGACATCAACATACACCCCATATGCATTGATGTACAGTATTGGGCAATGACATCTTGGTTGCAAATGTAATGCACCACGGAGGCAGACTCGTATCCAACACAAATTTATGCGAGATTTCTTTTTAACATATTATTTTGTTAATTTCGAGTGCTGACCATATTGCGCAATGCAGGACCTCTTGCAATGTAACTGAAGATAGTTCTCAACAAAAAATTGCAACAACCAGCCAACAAATAAGAAGCAACATACTGAAGAAAAAACAACAGATATATACTAATATAACTATTAATCACTTTCCATATACCTGCTTTCCATTTATTTTTCACATCAAGAATAATTGATTTACTAAGTCCTTCCAAACAGATTGATAGTGAGTAGGTGGTGTGAATTGATGAGTGTCTCTATTTACCCCAGGAACAAATGAAAACCAAGCTTCCAAAAAATATTTTTTTAAAATTATTATCCTTGAATAAACTCTCTTTTCATGTGTTTCTTATGGAATGGCAGGGAGATTTTATACACACAGACACAGACACACAGACAGACAATCCTAAATGCCTTGTAAACTGCAAAATCTATCCATTTGTTTCATCTGTCTCTGGTCTTCCTGTTATTTTACTGGAGCAAAACCAGTCTACCACCTGATAAAATTGACGATGACTGTTCAGCAGGGACCAAGCCATAGGAGAGCATGGGACCTGCCTCCCACAATTCTAGGGGAAATCTTATTCAACCAAGTAAGACATCAATATACTAAGCATTTCCCTCTGGAGATTCAGCTTCAAACGGGATTTTTTAAATAATAATTTAAAAAATCCATTCGTGAAATGTGTTTGTTAGTTTTTCTTTCATCTAGTCCATCATAATCTTACAGCAGTGCCAAATGCATGTCAAAACAGAGGATTTCAGACAGAATTTCACCAGGAAAAAGATTGACAGAGTAGGAGGTGTTGTCTGTCAGATTTTAAGATGCATTGACAGCATTGAATGAGGAAATAATCATGGCATACCTGCCTGGACTCTCTTTGGTGCTGTAGATCTGTCCTTGACACTTATAAGCACCACATTCTTCAAGGAACAGAATACAGAGACAGAAACAGGGTAGATTTATTCACAGGCATACTGCACTTAAGTAATTGTTCAAGCTAACAATGACTGTTTGTTTAAAAGACAAAAGATTTCTATAGAAATGAAAGAAAAGATTTGTTTAAACAGTGGTATTTTGATTTTTTCTTTTGTTGGTGGTACTTGTGCTGCCAAGCATCTGCTAACATAATACATTTTCTGATGGCATTATCTTACAATTACTGTTTTGGGGTAAAAAAAAACCTTGTTTACATCTGCAAGAATTCAATTCATATTCCTTTTTTAGACCACTGACATGTCATTGAAAGAATCTAAGAGCCCACTGGATCAGATCAAAGGTCTATCTTGTCTAGGACTATGATCCCACCAAGATCATCTAGATATTAATGGCAAACCCATTAATGGAACATGAATACAATGACACTCTTCCAATTACATTACCCAGCAGCTGGAAGTGGTATTATTTAATACTGATGCTAAAAACTGTTGTTAGTCTTATTATTCCTAATTTTTTAAATTCATCCAAACTGCAGTTTGACTATGAAACCTATGGGAGAAAAAAACACTATCTTTTAGCTTAGTGAGACTTACACCATCTCTTGCTATTGCCAGGGCAAAAAAAAAAAAAAAAAGCAGGGGCATCTCTAATCATGACTGGGATTCAAAGAACTGCTACAAGTCTTTGGAACTTCAGCAGTCCTACTTCCAAGACATCATTCATGAACTGTGTGACTGTTTGGTACAGGTTTCATTGCAGAATCCGTTTTAGTCAAAAGAAAACGAAAACCAGTAAAATCCCTGGGCATCGAAAAGATTAGGCATTATACTCACATTAGGGATGGACAAAATGTTCTATCTCCAGAGATTCTAGCAAGTTCCCAAATATTCCTTCTTTCTTCTGGATCTCTGGACTACAGGAAGTAGCCCATTTAGAAACAGCAAACTACTTTCTCTTCCAGAGCATTTACTTGCTGAAAACTGCTGAACCACCACATACATCTGTAGAGATGGAACATTTTGAACGTGCCTAATTCCAATGGTCAAATAATGATAGGTGTTTATCATTTTCATTTCTTTAATGCTTTGGGGGACATTCATAGCTCAAGAGAACTTGTAATAACCTTCCTTCCCCAATATTACTGTGTCCTCCAAATAGACTGAAGCTACAGCTCCCAAAATTCTTTTGTCAGCCTGTTGTTATTGCCTAGATCCCTGGGAAATGATTCCCCAATAGCCTCCCAGAAGCTATGGAGGAAGATGCTGATCAGGATCACTGTAGGTAAGGCAAGAGTTTTTAATACTTTCCTGCCTCAGCTATTTTCCAATTGAGCATTCTCCTCTCCCTAAGCTGCTATTCTCCACCAAAGCTGCTATTTGCTATTAGTAGCAATTTGAGGCACAGTAACAGCTCACTCAGTGGGCTCTTCCACATGCCCTGATTGTCATGCTATGAAGATTTTATTTATTTGTTTGTTTGTCTATTTATTTTCTATCCTGCCTTTATTATTTTTATAAATAACTCAAACATACCAAATACTCCTTCCTCCTCCTATTTTCCCCACAACAACCACCCTGTGAGGTGGGTTGGGCTGAGAGAGAGGGACTGGCCCAAGGTCACCCAGCCGGCTTTCATGCCTAAGGTGGGACTAGAACTCTCAGTCTCCTGGTTTCTGGCCCGTTGCCTTAACCACTAGACCAAACACAGTTACTGAGAACAGGTCTTCACAACACAGCCCCCATCTCATGGCCACCCTACTTCTAAGGCAGGCTGAAACCAGGCTAACGAGTTCTAGCCCGAAACTGGTGTCTTCCATCCTATGGCAGCAGAAAACCTCCCATGCAGTCATTTCATGTCAAAAAGGCTGGCAATCTGCTGAGCTCCAATTGGCCATTCATAGAAATGCCTCCTTCCATCCAACTCTGCACCTCCATGTCCATTCTAGCTGTGATTGTCAAAGGGGAACAGAAACTGCACTGGCACAGCCTGTCTCTTCTAATTTTTCATTCCCAGACATGCAGGTATTGACTTCATGGAAGACTAACGGCAGGTCCTCCAAGAGAATCGCATTGGCACACAGAGCTAAAGGCTCTATATGACACATGTGGTGGCCGCCTTTCCCCTTTGTGTAATGTGCAAGGCTGACCTCTTCTTCCAGAGGATGGGAACTGTGTAGGGCCGTTTTAGAACTTCTACCCACTGCATCATTTTCAGTGCCTGAACAGAGATTAAAGCATTGCAGTTGCAGATGCTGAGTGTTCTGCACCATGTAAAATGTGAGGCTTACTGCAAACTGCTTCCAGAGAGGCTCTGAGCAGTTCCTCCAGCAAAACCTCAAGGTTGGCTGGAGAAGGGGTTTGGGAGTATCAGCTGGCGGGTCATTTTTCTTCCAGTAGATGACACTGCATGGGAGATGGAAGAATGGCAGGGATTTTACCAGTTGCTGCCCTGAAACTACCCTGTGTTACAGTCTGCAGGGAGAGCAACACTGACTAATTGCCAAGGAACAGCAAAGGCAGGCTGTAAAGTTCACACTGACATGTTCTCCTCCAACTCAAGGTCAGGAGAAAAACATATGATCATGGACACAAGGAAGAATTCTGTGACATAATTGCTTTGAATAATCCCTCCAAGTCTGTTGTATATTAAAAAAATTAAGCAGAGAAGAAGAAGAAAAAAAAGCCAGATTAAACATGTAGCTAGTACCAACCTAATTTATCTGTATCCCACAGAGTTTTATGACTGCTTTCCCATTCATTTTGGTTCTGATTCACTCTTTGGGTTCTTCCAGAGGACCAGCTTGTTCATTTTCCAGTCCTTCTGAATTTAGTTTGAAACACATCATAGAGTGAGCTGGACTGTTTCCACTGTTTTCAGATTGATCTGGATCTCAGGAAACTAGGAGCCAGGCTTGAATTTTCAGAGAAGGTTAATCAGTACTTGGGAGGATATTTGTCCTAACAAGCAGGAACCACACCGAGACGAGGAATAGGTCTGTAGTGTTTTATTACTGCTACATTAGACAGAAAATCCTAACAAACTGAAGAAGCATGAGAAAACCCATACAGATAAACCCCAAAAGTCAAGGCGGGTCTGTTCTGTGTCTCTTTGAAGGACAGCTCAAATTCTCGCTACTACACATGTGTTTTCCCCCCTGGATAGGGACCCCCTCCTGTTCACCATCAGTGCTCATGGCAATATTGGTCTTTAGCCAAAATTAAACTTTCCCACATTACAGGGAGGAAAGGTATGTTCCTTTCAACATGTTAAGTTCTTTTTGTTCCAGGTCAGAGCTGAGTCCAGGCTGACCTTGATAAACACAGTCAGTTCACCACTTGGGTCATTGCCTCGTCTTAAGTGAACAACACATTGCTTGCCTTTTCTGGCCAAAAGCAGAGCAAAGAAATCTGTCAGCTAATCAGTGCTTGCTTGCTTGCTTGCCTCCTCCTGCTCCTCAAAGCCTCGACACACAGAGTTCCCCCTCTTCCCCAAAATAAGAGAGAATAGATTGTAGCATTTGCCTGTATTTCTATTGTGACAAACCTCCATTGCTTTCCAAAATCCTAATTCTGGCATATCAACCATTCTGAATTTGGACTCTTTTCCCTAACTGTGGAGCTCCAGGAATGGAAAGCCAGCTCAGGCCAAGAATGCCCTCCAGTGAGAACACAGCCACCTAAGATAAAGCAGCAATAGCTTCACTGAGACAGCATTTCTGGGCAACCCTAAGGGATGTGTCAACATTTCTTACAGTTGTAAATGATAGGATATTATCTCATTGTTTGATCAAAGGATGGGGTTTATCTTGTCTCCTTTGTTTGGAAGATCCCTCTGAATGAGTACCCAAAGCAAATGGGGAAGAAAAACCTGGGCAAAGAGTGATTAATAATCACAGGTTAACCTAGTGTACTTTCATCTAGTCCCAAGAACTGTACTTGAAAGATTCAGAACTAAAATTAGGCCAGATATATAGACAGAAAGAGACAGTATTTCTTCAACCTCAGTTACCCTTCTGTAAAGCAAAAATAATCACAGTCTGTCTTTCTGGATTGCCACTGTGAGGATGAATGAGCTAAGACTTGGAAAGCTCTGTGAAACCAAAGGTACCGCATAAATCATAGTACTTTTGAAGCTGACAGATTTAAACCAGTGTAGCCAGAAGCAGGATTGGTTAACAGTGCTAGCATCAATGTAACTGGCAGGTTTATCAGAGACACTAAGATATTCACTGATGCTTTTTGAGCCTTCTGCTCAGAGATATGAAAATGCAGGCAGAACCTAATTTTACTTGAAAGGCTCAGGGGACATCCAAACCATTCAGGCAATCAGATTTCCTGAAAACAGGAGTGTCCATTTAGATTAATGAATATTTATTGTAGACCATATAAATACAAGGCTGTACTGAGGTCACAGGATGTGCACTGAATTCAGCTGAATCAACATTTTCAGAGAAATTGGAAGGCTTACTGGTGTCCCCTCTGAAACTAAGATCTAAATTTTGATCCATCCTCAAACCTTGTGAATGATTTAGTTTTTGAAAGTACTGTAGAAAGTCAAAGTGCTAGCCTGCAAAAATTCATAACTACTTTTATTTTTTATAACAGGTTGAGTAGTGGAAGGAGGGAGAGGAATTGAATGATTGACAGGTATAACTTCTAATCAAAGGGAAACAGTTTACTAGAAGCTCTCTAAGTATTCACAATGCTTTAGGGGAGGAATTAGACTCAGATTAACCTTTGCTGCAAATTCTTCAATGCTCTTTGTTAGTTTTGTTTCATATGAAGATGAATTGTTTTAGTGAAATCAGTATAACAAATTCTATTTCTGGCTCCTCTACTTTCCCAATCCTTTATTCTCAATTTTCCAGTTGCTTTACTAGAATGAGATTAGCATTTTACACTATAAGCACCACTGTTGTCCTTTATTACATTCTACATCCTCCCCCCAAAATCAAGCATCCAGTATTTTCTGGTAGGAATAATATTTTCAAGTAGCCTAAAGTCCTTTCTTCCAGCTCTGAGGCTGATGGTGGAAGCAGAAGGGAAGGAGAAAGAGAAGGAGAAGCAGAGAAGGAGAAGCAGCAGGAACAGGAAGGGATGGAGAAGGAGAAGGTGGTGATGGAGAAGGAGGAGGAGAAGATGATGGTAAAAGAGGGGAAAGAGAAGGAAGTGGTAGAGAAGGAACATGAGAAGCAAAGAAACAGAAGCAGAGAAGGAGGCAACTTCTTACATGACAAATGTGGCTGAACAAACAGGTATTCCAACCCATTGCTTTAAGAACTACAGTAAACCCTCAAACGTCTGCCTGGCAGGATATGTCTTCTAGATTTCATTTTCACCCATCCTTACTTAAAGGCCAAAGAGACCAATTACCAAGTTTTGCCTTTCCGGGTGTCCCAACCAAATATGTTCTTTTTACAACTTTCATACTCCAAACTGAACATACGGCTGAGTCCCAGGGAGAACTCTGCAAAGACTTTCATATATTGTTCTATTTTCTCTTACCATATTTGTTGTCATAAAATCCTAGAGTTGAAAGGGGCCCTTGAGGTCAACCTCCTGCTTAATGCAGGAATCTAAATTTAATGTCCTGGATCACTTGAACAAATGGGAATCCACCGCTTTGTTGTGTCATGGGTTTCTCTTCAAACTGCTCTTCTGGTTAGGGTGTTTTTTTGCCCCCCCCCCCCAGCTTGATTTGAATCTGCCTTCTTGTGATCTGCAGTCCAATTCAGGTTGAACCAAAGGCTCACTCAGTCAAAGGGTACAGGAAGTGAACAACATTCACCCCCAAACATGTTAACATTCTGTCTACCATCTCAAGATAGTTTTTATGGGATTAAGCAGGCTTGGGATTCTATCCTCCATCATCACCTCTCTCCAAAAGACATTGCCAACAGTTATACTTTCTCTCTACAGCAGTGGTTCTCAACCTTGGCAGCTTGAAGATGTGTGTACTTCAACTTCCAGAATTCCCCAGCCAGCCATGATGGCTGGGGAATTCTGGGAGTTGCAGTCCACACATCCTAAAGTTGCCAAGGTTGAGGAACACTGCTCTACAGAATGCCCCCCCCTTTTTTTTGCCATAGTGGCTCAAGGTGATAGAAATTGTGGTTCAACCAATCTAGCTGCATTTAGCTGAGGAAAGCACATATTCTACAAGCACAGGGGCTTTGAGCCCCCCCCCCTCCAATAAGAGGAAAGCTTCATTTTGGAAGATATCCACTCTATCTCTTATTTCACTGACCTGCTGGAATAGGGCCCTGAAGATGTTGACTGCAGAAAATGTCACCATAGCCCCAAAGCAAGTTGTCTTACATTAACCTGTAAGATGCTTTGTTCTGCTATACAGGCTGTCTTACATTTCCCTCATCAATGAAGAACAGGAAGATTTCCCAGCATTGCAAGCTGAACCCTGCATTCCTCAGGACCACTGTGCTTAAATTATCTGTCATCTATTTAGGCCTTGCCATTCCATGCTGTGGATTAAAGAATACCTTTTTCAATTCATCCAGCATTGTGGATAATGTTGCTTGTAACACCTAATTAATCAGAACAAGCAAAAATGAAAATACGATTATGATTGTATAAAAACTCTGAAAATTGCGTATTTTCTATTAGCTGAGCTTCAGTTCTTTCAATCCTGAAATTAGGTACAGAAATTTTCAGTTCCATTAACTTCAATAGGGCCAGTGATCTTTTATAGTGTCTCAGGATTGAAGCCAGTATGCTTTAATAATGGTTTTGAAGCCAACATAGGAAGCAATTTACTATATGCACTATATATAGTACTCTGCAGAGAGGAATCTGACATATTTATCTAAAAGTTTGCAGAAATTGGAAAGCTTTTAAGTGATTTCTGATAAAAGGCTACTGGTTGCAGTAGAAAATATTTCATTCATGTGCCAAATCTGATGGGTAAGGGCGCTTATTTAAGATTGGTTGGAAATGCCTACATGTAATACAAGCTAGAAATAACTGGCATGAACCATCAGGAGGCATCTCTGATCTCATTCCCATTGACTTACTGTAGATCTTGCAATGTAGGCTGTCCTGAGATGAAAGTCACCACAGCTGATTAATACTCCATGTTTTATTTATTTATATTAAAACAGTTCAGTGTTCAGAACAGGAACTTAAGAAGACTATCAAAAAACACACCCTGCAATATTTAACAGCATGCACTATATCTGTATTTTCTTCAAATAAGTAAGTACAACTTCTCCTGCTAAACCAAAAATAAACAAATAAACTCCTGCTAAACCAGAAATAAACAACACAAATAGTGGGAAGTACAGCATAGACAAAAGGAAGGACTTCTTTGCATGGTGCATTTTTAACTACAGAACTGCTATGATAAGAAGTAGGTACGGCCCCCGACTTGGATGGCTTTAAAAAGGGATTAGAGAACTTTACATCCAGCTAGGTAGAAGTACCTAGCTGATCTTTGAAATCCAGGTCGGGTCTGATTAGTACCAGAAAATACCAGGGCTGTCAGCTAGACTGGGAAATTTTAAAGAAATGTCCTGGAAAGAAGGCAATGGCAAACCAGTATTGGGCTGGAGCTGTCAGGAATGCTCTGTGGACTTCTCCATGAAGTCACAAAGACCCAAGTCAACTCAAAGGAGTCTTTACCTTTTTATATCAATTCACACAGGATAAGCTTCTCAATACTTACTAATCATGATGGCTATATATTACTGTATATCCAGTATCAGATGCAACATGTGGGAGGATATTTTCACACCATGCTTATGGGCTTCCCATTAGTATCTGGCTGGTCAAAGTGGTTTCTATAAACAGCATTAAAATCTAAATAAAACTGAAAGAGTATTCAGTCCAAAGCCTTCCTGAAAAGTCGTATTTATACTGAACATGGGATATTAGCTTCCTTGATTCTGGCAAAAGTTCATGTGATGTGGCAGTTGACCACCTCTGGGTACCACTCTGCTTCATGGGGCTGAAAGATCAAGACCTCAGATGATGAACAGAGTCTTGATGAAAAATATATGGGGAAAGCTTTCCTTTGTTAACTGATTAAACAACTACAGATGTGCAAGTAAGTAAAACAGTGGAACTGAAACACAAAAACTCACATTTTTGCTTTTTAGATGGTACATGCATGCATCACATCAGGTAACATTTTGGAAGGGGCATTTCTTCCTTTTTGAAAGAGACAACACAAAAAGCATTGTGTGGAGTAGAAGGTCAGGCTAGATGACCACAAAGACATTGCCAATCATTTACACGAGGCTATATTGTTTTAACTCAGCTTGTGTATCTGCTGAGGGTTTCTTGTGGCCATAGGGTCACAGGGTCCACAGCCTTGCTCATAAGCATTGGCTTCCTTGGAAACCAATTTTTCTATTAAAAGATCTGAGTTTATTTGATGGATGGGAGACAATGAGATGTTCTTTTTTAGGTAACCCTGGCAACATCAGCTGTCAAACCGTGAACTAGAAAGATTCACTTGAAATTGCCTGTGTGTGTCTGCTTCAGGTATTTGCCAGTATGACACCATTGTGCACATTTCTCTTCATATCATTTACACATTCATTCTCACATTTGACAGAATTCATTTTTTTAATGCCATGATTCCATTGATGTACCATTCACTTTGATCTGAGAACCATCCCTTCAGCTTTGTTCGTGGCACCACCTTCCATTGTTTTAGAATAATCCCCTATGGCCAGCATCAAAAATGCTTATCTTTCATACATGCTCCCTTGCTACTCCTACCCCCAAGCCCTTTTCATTCAGAAGAAAAACAACGGCAACAACTTTATTTTAAAAGTAGAAGGATGTACAATAATGATGTTTAATATGGTAATATGATGCATATGTTCTGATTAAACTGGATTATCCAACAGGATCATATTGCAAAATCTGCCAAGCTGATAAGCATCAATAATTATTGTTTAATGGTAACATGTGAATTAATTTTCCCCATTAGAACTGAGGGGAGGAGCCAAGATGGCAATAAACTAGCAGCTTCTGAAATAAGCTCCCAACTTGTAACTACACCCTTTGGCTCAATCCCTATGATGTGAACATGAATCCAAGATGGTGACCAGGAGCTGACACTGGCTACCAGGTTAAGGGGGATGTCTGTTAGGCACCTGAAGACCCCCCTCACCCTCTCTTACCAGTTGGACATCCCAGCCCCCATGGTGAATGCGTTGGGTGCTGGCGGAGCTGGACGGAGCCCCCCAGAGTTTCCTGGAGGAGTGGAGCAGCAGAGCAGCGGAGGTGTGGTGCGGCAGGCAGCTACAGCAAACTCAGGAGTTACAGTGCAGCAGCCAAGCACCATGAAGAACCCCTGGGGTGGCCCGGCAGACCCATTGGACCCAGACTGAGACCTCCAGAGTGATGGAGGCGAAGCACGGCAACTGGGTGACATGGTGAATCCTTGGGGCAGCCCAGCGGGCCCAGATGGAGCCCCTTGGAGTAGCGGAGTAGAGCGTGGCAGCTAGGTGGCGCAGTGACCTGGGAGGTGTAGCACAGCCACCAGGTGGCGCAGCGAAGACTTGGGGTGGTCCAGTGGGCCCAAACAGATCCCCGCGGAGCAGCAGAGGCATAGCACAGCAGTTGAGCAGCACAGTGAACCCTTAGGTCGGCCCAGCAGACCTAGTGGGTCAACTGTAAGTCTCCTGTGAGCCCCCAGCCCAGCGGCTGAATACCATGCTGAATTGAGTGGGCTGGCAAACTCCCTGGACCAAAGAGCCAAGCCGGCCAGTGAGCTTGCTGGAGTAAGGAGCCAAGCACTGTGGCAGATGGGAGTGACCTGGCAGGGTGTGGCCTACGAGCTCCTTGGAACAGCAAAGGCTGGGGTGGAGCCTCCTGGAGCAGCAGGAGCATGGCCCACAACAGAGAGCCACACTGAGACGAGTGGAAAGTGGGTGAATGAGCCCTCGAATTGAAGATCCATGTGGGCCACTGAGCCCCCTGGAGTGAGGGGCTGAGTGCCATGCCAGCGTCCTTCCAGTATGATGAGTGGGTACTCCCTCCCTGGTGTAAGAGACAGGGAGGGAGACTGAGCATGGATGAGGTGTGTATACGGGGATCCTCCCTCGAGTGAAAGTCAGGGGGGGAGGAGAAGCAGGTGGGGTGCCCCCTGCTGGCTAGTGAGAGAGGCTGGTGAAGAGGGAGCAGTAGTTGTGCGGGTGATGGTTGGGTTCTCAGTGCTGAGAGCAAGAGCTGAAGTGCTGGGGAACTTGCCACCACCCCGTGGTTGCTTGTATGTTTGTTGATGTGTGGTTGGATGGAGGGACTCCTAACCAGGAAACCTGGAGGGCCGGGATTGGGGGAAATTAAAATGGGAGCTCTGGGGGATTTAGGACAGGTTACTCTATTCAGGTGGTGACAGGGTAGGGATGTCATGGCAGGAGTTAGAAGGCAGACCATCTTTGGGGAAGACGCCCTCAGTGTTTGTTACTGGTAGCGTGTTCCAGCCCTCTGCACTCAGATCTGGGCCCTGGACAGCAGACCCATGGAGGCCCTGGCTTTCAGCTATTGCTTCTTAACACCAGGTCAGTTAACAGCAAGCCCCCCCTTATACATGATTTGATCATGGCCAACCTGCTGTGTATTATCGAGACCTGGCTGGGCCCTGAAGCAGGGTTGCCCCTTTCAGAAATGTGCCCGGCTGGAATTATGGTATGGCACCAGCTGAGACCCCAGGGCAGAATTGTCATCCAGGAATCTCTGGTCGCCTTTATGGGTGCTGTTCCACAAGTGGCCAGTTGTGATACCCTGTTCCTGAAGTTGGGTTCCTGAGAATAGTTGGGAGTGTTGCTATTGTACCACCCTCCCTGCTGCATAGCAACCTCCCTGCCTGAGCTGTTGGAGGCCGTCTTGGGGTTGGTGGTGGAGTTCCCCAGACTTATGGGGGACTTCAACCTGCCGTCCCTGGGGTGTGCCTCAGAGGCAGCTCAGGAGCTCATGGCCACCATGGCAGCCATGAGTGTCATTAGTACTGATGGTGAGCAGGAGGGGGCCTCTATCCAGGGGGGAAAACGCATGCGTAGTACTGAGGAATTAAGCAGCCATTCAAAGAGACACAGATCAGACCTGCCTTAACTTTTGGGGTTTATCTGTCTGGGTTTTTCCCACGCTTCTTCAGTTTGTTAGGATTTTCTGTCTTATGTAGCAGTAATAAACACCAGAGACCTATTCCTCATCTCAGCATGATTCCTGACTGTTAGGACAATGGGCCTGTCCCAGATTATTCGGAACCTGACTCAAGACAGTGGCCTCATACCTGAGTTGGTTTTCTTTTCAGAGCAGTGGAAATGTGATCTGAAGGGAGAGTTAGATCTATCCCTTCTGTCATGGCCAGATCACGCCCTGGTGACCTTGAGATTCTCCTATGCCACCCCCATCTGCAGGGAGACAGGACCCATTCGATTGGTCTGCCCTTGATGACTGATGGACCCAACAGGGTTTCAAAGGGAGCTGGGGATTATACCCAAGGATCTGCTGCACGGTCCAGCAGAGGCCCTGGCTGCTGCCTGGAATAGGGAGGTGGCAAGGGCCTTGGACAGGATTGCACCTGTGTGACGTCTCTTGTCCCTTTGAACTCAACACTCACCATGGTTTATGGAGGAGTTGAGGGTTCTGAAGAGGATTAAGAGACATCTAGAGCGCCGCTGGAGAAAGACAAGGACCAAACCTGACTGAACACAAGCTAGAGCTGCTATTAAGGCCTACCTTCGCTATTTCTCTGCTGTTATTGCATCCACAGAATGCTGCCCAACAGCCTTGTTTAAGATCACCCAATCTCTTCTGGGGAAGGTGGGCCCAGTGACTCACCTACAGGGCCATGCAGAGGAGTTTTCAGGGCATCTAGAGGATAAAATCACTCGGATCCATTCCAAGTTGGATGCCAAGCATGTGGCATGGCCTGTGGAAATGCCTGGGGAGTGTACTTACCTGGTTATCTGGGAACAGTTTGATCCTTTTGGAACTGAGGAAGTGGACAGGGTACTCCAGACTGTAAACACCAGCACCTGTCAATTAGATCCTTGTCCCTTCTGGCTGGTGAAGGCAGCTCAGGTGGTGATGTGTGGGTGGGTCCAGGCAATGAATTCATCCTTGGGGGAGGGAGTGTTTCTGGCTGCCTTTAAAGAGGTGCTGGTGCACCCCTCCTCAAGAAACCTTCACTGGATCCCACCATGCTGGACAATTTTCATCCAGTCTCCTACCTCTCCTTTTTAGGGAAGATGGTGAAGAAAGTGGTGGCATTGCAGCTCCAGAGGATCCTGGATGAAACAGATTATCTGGACCCTTTTCAGTCGAGTTTCAGGCCCAGATATGGGGCGGAAACAGCTTTGGTCACATTTTTGGATGATCTCTTGGCGGGAGTGGGATGGGGGCAGTGCATCCATCCTGGCTCTTCTTGACCTCTCAGCAGCTTTCAATACCATCGACCATGGTATCCTTTTGGGTCGGCTCAGGGAATTGAGGGTGGGTGGTGTGGTTTTGCGCTGGTTCACTTCCTTCCTCCAGGGCCGGTCCCAATCGGTGTTGATAGGGAGTGAGAGATCCAGCCTGTGGCCCCTCAGTTGTGGGGTGCTGCAGGGTTTGGTATTCTCTCCACTCCTTTTTAACATCTACATGAAACTGCTAGGTGAGATCATCCATTGCCACAGGATGAGGTATCATCAATATGCTGACGATACTCAATTATACATCTCCATCCCAGGTGATCTAAGTGAGGCTGTGACCACCCTCTCTCAGTGCCTGGAGGCTGTGGCATCTGGATGGGGAACAACAGGCTTCAGTTGAGCCCTGGTAAGTTGGAGTAACTGTGGGCTGGGGGCTCCTCGGTATCCAGGAACTTACCATCTTTGGTTCTGGATGGGGTTGCACTGCCCTAGACAGATCTGGTGCAGAACCTGGGGGTTCTCCTGGACTCACGACTCCTGCTCAAAGAGCAGGTGGCAGTCGTGGCCAGGGGAGCCTTTGCCCAACTTCGTATTGTGCACCACTTATGCCACTTCCTGTATCGGGAAGCCCTCCAGTCAGTCACTCATGCCCTAGTCATCTCCCATATAGACTATTGCAATGCACTCTACATGGGGCTACCCTTGAAGAGCAATCAGAAGCTACAGCTCATTTAGAATGCAGTTGCTCGAGCAATTTTAGGAGCTCCAAAGATGGTGCATATCACACCTTTGCTGCGTGAGCTGCATTGGGTGCCAGTTTGCTTCTGGGTCCAACTCAAGGTGTTGATTATCACCTTTAAAGCTCTACATGGCATGGGTCCAGGTTACCTGAGGGACCATCTCATCCCCATTACATTGACCTGTCCGACCCGGTCAGGCAGAGAGGGCATGTTACAGACCCTGTCCATGAGAGATTGTTGATTGGTAGGGTCCAGAAAGAGGGCCTTCTCTGCTGTGGCCTCTGCCCTGTGGAATCAATTACCCTCAGAGGTGTGGCAGGCCCCTACTCTCTTGGCCTTCTGAAAGGGGGCAAGACTTGGCTTTGCCACTTCGCTTGGGGTGGGAGAGGGGAATAGTCAATCATGGGGCTGGTTGGCACCTTGATGAGGTCCTGGGAAATGTTATTGAGATTGTTGTTTCACCATCTTGGATTTTATATTTTATATTTTATACTTTATATTTAAGTTTAAATTTAAATTTAAATTTTATAATGAATCTGTTTTTATGATATTTTAATCTTTTATTATTTTAATCTGATTGCAAATTGCCCAGAGTCACTTGCCGAGATGGGCGGTGAAGAATGTGAGAAATAAATAAAATAAATTCATAAATAAAACATGCCATCCAGAGGGAAGAAAAGAACCCAGATAAGTCCCAGTAATGATACTGGGGCCCATAAATTCAGTAAGGTACAGAAACAGATGAGGATTAACTGTGACCTCCCACCACAGAGACAAAACTAACAGTGAGTAAGAGATTTACAGCTTCAGTCTCCCCTTTACCTGCAAAGAATGCCACAAGGCAGAAGCCAGAAACAAGACAGGCCTTCTCCCAGACCCTCCAAACCACACTCCAGAGCAAGGAGGTAGTAGAAATAACCTTCTGTAACCATCCTCTGCATGCCCCAATTGACATCACTCAATGGTTCCATAAGATCTGCCTCCTGTCAGCAGAAATCCTGATCCTTATCCCCATTAGAATATGAACCACCCTTCAGGGACAGTATTCTCTTCCAGTGAAATCTTTAGATGTCAATATATCTTTGCTCTTGGGGGTTAGATCTGGGAATTAACAAAACAATGGCAGGGTTCAGATAGCATGCTGAAACCAAAATGTGATTTGGTTGATTTTGGCTTGTTGTTTATTCGTTTAGTCGCTTCTGACTCTTCGTGACTTCATGGACCAGCCCACGCCAGAGCTTCCTGTCGGTCGTCAACACCCCCAGCTCCCCAGGGACGAATCCATCACCTTTAGAATATCATCTATCCATCTTGCCTTTGGTCAGCCCCTCTTCCTTTTGCCTTCCACTCTCCCTAGCATCATCATCTTCTCCAGGGTGTCCTGTCTTCTCATTATGTGGCCAAAGTATTTCAGTTTTGCCTTTAATATCATTCCCTCAACTGAGCAGTCTGGCTTTATTTCCTGGAGGATGGACTGGTTTGATCTTCTTGCAGTCCAAGGCACTCTCAGAATTTTCCTCCAACACCACAGTTCAAAAGCATCTAACTTCCTTCTCTCAGCCTTCCTTATGGTCCAGCTCTCTCAGCCATATGTTACTACGGGGAACACCATTGCTTTAACTATGCGGACCTTTGTTGTCAGTGTGATGTCTCTGCTCTTAACTATTTTATCGAGATTTGTCACTGCTCTTCTCCCAAGGATTAAGGGTCTTCTGATTTCCTGACTGCAGTCAGCATCTGCAGTAATCTTTGCACCTAGAAATACAAAGTCTTTCACTGCCTCTACATTTTCTGCCTCTTTTTGCCAGTTATCAATCAAGCCGGTTGCCATAATCTTGGTTTTTTTGAGGTTTAGCTGCAAGCCAGCTTTTGCACTTTCTTCTTTCACCTTCATCATAAGGCTCCTCAGTTCCTCTTTGCTTTCAGCCATCAAAGTGGTATCATCTGCATATCTGAGATTGTTAATGTTTCTTCCAGCAATTTTAACTCCAGCCTTGGATTCCTCAAGCCCAGCACATCGCATGATGTGTTCTGCAGACAAGTTGAATAGGTAGGGTGAGAGTATACAGTCGTGCCATACTCCTTTCCCAATCTTAAACCAGTCCATTGTTCCATGGTCTGTTCTTACCGTTGCTACTTGGTCATTATACAGATTCTTCAGGAGGCATACAAGATGACTTGATATCCCCGTACCACTAAGAACTTGCCACAGTTTGTTATGGTCCACACAGTCAAAGGCTTTAGAATAGTCAATAAAACAGAAATAGATGTTTTTCTGAAACTCCCTGGCTTTTTCCATTATCCAGCGGGTATTGGCAATTTGGTCCCTAGTTCCTCTGCCTTTTCTAAACCCAGCCTGTACATCTGGCAATTCTCGCTCCATGAATTGCTGAAGTCTACCTTGCAGGATCTTGAGCAGTACCTTACTGGCATGTGAAATGAGTGCCACTGTTCGATAGTTTGAACATTCTTTAGTGTTTCCCTTTTTTGGTATGGGGATATAAGTTGACTTTTTCCAATCTGATGGCCATTCTTGTGTTTTCCAAATTTGCTGGCATATAGCATGCATTACCTTGACAGCATCATCTCGCAAGATTTTGAACAGTTCAGCTGGGATGCCATCGTCTCCTGCTGCCTTGTTATTAGCAATGCTTCTTAAGGCCCATTCAACCTCACTCTTCAGGATGTCTGGCTCTAGCTCACTGACCACACTGTCAAAGCTATGCCCGATATTGTTATCCTTCCTATACAGGTCTTCTGTATATTCTTGCCACCTTTTCTTGATCTCTTCTTCTTCTGTTAGGTCCTTGCCATCTTTGTTTTTGATCATACCCATTTTTGCCTGGAATTTACCCCCAATGTTTCTAATTTTCTGGAAGAGGTCTCTTGTCCTTCCTATTCTGTTGTCTTCTTCCACTTCCGTGCATTGCTTGTTTAAAAATAATTCCTTATCTCTTCTGGCTAACCTCTGGAATTTTGCATTTAATTGGGCATATCTCCCCCTATCACTGTTGCCTTTTGCTTTCCTTCTTTCTTGGGCTACTTCTCGTGTCTCAGCAGACAGCCATTTTGCCTTCTTGGTTTTCTCTTTCTTTGGGATGTATTTTGTTGCCGCCTCCTGAACAATGTTGCAAACTTCTGTCCAGAGTTCTTCCGGGACCCTATCTACTAAGTCCAGTCCCTTAAATCTATTCTTCACCTCCACTGCATATTCCTGAGGAATATTAATGAGCTCATATCTAGCTGATCTGTGGGTCTTCCCTAATCTCTTGAGTCTGATCCTAAATTGTGCAAGAAGAAGTTCGTGATCTGAACTACAGTCAGCTCCAGGTCTTGTTTTTACCGACTGTATAGATGTCCGCCACCTTTGGCTGCAGAGGATGTAGTCAATCTGATTTCGGTGTTGTCCATCTGGTGAAGTCCATGTATAAAGCCGTCTCTTAGGTTGTTGGAAGAGAGTGTTTGTTATGCAGAGTGAGTTGTCTTGGCAAAATTCTATCAGCCTATGTCCTGCTTCGTTTTGTTCTCCCAGGCCATGCTTACCTGTAATTTCAGGTGTTGTTTGACTGCCCACCTTAGCATTCCAGTCTCCTGTGATGAGAACAACGTCTCTTTTAGGCGTATTGTCCAGTAGGTGTTGCAGATCCTCATAGAACTGATTTTGGCTTAGCACATTATATATATCCAGTCAATTATGGCTTAATCTATACACCATGGTCAAGCAAGTCATAGCTTAGTGTGTTGTGTGAACCTAGTCAATTTATCATCCGAGCATGCAACAGATGAGTTAAAAAAACAACCTCGTTCCCCAGAGTTGTTAAATCACTACTACTACTACTACTACTACTACTACTACTATTATTTCCAATCTTGTTCCTGAGCACCATCATGAGACTATATTGGCCTAGAGATTGTCTAAACTGGTAGGTGGATTCATTGGACTGGAGGCTTTACCATGAGATACACAATCAAACAAAATTCAATGGTAACTAGGCCTTGCTGAATGAGTGTGGCAAATAAGTTAACTGTATGTAGTTAGTTCCATAGATTTCAGTGGGATTTAAGGTCAATTCACATTAACAATGGCAAATGCAGATGACAGGCCCTTGAAAACTATATGGCAGCCCCCTCCATATCTTCTCCAGGCTTCTACCCTCTAAATGTATAGGATTACAACCACTACCATCTCCAGCCAGCATTACTGAGATATAAGACAACTGTGTGAGAAACATAGAGGACAAAAAAAGTTGCTTAGAAAAGCAGATGGGCATGCTAAAACACCCCCACAATACCAAAAATGTTTAGTTACTGGAATAGTGTGCAATCAATAAATAAACAGACAAACCCACACTTCTTGTCATGATGTAAAAAAAAATTAAAACTTAAAAGAGGAGACATTATTCTGATCACAAGAATACCATGAGTACTGATTATAAAAGAAATACAAAAAAGTTTCAAGTGCATTTTCCCAAAAGATGGAAAAACTTCTCAAATCTAGCTCTACCTTCTTTTAACATAGGCTTGTAATAGAAATGATTTTCTGAGTGGAATCAACAAGAGACACGCAGACAGAGGAAATTCTAAAGAATTAAACTCTTCCACTCGACAAGTGCAGGACTACAACTCCCACTGATTGTATTAGCTGGGAATTTGGGTGCTCCATCTGCAAGATACCTTGAAGTTGCTAGACTGGAGGTGATCCTGAGCTGGTTGACTCAATGCTCTGCCTCTATCTAAGGCAGTTTCATGCTCAAAGTTCCTGATTCAGCAAGGCATTCCTTTTAACTAAAGTTGTGCAATCTAAGTGTTTTTCTGAAACGAAGCCAATTGAACCATGGCTGCTACATGCTGTTTTTCATCTTGAGATGGAATCCATCTCTGTGGTGTCAAAACCATAGGAAAGACAATTAAGAAAATCTACACTGGGATATATCCACTAGAACTGAAGAGGTATAGACCCATATGCCAATTATCTGGGGTCATGTGCAGAATTGTGCAAAAAATGATGACTCAAGAAACTCTGAGTTTCTCTTTTGCTTGCCATTGACCTTTGTAGAACAGGGTTAGGGATGGAGATGGGGTTCCATATGCCCAGCTATTAAAGACAACCCATTCATTTGAACAGCATCACATCCCAGGGCTGACTTGGATTGCAGCCAGGTTAAAGTCATTGCAACCTGTCAATTGCTTGAACTTGCCAGCCATGAAAATGAAATAAAAAGTGACATGATATGCTAAGATAGCATAAGAAGATAATAAAATATAAAAATGAGAGAAGGGTGATTATATCAATAATATAGATACACAAAAAGGCATTAACTGCAATGTGCTAGATTTAATTTAAGCATTAAGTTTATGATTGATTTCTGAGACCTGCAAACTGTCTTGACTTCTACTCTGATATTTGCATTTTTTAAAATTATTATTATTACTTATACCTGAATGTGTGGGCCACCCACTCCAAAGATTCCAGGCAGCTTACAACTCAGACTAATAAAAATCACAAAAAGAGGCCAAGAAAGAAAAATACAAAACACCGTACAGCCAGCCTAAATTCATATTCACTGAACCTTCAGCCTGGAATTAGCAACATCTATCTGTGACGAGTAGGGTGTCCATACCTCCTCTCAACATCATTTGTGAAAAGTAAAGGTAAAGATTCCCATTTAGTCATGTCCAATGACACACTAAGGGGAGATGCTCATCTCCATTTCTTAGCCGAAGAGCCAGCGCTGTCCGAAGATGCTTCCGTGGTCATGTGGCCAGCATGACAGGCATGGAATGCTGTTACCTTCCCGCCGAAGCGGTACCCATTTATCTACTCGCATTTGCATGCTTTTGAATTGCTGGGTTAGCAAGAGCTGGGGTGAGTGCAGAAGCTCACTCCGCACACGGCACTCGGGTCTTGAACTGCTGAACTTGCAACCTTCTGGTCTACAAGCCCGGTGTCCTAACCACTGAGCCACCACACCCCCTCAACATCATTTGTAGACCTGCACAAATGACTGAAAACTTATGAGAGAAGCAAACCTTGTAAGAGTTTGGCGTTTCCACAGAAGATCTTGGGGGTAAGGTTGCTGACATTTTTTGCAATATTCCAGCAATCTCATTAAATTTCAAGGAGCTGTTAATAAAATTAGGAGGGAAAAGCTGGCCATCAGCACTATGGACTGATGGGGCCCAGTGCTTCAAAAGATGCTTTCCCCTTCCAGGCATCCTTCGGTCTATGCTCCTGTGACAAATTAAAATGAAAGTCTTGTGGTTGGTTTTATATTCCCTATATTCCCAAAATGATCTGGGAGAGAAAAAGAAGACAAGGCCTTTTCATTATAATTGCTACATCCAAAACTGAATGAAGCTTCCTCCATCATACAAATTGGAGAGCAACCACTTTCTATTTATATTTGAGCCATTTGCTGAACTTCACTTTAAAATGAAATTAAACCAAATTCAGGGTTTGGGAAGTTTTTCGACCCTGCCTACTTCTCAATCCTAGCCACACATTTGAGGTTGTAGCCCTAGCATACTAAAGACCAATTCAGCGTTTTGCCCCACTCTACCAGCCCAAAATGTTTACTCAGCCCAGGTAATCTTGTGTGTTTCTGTAAATTTTTATATTTTCATATCATGATGCCTCAGTTTCCTAAAGCCCCAGAAACCTTATGCGATGGCTAATTTAAGCTGTCAGAACATAACTAACCATTTAAAAAATTATTGGGCACATTTTTATTGTCTTTCCTCTCCCTTTCACCACATTGCTTTATAAGGAGGAATTATTGTAATGAAAGCAAACTTGCAACTCATCCCTGCAACATCAAAAAACTATTTGCAATTAGCATTGATATTGCCCATTAGTCATTATCTGGATACTGCCACAGACCCACTCACACAGATGACTGACTAATCTCCTTTGCTAATATCTTTAAACAATATAACGGAGAAGTGCAGTCTAGCCATTCTGTTCTCGGAACATCCCACATGATTCTTAAATGTCTTTTCTTTCCTGCCCACTTAGCTTCTGTTCCTTCAAAAACCATAGTGGCAATTGACCTAGTAGGGTGGGGGAGCATTGCTTCTAACATGATTCTCTATTTCTCAATCTCCCATCAATTGCGACCCATATAATTTCATGCTTGGGAGGGGTAATCAATGACACAATCAATTACACAGGCAGTGACATTGACCATTAGTCAGATAACCGATGTACTGCTGTATAGCTCTAAAAGAAAGAGCTGCCATAAAGGCTGAGGTTACCACTGAGGCAGGCACCAGTGGTTCTCAGGCTGGAGAGAGCCATAGGTGAACTTATCTTACCCACTTCCCAAGGCCATCAAGTGATTCACTAAATAGCTCTTAATTTGGAAGGGCAGGAGGAAGAAGCCAAGAATTTAAGTCCTGGAGCATTTTCTCAACCAGGGTTCTGTGGAACCCTCGGGTTCCATGAGAGGTCACTAGGGGTTCCTTGGGAGATCATAATTTGTTTAAAACATATCAAATTTGGGCAACTTCACATTAAAGAGGTAAGTTTCATTCTTTATTTTTAGTTTAAGAACACTGTTAATTCCTATCTACAGGCCTACACATGGAACAAATATAATAATTTTGTAACTTCTGGCCTATATTTGAGCCTGAATGTGCAGAAGTTCCCCAAGGCCTGAAAAATATTTCAGGGATTCCTCCAGGGTCAAAAGGTTGAGAAAGGCTGCTCTGGAGCACAGATGTGTAACATTCCTCAATTCTTTGCATTGCAGTGGGCCCTTAATTGTTCTGTTGGAGACTTCATTCTAAACTAGCCAAGTCACATGCAGGAATCTTCTGCCAAGTGTATCCATGAGCTGAAGGGTTAAGTATCTGAAGAGCTAGGATTTACCAAGAGGCCCAGATGTGAAGCCTGACATTATATTTATTGTGGCAGAGTGCTAGAAAGCATTTGGCCTGAGAGATCAGAAAAAACACCAGGCATTTCGATAAAAATAAATGTATTTACAGAAAGCCCAAAAATATATTTTCAAGCTTGTGCATTCACATGTGCTCAAGAGAGGACTGGGAGGAAGGCTGTGTAGAAAGGAAACTGAAACTAATAACAAGCCCAGGCAAAATACCTCTCCAGGGCAATTAAAAGCTTTACCTTATATGGTCATGCCTTTTCACACACCCCCAAACTGAGGATACTTAAGTCTGACCTTCTCAACCTGCCAGAGTGATTTGTTACCATAGTAACTTAATGGCTTGCTCCTTGCAAAAAAACAAGGAAATGCCGACACTCCACTTTGTTTTGCTAAGGAGTAAGACACAAACCAATTTTCTTTGTCAACTCTGTATGTCTCAGTAGAACAAGAGGTTTCGTTAAAATATCAGCAATCATGTCTTTTGATTCACCATATTTTAACATTATTTCCCCTTTGGCTATCATGACTTTGATATATTGATATCTAATATCTATAAGTTTTGTCCTATGCTTGCAAGCTTTAGATTTTGCCATTGCAATGCAAGCTTGATTATCCTCATAAACAGTTATAGGCTGGTTCACTTCCATGCCTATGTCTTTAACAACTGTTTAAACCATACAACCTTGTTACAGGTTTGTGCTAGAGAATAAAACTCTGCTTCTGCAGTGGAAAGAGCAACAAGTGTTTGTCTTCTAGAATGCCAGCCTAAGCTTGACCCAGCAAATTGAATTAAAATCCCAGAAGTGGATTTCCTGTCACTGACATCTGCTCCCCAGTCAGAATCGGCAAAAGCCTGCAATTTTTCTATTCCACAGGCATTTAGCTTCAGGCAATAATTCTTTGTTCCTTGCAAATACCTCATTAACCTCTTCAATGCTGCTTTTCCAGTAGATGTAGGCTTCTCTAACTGTCTACTTAAAATGGCCACAGAATTTGAGATATCTGGGTGAGAGTGATTTGCAATGTACAGTAAACTTCCAATTGCAGATCTATATTCCTCTGCCTCAGTTAATTGAGTTTCTATTTCTTTCTGAAAATCTGGTATCATAGGAGTAGAGACCGGCTTACAGTCTTGCATGTTAAACTCCTCTAGGAGCTTCTGAATTTTACTGTGTTCGCTTAACAGAAAGCTACCATCCTTCTCTCTGTTTATTTCCAAACCTAGGTAATTTGTTACAATTCCAAGGCTTTTTAATATGAAATGGCTTTTCATGCAGGCTTCAAAATCAAGCCTTTGTTTTTCTGTTGGTGTGAACAGCAGCAAATCATCAACATAAATGCACAGATACATACAGCCTTGTTTGTCTTTCTTCATATATACACATGGATCTGCTTTTCCTTTTTCAAAACCAAAATTCTGCAGTTTTTCATCTAATTTTTGGTTCCAGGATCTAGCAGCCTATTTTAATCCATAGATTGACTTCTGCAGTTCACAGACCAGATTCTCCCCTTTTTCATAGCCAGGTGGTTGCTGCTGGCCTATAATTTGTGGTCTAAATCACCATAGAGAAATGCAGTTTGAATGTCATAGTGGTGAACTGACATTCCTTTGAGTGCAGCAATTTTTAACAGTAATCTAATTGATTCACCTTTAGTAACTGGTGCAAAAGTCTTGTCAAAGTCTAAATCTTTCCTTTGAGTGAACCCTTTTGCAACCAACCGTGCTTTATATTTTTGGATTTTGCCATCAGCATCCCTTTTCAGTTTGAAAACCCACCTACAACCTAGACAGCATTCATCGGGAGGTAGATTTACCAGTTTCCATGTTTTATTTTCTTTCAAGGATGCTAACTCCTGTTGCATGGCAGAATACCAATTTTGTGCAATCTCAGGTGGTAAAGCATTCACTTGTTCTAAAGACTCAGGTTCTGTGAATATGTGAAAAGCCTTTACTGTTTCAGCCTTAAACTTTATGGAGGAATGCCTTTATTACTCCTCTGAGATCTGCGAGGTAATACAGGACTTAAATTTTGACTCCTATCACTTTCTTTAGAAGCATCTGTCTCATCAGACAGATCTTCAGTTTGCTTTTCTGGTTTAATGTCCTCACTAGGCAAAAGATCTCTATCAGCAAGTCCTTGCTGTTCTCTTGTGGTGGTCAGATCAACTGGAGAGTTAGAATTTAATCTCCCCCAGTTTTGCTCAGCAAAAGAAGCGCTTTTGCTAATTATCAGTTTCTCTCCAACTATGAAACTGTAGCTCCTTTGGCTTTGTTCATAACCAACAAAAATGGCTTTCTTTGTTGTGGGGCCTCCTTTCCTTCTCTGTTGTTTTGGAATATAAACCCATGCAGTACTACCAAACACTCTAAGATGGTTTACCTTTGGTTTCACACCATAAAACAAATGGAATGGAGTGTCCTGAATCACACAGTTATACAATCTGTTTTGTACATAACAGGCAGTGGATATTCCTTCTGCCCAATATTTAAATGATAACCTGGAATCTTTAAGCATGCATAACATGCCATTTTGCAAGGTTCTGCCCTTTCTTTCAGCAACACCATTTTGCTGAGGGGTGTAAGGGTTAGAAAGAATTTGTTCTATCCCCTTTTCCACTAAGAACCTTTTGAATTTGTGAGAAAGGTACTCTCCCCCTCTGTCACATTGGAGTGCAGATACAGGCCTAGGGAATTTTCCATTTGCCCATGTCACAAACCCTTTAAATTTCTCAAATGCTTCATCTTTGTGTTTTAAGATGTAGATAAATGTGTATCTTGAGAAATCATCAATGATGGTCATTGCATACCTTGCTTGTCCAAGACTTGGAGCAAAAGGACCAATAATATCAGAGTGTACAATTTCTAGAGGTCTAGTTGTAACTCTGTCACTGTGCTTACTCACAGGAGCTTTTAGTGTTTTGCATTCTTTGCAAACTACACAGTCTAAGTATTTGTCACAGGGTTTTATCTTTAGGTCAGCACACAGCTGTGGCATTTGTGCTATATACTTGAAATTAGCATGACCAAATCTCCTGTGCATCAGGTGTACACATTGGTCATGATATGGCGTGTTGCCAACTGCAGCCTTGCAGCTTGGCTTCCTTGCACTTTGCACAATGTACAAGGAGTCTTTTAATATACCAGTAGCACACAATTTTCCACTTTTACGTATCTCACAACCATTTTTCTTAAATGATATGACGTACCCTGTTGCAGCTAATTGTGCTACAGATAAAAGGTTTGACTGTAGATTTGGAACATACAACACACCTTTCACAGTTTCTCCCAAGCAGGATAAATACAAGTCACCTTGTCCCATAATTTTGGTCACAGACCCATCAGCCAAAGATACACTTTGTCTGTCTGTTTTAGACAGTGACACAAAAGAGCTTTTACAATTACACAAATGACAATTGGCTCCAGAATCTAACGCACATACATCAGAATTACCCTTCTCAGCAACCTGTGCAATTTGGGTTGTCTGAAGAGCCTTCTTCTGCATTGCCCTTGTGTTCTTTGTCTTTCTACTCTTGGCACAGTCTTTCTGCAAATGTCCAGATGAACCACAATCGAAACATCACTGGCTGGCTAGTGCTGTAGCCTCAGCTTCGTTTCCCTTCTTTTCCCTTGCTTTCTGGTGCTGTAGCTTTCCAGAAGAGATTGTGGGGGGGAGAATCTTTCCTCTCTCCTCCCGTTCAGCAAGTAGGCGCTGTGTTACATACGATGGCGTGAGGTCTGTTTCAGGCATAGCCTCTAGGGTACAAATCAGCATGTCCCACATTTCATTCAATGAGGACAGCAGGATATATGATTTTGTGAGAGGTGTAAATTCCATTCCTCTCTCCTGCAACTCAACAAACAGCTGCTGAATATGATGCAGGTGCTCAGGAAGGCTATCTTCTTCTGCAAGGTAGGCTTTGTACAGCTTTTTTGTCAGGGTAACTTTACTCCCTGCTGTTGCCTTTACATACAAGTCTCTCAAAGTGTCCCAAAGTTGCTTTGCAGACTGCATGCCACGCACATGCACTAGCTGATTATCCTCAACTCCCAGGATAATGGTGGCTCTAGCCCGCTCATCCTGTCTAAGCCATTCAGCACTGGGATTTTGGGGGGTTTGGCAGCCAAAGATTCTCTCTGCAAAGATACATTTCTATCTTCAGGGCCCAATTCAAATAGTTGGTCTCTGATAGATGCTCAAGAGGCATCTCTGGGAGGCAGCCATGGCTTCTTCCTTCTTTTGCAAGTCACCTCAGCTGGCTTCTTCATCCTGTAGACTGGCAGCAGCTGGAAAAACCTCCAGGCGGCTCCAAAGGAAAATCTTCACAGGTCTTTGTTACCTGCCTTTAAATGTGCATGAGGTGTGGAGCTGATCTCTCTGCTTTCTCTGGGGTTTCCTTGGGCTGCTTACTGGGCCCATAACCTGTGGCAGAGTGCTAGAAAGCATTTGGCCCAAGAGATCAGAAAAAACACACACCAGGCATTTCTATAAAAGTAAATATATTTACAGAAAGCACAAAAACATATTTTCAAGCTTGTGCATTCACACATGCTCAAGAGAGGACTGGGAGGAAGGCTGTGAAGAAAAGAAACAAACTAGTAACAAGCCCAGGCAAGCTGCCCTCCAGACAACTAAAAGCTTTACCTTATATGGTCATGCCTTTTCACCTCCAAAACTGAGGATATTTAAGTCTGACCTTCTCACCCTGCCAGAGTGATTTGTTCCCATAGTAACTTAATGGCTTGCTCCTTGCAAAAAACAAAGAAATGCCAACATTTATTTCTTTAAACAATTTACATGAGATGTTACAGAACTCAGTCACAGCCACATGGGGCTTATTTATTTTTTATTTACATCCCACCTTTTCTGTGGAAGCTTAAGGCAGCATATATAGTGCTACCTCCTCCAATAAGCCTATAGGGAGAATTAGGCTGAAAGAGAGTGGCCCAAGCTTACTTAGCAACTTTAATGGCTGAGGGTGGACTTGAAGCTGGATTTACTACAGCACATTGGTTTAGAGATACAGGATGCTGGGAGCAAGTGTAGCTTCATGCTGCAATACAGCCAAAATCTATAAGTAAAAAGCAAAAAGACATTATGGTGACTTTGTATGCATCCACTCTGCGAGATGCCAACTGACCTGGCCGTAGTAATGCTACTGAACAGAGCACATTTATGTAGTGTTATATTTAGTAATATAACACTAAAATTGTCAGACTGTTACAATCTCAGTAGGGCTACATGCTGATCAATATGCCACATCTTCTTACAACTGTGACCACCAATGGCCTTATGACTATTTCCATTTGGTCACCTTGTACTGAGAAATAGATTTACAGTATTGTTACCCATCTGACCTATTGGAAATTGCCACTACTCTCTAAGTATAATGCTATTTCATGTACAGTAAGAACTGAAACACAAAGTTCTTGACTAAGCCAATCAAATGCAAAATTCACACATTAAGAAAATCTGGTTTGTATATTATGGTTATGAGCAATGTTTTGGTGACCAAGTGTCTACAAGAGGCTTATCACATATATGGACAAGTCTGTGCTTAGAAGGGGAGGTAGCTAGGGTGATTTCTTTGTTTTTTAACTGATATGTCAATTTTAGGGATTACACTATAGTTTTCATCTACTTCCCACTTTTAAATGACAGGAGACTATACCTGTCTTCCTGTTTAGGAACCAGGATCAAAAGGAGCTTTAATGGATACAGAAAGGACACTCAGGGACTATATGTAGCCTTGCAGCTACATCTTTTACATTAAACCATGAACTATTTATGGCTTAATGTTATTACAAAGTTAGATATTATGGTTTTTCCAACAAACTGTGGTTTAAACCAAGACAATATAAGAACAAGAGCAGTTTTTCTTCCATAACCTGGAGAACAAAGAAAAAAATGAAAGAGAAAACAAAGCAGCAGTCAGGAAAGAACAAGAGAAACATGTAAGCACCCATAAAGTTTGGATATACCCAGTACGATTTCTCATGTACAGTATTTATTATTTTGCAATAAGCAGCAGCCTCCTAAAACATTGTTATCACACGTTATTTTTGAATTTCCGTAAATGGGATTGCTAATCCTCCAACACAATTCCCTTTTAAAAGGGGAACTTGCTGTTTGAAAAGCAGAAGGCCAAAGCTGGTCTTGGGCTCATAAAACTTGTCCCAAAGTTTGGTGAGACCTAGGGCTCATGCAATTTCTTGAAGGGCCATTGAGGTAATAACGTAAGAAGTGGAGATCTGTTCCAGTCAGCTACAAAATGGTACAGGAGATGGCAATGGAAGTGTGAAAGGGATCCACGGACTGAGCTGTACTAAAATTATCTCCATATACTGTTTCTTCCCTCACGCATGGAATTTGTCCCCAAAGCTCTGTTTTCTACAACTTGGTTCTGATACTGGAAGGTGGGTTGTCTGAAGGAAAAGCTGTAGTGGGGGCAGCAGGACTCAACCCTCCTAACACACTTTTCCCTTTGAACTTCAAACAGCTCTGCCACGTGTTAGGCTTGATTGGAGTAACCCATTGTTACAGAAATGGGGAACATGGGACCCTTATCATGTTTCTGAATTCCAAGTCCAAGCCTCTCTTGTTATGATCTTGGCAAGTGGGAGAGAAGTTCAGAGAGGGGACTTCTAGTTCAGCAGCATCTGGAAGCCCATCTGTTCACTACCCCTGCTTGAAAAGGAACTGTGCTGAGTGAAAACGCACGTGCTTGACATACAGAGGGGGGTGAGTCAAACGCTGGCACACCTAGTCAAAACGGGTTAAGGCAGCTGATGGGAAAAACTTCTGCCTGCAACCCCAGGGAGACACTACTAGCAGCCAGAGTGTACAAGACTGGCTGTCATGTTCACGGTTCCAATGTTACCGTTACATCGTAACGTTTTGCATGTCATTTGGCTGATGCGTGTTTCATCTGGGAGGGGAAGAGGATTCCATCTCGTGGGATTGTTATATGTTAACAGCTGGATTGGAATGTGTTTGGGTTATCTCATGTGTTCAAGGTTCCTTTCCCAGGACATCAGCAGAAACGGTTACCAGCACCTGGGGGGGTGGGGGGAGTTTGCAACGGCAGGGCGAGGGGAGGGATTACGTTTGAGCTGAGGGTTTTTAGTTTGTATTTGGCGCGCTTTTGCTCATTCTCAGCTTTCTCTGTATTTGCATACTATTCTTTAATAAATCAGATATCATTAAGTTCCTGCTTGTGAGTCTGAGTCTATTGGGGTAGGCAATCCTTACATAAAGCTGAGAATCTAAAAAAATTTTCCGTTAGCCCCTTTCCAGATTTATTTTGTGAGGGAGAAGTGCTAGCGATGAGCAAACAAAATCCCCAAACCACAGAAAGCGAGGAATTGAGCGAGGGGGAACCCAACTCCACGGTGATAAGAACAGAGAGGGTCCCTACTCGGAAGCTCTCAGAAATTCGGGAGGTGTCGAGCTCCAGCCTGGGAGAAGAGGAGGTTGGAGGTAAAAGAGCCCCTGAACCGACCGGCGAGTCACCAGGCGAACTGACCACCTGGGATGAAACCCAGGGACCCCTACAAGGGATGTCCAAAACGTCTTGGAAACAGCGGTACCCGGGTTCCCCAACTGTGGTGAGGCAGGAGGGAAAGGAGGATTCCCAACCCCCTGACCATATAAGACTGGTGGAGGCCAAATTGGAGTCAATAGAATTTATGCTTCAGAAAATATCAATGGACTGGGATCCCCGGGAGAGGAGGAGAGAGGAATCTAGTAATAGGCATTCGTCCCCTTCTTCGCCCCCACCTTCTTCGGAGGAAAGGAGTAGGACCCGGCGCAGAGAAGAGGCAAGGGCGCCGAGGGTGAGAATTTCAAGGTCCCCTCCTCGAGAGCGGAGATCCCTGGGAGCTAAAAGAAAGTCCGACCGCCCAGCTGTGGTGAAGGGACCGCCCGAAGTGGGGGTTAAGGACTTTACAGTTAAATTTGACGGAGATCCAACTAAGCTATCATTCTTCCTTACCAATGCAAGGAGTTATATGGATGAATGGGAACCATATTTTCGTTCAGAAAGAGCCAAGATTAATGCCATTGCCACTAAGCTCAAGGGGCGGGCTGCCGATTGGTATGTGCAGTTATGTCAATCAGATGCCCCTGAACTGGAGGAGTTTGAAGAATTCCTGTGGGCGTTGAAGCTACACTTTGAAGACCCATTAGCTAAAGAAAGGGCAAAACGGGTGCTGAGGGAGCTTAGCCAGGGGTCACGATCGGTAGCAGACTATGCTCTGGAATTTAAGGCTCTGGCTGGGAAGGTTGAGGATTGGTCCCAATCTACCTTAATAGAACTTTTTAAGGACGGTCTGAACACGGAGGTCCTGAGGTGGTCGCTCGGTAGGGACGACCCAGATACCCTGTATGAATGGATACAGTTGGCAGGGAAGGCTGAGCATGCCCATGAAACCTTCGCTCACAGGAAGGTGATGAGATATTCTGGGCTCAGCAAGGGCTCCTGCCCTGCTGTGCCCACTGGAAAGTCCAGTCAACATGCCTGGGAGGAGGAGAGGGAGTGCCGCTATGCGAAAGGGCAGTGCCTCCGATGTGGAAAGGAAGGTCACCGAGCGATGGCATGCCCGAAGGGCAAGACCGATGATCATTCGGGGAAGCCGACAGGGAGATCTCCCTCCCTACCCAGGAAAATGAAGGCAGCCAGGGCTGAAACTGAAGTGGAGGAGGTTCCTTACTTCGGGTGTGAGGGGGAGCCTGATCTACACCAGCCGGCGGGAAATGCCAGCCACCTGCTCTAAGGAGTGCCTGTGGGCAGGTGGTGGAGGACGGGCGTGAACATGTTTCGGTGAGTGCCAACTATCCCACACTGAACATGAAAGTGAAGTTAGGCTCCCACACAAGAACCATTGAAGTTTGGGCATTGATCAATTCGGGGTGTTCATGTTGCTTGATGCACCCTGACGTGGTGGCTGCTTTGGAGTTACCCAGCTTTCCACTGCAACGTCCCATGATTTTCACCCAGCTGGATGGTTCTACAGTGGGGGGGGGGGAAACTGGTCACCCATTTCATGGGCATGGTGGCGTTGCAAATGGGCAGCCACCGTGAGGGGCTGCCATTTGTGGTGGCACCTGTGGGGCATCCCTTAGTCATTCTGGGGATTCCTTGGTTGGTCCAACAAAACCCCTATATAAATTGGGTGCACAGGACTTTGACTTCTGGGGATGGTTTCTATCAAGCCCCTGGGGAGGACGATGCTCCAGAGGCTGCAGTGGGGAGGACAGCGGCAGCAACCCCGTATTTCACTGTCACACCACTGGAGGGCTTGCCGGAGCAATACCAAGGCTTTGTGGATGTGTTTGGTGAGAAAGAAGCGGACCAACTCCCACCCCATCGAAAAACTGACTGTGCAATAGAGTTGGTCCCTGACGCTCAACTGCCCAAACCAAAAATTTATGCCAGGACTCAAAAGGAACTGGTGGCGTTGAGGGAGTTTGTGGACAAAAAACTTGGCCAGGGGTTTTATTGAACCAGCAAATTCGCCAGTGGGAGCCCCCGTCTTGTTCCGGGCAAAGAAGGATAGGACATTGAGACTTTGTACAGATTACCACGGATTAAATGCAGTCTCGATATTAAACAAATATCCTCTGCCGTTAATAAAAGACATGTTAGCACATCTGGCTAAGGGGAAAATCTTCTCTAAGCTGGATTTGTGGGAAGCCTATTTCCGCATCCGCATATGGGAGGGGGATGAATGGAAGACTGCTTTCAATTGTCCACTGGGTTCTTTTCAGTATAAAGTTTTGCCTTTTGGGTTGGCAGGGGCACCAGGGGTGTTCATGCAATTGATCAATGAAGTGTTACATGAACATTTGTTCAAGGGTGTACTCGTCTATTTGGATGATGTTTTGATTTATACTGAAACAGGAGAGGAACATGAGTGCTTGGTGAAACAGGTGCTTAGCAAACTGAGAAAGGCTGAGCTCTATGCTAAGCTTTCTAAGTGTGAATTTCATCAGACTCAGCTTGACTACCTGGGGTACAGGATCTCTGACAAGGGCATTGAGATGGATCCTGTGAAGATTCAAGCCATTTTGGGGTGGGAGTGCCCGCGCACCCGCAGGCAGCTCCAAAGTTTTCTTGGGTTCTCCAACTATTACCGCCAATTCATCCAGGGGTTCGCAGAAATTGTGTTGCCTCTCACTGACTTGTTATGTACAAAGGGGTTGGGGGACACACGTAAGGTAAAGAACCTGGGGGCATTGCTCACTTGGACACCTGACTGCCAGTTGGCTTTCGACAAACTCAAAAGCCTGTTCACTGCTGAACCCATTCTTCAACACCCTGATCCCACTAAACCCTTTGTGGTTCAAGTGGATGCTTCCGATTTCTCAATTGGAGCACTCTTGCTGCAAGCAGATGCTGACAACCGCCTGAAGCCCTGTGCATATCTGTCCCAGAAATTTTCTGAGACGGAAAGGCGGTGGCATGTTTGGGAGAAAGAAGCTTTTGCAGTCAAGGCTGCTTTGGAGTCATGGCACCACCTCTTAGAGGGGGCTAAATGTCCTTTTGAGGTTTGGACTGACCATAAAAATTTGGAAGCGCTCAGCACGCCCCGTAAGCTCAGTGCTAAGCAGATCTGCTGGGCTCAATTTTTCAGTCGATTTGACTTTAAGTTGAAATTCATTCCAGGCAAGAAAAACTTCCTAGCTGATGCGCTTTCCTGCCTGCCCCAGGATTCGGTCCAGGCATCTGACGTTGTGGGTACGGTGTGGACAGAACCCCAATTGGGTTTGCAAGCTGTCACACGCAGTCAAACTCGTGCACAGCTGCCTCCAGCTTCAGTTTCACCAGCTGGGGGAAGGACGCCAGTTCCTTCACAATTGCAACAACAGTTTCTCCTAGAGGTGAAATCTGATACTTGGTTGCAAGAGAATAGAGACAATGTTACATTCGACAGAGGCTTAGCTTGGAAGCAAAACCGCCTCTATGTCTCTGACAGTTTGCGAAGGGAAATTTTGAATAGGTCTCATGATGATAAAGTGGCTGGTCATTTTGGGTTTGTCAAAACCTTGCATCTGGTATGCCGCCAATTTTGGTGGCCCACATTAAGATGTGATGTAAAAAGTTATGTTGCTTCCTGTCCTGTCTGTGCCATGTCAAAATGGAAGGGGGGTAAACCTCATGGGCTGCTGCAGCCGGTGGCCAGCCCCTCCTTCCCTTGGGAGGAGGTTTCTATGGACTTCATTGTGGATTTGCCTCCTAGTCAGAGAAAGACTGTGATCTGGGTGGTAAAGAACTATTTTTCCAAGCAAGCCCATTTCATTCCATGTGCTTCTATTCCGTCTGCTCAGCAATTGGCCCGCCTTTTTCTAATCCACATCTACTGGATTCACAGTACCCCTCCCCCTTGGTCACGGACCATGGGACACAGTTCACTTCACAATTTTGGAAGGCATTTTCAAAGCTGGTGGGCACCAAGCAGGCGTTGTCCACTGCGTCACATCTGGAGACTGACGAATCTACAGAGGTTCTTAATTCGACCCTGGAGCAATTTTTGAGGGCATTTGTCAACTATCAGCAGGATAATTGGGTTGATCTGCTCCCTTTTGCTGAAGTGGCTTATAACAACGCTGTCCATCAGAGCACAGGGCACACCCCTTTCCATATTGTTTTTGGACGGGATTTTGTCCCCATTCCTGAGTTGCCTCAACCCCCCGCGCAGCCCTGCTCTGCGTCTGGTTGGGCTGCTCAACTGGCAGATTCGTGGCCAGTGATTCAGCAAGCGTTGGCTGATGCCCAATCTGCCTATAAGCTGCATGCTGATAAGCGACGAGCCCTTCAACCTGATTTTAAAGTTGGTGATAAGGTCTACCTTTCTACCAAGTTCATTAAGTCCCCTCAGCCCTCGAAGAAGTTGGCTCCTAAGTTTGTTGGTCCTTTTCCCATTGTGGGAGTTGTGAACCCTGTCACATTTAAACTGGATTTGCCACACAATCTGAAACGTTTACATCCTGTTTTTCATTGCAGTTTGCTCAAGCCTGTCAACCACTCCGATCGCTGGCATCCGCAACCCCCCCCCCTCCTGCTCCGATCATGATTGATGGACAGCAACATTTTGAGGTGAAGGAGGTCCTTGATTCTCGCCGACTTCATGGCACCCTGCAGTACCTCATTCGGTGGAAACACTTTCCCCACCCTGAGTGGGTGTCTGCCCGTGATGTTCAATCTCCTGTTTTAGTTAGACGCTTTCATCTAGCTTATCCTCTGAAACCTGCTCCTTAGTGTTTTTTTGGGGGGGGCGGTATGTCATGTTCACCGTTCCAATGTTACCGTTACATCGTAACGTTTCGCATGTCATTTGGCTGATGCGTGTTTCGTCTGGGAGGGGAAGAGGATTCCATCTCGTGGGATTGTTATATGTTGGCAGCTGGATTGGAATGTGTTTGGGTTATCTTGTGTGTTCAAGGTTCCTTTCCCAGGACATCAGCAGAAACGGTTACCAGCACCTGGGGGGGGGGGGGTTTGCAACGGCAGGGCAAGGGGAGGGATTACGTTTGAGCCGAGGGTTTTTTAGTTTGTATTTGGTGCGCTCTTGCTCATTCTCAGCTTTCTCTGTATTTGCATACTATCCTTTAATAAATCAGATATCATTAAGTTCCTGCTTGTGAGTCTGAGTCTATTAGGGTAGGCAATCCTTACACTGGCTAGATTGGAAAAACTCTGTCCTGCTATAAATCCCTTGATCTATTCCCAAAGACTGAGGACTTAAGAAAAGCTATGCAACTTCAAATCAGCGAACCACCCACCCATCCAGTCCATCATCTTATTGTTGTTGTTGACAACAACAATGGGTTAATAGCCAATAAAAAATGTTAGAAGACCAACATCTCCTTCATTTAATAATGCTATGGAGGAGGTATTTGTGACATTGGGCTGTGGCAAACCTGCCAATCTCCAAAAGATAGCCATCTTCTGTGTTTTCAACAGGCATTCAATTTTATGTGAATCTGGCCAGAATAATTTCCTTTTCAGGAGGGGCTCTAGGTATTTGGCATATTACTCTTACTAAATGGTTTCTGGGTAGCCCAGAATCAGACCAGAAAGACACCATCCCCATGTCTCTTTATTTATCCCCATCATCTTCTAAATATAAGTCTCCTCTCTCCCTGCAGATTTCACTCATCTCATTTATAGACCTATCCTCTATTTTTGTTGTCGTTGATGGTGATGTTCCAAAAAAGATGTGTTGTTTAGTGCCAAATCACCTCTTGTGGCAATGAATTCGTCAAGTTGCCTGAAGAAGCACAGGGCCCTCTATCTGACCTCAAAGGTCACTGCATGCATTAGACTTCTAATATATGGAAGGAAGAGGAGGGAAGGTGGGCCAATCTCTGAACTTCTCTCCCTGTATGCCATCCTTAATTCTATTGGTGTCAAAAAGCATACCTAGGAAATCAGCTCACGGTCCTAACGACTGTATTTCAAAACAGAGTGTTCAGTTAGCTAGCTTAAACGGTCTTCCTAACCAGTGAAAACTAAATCTGCTTCAGAAAGAAAGAGCTTTTCTTCCCTCACACCACGCCTTTCAGTGGTGGCTTGTGTAACCCTCAGATGTTTTCTTTCCTGCTGCCATTTCAACTGTTAACTTAGCCTTGTGCACCCAGCTTTCCACTTCCCACTGGCATATACCTGGCACAAAAGTTCTTTGCTGTGTTGGGCATAAGGGGAAGGCTCTCTCTGGATTTCTTTTCATCTATTCCTTAGTAATTGGAGAGAGAAAAAACTAGAAGACAACAGTGGTTTCTATGCTGCACATAAAAACACACTGCTGGAAGAAAAACAGCATATGCATATAAGAGAAAGAAAGAGAGATTTCAGCTATCTATAGGCATGTAAGCTGGTTCTTTACCTAATTAGATTTTGAAAAGTAACCAGATGGACACAGATTTTAATGATGTCTTCATCTGGCACTTTGGAGAAGGGGGCTGGATGTAAGAGATAATTACCTTGACTTTTCGATGTAAAAGCCTTCTATCTTGTCTCAGTCTCCTCCACCCCACTTTTAGTTCATTTTTAATGAAAGAGAAGAATAGTGAAATTCAAAATATCACATAATAAAAAGGGAAGGTTGACACTCCACCATTTAATCTTTGCTCAGCGACAGCCTGAATTGACATTTTTGAGAATTGGTTTGATGGGAAGCTTGTTTGTTCATAAATTGTCACAAAATGGCATTCAGAATGTAGCTCACACTTCGTCCTTACTATAATATGTGGAGGAGAAGTATAAGAGGCCAAAAATCAAATGGTGCAGGAAGAAAAATGCATTTCTGTGGCAGAGGTTCTAATAAGTTTAGGAAATATTCTCTCACAATTTTTCTCTCTCATCCTTTTCATACGGGTACACAATAAATACATTGCACAATAGCAACATTGTGCTTGTTAATAGAAAATATGTTCTCTGTGCACTATAAGTTATTTTTCCATGCATTTGCTTCAACATAAATATAGACTACCTTCACACCTTGTACATAACCATTGTTTGCTTAACTATGGTTTGTTGAATAAGCCAAAATTGACTGGGTTCATTAAGCTATAAATCATGTGTTTGAAACTACAGTGGCTGGATCCATACAATATGCTAAGTTAAAATAAAAGAAACCACATTATGGTTCAATGTGATGTACGGATCTGGCCACTATGTTTAGGGAAGGTTCAAGTAGTGGCATAACAGATGCAAGAGGACAATTTTCTTGTAATGGCTCAGGACCCAGCATTTTATGCAGTATATACACACACAAGCATAATATGTATGGAATCTCCACCAACGTGGCACACTCTGAATCAGATGGAACTGCAACTCCCAGAAAATATTCATACTGGCAGGGAATTTTGGGAGCTGCAGTCCAATACTATGCTATGCTAGTTATAGAAGGCCATTCTAATACAAGCTGGTCACTGAAAACCAATATCCTAAATCACCAACAATAATGAAACAGAAGTAGATATATTTATCAGAAAGTAACTTTGAAAAAACCTGACTTTTCACAGCCCCAGATACTTCAGGAAATGAATTCCATAATCTTGGGGCCACTGCATTTAAGGCTCTGCTCAAATATTTGAAACAATTTGAGTAAGGCCTGACTTTCAGAGCACAGACTCTACAGTGGCTTTTGGTGTAGGAATCAGAGAGTGAAGTGCTTTCAAGGGAAACACCATCTCTTGAACCTGGAAGCTTGAGTGAGGCCCAGGGCCCTTCCCCATTTTGCTGATAATACGCTTTCCTCCCATCTCTGACTCCATACAGAATTTATCCATGAGTATGTCAATACAGAAAGCACTAAACCCACAGCTTGCTTTCACCAACCAGCATTTCTGCCTGCACATCCGTCAGTGCAAGATGGTTTCAGGGCAGCAGTTGGTAGCTTCCGTGCTGTCCTTTCCCCTCTCACCCAGTGTCATCCCCCAGTGGTAAAGCCAGCCACCCACTGAATGTCAAGGCAGAGGATTCAACTGTGATTTTATTACTTATTTTTCTGCAGGACCTTCTTTGCAGCTACACTGTTGGCCTTTACTTTTGCTGAACATGGAGGCCCCTATCCCAAAGGCTTACAGCATCCATGCTGATGAGACTGACATGTCACATCTTTTCCTACTCTAAGCTGGGCTGGGAAAAACAGCTCTGAGTGTGGAGAATCCCCCCCACCCCCCCGCACCCATTGTCCCAGATTTGGAGGCTCTGCTGCTGAAACAGCCCTTTCTGTGGACATTCAGCTGGGAATGGTCCTGTAGTGAAGATAGGACCATTGGCACAGCCATGGAGGACAGCCGTTCTCTCAGACCTCACCAGCTGCCAGCTTTGTATAGCCTCTGAGGACCCTTTCTCCAGCTTGTCTACTTCAGGACAGTCCAAACTTCAAGACACTGTCTGGAAGCACCTCCCTTCTATTGGTTCTGTTGGAAAGGAGGCCCTTGGATGGGAATGGGTCTGTCACTCAGTCCTGATGGCCGTTGTAAGGGAAGACACAAGGGAGGCAAAGACCTAGGACTCCCTTCAGCCACCTCACCTTCTTCCCAGAACAACTTAGCTAATATTGCTGCAGCAGTGCAGTGGGGGAAGGACCAAGGAAACATTGGCTCCCATTTGCCTCCAAGCACCATGCTGAAAGCAAGCCCCAAAAGTCTCAGGAACTGAAGAGACCCCAGGCCTGATGCCAATAAGGAATCCCAGGATTCTCCCCCAGGAGAGCAGAGAGAGGCCCCTCCCAGAGTTCTGCTTGTTTCTTGTGGTTTGGACAGTACATCATGTGCAATTGACCCCTCCTATGGTCACCCGTTTCCCAGAACTTATTAACAGGCAGTCACTTTTTAGGCATTTCTTTTTCCCATCAGCAATGGGAAATATCAACCTCCTGGTAGACCTGCATGCAGTCTCACATAAGGTCAATATTTCCAGTTCCACCCCACAACCCCAAGAGAGAGAGAGAGAGAGCACGCAAGAGAAGAAATAGGCTGCCTAGTCTCCTCTTTCACAGCCGCAGCTGAAATGGGGACTGGACAGAAGGGACAATCCTTCATCAGACCTGAAGTACCAGGGAAAAGTACTGCCTTCAAGCTAGAGCCCTGTAGAGAGCCTTCAGCCTCTCCCAAGAGCAGGCTGGCAACAAGATGGGGGCTCTGTTTTGAGCACGTATCCTCAGCAAAGAGTTAGTCACACCATGGTAACCAGGATATGCAGAAGGTCCCCAGACAGTGCAACTGCCTGTGCAACTTTCTCTAAATATTACCCCATTCCTCTGTTTCTTTGAGAAGTCAAGACACTCCATATGAAGAGCCCAGCAAGTAACCAACCTCAGTGACAGCAGTGCATAAATCAGTATGGTGAACTCCTTCACTCCTAAAATAAGGCAAGACCCATGAGAAAGCTGATTTGAAGAAAAGCACTCCCAATCCATTATATGAGTGGTATTGTGATATTCCAAGTTCTGGATTTGCACTCAGGGATAAATTACTACAGGTAGTCCTCATTTAGTGACCATAATTGGGACTGGCAACTCCACTGCTAAGCAATGCAGTCATAAAGTGATGCATCATGTACCATGCCGACTTACGACATCAGTTCTGGCTGTGGTCATTAAGCGAATCACTGCAGTCGTTAAGTGTGACATCACGCGATAGCAACTTGTGACTTCCTGCCAGCTTCCTCATTGACTTTGCTTGTTGGAAGCCAGCTGTAAAAGTTGCAAATGGCAATCTCATGGCTGTGGGACACTGCAATCATAAGTGTGAGCCGGTTGCTAAGCACCCAAATTGCAATCATGTAATGGCTGCAACTCCGAGGACCAGTCTTAAATCTCCTTTTTCAGCACTGCCATAACTTTGAATGGTTGCTGAACAAGCAATCGGTAAGCAAGGACTACCTGTACTGCACTTTAAAGATCCTCAAGTCACTCCCTAAGTATTTCAGTTTCATATCAATACAATATCCACTGGATTTTTCATGGTCTCTGTGATTCCATCCATTTAATAACAGCCTTCATAAACTGGTTTAAAATGGAGGCATCAGCTTCTGAATATTTAAAACAATGTATCAGTGTTCTTCGTAACTCCAAATCCCAACACATTATATTGTCAAAAAACCTTTTTAGGCATCAAGCGCTATCGCATGAAGGACTCTCTTTCTCCCTCTGAAACAGTTAAGAAAGCAGCAACCCAACAGAAATACAGTGCTCCAAGGCCAAGGAAAATCCAAGACTTCCAGCCTTAGGAAACCAAGACAAAGGGGACCCCAATTCTCCAGATGAGGAACCTCCTCCTAAGTTGCAGTGTACCAGCAGAAGGCCTCCCTATGCTAGTTATTCTTCAGCATGTGCGGGATCCTGAAATCAAAAAACAGTAACAGACAAAACCAAAGTCATTTTTAAGATGCACAACAGAATAAGCTAGAAGCCAATACAATAGCAAATATGGTACACAAAACAAAGTACTGGCAGGGAAGGAAATGTAAGAATTATAGAAAAATGAAAACCATGTTTGCTTTGTTCAAATTGCTATCTTGTACAATTCTTAGAGCAAGAAGTAAGAAATAATTATGTATGATCAAGGACAAGGCTGGATAAATCAACTTACTCTAAATCAACCACTGCTTGTTCCCAATAAAGTATGCAGGAAATATGATGTAATGTTTGTAACCAACATAATAAATTGCTTGCTAGCTTGAAAACTTTTGTCTTCTCCTCTAAGGGAACACCCCATAGCTACAGATCAATAAAATCTGAAAGCACTCTACAGCTGTATTACAGTACTTCTAAATTGGGATCAGGAGAGAAAGTTTTTCCCACAGTTTTGGCATCATGAGCAGGATGCTGAGATCAACAGATGACCATGGAAACAGTGACATGGTACCACTGCTGATTTTAACAGGTTTATTCCAGGGGCTCCAAGATCTAACCCAGCTGAAGACAGCTTGTTAGGGCAAAGGCAGACTGGCAAAGTTGGCTTGTTAGAGCAAAGACTGAGCTTGACAAAGAGGTTCCATCATGCTCCAGGGTGCTGAAGACATAACTCTCTGAGGTATTGGAGGCAGATAAGTAGTTGGTCACCTGCCCAGACCCTTGCTGATCTCACAAACATGTGATGTGTGCTGAGTGCACCTGAGTGAGTGAGTGTGTGAGTGTGAGTGAGTGAGAAGGAGAGCTATCCCAGACAAGTATCCTTCTGTTGACCAGAGCTGGACATCTCACTGGTCCAGTGGGAAAAGTATTGTAGGATGTATCACATATACAGTAAATTGAGCAGGCTGATGGGTGTTAAGGTCCCAAGATTACCCTGCCTCAGAAAACATAAAGATTCTCTGGGGCACATTTTCCCCATATGTATTAGGTATAATTTCCCTGTCCGTAGTAGGGCAACTGCAGGTGCAAAGGGACAGGGAGACAGAAAGACAGAATTGGAGTCATGTTGTTGTGTAGTAGGAAGACTCTGCAGTGGCTATGAGTTGTGGGGGAATGAGGGCAAATAGCAAAAAAGAGCTTTAAAGTTGTAGTTTCTCATCACAAGCATGTTTTGACAATGATTGGCATATTTAGGAAGGAAGTTAAGAGGAGGAGAAGTCAGGGAAATTGAGACAAGGCCTTAGTATATGGAAGAAAAAAAATGTTGTGGATTGTAGAAATTTGTTTTACAGCCCGCTGCGTTCTGAATTTTCTTCTATTTGCTCAGCATACAGCAGAGAGCCCTGTAGGGGTTTTAGCCCTTTAAATGACTTCTGCCCCTTATCAATGGAATGAGTACTATGTCCAGAAAGAAAATGCAGCATGCCTTGCAGCTGTGGATGAGGGAAACATCAGGCAGGAACCCATCTTTGGAGCCAGTTTGCCTCAAGTACTGCTACAGAATTTTGAGGAAATGACCACATACAGGGGCTTTTTTGAGAATTAAGGTAGTTAGATTATTTCCTATCCTTATTGCCCAAATCAAGAATCTCATGAATGCAGGGGGCAAGATTTGGCCATCCTTTACTACAAACACAATTGCACCCTTTATTTTAGTTGCAAGTAATGTGATAAAAGATGCTTGCAGACATTTCCTTTGGCACCTGCTAGCTATTTATTTATTATTATTATTATTATTATTATTATTATTATTATTATTATTATTATTATTATATAATAATAATAATAATGGTCCAAGACCAAGTCACAGAATTTAAAAATACAGCATGCCATTATTACATGTGTAAGTAACATTACATACATATCCAAAAGGAAGAAACCCATAGAGTTAACATTTCATTTGAAGGCACCAAATGGTTTCTATAAGCTAAGTCTATAAATAAAAATTTTGCTACTGCCTTCAAACACCTGGGTATTGGTCATTTAATAAGAATACTTCAATCTCCTCATCATGAGTGGAGTTTATCAGATTTGGGAGCTGGTATATTAGCTATGATCATCAGTGTGAGTACAGTGGGCACTTTAAAGGATATGTGAAACAGACTCAACTTCTATGTTTGAGCAAATACATACTTGGTCTTCATATGGAAGGTTGGCATATCAATCAGCTGATCTATACAGGTCAGGGAGAAGACCCTTCTATGTGGGGCATACAGAATCTTATAGACTTGGGGAGTTTCCAGGGGGAGAGAGCAATTTATTTGTATAAGAGATGGGAAAGTTTGGCTCAGTCCACCTGAATGTCTAAATCCCATACTCTCTGCTTAAGTTCTACCAGATTTTTTTCTAGGCCTAAAGCAAGTAGGGATGGTATTGCAGTCCACACTGTCTCAGATCTTGGCCTATTTGTTTTTTCAGAGTAGATTATGTATATCATATAGAATGAGATGTACCAGTGAGGTTCCTCAAATGATTTGTTTCACCCAGAATCTTAGATGACATAATCTTGCCCAGCCTCGAATGAGATGCAACCTAGTTCCAATCTGGTAATGGCATCAGAAGTTGAGTACAGGATATGTACTACTGATTTTAAGAATTTTGTTTGTATTCATTCAAGGACTGAAAAGCTTTTGTAAATACACATCTGAGATCCATATAGCAGCATGCCAAGAACTTTGGCCTTGAGTAGTTTAATTGCTGCAGGGACAAATTTGTTCCCCCACCAATGAGCAAATTTGTTGATCACAAGTTTCAGCTTGTAGCATGTTCTTTCTGCACAATGCATCTGGACCCCATGAAGTCCTAACAGGATTTTTGGAAAATAAAAATGGTGGGTGGCTGCAATCCAATGCTTTCTTTGAATGCCTTCCCACTTCCCTGGAAAAGTGGGGAAAAAACAAGAGTCAGGTAGACTGGACCTTAAGAAAAGTGGCAGAAATTTTGACCTTTGCCAAATGCATGTTTTATCCCTGGCCACATCCATGATGGCCACCATTTTGTGAGAGTTCCATGACATGCTCTCATACTTCCAAATCTGCTCACAGGCTAAAAAAGGATGCCCACTCCTGCTTCTGACTATTTTAAAATCAACAGCATAAAGTGAGACATATTCTAGTTCTACCCTCAGTTTCATCACATAATTCTGTTTTAGATGAATATTTCATTATTTGTTAATGGACATGATTTGGGCAACCCTCTGTGCAATATAATTTTGATGATAACATTAGAAAATGATTTGATGGTTCATGGAGTGATGTCTCTTTGGGTAAATGCTCCATGACGATCTAAAATCCCATTGCTTCCATCTGTTGCTTAATTTCTACCACTTCTCTGCTATTGGTTTGTTTATTTATTCATCTAAAGCAAAGTTGTCAGAATGATAAACTGAGCTAACAAGAGCACACATCAGTTTCTTTATTTTGGTAATTTTATTCTATCAGGTTGGTGCTCTATATACATGTGTGGGCTTGTCTCAAACATCACCTTTTGAGGGCTATCATTTTTATTTGACATAATGGACAGGCATTTGGAAAGTGGCCTTAGCCAGCGAAGTGCTCAGAAATCAGATCATTTTATGAACTGAGGGATAGAGCAATCCATAAAGGATGTGTCAAATTAGCCGATGGTTTGCTGTAAGTAAGACACCAATTAATGGGTTTGGATTTAATAGAGCAGAAGATTTACCAGCCTTTAAAAGCTTAACACTGGTACCCTGTGTTGGTGAGGAGGGGGGAGATCATTTGTCAGGGGCTAAGAGCAATTGGCTTTCTGAGTCCCCTAACCTTCTTATAAATGGCAGCCATCAAAATGCAGAAAGTGACCTTATACCCTGGCACGCTGAGATTATGCTGACCTTTACTGACGTTGCTTCTGAGTGTTGCTTTTGATCCTAGGGATGGAAAAAAGCAATATGAAATCAGCTAACATAAAAACGTAGGAAATGGCCTTTATCTGAGCAAGGGCATTGGTCCAGCCAGCCAGCATTACCAACATTGACTGGCAGCAGCTTTCCATAGTAGAACTTTTCTAACTCTGTCTGGAGACACCATAGATTGAACTTGAGACACTGGGTTTGCAAAACATGTGTTTGGTTACTGATTCATGGCTCCTCCAATTTTTAGTAAAATAAAATATCTGAATATTAATTCAGTTCTCTGCACAAGGCCAGAGAGAAAGGTTAGGTGTTCATATGGTCATTCTAGGAGATACTGTAAAGGAGAAACTGGCTGTACCAAGAGCTTTGAACTGCTATGAACAGGGGGCTCTTTTTTTTTTTTTTTTGTAAAATTAGGGTGTTCAGGTCCAATAAATTCAAAATTTCCAAATATTGAGGGAGTCCTTTAGGTATTGCTCCAAGGGTTCCAATCATGATTGGTATAACAGTGGATTTATTTTTCCATAAGCGTTCAAATTCGATCTGCAAGCTCCAGTATTTAATTTTTTTTTCAAATCTCTTTTCCTCAACCCTAGCATCACCCAGTATAGCAATATCAATGAACCAGACAGAGAGCCAATTTGGTCTAGTGGTTTAGGTGCTGGGCTAGAAACCAGGAGTCCGTGAGTTCTAGTCCTGCCTTAGGCATGAAAGCCGGCTGGGTGACCTTGGGCCAGTCGCTCTCTCTCAGCCCAACTCAGTGCAATGTAGACTAGCCTCCTCATGGTGCACCCCGGGCAACGTGACTTGTCATGGCTAAATAGTCTACACATCTGGCTGCTTGACCTCACAAGGACTTCCCAGCAAGAATAGAATAGAATAACTTTATTGATTAGTCAAATGACCATATCAGAAAGTTGGGCATCAGCCACTATAAGATATAAAATATAAAATAAGATACCATAAAACAACTAAAACTCAGTAAAATTAGCTAAAATATACTATGGTGAGATAAAATACGATAAAATACAGTAGGGTAAAATAGAGATAAAATGCTGCAAGAAAAAGCAGCATGAACACTGAACTGCTATGCCCTATGATTAAAAAAAAAAAAAAAAACCCGAACCAGACTTTCTTCTTTTCAATGACTGTTGTATCAGGCACGTTATGAACAAGGTGCCTGTCTGTTTGGATTTTAAAGTCCCATAAGATCTTAACCTGCTCATTTTCCAAAACCTTCTCAACCTGATGGTCCCAGTGATTCTTCCTACATTCACATCCAAACTTCTGGCAAAGTTTCCAATGAATAATTTTGGCAACTCAGTCATGATGCTGCTTGTAGTCAGTTTGTGATTTTTTTCTGCAGCCACTGATCAAATGGTCAGTTGTTTCATCCTTTTCACTACAAAGGCAACATTTACTGTTGTTTGTTACATGATGAATTTGGTTGTTACATGGCAAAACTTGTTCTTGAGCTGCTTAAATAAAGCCTTCAGTTTCTTTCTTTAATACTCCTGATCTTAACCAGCTCCATGTGGGATTTTGATCAGCTTTTCCTTCTATATCCTTCAAGTATTGACCATACATTGGCTTGTTCTTCCAATTAACAAATCAGTTTTCAATTGTTTCTTTTCTATACTCAGCCTTCACCTTTGTTGTTTTCAAAAGCTTTCCCTGATTGACTTCCTTCAATAAGGGTTCTTTGCTTTTCTTAATATAATCATTCAAGCCATGTTTTTCTTCCTCCACAGTTTGTTTCACCTGTAGGAGTCCTCTGCTCTCTTCAGTTCTTGGCAATTACAAGCCGATCAATATTGCTTTTTGGGTGTAGAGCATGGTATATTGTCATTAGTTTTCTTGTTTTCTGATCCAAGTTATCAAGTTCCATCTGGGCCCAGTCAACTATTCCCGCTGTATATTGTATAACAGGGATTGCAACTGCCCAGGTATTGATTATTTTGATGACGTTTCCACCATTTAGTTTTAATTTTAATTTTTTTTTGAACTCATTTAATATATTTGGCAGAAGTGCTTTCTTTGACTTGGTTCTGTAATAAACCAGAAGCTTCCAAAAACTCCCAAATATTTGTAGCCTTCTTCTGGTGCTACTGCCTTTATCAAAGCTTCATTGTCAAGCTGTACTCCATCATCTTCAACAATTTTGCCTGATTTTATGGCTATAGTTGCATACTTATCAATGCCAAATTGCATTCCAATATCTTTGCTGAAGTCTTTGGTTCTTTTTAGCAAGGAATCCAGTTCAGCCTTCATTTTTCCAAATAGTTTTAAGTCATCCATATAGAGTATATGCAAAATTTTAACTTCTTTTTTAGCCAATTCATATCCACAGTTTGTACTGTTCAAAATTGTTGTCAACGGGACCATTAATAGTATAAAAAGTAAAGGTGCTATGAGCACCTTGGAAAATTCCATGTTTGATTTCAACTTCTCCTAACTCTTCCCCGTTAGCCACCAGCTTTGTTTGCCAAAACTTCATTGAAGTATTCATAAATTGCCGAATGTTTCTGCTGATTCCAAAATTTTGAGACATTTCTCAATCCAGCTATGTGGAGCAGAATTAAATGCCTTTTTATAGTCTGTCCAAGCCATAAACAAATTTGTGTTTTTTTTTCAGATTCTTCAAAACCAACTTGTCAGTCAATAACTGGTCCTTTGTTCCCCTCAAGTTTTTGCAGCCCCATTTTTGTTCTACAGGGAGTAAATCATTCCTTTTCAGATAGCTATAAACTTGATTTGCAATTATGCCCATAAGTAGCTTGTATGTTGTTAGCAAATAGGTTATGGGTCTGTAGTTTTCAGGCTCATTTCCCTTCTCCTTGTCGTTCTGAATTGGGAATGTCCTTCCAGTTGTTAACCATTCTTCATTTTCTGGTGCTTCCAAAACTCTATTCATCTGGTCTGCCAATCTCTAATGTAGACTTGTCAGTGATTTTATCCAGAATCCATGGAGTTCATCTGGTCCAGGAGCACTTCAGTTTTTGACCTTCTTTGATTGCTTTCATACCATTTCCTCAGTTATCCTAAATCTTCCATGCTCGTTACTTTCACTGTGTTTTCCACTTGCTTGATCCATGTTGCATTCCTATTGTGATTCCTATTGTTTTCCCACAAACTTGTCCAAAGTTTTAGGGCCTTTTCTTTGTCAGGCTTTTCATTATTTGTGGTCGATTCTTTCTCATTTTCAAAGGTTTTGTAGAATTGATGCTGATTTGCTCTAAACTGCGAATTCTGCTGGAATTGGATCAGTTAATTGTCATATTGCTTGATCTTCTCTGAAATAGACATGATTCTTTGTTTCAATTGTTCTACAATCTCTGTAATTCTGTTGTTCTCTGGGTTGTACTTCATGCGCAGGCTAGTTTTGATTTTCTTATTCTTCATATTTCCTTGCCTCAAATTCTTCAAAATGTTCAAATTCATGTGAATTTTCCTTATCTTCAATTCCAAGCAAAATTTTCATTTAGGTTTTCCTTCTTAATGGCTTCATTCCTTCGTATTTTAAGTCCCAATTCTTCAATAGTTACATAGGCTATGGCGCACATCAACTGGTTCATTTGGGTCATGTTTCAGTTGGAATAATTTTGACAGATTCATTAATATTATTCACTATTTTAGCTGAAGTCCTCTTGTTAATTTGATTCAATTTTGGCAAACCAATTTTGGCTTCTTTCATTCGATCCTTGATTTTCCCATCTAATTCTTCATTAACTAACAGTGCTTGCAGTTATTTAGCAACTTCAGTTTCTTCTCCTTGTTGTTCTTCATTAACATCAATAGTCTCTTCACTTTCTACTATTTGTTGCTCACTCTGCAAATCGGTATTATTATTGGTAGTTCTGAATAAACCTGAATTTTGAGTTGCTTATTTTTGAATTGCTTCCAATTCAGCATTGGTAAAGAACACCTGTTTCAAAATTACATGCCTTTGGTCCATAAGTCTCTGCTTATTAACCTCTAAATCCAGATTTTTTTATTTCCAAAGCTGGTACATTTGCTTTTGAAATCTGTGTTTCGATGGTTCCAATTGGTAGAAATATTCCATAATTGAGTAATTTTCTTCCTTTCACCAAATTCTTTACTTTTGATTGCCTTCCAGTAGCCTGTAAGCAACATGCCCTGGTTGCCTGGCAGAAGGAGTTGAACCATGTAGCACATTTTTTTGGTGAATGCCCAGGAGCCATAGCATTCAACATGACTGTTGTTAATCTGGGCAACAGTTGATCCAGCATGAAATTTGAATAGCATATTCTCACCATATTGAATGGGTTTTTTTGGAACAGATTTAGTCTGACTCTTCAGCTAAGACCTGTCTGATATGGTTGCACCAGCATATCCCTTAGCATCACTACAGCATGCAGGCCCCTTCACCACAATGAGGTGCTGTTCCTTTGAAGGGGTTGTTGTTGTTGTTATTTGCTATTGTGCTTGGTATCTTCTTTATTTTCTGGTTTCATGTGAAAGCTATCCAGCTAACAAGCCTTTGAACATAATTTTTTTATTGTATTTTATTTGCAATTTTTACTTGGTCCCTATATTGGTTTGCACGCACACACACATGCACACACATGCCTTCAAAAGTTCCTGAAGTTTTCTTGGCAACATTTTTGGAAGTGGTTTTCCATTGCCTTCTTCCTAGGGCTGAGAGAGAGTGACTGGCCCAAGGTCACCCAGCTGGCTTTGCGCTTAATGCAGGACTAGAATGCACCATCTCCCAGTTTCTAGCCTGATGCCTTTAGCCACTACACCAAACTAGCTCTCTGCTTCTGCTATTAGCTTTGGGAGAAACAATCTATACATCTTTTCATAAGTACACCCATTGATAAAATGTCATATTCCTTTCATTTGTCCAGCAATGGAATTATGTCTCCAGATGTGTGGGTGAATACAGAGACAGAGAGATAAGGCAGACACATTAGGGTCTGAAGGATAAATAGGGAAAGGGGTGAAATTCTTTGGTCTGCATCGTAATAAAAACAACCTAATCTGAGTTCCTTAACTAATCCCAAACAGGTATGCAATCAACAAAAGGCAAGATGGTGGTCATGACCATGTGATTTAAGTTCTCTCCCCCGTGAAGCTTGATGCCCCACCCCCGTGCCCTGGGAACTCATCAGTTCCAAAAGTATCCACCCACTCCACCTAACCAGCCTTCCCATTCTTGCATTTTCCCAAAAACCAATTCTGCATGGTTTTTTGAATGTCAGCATGAAAACTTGTACTCATTTTAATGGACAATTTTTCCTAACATATTTTTTTCCTGAATGCTCATTTTTTTTATTTTTGCATAATTTCCTCAGAGAATGGCATGGGAACTTTCAGAAGAAAGGTGTGAAGCAAATCATGCTTTCATGCAGTATTGTCAAAGGGAGACCAAAAATAGCAAGGTGGTTATTGTGAAGCCCTGCCCCTGCTGACCTTTAGAAAAGCTTTATAAAATTGGTTCTTCCAACAAGCCCTGGGCCAGGATGATTTGTGAGCTGGCATGATAGTGTGCTGTTTTAAGCTTTGTATTCGCTGATGCACCATTATTATTATTATTATTATTATTATTATTATTATTATTATTATTATTAGTTCCTGTTTTGTTTTGATTTGACAAGTTTTTAAGCATACTGTACACCACCTTGAGATATTTGTGATTAGATAGCTTATAAATCAAATCAAATGAATAAATGTTACAGAAAACAGAATGTTTCATCCATGCTTACATTAGAATGGTGCTGACAGGCAGTGTATACCAGCAATAAACCTCTCCATGGTGAAAGTAGACAATTGCTACACTAATTGTATTGCTGCAATGTACTTTTCCCAAAGTAAAAATGAGAGTCAGTCCTCCCAGTTTTCTAAAACTATTTATCATAAAAAATATGACTTAGCAGCATGAATTAAATTTGCTGAGCAAATTGACAATCAGCCATCAGGAAGAACAGTGAACAGATAGATGCCACCAAACACCTCTTTTAAAAGCCTTACAGGACAGATTATTGAAGAGTTAATGAAATTGGAAGTCCAATCCCATAAAGAAGCCAAAACAATGCAATGGTGTGGCAATATTGGGCTGCTGGAGGCAAAGACAGTTAGCAAGAATTGCTAATAAGTGCAGTCAGATGTGCAAGTCAGCCTTGGTCTTTCAGCAGGAATGGATCTGGTCTGCAAATTGGTCCAGGAGCTGCTCGAGGCTTTAAGAACAGCTGAAACAGCAGATGTGTTTCACCAAAGAATGCCAGGAATGAGGATATAAACATGGTCAAGCTGCTGCCTTCCTATGGGGCTGAGGGACATTCTCAGAGCAGGCCAAGCTTTGACTCTGGTCCTACATGGGAATGCTGACAATATCTCCTTTGCAGGGCTGGGCGGGCCGTGCTGGTTCTGACCATACATTTCACAATTCTTTGTAGTCAGGGCCTTTCAAAACTGCCATCATAAAACCAAAATAAAAACTCATCTTAGCTGTAACTCACTGAAAGACAATATTATATATGACCCTCTGATGTGTAACTGGGATAAAAACAGCATCTCAGAGTTGATTCTGATATAACTTATTTATACCCCATAAATTATATAAAAGAGGCAGAGATTACAAAGGGAACAAAGAGGGCTAGAGAAGATTTAGTAGACACTGAGTGACAGGATGTCTTTCTCACTTTTCTCCTGCTCTCTTTTTGGGGTGGGCAGAGGCATTTGGCTCCCATTTATTTTATTTTTGTTCAATTGGAGCCATGAGCTGAACATATGAGCAGCAAGCAGTCATGCTTTGAGAGGATCAGAGATTTGGCTTCGTTCAAATGCAGCTTCTGTGCACAGCATTGGCATATCGTAAGCCAGACTGGCTGAGTTTCCTATGGCCCTAAGAGCAATGCCCTGAGGCTTCATGAGCTTAAACTGAAGGAAAGTGTGACAACACTTGAGAAAAAAATCTCCTCCTCCACACTCCTTACCAGAATGAAAGGCAAAGTCACAACTTCACTGGCAAAGCAGAAGCTGCAGCACAACAGATTAACTGGAAGATGCAGAGTTAGTTTTATCATTGATTAATTAAACCTGCCTGTGATCTTGTAATGTTACTCAATTTCCTTGGAGACTGACAGTTAATTAGTCTTTCTGGAAGTTTCAGCAAATCAAGCAGTAGAAGCAGCTATTCTTGGGGTGTCTTTTATCTGAGCAGGAGAAAAGACAGAACAGAAGGATTCCCCTGTTACCAGGTTTTACCCTCTGACAACCAACTAGACTGTCTGATCTTTTATTGCCTATCCAGCACAGGGGCCATGACTGGCCCTAATGCCAGTCACTGATATATTGTAATGGTATGTGGGAAAGACCCTGGGAAACAGGGTGAAGAGATGCTGCCTAGGGAACGGTCAGATAAGAGACAGCATAGTCCACAGCTGGCTAGGGGGCGGAGAAAGAGGCTCAGAAGGGGCCCTCCCTAGTTTCTCCGGCTGTAAAGGAGACGGTGGGAAAATTGTACTTTCAGACCTGCAGGATACTGTTAATGTAGCTTTACAATAGTGTAGAATTAGCTTATCTGGTCATCTTTCCTGTTTGGTCTACCTGGTAAGCTGACATATATGGCCAAGAGACCTATTGCATCCAAGGGATAAATCTGTCCTCATTCTCACAAGTGGGCTGGCCCTACTCCTTAATTCCTCAGGACACTCACCAGAGCATTTAAAAAAATGTAGAAGCTTACTTTGAGCAGCTGACATCTGAACCATCATAAATTGGGTTAAAAGCATACCATAAACATTCAATAAAATAGTAGCAACCACAATTTATAAAGATGGTAATATATAGTCCCAGTTCTCCCATGCTTCTCATGCTATCCATGATACAGGTATCAAACAACAAATTAATATAAGTCTGCAACCTCCCTACAGCATGAAGTAGGCAGCAAAAATGTGTTGCCTGCCAATATCAGGGCACAGCAAAGACATTCCTACTCAGCCGCTCTAACAGGCAACAAGCTAGTTGCAAGAACCAGCCAGCTTTAATCTGAAGCACAAATGTCCCTTAGCAAGAGATCTTAAAAAGCGCATATATTTTGAAAACTTGATCAATAGTATTATCCCCCAAGATACAGCCAAGATGCTTTAACATACAAAAGCTGTTACAATGTTCCTCAGCTTATCCTCATTGTCTTTTAAAGCTAGTTTTAATTCACACCTGGCCAATTTGAGAGGGTTTACATAGGATAACAATTTTCTAGGTGCTATTAATCTTGCTCCCGGCCTCATCAGGAAAGACATGGATTCAATAGAACTTTGTGTATCTGCTCCCATCAAAGTGATGATACAATTACACATTCTTATCAAGTCCCCACCCCTCAAGAAATTGCAAATAAATACTACTGAAAACACAACAGAAAATACCAGAATGTAACTGTTTTGCAACAGCATCTTCAAGCTCCTCCATAAAAGTTAAATGAACATTGTATAGCTGTGACACAGAAAATGGTCTCAGCTGAAATAATGACATTGATCCTGGCCTGAATGTGAAGTTCTTTTCTCTGTCCTGTAATATCTGGCATCAATGTTTTTTTTCCCCCATCTTATCCTGGGCAGATACTAAGTATGTTTCAATCTGATCTCTAAAAAGATTCCTCTTGGAATATGCTAGCATGATAATAACAGTGGTCTAAATATGAAACAGAAAATATGTTTGGCCTTTATGGTCCTTTGTCTTAGCCTGCCTAAATTTCTACTTTAGGATCTCTGCCAGCATCCTGTTGACCTCGTATCTTCCAGTGACCAGTGACACATCTGTCTACACCTGTACTTTTTTTTTATTTCCCATTTTTCTTCTCAAGCTTTGCTATCTTTTTTAAGCCAGAGCACATCTCTTGACATACCGTTGTTTTGTAACTAATATTGTCTATCAGTGACCCTTTTCTTAACTTCCTCCTCTTTTTTCTTCAGCAGGCCACCAATTACTTGGAGAGTGTATTGATTGGCAATTGTGTCAAGTTTCTCAAAGCTTTCTGGGAAATGCTGAGGCTTCCAGGGACTGCAGAGGCGCCCTCCTGCTGATTTCCTAGTGCACCTTTCCTGAAATGAAACTTAAATTAGTTACATGCTCACAATTTGCCTTTAGGAAAAGAGGATCCTTGGCTGTTTTTACAAGAGAGACAGGCAGGATAGAAAATAAATAAAATAAAATAAAATAAATTAAGGAATTTAAAAAGTAGGAGGGAGGGAAGTGTGGGGAGGCCTAACAAGAGGCCTAGTCATCTGGACTTTATTTTTATCTATATTATTAATAATTTGTAATTTTATAATGTATTTATATATTTATTGTTTTATTGAGGATTTTGTTGTAAACCGCCCAGAGTCCCTCCAGTGGGAGGAGATGGGTGGTGACAAATTTGATAAATAAATAAATAAAAATAAAAATAAAAATTAATATCTGCTAAGGCAAACTGAAGTGTTGGCCTAGGAACTAGAGCAATTCACCAAATGCTTTCCCATCAAATGCAGGGTACTTGGTTCAGTGTATCCCAGCTTCTGGCAAGTTAAGGGTACAGTTAAGAAAGGACCCTGATTTATATACTGGCTTCATTTTCAACATTCTCTGTAAAAGGCTCAGTAAGTTCAACTTACACTGTTGACATTCCTTGCTATAAAACTGTAAGTGTGATGCCAGCTCTGTTCCTCAAGAGCTTGCAAAGCTCTTTAAAATTTAAATAGGGAATTTATTTCCTGAAAGGGATTGGCTTTTAATTCATGATTTCCCTGTTTTTAAAAATGAAACCCTTGATGTGCTTCCTTTTGGGGAATGATAGGCAAGTTCTGTGTTCTGGAGATGGGTTGTTCCAAGTTGTAGCTGCCTGTAAAGGGAAACAGCAAAACTCAGGCATGCTCTAGCATACACTATATTCCCCTGCTTATTGGTTCCAGGTAGGAAATTAATGTTCACATTTATTCCCCACCCCCCATAGTGTTTAGCATGATTGACTTGGCCTTACAACTGGCATCTCAAGCTGGGACGATGCAATATCTATTTAAGTGCTTAATGGTGCTTCTGTGCTGTCTACCTTCCTCCCCACAACACACACACACATACCCAGCACTGATACCCTTTGTTCACTCACTCACTTCTGAGAATCCCCACAGCCAAAAGGAAAGTCATTACATTCCTGTGGTTCTGTGTTACTATGCCATTTTTAAAGTAATGATCTCCATGGGTTTCCATCGTCATCAGATGAAGAATTCTAATCTGTAAATACTCAATCACTCCCCTTGGTTGGGCTAATTATTTCCCATTTTGGGGGCATTAAAGGCAAAATGGGTACAAGGCTTAAGGAAAGTATTTCATCCCTTAATTCCCCACCCTCCAGTCTAAAAAACAAAAACAGGAAAAGTAAGTCTGAATATTTTGGCTTGGCCCACTTCACTGATGTCCTTTGCAAATCCCATGCAAAGGATAAAGAAAATTGCATTCCTGCCATCAAACAACAAGCAAGATATGCTGTCAGAAGCATCCAAAACAATTAATCTCAATCCAGGGTGGATTCAGCATTTCAAGCTTTTCCAGAGAATCTTGAGAAAGTTCAGACACACCAAGAGTTTTCTAGAAGACCACTTTCATCCAGAAGCTTGTTTTGTTTTGTTTTTCAGTCACCTTTGCTAGTAGTTTCCTTCTCCCATTTCCAAAATTCTGCCAGGTAAGATAAAGAAACTGGCCCACAAGATGGAACTCATGGGCTATTTCAGGCAGCAAAGTGGAAGTAATGTTGGCAGGGGGTGGGGTGGGGAGTTGCTGCTAAAATGAATACAGTCTGAATGGACTGAGCAAGGAGGGATTAAAACTCCTGATCCCAGTATTACTGGTAGCAGTGGGAAATTTCTGAACATGATCCAGTGAAGTAGTATGTTCAGATGTGAAAAAAAGCAGCAGCAGCAAGAGAAAAAAGTAGGCTGATTCTGTAAACAATTAGCTTTGCATGCAGTTAACTTTGACCAGGAATAACATTGTCCAAGCTTTAATGCATGTCTTAATAAAGAACTACTTTTAAAAAGTCCTTTGGAAACATCCAATTAAAAAAATGTATTGGATGGGACTCTTGAGTTTCCTTATTAGCAAGAGGTAAGCATATTATACTGAGAGGAACTCACTTAATTTGAATATGCTGCTCCTCTACGTGATGGTGTACATTTCTCCATCCTGTTTGTACCAGCAAGCATAATCTCACACCAGACAGACTATGACATTCACTTTGTCATACAGTCTCATCTGCTATAGAGGTATCTGAGATAGAAACTGATGCTACCAAAAAAAAAAAAAACTCCTATTGCTAACAGGACTATTTCTATATGAGACAAAGAAGGAGGAAAACACCAAAGAAAGATATATAAACTAGCTGTCTCCTTGCTGTGAAATTTTCTACCCCCTGAGTTGATGCCTTCTACTGTATGAAATCTTCAAAGGTTCAACATTCTATCTGCTTGGGTTCAGCCACTGAATAACTACTGGGTAATGCCTGAGTCAGGTTGTATTGAAGTCAAACTCTTCACCTCCAGCCAATAGGTCTGGGTGATACTGCAGGATTCAGATTCACCTGGAAGTTGATGTGCATTTAGTTGCATGCTGTATTTGTGGATGCAGAAGCATCTGGGTTCTCAGTCTTTCTGGTTCCTGAGTGTCTGAATAGAGCTCAAAATACATTACTTGGCTGAAACAAAAAATTATGCTGTAACCATCAGGATGTTTTATTATGACCAACTGGTAGATATGCAATGGATAATCTTCAGCTGAACTGGATTTTTGGATTCTTTAACAAATTCACTGATTTCAGACATCATAACTGCAGGAGGTTTTTTTCTCAATAAAGCATGGGAGGTCTGATAATATCTTTTTAGGATGGATGCTCATAGTTATATAATATGTTAGTAAAATGCAGATGAGGGCACACCAACTTGTACTTTAGATATTCAAATGTCAACTAGAAATACTCATGCCAAATGCATACAGCAATCTTATACTTGCTCCCACTGACTTTCATTACATTTTTGCTATTCCAGTTCAGGAAACAATCCAGTCTTTCTTTGCATAATTTCCTTATCCTTCACTGTATTCAGTACCTCCCATATACTGTCACCTGCAGATTTCATCAACTTGTTTCTGAATAAAATAGGCTTTAACTGGAAGGAGCCAGGGTGGTGCTGAATTTCCCATTCTGAACTAATCAACCAGATCTTTAGCTGTAGAGTATTCTGTTGCCCTGAAAACACACAAGAGCTCTTCTCTGAGAATGATTACCATCTTTTCAGGGAATATCGAGCTTAAGAGATGCACTGCAGAGGGAAATTGGCCATGAATAGCTTTTCCTGAGAAACTCTGGGGCCTGCTCAACCTTTACCTGTTAAAACTGCAGATGAGTTGTACTAATTTCACATCGCCTCTGTATGCACTCAGATCAGAAAGTCTAAGAAGAGTTATAGTGAATTGTGCATTGACACTAATCACATCTTAAGCATTAAGGATGCCCAGATCTATTTCAGTTCAGAAAATGTCTGGTAGCACATTCTGAGCCCTTTCTAAAATTATTTTTGGTACCTTCAAGTCCCTGCAGTTTTCTTGGCATGGTTTTTCAGAAGTGGTTTGCCATTTGCCTCCTTCCTAGGGCTAAGAGACAGTGACTGGCCCAAGGTCACCCAGCTGGCTTTGTGCCCAAGGCAAGACTAGAACTCCCAGTGGCCTGGTTTCTAGCCTGGTGCCTTAATCACTAGACCAAACTGGCTCTTTCTTGAGCCTAACACTATTACATAAAGCATAAGCTTTCATGAGCTGCAACTCACTTCATCAATGCATGGAGTGGCTTGACTGATGTGAGATTTAGATACATTGGGATGAGGCAGGGGAGAGGAAGGAGGGGAAGACAAGGTAGTTATGCCAATGGGGCTCTTTAGGAAGCAGTGTACAAGTGCCTATCAATTGTGAGATAACCTGAAACCTCTAGATGAATGTAAGTCAGCTGCTTCCCACTCTATTGTGTTCCTGAACTGCTACTTTGAGATTTGTGATGGACTATGCTGGGAGTTAGAATGTTGCTATAACTTTGTCCCTATTTTGAATCCTGATGTCAAACTTGTGTCTATTAATACTTCTGTAGAAATCTGTTTGTCCTACCACATGGGGCATTGCTAGCAGATTATGGCATATATCACATTAGAGGAAGAGTATGTGAAGATGCCTCTAACTTTGTGTGAGATTGCTGGGCTCGTGATGGCACTGTGTAGATGTGGGGGCAAAATAGGCATCTGAGCTTATTGCAGGGTCTGGTTCCAATGTGGCATCATTGTCCTATTTGTTGCTTGTTTATCGACTCTTCAGTTTGGATAGTTGTCTATATGCAAGTACGGGCCCCCCATCAGGTACCTGGGAAAGTGCTGTGTCATTGTCCAGTATGTTTTGTAGCTTAGTAATTATATGTTTGAGCAGCTTAAGCTGTGAGCTGTAGATGACAACCAGGGTGTTCTGCATTCTAACTTCGAAGTCTGTCCTTTAACAGGTCCTCCCTTGGAATTGATCTGGCTCTGCTGATTTGTGTATTGACCTTGCTGGGTGGGGAAGTTCAGTTTCTTGAATGCCTGGTTCATTCCAATCAGTTTAGCATCTCTGTCTAGTGGATCAGAATGGATGTGATTGTAACATAGAGTCTAACTAAAGATTACAAGTTTGGTAGTATGTTCTGGATGGAAGCTGGAAGCATGTGGGCAATCTTTCATGTTTCTCTATAGCATGATGGTTTTGCATCCATTTTATGTAATTTCACCATGACATTGAGAAATGGGCTTGGGTTTTTTAGAAGCTTTGGTTGATTGAGTAGTAGGAGCTGGTGAGATCTGGATGGAATTTGATGAGATTTTCTTTTCTATGGTCCCAATGATGGAAGTCCACTGGAATTGGATGGCTAATAAATGTAAATAAATAAGTAAACATGATCAATTAATCTCTCACTTCCATGTAACACAGGGGGCAGGATGGCCTTATGCACAGCTATTTCCATTTCTTTCAACAAATGTTCCTTTCTTGCAATAAACCATATACTACACATTAATTTTCTGCCAGCATTTGCACATCCTGAAATTTCTCTATTCATTTTCCCATCTTTAGTGAACATTTTTCCAATGTACACAATATGCTTGAGCTAGTTTTTCACTATTTATTTATATAAACTTGCAATCATTCAATTCATTTTTCCTGCCAAATTATACATTATTTATAGATCTATTCTCTTCATTGCATCATGCAGTCTAGCCAACATTCATTCAAAATCTTTCTTTCAGTTTCCCAGCTAACAACATGGCATCGTCTGGCCACAAATATAGAAGCACACTCACATTCCCAACCAACACTACCTCTAATGCATAACATTCCTGATACATTTATCCATAAATTCATTAAACAACTAAGGGATTATCATATATCCTTATCTTACTTAATGTTTAACCATTCACTTAACATTTCATTTATTCTCATGTATGTTTTATTTCAAATTTTATTTTTCATATTTTTTATTTTAACTTACTGCATTCATCAAGCAATGCTGAAGCTTTTTCTTTGTGTAAAAATCCCATAATTCAAACCTATTTACTGTATTATATGCTTTCTCTAAATCTATAAACATATAATAAACTATTTCTCACATTCATATATTTAATAATGGCTTGCTGAAGACTAAAAATCTGGTCTGCACACTCCAGTCCAACATCAAATTGCTGGACAGTCCAACATCAATTTGATCCATTCCCAAATTTTACTTATTGTTGCCAATCATACCCTTTTGATCACTGGAACACCTTCCCAGGCACACTTGAAAACTAATCCTCCTATCATTCAGTTTTGCTATTTTTTTTCCTTTGTATAGGGGAAGATAGAGGGACACGGTGGCGCTGCGGGTTAAACCGTTGAGCTGCTGAGCTTGCCGATCGGAAGGTCGGTGGTTCGAATCCGCATGACGGGGCGAGCTCCTGTTGCTAGTCCCAGCTCCTGCCAACCTAGCAGTTTGAAAACATGCAAATGTGAGTAGATGAATAGGTACCACTTCAGCGGGCAGGTAATGGTGTTCCATGTAGTCATGCCGGCCACATGACTACGGAAGTGTCTATGGACAAACGCCGGCTCTTCGGCTTTGAGACGGAGATGAGCACCACCCCCTAGAGTTGGACACGACTGGACTTCATGTCAAGGGAAACCTTTACCTTTACCTTATAGGGGATGATAACAGCATTTTTCCATCAGAGGCACAGACATGTTAAGCACTTTGCACATCTGCTCTACAAGCAAGCTGCAGCTATCTTAACAGTTCTCTTGCTCTACCACCTACACTTTCATTCTTGCTATTTTTCCAAGATTCTCACAGCATATATAACTCCCTTTTCATCCTGTCCCTTTTTCCCGAGATCCACTCTTGATACTGGCATTTATCACTCTCCTTTTCCCTTCACTAATTATCTCTTGTGCTGCTAAGCAGCTTAGACACTCTTGCCACTCTGCTTTCAACTCCTTCATCTGCCCTTTAGAAAACATGGACTGTCTGGGGAAATGCTTATTGGAGTCTGAGGACAGGTGGGAAGTCAGGTTTTGTGTGGGTGCATATGAGAAGAGGGAAGACTTGAGTGGTGGCAAGGGAAAGGCAGCCAGATGCCTCCTGTGCTTGGTCCACACAGAACCCATTCAAGGTCTTGTGGAACCCTGTCTTAGACCAGTGTTTCTCAGTCACAGCAATTACTGACTGGGGAATTCTGGGAGGTGAAGTCCACACACAGTATCTTTAAGTTGCTGAGGTTGAGAAATATTGCCTTACACCAGTGTTTCTCAGCCTTGGCAACTTAAAGATACTGTGTGTGGACTTCACCTCCCAGAATTCCCTAGCCAGCCATGCTGGGAATTGGGAGTTGAAGTCCACCCATCTTAAAGTTGCCAAGGTTGAGAAATACTGCCTTAGACCATCTATTTTGTAATGCAGGAAACTCAACTGCTGTTTTCCAAGTTTCTTATATATGATCCATATTTATTTTGGAAAAAAGACGTAATTGATGATCAAACTAAAAAGTGTTGGAGTTTCTGAGGCAGAGAACATAGCAAATGCTTTAACTTCATACCCTGCCATTCAACTATTTTTGGCAGATTGTATTCTTTTTGTAACCTTTTAAAACTTTTGGAAAGGTCTTTTATAATTAGCTGAACTATCTCATTTTCAGCCCATATTTTCCTTTATTGTTGTTGTTGTTGTATCACCATTTTAAATTTAGGATTCATACAAAAAGTCAGTTTCTTATGACAGCAAGGATGACATTTGTAGAAAAAAACCTGGTTCACTGTTGACAAACAATGCATATCAATATCCCACTGCTACAAATCAGATACAATCAAACTTTTTTTTTAATATGTACCTAAATTGCAACAGGTATAGTGCACCATGGATTTTCTGTTAGAAAGGCAGGTGTTAGCTGGACTTCATTCTGAATAGCATCTGTCTCACCTAGAATCCTGTGGACATAAAACGAGCATATCAGCATTTTGGATGGATGTAATTTTAATCTGTAGTTGCCATTCACTTTCCATGAATTCAGATCTTAATTCCTAATTCTTGTTGGCAGAGGAACAAACAAAACAACCACATATGAGTAAAATTAAAATACAAAGGATAACTGACAAAAATAGGAATTCCACAACCAGAAAATGTGATACAAGGTACAATTCTTAGGGTGTTTTTTTTTTAATCATACGGCATAGCAGTTTGGTGTCCTGTTGTAGTATCGGCTGAGGCAGTTGCAGAAAATCCCAGGGTGTTAGCAGCAACAGTAGTGCACGTAGTTAGCAAGCAAAGTATTGGCTAAGATATAACTTCCTTGTATCATTATCCCTCCCTATGTCCCTTGATGTCACTTCCTTGCCTGTTCAATAAAAGGGAGGTGCGCAATTGTTCTGGGCTCTCTCCCGCCTAAACGAACCATTGTGCTGAGTGTCATTCTTCCCGTGAGGAGCCCGCCCGGTCAGACCAGGCCGGTTGCGCCATCACCTGTTGGCACCACATCCCGCAGAGGACCCGCAACGCCACAACTGGTGACCCCGACGTGATCAATTCCAAATACACGGCGTGACCCCTGTCTAGGGGTGCGCTGCCTTCACTCTCATACTACGCACCTGGCATAGGCTCGCGCATCGTAAGTATGGGCTCCGCACTCTCTCAAGTTCAACGCAAACATAGGGATGAACTTCTCTCATTAGTGAAGAAGGCGAATTGTTTACAAAAGGTTAACGGCACAACTGTATACCCCGTGTCAAAGAAAAATCTGACCCTCTTTTTACAATATCTCGATAAGCATTGTCCAGCTTATCCGGCAGAGGGGACCTTTAAGCGTTCCACATGGGAACGTATGGGAGTTTGGCTTCATAAATCGCCTAGAGCTCCACCCGACTTCCTTTGTGTGTGGCGTGCCCTTATGGCAGCCCTCACGACTTTATACCCCGACCCTTCCACCCTGCCCCTATTAGACCACGGGACCTCTTTGCCACCGTCCGACTCCTTGTCTTCGGCTGAAGCCTCAAAGACAGCCACCCCCAACCCCCCACCCCCTTATGACCCTTCGGCCTCAGGCCCCTCCACTCTTTATCCGTCGCTACCGCCAGAGCCGGCGACAACACCCACTGCTCCTACCCCAACCCCGTGTCCGCCTCTAGATCGCCAACCCCCCCCCTGGTGTAGAACACCCCCCAGGAGGGCACATCTTACAAGCCTTGCAGACTGCTCACTTGGCGGGCGAACTCGACCCCGATGAGTTCGAGACGTGCGCCGCTTTTCCTGTCACTTGGGGGCCTGCCGGGCAGCCGGCCCATTCCCCCTTGAATTGGAAGCAGATTAAGGATCTCAAGGAAGCGGTCCGGAATTATGGTCTTCAGTCCAGATATTCTTCCGGCCTCCTCATGTCAATGTCTTCCCACAACCGAAAGCTTTGTTTGGGGGATTGGCAGATGCTTTTTAACATGATTTTGACCCCTGCCCAGTATGTTCTTTGGGAGTCGGAATATGGCAAACAGGTCATTATTCACGTCAACGCTGGCCTGCCCCCCTATGTTACCGTTGACGACCTCAAAGGGACCGGTAACCGGTCTACGATAGCCCAACAGCTTATGTCTGCCAGGGCCTCTTTCCCGCTCATAAAGGAGTGTGTCATGGCGGCACTGCGGAAAGTGGATGACGTGCAGTCACGGCCCGTTCAGACCTTTTCCAAAATCATCCAGGCCCCGACAGAAGATTACTCCTCCTTTGTCTCTCGTCTGCAAACAGCTCTCGAGAGGCAAATTGACAACGTGGAGGCCCGCCATGAGTTGCTTTTAAAGTTGGCTTACGAAAATGCCAACTCCGATTGCCAAAAGGTCTTGCAGCCTATCGCTACCAAACCGGGCGTGACCCTGGCCGAATTTTTACAGGCTTGCAGAATCGTTGGAACTACCGACCACAAAATGGCCACCCTCGCCTCCGCCATTACCACCACCCTGCACCCGCCTTCATTTCCGGCCGCTAACGCGGCGGAAACGTATCCGGTGGCCCGCCCTCCAGGAAATTGTTTCAACTGTGGTAAACCTGGCCACTTTAAGGCGCAATGCAGAGCGCCAGGAGGGGGAGCCAACACACCAGCCCCTAGACAGCCTCTCAAGCCGAAAACAGTTTGCCCGCGGTGCAGGAAGGGCTTTCATTGGGCGAGCCAATGCCGCGCAGCCCCCCCTTCGCCGAGTCAGCCGGGAAACTATTAAAGGGGCGTTCAACCAGCCCCGCCTCCAAGGTTGACCCACTAGAGGGCGCTGTGGTCCCATCCTCCGTAGAGATGGTTGCTAACGATACCGTCACTTATTCGTTGCCCGCTCATGTATACCACCTTTTTATTTCGCCCCGCTCGCCTCTCACATTGCCTCCGGGCCTACCAGTCCTCATATTCCCCAACCTGGACCTTGTATCTCAAGGAGTACTTGCCGCGCCGTTTTTGCGCAGCTCTGACTCCTTTTCTGATTTGGCTTTAGCAATTATGATAAATTCCCCGATAACTATAACTCAAGGCGAAGCAGTAGCCACTATGATAGTACTTGATCGCCCCGCAGATTGTCTGGCTTTAGAGCAAAATCTGAGACCCACCCGACCTACGGCGACCTTTCAGCTCAACGGCCGCTCTTTTTCTGGTCTTTTAGATACTGGAGCGGATGTTTCGGTTGTTTGCTCGGCTGAATGGCCCGCTGACTGGCCTACCGACCCCGCCCCGGCAGTTCGAGGGGTAGGCGGCACCCAGACTGCCCTTATTAGCACTAACTGGATTGCGGTCACTTCTCCTTCTACCGCTGCCACTGCCTTCATCAAACCCGTTGTGTTGCCACTACACACCAACTTATGGGGAAGGGACTTGATGTCCCAATTTCAGGCTAGACTCATTCTAAAATAGTCTCCCCGTCATGCCTGCCCCCTTTGTGCTCCGCTTGGACCTATTATCTCAGGCGCCCGTTTGGGTAGACCAATGGCCCCTGACTGCCGACAAACTGCGGGCCCTTAAACAAATGGTCCAAGAACAGCTGGATAAAGGCCACATAGAGCCTTCTACAAGCCCCTATAACACCCCCGTGTTTTTATTAAAAAAGAAGTCGGGGAGCTGGAGATTGCTGCACGATTTGCGAGCCATTAACGCCATCATCAAACCTATGGGAGCGCTTCAATGCGGCCTCCCTAACCCGAATTTAATCCCCCACTCTTATGATATGATGATCATCGATTTGAAAGACTGTTTCTTCTCTATTCCATTGCACCCTAAGGATACCCACATATTTGCCTTTACTGTACCGGCCCTTAACTATTCCCGCCCCACTTCTCGCTTTCAATGGAAAGTCTTGCCGCAAGGGATGTTAAACAGCCCCACCATGTGTCAACACTTTGTGTCTCAGGTATTACAGCCTTACAGGGATGCTTATCCCGCTTTTTTAGTTTATCATTATATGGATGATATCCTGGTCGCCGCACCGGGACCAAAGGGCACTGTTTTTAAGACTTTGCCTCACCTACAACACGTATTACGCCAAGGGGGCCTATTCATCGCCCCAGACAAAATTCAAATTGCCCCCCCTTTTAATTATTTGGGGCATAAGGTCCTTGCGTCACATGCCACTCCGTGGCTGCCGGACATTCAATTACCTGCCACCCCGACCTTATTACAATTGCAACAATATTTGGGGTCCATTAATTGGATACGACCCTATTTGGGCCTCTCTACCAGCCAACTCTCCCCACTTTTTGCAGCGTTAACAGGAGGCAAACGCCCAGCAGATGTCGTTCCATTGCAATCTACCCAATTGGAAGTTGTTAAATTGATTAATCAGGCCCTGCTTACCAAATGGGTAGACCGCATCGAGGACAACGTCCCGTTTTCTTTATTATTAATTAACACCCTCGCATTACCAACTGCGGCTCTGGTTCAAGTGACCTCGTCTCTGTTGATCCTTGAATGGATCCACCTCTCGCACACGCCACGGGCGACCTTGACACCCAAGTCCTCTCAGTTTGCCTTTCTTATTCATAAAGGCCGTCAGAGGTCAAAAGCCTTGGCGGGCGTGGAACCCTCCGCGCTTTATGTGCCATGTTCGCTTGCGACGTGGGAGCTTTTGTTCGCTTCCAGTGAGCAACTTCAATTTGCTCTTGTTGACTGGCCCGGCATTGTCTCTTGCCATCCCCCCCCTGACCCACGTCTCCAACTGTTGAAGACCACGCCTTTTGTGTGGCGCTCGCCTTTTTCTTCATTACCCCTTTTGGATGCTGTTACGGTTTTCGCCGATGGCGGCAAGACCTATGGCGCGTGCGCCTGGCGGCAGGACAGCCGTTGGCACACCCAACTTATGCCCCCTCAACCCTCTGCCCAACGTGCAGAGCTTTATGCCTCTCTACTTGTTTTCCAAGAATTTTCTGACCAGCCCTTTAACCTCATATTGGACAGTCTTTATGTCTCTCAAATTCTTTCTCACCTTTATGAGGCTTATTTGTCCCCCTCTATTGAACCCACCCTCATGTCCTTATTTTTGTCATTGCAACACTTTATCTCCGCCCGCATCCACCCTTTTCATGCTTCCCACATTAGAAGCCACCAGCCCTTTCCTGGGCCTATCCAGGAGGGCAATGATGTTGCTGATGCTGCGGCTGCGTCCTCCCTTTTTTGCCTTTCCCTGACCACGGTTACACCATGGGAAAGTCACTCGTATTTCCATCAGAACAAGAAAGCCCTTATTGAACAATTTCAGATCTCTCCAGGAGAAGCGACGGCCATTGTCCAACAATGTCCAGCCTGTAGCAAACAAGCACATTCAATTCCCATGGGGGTCAACCCTCGTGGAACTGAATGTTGCCAGCTCTGGCAGATGGATATAACCCAATATGCTTCCTTTTCCCCTTGGAAGTATTTGCATGTTTCCATCGACACATTTTCAGGGTTCATCATGGCCACCCCCCAGAGAGGTGAGGCCGCTAAACATGTGATCAATCACTCTATTCGGACTTTTGCGACGCTGGGATGCCCAAAGCAAATCAAAACAGACAATGGGCCCGCCTACACGGGCGGTGCTTTTGCTGCCTTTTGTCAAAAATGGGGAATCACTCATAAACTTGGCATTCCATACAACAGTCAAGGCCAAGCCATAGTGGAAAGAGCAAATCAGACCTTGAAACATGCTCTCGATAGATATATTGACAACAAGGGGAAAGGGCCCCCCAGCCTCCCAGCGGTGCAAGATATTCTCAATATCTGTCTCTATACTATCAATTTTCTCAACCTGACCGGACAGCCAGTGGCCTCTGCCGCTTCTCGTCACTTCGCATCGCAACCCACTGCTGACCGCCAACGACCACCTGTCTATTATCGACAGCTTCCTGACCTGACGTGGAGAGGTCCTGTGCAACTCATCACTTGGGGCAGAGGTTACGCTGCTGTTCAACTTCCAGACCGTGTTCTCTGGGTCCCTGGACGTCACATTCGACCGTACTTGGTGAAGTCCGCCCCTCAATCACTTCCAACCCCCGACCTTGCCTCTGAGGTTGACACAGGTAACCTCGCCTTTCAAGATGCTCAAGAGGAGTGATGGCCTTGTGTTTGGCCTTGTGTTTCTTTCCCTTCGTTTGTCCGCTTTGGCGCGACCCCCCGCTCATGAGGCTCACCGACCTGTCAACTATACATGGACTGTGCGAGACTTCCAGGGTGTGTCCCTATTCCGCATTTCAAATCGAACTCTTTGGCCGTGGTTCCCTGTTCTCCATTTTGATTTTGCGGAAATGGGCTCTGGTTCCACTGCTTTTATAGATAAAAGCTCCTGTACCCCATCGCCAAAAGAGGTGTCTCACTTACATCTTTATTTTTGCCCTGAGCAGCCTGCGACGCCAGCCCGGTTCAACCAGTGCGGAGGCGCAGGCCATTATTTTTGTCGACAGTGGTCCTGCGTTTCCACCGGTGACATATATTGGGACCCCCCAACAAAACGGGACTATATAGCGATAACGCGAAGCCATGGTAGACCCACCATGTCTTGCAGGGATTGGCACTGTTGTGGCCAACGAAAAAATCCAATGAACATTACCTTCACGTCCATTGGTCAAGCGGTTCCTCAGGCAACATGGCTTGCTGGCATGCGATGGGGCGGCAGAAGATGGAGCGGCGATGGTGATACCGGACAGATCTTTTCAATTCAACTTTCTATCACTTCTGGGTTTTCGCGACCCATTGGCTCAAACAAAGCCTCTCCTTCCAACCCCCTTATTGTTCCGGCTGATCCCCGACGAAACACCCTTTATAAACTTCTCGATGCCTCTTACCACATGCTTAACACCTCCTGACCCAGTCTCACTAATTCATGCTGGCTTTGTCTCACTGCTACCCCTCCTTTCTATGAGGCCTCCGGATCTTCAGAAGAGATCACCACTAGTACTCAGGACACTGGCTGTCGCTGGGGCAACACCTCCCAAACGATTGCTGACCTGTCGGGCCGCGGGTGTTGTCTCGGCCTCATACCTGCCAACCTCACTCAATATTGTTCCAACTCCTCACGCTGCGATATGTATAGATGCTTCACAACCCGCTTCGAAACCTTCAAACCCGTCTGTGGTTGGTCCTCGCCCTGGCAATCCGCCCAGTCAACTGCCAATTTTTCCTCTGCGTTTGCTAATCAATTCTTTATACCAGGCAATGACTCCATGTGGGCATGTTCATTCGGCTTGTCGGCGTGTGTGTTTGCACCAAAACTCGTGACTGATAATCATTATTGTGTACAGGTTTATCTCTTACCCAAGATTTCATATCATACTGACTCTAACATGCTTTCCTTTTTTGCCTCACCTAATCCTACTGTTAAACGTGAGGTGGTCACAACATTAACACTGTCTGTCCTGTTGGGCTTGGGGGTGGCCGGGGCAGCCACAGGCATCGCCGGTATTGTGGCTGGTCAACAGAACTACCAATCTCTTCGTCTCAGCATAGATGAAGACCTGGAGAAGATCGAGACTTCCATCCTGCATTTACAGACATCCCTCACCTCCCTCTCGGAAGTGGTGCTCCAGAACCGCCGCGGTTTGGACTTGTTATTTCTGAAGAATGGAGGGTTATGTGTGGCCCTTCAGGAAGAATGTTGTTTTTATGCTGACCATTCTGGGGTAGTCCTAGATTCTATGAAGGAGCTCAAAAAAAGGCTCACTGATAGGAAAAGGGAACGCGAGGTACAGCAATCTTGGTTTGAGGGATGGTTTAATATCTCCCCTTGGCTCACCACACTTATTTCGGCTATTGTTGGCCCTTTGATTTTGATTCTTATTATCTGTGCTATTGGTCCTTGTATATTTGGGAAACTTATAGCATTTTTGAAACGTCGCCTGCTGGCCATAGATACCGACATTACAAAGATCAATTTGCTGCTCAAAATCGAGGCTGATGCGAGGCTCTCCTCGGAAAAACAATCCCTACTGGCGCTCTCCTCTGATTCGGATGACTCAGGGGAAGAGTTCCCGCTCAAAGACGAAGGACCTCAAATTCCCATGTGTCACCGAGCCCTGGACTCGGAGGAGGTGTAGCCCCCGGAGACACAGGAATCGAAGGTCTGTAAACAAATAAAAACAGAGGAGATGTTGTAGTATCGGCTGAGGCAGTTGCAGAAAATCCCAGGGTGTTAGCAGCAACAGTAGTGCACGTAGTTAGCAAGCAAAGTATTGGCTAAGATATAACTTCCTTGTATCATTATCCCTCCCTATGTCCCTTGATGTCACTTCCTTGCCTGTTCAATAAAAGGGAGGTGCGCAATTGTTCTGGGCTCTCTCCCGCCTAAACGAACCGTTGTGCTGAGTGTCATTCTTCCCGTGAGGAGCCCGCCCGGTCAGACCAGGCCGGTTGCGCCATCACCTGTTGGCACCACATCCCGCAGAGGACCCGCAACGCCACAGTGTCCATACTGCTTTTTTCTTGCTGGGAAATCCTTGTGAGGTCCAGCAGCCAGATGTGTAGACTATTTAGCCATGACAAGTCACGTTGCCCGGGGTGCACCACGAGGAGGCTAGTCTACATTGCACCAAGTTGGGCTGAGAGAGAGCGACTGGCCCAAGGTCACCCAGCCAGCTTTCATGCCTAAGGCGGGACTAGAACTCACAGGCTTCTGGTTTCTAGCCCAGCACCTTAACCACTAGACCAAGGTAATCATATAAAATACAGGAAAATCATAAGGAACATCTCTTAAAAACAAAAAGATCTAACAAGAAAGTATAGTTCTGGCAAGTTAATTTAGCAGAGCAATTCTATTTTGTCTTTGTATTATATATGAAGCACTTTCTCTCCCCTTAACACCAAAGAGGAAAGACGTAGCTGTGAATGGGAAAAATAAAATGAGACAAAACTTTGTAATGAAATCTTCCAAAATGATCAAACTGGGAATTTAATTTATCAAGAGATCTGGCACATCCTTTTTTTATTGCATTGTGAAGCTAGGTGTATATTTAAAAAAGGGTGATAAATCTTTCTTTTTCTGCAGCATTATGCTATTCATTACATTTCCAGTATTTTGATAACTTAAAACATCAGTAAGAAATGTGACTAAGAACCTAGCTCCTTCTAGATATGACTAAACTACAGTTCCCACTATACCTCACCACTGGCCACAATAACTAGGGCAGCTGAGAGAATTTACCAACATCTAAAGGGCACGCAGTTCCTTATTCCTGTTTTACACCATGACACCAGTAATACAATTAATGCCAGAAAGATATGGATATTGGAATCTTGTTTTCTGAAGAATTTTATTAGGGCTACTAGATCTGGGCTGCAAAAATCCAGATGACCACTAGATGGCATCTTAGAGTTAGATGGATACCTGCAAATTGAGGTGTCAAAGCGATAGATTACAAATGGAATTCCTGCAAAAGCTAAAGAAAAAATTAAAGGTCTATCGAGAAGAAGCATACTGCATAGAAAAGTCAGCATGTAGTAAAATCCTGCTTAGGAGAATAGCCCCTTTGGTTCAATTTACCCGTTACCTAAGACAGAGATGCATGAGTCAATGAGTGGAGCTCAAAAATCCCATTGGTCAGTCCACCCACTGGCCACCATGGGTCTGTGTTAACTTATGTTTGAAGGTGATGGCCTGTTAAATCCTTTTGTCTCCAAGCGAAAACAACGTGGTCTCTCAGGGAAAGAGTGATGGAGGCAGAAAGCTGTAGCTTCCTCACTTTTGCACTCACTTCAGCCAACTATTCTGCTTGGGGGACTCACTTTTCTGGGTCCAGTGCAACTAACTGCCACACTGTGACCACCTTAAATCAGAGCTGTTTGAAGTGCAAAACTCGAGACAACCATTAGATGGAACAAAGAGATGCAATAAAATCTGTTTGTTTCCATTTAGCAGTGGCCTGGTTTTGCATGCCCTAGATCTGGTAGCCCATACAATAAGTCCTCTAGCCCAATTGCTTCCAATTCAGTGAATGTATCAGAGTTTGATTTGTGATTCTGATTGTTCCATGAAATAACAGAGTGCTTGGATGGTCTGCCTTTAAGTGCAAAACTAATGGACTATTAATATTTTTAGACAATCTTATTGGAATTATTCCCTGGGTCCAGCTGGCACAACATATGACCTGGAAACATACCCTCTTCCATACATCCAACTGTTGGTGCACCTCAGGAGAGAGCATTGCCTGTGCTATGGAATGTAACAAGAGGAAATCAGCTGAATACACTCTGCTTGTGCTGATTTGGATGAAATGCACCAGAACTGATTCAATCACAGCACTTCTAAAGCAGCCATCTCTTTCTTCAGGCTTCAAACCAAATGCTGCTGGCTGAAGAGTCACTTTAGCAAGCTGGCTGCTTAAAGCAGAGGCATCCTTTTTCAGGTAAGTGAGGAAGCCAGAAAAAGGAAGTGGCTGATTTAAGGAGTAGCTGAGAGCACCTCGTCCCTGCGGGAGGTCCAGATCACTTCTTCTAAATCACTTTGAAATGATTATCCTTCAGGATGAGCCAAGCAAGGGAAATGGGCAAGTAACACTATTCTCTTGAAAACTAGTTGCTGTGGCAGCATACCTCTGGCCGGAATGAAAAATTTACTATACCAAAGTCTCATTTACTCAACAAATAAAGAGAGACAATTATATACAATTAGTATTGTATTACACTAATGTAAAGGTTAAGCACACATGTAATTTTCCCCCAACCATCCATGTAATAAATCAGGAATGGGTTGATGGCTTCTCATTTCTCAGGAAGGATTGTTTATCAGACGTCAGAGGGAGTCATTAGTAAGCACTGATCCTTCTCAAATGATTGTAAAATGAATGCAGTCCTTCTGACTTGCAGCACCGTGCAGTCTATTATCACAAATAAAGACTATCATCATAAAATTTGATGTACAACGTACCTACGAATTTCTAATTAAAGTACAGATCTGCCTTTATTCCCTAAGCCCAAGGAAAGAAGCTCTGCTTCAAACACATGGATAAGACGTTATTGCGGTTGCATCTCCCAAACTCACTGAGAATGGAAAGGACATGTGCATCAAATTCTGGATTGTTGGAATGTCGCAATGTTGTTTAAAATGCATAAAGTACACATAGGTATGTTAGGGAGAAATTGTTTGCAAGAATAATTGGAAAAGCGGGTTGTTGAAATGTGCATATTAGGATAAATGGATATGATTTTTTTTAACTAAATTCATAAAATGCTGTAGTACAAAACTTACAAGTAATAAAATCCAAAATTTAGATTACCCAACTCAAAGATTTGCTCTTTATCATTTCCAATGCTTCCCTGAAAGGGACAGTACTTTATATATAGCATACATGTTATATAGAAACATCAGAAATATTTGACAGAAATTTTAACATCGGATAGCAATAACTTATTAAAAAGCTGATACCTCAGAAGGTGGTTCATCTCAATCCATCTAAATTCTAATGTTATTTGGGAAGCCATTATGCATATGATAAAAATTAAAAAGCTTTTTTTAAAATTTTCATTAGAATGGGATGAAATGTGGAAAAAATATAGAATATAATCAGTAAGAAAAGTATACCAGTTTTCATGAAAATCAGTGCAGGGACTCTAGCGAGCTTTGATGTTAAGTCAAAAAACTTAAGTCCAATTATAACAATACTTAAAATGGCACTCTACATTCTATACCAATGTCTGACCCCCTGCTGAAAGAACAACCATGGACAGGGCCATCCTCGGTTCCATGGCCAGCTATAGTACTGATACATTTTTAGTTTTATGACAGAATGCATCAAACTCTGCAGAAAACATGGCTTTTTGTGGCAAATTTCAAGTAGTTAGATTGGGGAATTAATACACAAAGGAAGTGGTGATGGCAAGAAATAATGATTCTCTTCATGAATGGATTGGAGGTGTTCTGCTAGGAGAACACCCCTCTCCCCACCAGGGTATGCTAAGGTCCATATGCTCTTGAGCCAACTTTGACTCCCAGTGATTACATAAATGTATCAGTGTAATTCTTTGGGTAACGGTACAGAGGTGATGTGCAATTGCCTTCTTCCAGAATGATTTTTCACCCTCCCAATCTAGCCTATATTCCTGAGATTTCCTATATTCTATCATCCAAATTCCAACCAAAATCTGACCCCATTTATCTTTTTCCAAATTAGCCAAAATTGGTTACATTAGGTCACCTGCTTGGGTTTTTAAAAATACTTTTGTCTATGTGTGTGCCTTCAAGTCGGTGTTGACTCCTGGCAACTGCCTGGATTAGTTCCTGCAGTTTTCTTGGCAGCACTTTTTGGAAGTGGCTTGCCATTGCCTGCTTCCTAGGGCTGAGAAAAGGTGACTGGCCCAGGGTCACCCAGCTGGCTTCATGCCTAAGGTGGGACTAGAACTCTCAGTCTCCTGGTTTATAGCTTGGTGCCTTCACCATTACACCAAACTGGCTCTCCTTTTTAAAATGCTAACAAGCTGCAAAAATGGGTTTAACTCTTTCTACCTCTTTGGGTGGGTTGTTCCTTCTTTTTCATCCCACACACTGGGTTTCTGATCTACATATTAGAAGAAGAGTTTGATGGAGGGTTTTGAATCAGGGACAGGACCAGTTAAAAAGAGATGTTCCACCCTGAGTGAGTTTTTAGAAGACTCTGATTCGTTCCATTCTTCTTTTGATTTGGAATTCAAGCTGGGGAAGTTCACAACCCTTCCTTTTTCAAATGTCTCTTTCAAACTGCTAGTGATGAGTAACTGCTATGTGAAAATCTGATATGCTTTGCAACAAGAAAATAAAATGTCAGGGACTTGGTCTTCCTGAGATGACCTGTGAACTTGTTCAATTGCCCGAAATACTGAATTCCCAGGTGAAGGATGTTTTACTATAATGTGTAAAACGCCTTTAAATTTGTGTGTGTGTGTGTGTACACACACATACTGTACATACATGCACCCACACACAGAGATACACAAACACATATAAATAATTACATGAACTTAAAACAAATGTAGCTTGGCATATGATAAAATTTCTCAATACAAAATCTGATCATGTTATGTTAACAGCTAAAAAACATTTGCAATGAGACCACATACCATATTTAAAATATAAAAGTGAGCCTTACCCTATTATAAGCTGGATGTGAATGGATTAATTTATTGGTCACATTAAAGAACATGATATCCTAAAATGGGTAGATTCTGGTAGACTGGAATGTTTTGTATTGGATACCAGTGCTCCAGTGAAACAATCTATTTTCTCCTCTTCTTCCTCCTCCTCCATTCTAGGATTCATCTCCCTCTCATTAACAGCTGTAATAACTGACTGCAGAAAATGGTATTGCACAGTGATTATACATACTTGAATACATACGTCAATACTTTAGGCTTAAAAGTGACTAGATGGTAAATTATTCCTTAATCTATAGGGTAGTTACTGATCTAGCACTACAAGAATATATTTTACTTTTTATCAGTAAGTTTACTGTAGGTTTTTTTTTCCACAAATGTGTCCACCTCCTTTATAATATCTAAAAATGCAAGCAGTATATCAATCCATCATCAATATATTTTCCAGAATGACATAAACTGTGCAGATTATTTTTCCTTGATTGAATATAATTGTTTCTAAATAGGATATATAAAAATCTGATATCCTAGAAGCAACTGGGCTCCCCATATCAGCTCTTTAATTTGATAATAAATCTTTCTGTATATCTAGCAGTATGTCTAAAATATATTTTAAAAAATCAATAGAAGGGTCAATACTAGATCTAAAATCCCCAACATATTTTATCACTATCTTTTGAGATAAAAAATGTTGAACATGGATTACAAATGCATTTATATATTCCTTCCAAACTATGCTGTTCTTGTTTGTGTGATGATGAAGAGTATGATGATGATAATGATTGGCTTTTGTGTAGTTTCCTTTTATCTACTTAGCTTTTGTTCTGTATTATAGTACATTCCATTTTTAGCATTTTGTTATCACTATACAATTAAATGACATCAAACTAGGAGGCAGCACCTAGCTGACCTTGAAAAGCTAAGCAGGATCAGATGTGGTTAGTACTTGGATGGGAGATCACCATGGAATTCCAGGCTGTAGATTACACTGGGGAAAAAAACTGGAAGAAGCCATGTCAAATTACTTCTGTATTATTGCTGAAACAATTACATGGACACCAGAAGCAAAGACTTTGTCTTATATGCTTAAGTGTGTGTGTGTGCTTAAATATATCAACCTTAGTAAGGTGCTAAGACTGGAATTCGGCAGGTGCTCTTGATAGAGGTTACACTGCTGTACCTAAGCTGAGTGATGAAAGAGTACTGAGTGATTAAGTGGCAGTGATTAAGTACACTATCTATAGATAGTCCATTAAACTGCAGAGTATCCCACTGGAAAAAAAAAAGGTAAGTACTCATAAAATAGCTGTCTTGGATTTAGAGGATGGACTTAGTCCAGTTATCAACAAATGGTTGTTAATTATAATTTATAATTTATAAAATTATTATTATTAATTATATTTGACTTAAAAGCTAGATTTATTCAGAAATGCATAAGGATAGGAAAGCCTTGAAGAGATTTTTCATCTCTTCAAGAGAGGGAAGCACAAGAGAGAATCAGACAGACAGACAGGAAGTCCCCTTATCTCTTAAAGATAGAGACTAATTTAACTAGTGATAGGCCAGGCTGTGAAGACCTTTATCCTTATCTATCCTTCACCATTTGCCCTAGACCAAATAGCTCATAAGGTCAAAGAGATGATATCTCCAACAGGAGGAATAGGGACATGCAAGGAATTAATGCCCTTGGTAATAAGATATAGAACTCTTATACTGATCTAGAAGTTTTAGAGCTTAAGATGTTTTGTGTCTTCAAAACAGTTTTTTTTTAAAAAAAAAACTTCATTAAAAATCAAAATATTTTTCTAAATGATCCAAAATAGATCTGCCTCCTATTATGGCAGGTCTTCCTGGAGTGGAAATCTTTGGTAATACATAAAATAGTGAAATTCTAACTGAACATTATCCAGCTTGATTATTGCTATATCCTAAGGTTCTACTCTCGTAGAAGACTTTTAAGAATATATTTAATATATTTTGCAAGAATATTGTATATAATACAAATAATAATACATTTGCTTTTATCTTTATAGTCAGGATAATTATAGCTCCTCCTTTTCCCACTAATTTAATTGCAATCATTTATTTTCTAAAACACATAATACTAAGTTTTATTTTAGCATATACTTACAACAGATTCCCATACTTTTATCATTTATTAATCTAATTTTCCAGGCCATCCTTTCTAAGATTTGGGGATCAATATATACACCTGAAGTGCAGTCCAAAAGTCCTTAAATCATGAAGCAATAGGGTCCCTTCATTTCTAAGGCAAGTGCAAAAGAACCACAACTCTTTGCTTCACCTGTTTTGACATCCTTTGAAAAAACATGGCAGAGGCTTCTGTGCCAGTTGATGCAGGTGAAGGAGTATGCAGAGTGGCTTATGGAAGGAAATTGCATCATGGTTTTTCCATGACAAAGAGACTCACTGCCTCCGCAGCACAAAGCTTTCTGTTGAGACAAATCCATGTTGCTTTGCCCAGCCAGTAATAGTAGCAGTAGATTTCCCCCTGCCTGTGTGACCCCAATGAACAGGCACCCAGTACAGAATTGGTCCCTTCCAATAACAGTTGTTCCTTGCTTCAGTTCCCCTGCCTTAGGGATTCATTGCTCCCCTCATAACTCCTAGAAATGAATTATTTCTTCATCCCCTCTAGTCTTCCTCCTTCTATCATCCTCACAATGAAGTTGTGTCTTTCTCAGGATCTCTCAGGATTCCTGGCCTTTTTTCCCTCCCTAGGACACAGGTGACTTGCCTTCTTTATTGTTGCCATTCCTTCTGCCCCCTCCCTCTCAATCTCTCCCCCTCCCTCTTTCCCACTAGTTATTCTAGATTGCTACTCTTCTTGAGAGGCTGTACTGCCATGGTCCATATCATTGTAATGGAACTCTTCTGGGGAAATAAGACTTTTTAGCAAAGGACAGCCAGACATCCACAAAGCATTTGCGTGCAGGGTTATTTTTTTTTTCCCTAGCAGGTGCTCAGGAAAACTAGCATGATTTTGTGGCACTGATGATACCCCCTCTCCTTGTTCTCTCTCACATACACAGCCATAACAGGAAGCATGTTTTTCCAAGTCATTCTGAGTGATCAAGTGACACATTACTGAGAAACAGCTGTAGAATACCTTCTCAATGGAGGACTATTTTAAGTATATCAAAAACTGCCTTTTCCAGCCTTGCTCAATAATCCCACGAATAGACCTCATAGTCCTACTTCTTGCATGCCCCTGATAAAACCCCACTAGAGGAAATGGGGGCAACAGCATTCTCTTTCCATTGCTCATACGAATAGGCCAAATGGTCTTGAAACACAGAAGTTCTGTACAGTACAGCTGTTGGGGCTAAAAACCACTGAACTTCCTTTCATGAACTTTAACTAGTGCAGCCTCGTCCTACCTACCTCAGTCCAGATGTGCTAGAACTGTAGAAAAAGAAAAAGAAAGTCAAAGAATGCATTTTAGGGAGTGCAGACAAATCAAAGCCATCATATCCGAACAGTTATTCTCAGAGAGCAATTGAGGATTTTAACCAGAGGATGGCTGGATGAGGTTCATAGTTCTGGAGCTCATAACATTATTAACGGTGGCGTGACTCACTTTGTTTCTCCCAACTAACTTGGTTCCTGATGAAAAGCAGGAATGAGAAAGCAAAACAGGTGTTTTTCCACGCTTTCTCACTCCCTTTTCCCACCATTGGTGTCTATAGAGCCCCATGTTAATAAATCAGCAGCTTAAATATATCCATTTGAACTGTAAAGGATCAGTCAGTTCTGACCCAGATCTCTTTACCTTATGGTCACTAAATTCATGCGTGCAGGTCTTCAGAAACACAACTTGCACGGGATTATTTCTTAACACCTTAATATTGAGGACTATCTATTTTCTTTCTAAATGCTTAGGAATTGATCACAGTGCAGCTGCAGGTCTGCCTCTAAAAGGCCCCAAAAGTTATCACTTCTCAGCTCCAGAAGCAAAGGGTCCATAAGGAATACTACTCTTCTTCACATAAGGCCTTGAGAAGTGGGCAAACCAGAACACGTTGCATGGTCTCTGATAAGAGAGCACATTGGCTGAGTTTCAAACAACAAGAAAAGCCAAAACACCATTGTTGATTATCTTTGAACTTTAATTGGGCAATTAGATTTGATGGGTGATTAGACTGAATTTCTGAATCAAACTTATTTACCAAACTGAACAGACCATTCGGAGCAAACTATCAAATTTAGTTGGATTTTTTAAAAATCTGAAACATCGACTCAGATAGAATTGCCATTTCACTTCGCATTAATGATTTTAATTGTATTTGAGCTTATCTGTATGTTGCTAGTTCATATTTGCTGAATCAGATCCTGAACAGAGTAGGGGATCAGATCATTTGATCCCTGAGGTCGCTTTCAACTCTATAATTCTGTTAAGTTATGATGATGACTCTATACCATATTATTACATAATGTGATGGTCTGGTTAAGATAATGGCTGAATCACAAACTACCCAACCCCATTTTAATCTAGCTTGGCATGTTTATGAACCCAGTCACTGAATGTCTCCTGCACTTTCAACATCTCATCTACCCCCAATGAGGAGGAAAGATAGCTTGGTGGCAAAGAAGACCAGATCCTGCCAAAATTCACACAGGGCTGCTAATGGGATTGGAGAAGCAGAACAATGAAGGATAGGAGGCTTTGCAGAGCGGAGGACCTTTGCTTAGGCCACATACCGTAGAATGGATAAGGCTTACAAGATAGAAGTTCTTGCAAGTGCAGTATAGACTCTTCCATTCAACATATCAATCAAAAAGTTTAAACAGTGCAATGCAATAATAGGAGAAGTCATTGCTGGGTGCATAAATCTCAAGTGTATGCCAAATGTATGACTTCATTTTTTTTTCAATTTCAACTACAGCCGATTGGATTTGAAACCATACAATAGATGCTTGTGACCAGGTGGCATTTTGTACTGCTTCTGCTCGCTCTGTGTCTGTAGACACTGTGTCTTCCTCTGGGGAGATGGCCATCCACAACTGAAACCAAAATACACATAAAAACAGCCACTCCAAGAAAGGGTGCCTTCAGTTTCACTATACTATGATACATAGTCAGAAAAGGCCATTTTATGCATTCTATATTCTCAGTTCTTCAGCAAAGGATTGTTACCTTGTCGTGGTGCTGGAGCTTGAGCACCTCAATGACGCCATGACCAAAACCATGAAGGGCCACCCAAGACGGGAAGGTCATGACAGAGAGGTCAGACTAAATGCGATCTCTGGGGAAGGTAATGGCAACCCATCCCAGTATTCTTGCCATGAAAACTAAATGGATCAGTACAACCAGAGATATGTCGGTATACCATCGGAAGATGAGACCCCCAGGTCAGAAGATGGTCAAAATGCTACTGGGGAGGAACAGAGGATGAGTTCAACTAGCCCCAGACGTGATGACGCAGCTAGCTCAAAGCCGAAAGGACGGCTAGCAGCTGACAGTGCTGGTGGTGAATGGCGAATCCGATGTTCTAAGGATCAACACACCATCGGAACCTGGAATGTAAGATCTATGAGCCAGGGCAAATTGGATGTGGTTATTGGTGAGATGTCGAGATTAAAGATAGACATTATGGGCATCAGTGAACTGAAATGGACTGGAATGGGCCACTTCACATCAGATGACCACCAGATCTGCTACTGTGGACAAGAGGACCACAGAAGAAATGGAGTAGCCTTCATAATTAATAGTGAAGTGGCTAAAGCAGTGCTCAGATACAATAAAAAAAACAATAGAATGACCTCAATTTGAATTCAGGGCAAGCCATCTAATATCACAGTGATCCAAATATATGCCCCAACCACAGATGCTGAAGAAGCTGAAGTAGAGCAGTTCTATAAGGATCTGCAGCACCTACTGGACAATACGCCTAAAAGAGGCGTTATTTTCGTCACAGGAGACTAGAATGCTAAGGTGGGTAGTCAAATGACACCTGGAATTACAGGTAAGTGTTGGCAGATTGCTAGGAAAGCCTTTGGCCCAGGAGAGATCAGAAAAGTCACGCACCAGGCATTTCTATAAGAATAATTTTATTTACAGAAAGCAAACATATTTAAAAGCTTCTGCATTCTTACAGGCTCTCAATGAGAGCTGCTTAACTCTCTACATGCCTATATAGAAGGGAAACTGAAACTAAAAAGAAGTCCAGGCACGTTCTTCTCCCCAGGTGCAAAAATCAACATCCGAAAAGAAGACAATTAAATTCAACCTCTCCACCTGGCCAAAATGATTAGTTGCCATAGTAACCTTAATCTGTAGTAGAAAATATTAACAGTAAGCATGACCTGGGAGAACAAAATGAAGCAGGACATAGGCTGATAGAATTTTGCCAAGACAACTCACTCTGAGTAACAAACACTCTCTTCCAACAACCTAACAGATGGCTTTATACATGGACTTCCCCAGATGGACAACACTGAAATCAGATTGACTACAGCCTTTGCAGCCAAAGGTGGCAGACATCTATACAGTCGGTAAAAACAAGACCTGGAGCTGACTGTAGTTCAGATCACGAACTTCTTCTTGCACAGTTTAGGATCAGACTAAAGAGATTAGGGAAGACCCACAGATCAGCTAGATATGAGCTCACTAATACTCCTAAGGAATATGCAGTGGAGGTGAAGAATCGATTTAAGGGACTGGACTTAGTAGATAGGGTCCCGGAAGAACTATGGACAGAAGTTGGCAGCATTGTTCAGGAGGCGGCAACAAAATACATCCCAAAGAAAGAGAAAACCAAGGAGGCAAAATGGCTGTCTGCTGAAACACTAGAAGTAGCCCAAGAAGAAGGAAAGCAAAAGGCAACAGCAGTAGGCGGAGATATGCTTAATTAAATGCAAAATTCCAGAGGTTAGCCAGAACAGATAAGAAATTATTTTTAAACAAGCAATGCATGGAAATGGAAGAAGACAATAGAATAGGAAGGACAAGAGACCTCTTCCAGAAAATTAGAAACATCGGAGGTAAATTCCAGGCCAAAATGGGTATGATCAAAAACAAAGATGGCAAGGACCTAACAGAAGAAGAAGAGATCAAGAAAAGGTGGCAAGAATATGCAGAAGACCTGTATAGGAAGGATAACAATATCGGGGATAGCTTTGACAGTGTGGTCAGTGAGCTAGAGCCAGACATCCTGAAGAGTGAGGTTGAATGGGCCTTAAGAAGCATTGCTAATAACAAGGCAGCAGGAGACGACGGTATCCCAGCTGAATTGTTCAAAATCTTGCGAGATGATGCTGTCAAGGTAATGCATGCTATATGCCAGCAGATTTGGAAAACACAAGAATGGCCATCAGATTGGAAAAAATCAACTTATATCCCCATACCAAAAAAGGGAAACACTAAAGAATGTTCAAACTATCGAACAGTGGCACTCATTTCACATGCCAGTAAGGTACTGCTCAAGATCCTGCAAGGTAGACTTCAGCAATTCATGGAGCGAGAATTGCCAGATGTACAGGCTGGGTTTAGAAAAGGCAGAGGAACTAGGGACCAAATTGCCAATATCCGCTGGATTATGGAAAAAGCCAGGGAGTTTCAGAAAAACATCTATTTCTGTTTTATTGACTATTCTAAAGCCTTTGACTGTGTGGACCATAACAAATTGTGGCAAGTTCTTAGTGGTATGGGGATACCAAGTCATCCTGTCTGCCTCCTGAGGAATCTGTATAACGACCAAGTAGCAACGGTAAGAACAGACCACGGAACAACGGACTGGTTTAAGATTGGGAAGGGAGTACAGCAGGGCTGTATACTCTCACCCTACGTATTGAACTTGTATGCAGAACACATCATGCGATGTGCTGGGCTTGAGGAATCCAAGGCTGGAGTTAAAATCGCTGGAAGAAACATTAATAATCTCAGATATGCAGTTGATACCACTTTGATGGCTGAAAGTGAAGAGGAACCGAGGAGCCTTATGATGAAGGTGAAAGAAGAAAGTGCAAAAGCTGGTTTGCAGCTAAACCTCAAAAAAACCAAGATCATGGCAACCAGCTTGATTGATAACTGGCAAATAGAGGGAGAAAACGTAGAGGCAGTGAAAGACTTTGCATTTCTAGGTGCGAAGATTACTGCAGATGCTGACTGCAGTCAGGAAATCAGAAGACCCTTAATCCTTGGGAGAAGAGCAATGACAAATCTTGATAAAATAGTTAAGAGCAAAGACATCACAATGACAACAAAGGTCCGCATAGTTAAAGCAATGGTGTTCCCCATAGTAACATATTGCTGTGAGAGGTGGACCATAAGGAAGGCTGAGGGAAGGAAGATAGATGCTTTTGAACTGTGGTGTTGGAGGAAAATTCTGAGAGTGCCTTGGACTGCAAGAAGATCAAACCAGTCCATCCTCCAGGAAATAAAGCCAGACTGCTCAGTTGAGGGAATGATATTAAAGGCAAAACTGAAATACTGTGGCCACATAATGAGAAGACAGGACACCCTGGAGAAGATGCTGATGCTAGGGAGAGTGGAAGGCAAAAGGAAGAGGGGCCGACCAAGGGCAAGGTGGATAGATGATATTCTAGAGGTGATGGATTCATCCCTGGGGGAGCTGGGGGTGTTGTCGACCGACAGGAAGCTCTGGCGTGGGCTGGTCCATGAAGTCACGAAGAGTCGGAAGCAACTGAATGAATAAACAACAACAACAAAATATTCTGTTATCTCAGAATCCTGTTTGATTATACATCTAAGTTAATATCATTGGTTTTGTAAAGTAACAAATAAACAAAGAAGCAATATGATGGGGTAAGTTCATCCATCATTAATTGTAGCTGGATGTTTGCTCAGGATTGACCCAGATGCCCAACTTATTCCTCAGAGGCAGGGAAGGGAACACAGCCTTTTTCTCCTTTGTCCCTGCTCAGCTTTCAAGTCTTCAACTCAGCATTGCATAAATCCCTTTGGTCTGATTGCATCTAGTATTTCAGTGTGGCCTTCTTCATTTACAATTTCCTCTGTACTGAGACATTCTTCTCTGCTCCTTTGAAATTGCTGTATTTTATAAGATTAGGGGAAAGATCACTGGAGTCTGGCAATGGGGCAGGGAGGGGAATGTTCCTGCCTCAGACTTGGCTGTGGGATCAACTGATACTACAACTTGGGCTGTGTAGTGGCTGCATTTCCCTCCAGCCCCACCAGGTCTCTTGTTGATACAGAGAAGAGTAAGACTCCACTGGAGGAGCTCACTGTTCAAGGTGCCTATGGCTTGCAGGGTTGAATCTTCTACAGTGAACGAGTGCTTCAAATCCCCAGTGACAGTTCTTTGCTGATGAAGCACTGTGATGCTCTCACTGCATCTAGCCTCCACAAACGCCAATGGAGCTAATTTTTCACAGCGAGACAAACAGTGGCTTATCTCTCCCTCAAGGATAAAGGGTTTATTCAGTCCTACCAGTGAGATGAAGTGCATTTCATATTTCATACTGAAGGTTCACAGTGTTGAGCAATTCCTTCTAGGAAAGGCTGCAGACAAAAATCTGATTGTGTATTTTAAAAAGGATCTGATACGACATGTTACTGCTGTTGATAGTCTCCCAGACATTCATCATTCAAGAAACATGGGCAGATTTAAGGCTTTGTCACAAATTGCTGATGCTCTTCTTTCTCAGTGCATATGAACTTGCACTTCTCTTCATATTTAACATCTTTTTGAGCAGAACTGGCACGGGGATTTTTCATGCCTTCAAAGCTGAATTTGGAGGTCATTGAAAATACATGGTGGACCCGCAAAGAAGACAGGATGCTGCTCCTTCCAGCAGTATTGAATGGAGTCCATGAGTTGCTCACTGTCATGTGCCCTAGACAGCTGCATTGCTTCCTGAGTGGGAAAAAATCTGGCTCAGCTCGGCAGGAATTTAACAAAATCTGCCACTCTAAAGTATAAACTAATTAGATTTGTTACAGCACAAATAATGTAAAATAAATAAATAAAACTAATGATGCTATAATTGGTTGCATACTTGCCTTTTCTCACATGGGTGTGCTGACAATATTTCAAATTCATTCTTACATGAAGGGGAATCCTAAATGCATTTTAAACAAATAAAATAAGTTTTTGGGCTTTTGGTTGGGAGGATTTTTTTTTCAAATCCTTAAGGAAACAAAGTCAATCACCTATTCTAATGCCTTGTAACATGGCAGAAATCTCAGTCAAAAGACATTTAAAATGACACTTATTATCTCTTACCCTGAAATCTGGGACAAACAAATAATAAACTAGAAAGGAATTCAATATTAGGAAGAATGATGGGCCATTTCCCCACTAGTGACTTAAAGTATCTTACAGCATCACCTATGCATAGTTGAAGAGATATAAAGCCTATACTCACTATTGTTATATTAGCACAGTATTGGTTGGATGACTCTAGAAGATGCTGTAAGTCACTAATGGAAAAATGGCCACAGACTGACCATAGAATTATTCAGCCCCAACTACATGTGAACAATATATCTACTATGATATCCATGAGAGATGCCTATCCATCCTTTGCTTAAATATTCCAATAAAAGATAGTCTACCATCTGACTATAATAGACTGTTCTACTGTCAAGCAGCAGGTCCTACCAGGCATTTCTACCTACTATTTAATCAAACATAGCCCAATCAGTCTAGGTATCTTCTCCAAGGGTCACCTAGATGCTAACTTGTAGAGGTAAAATCTAAAACGCCTTTCAGCTCGTTATGCTGAAACGCTGAAGAAAGAAAAAAGCTATACTTTCTAGGGTGATTAAAAAAAAGAAAAGGAGTTGAGACCATTCCTCATTCTAGACAATATTGTTGCTTTTCCCCATTGTATTGAATTTTATCCCTGAGACATAATGCATGGTTTTTGATACACCATTATTTATTTATTAAATCTATGTTTACATCACTTCCCATGTAATCTTATATCAAAGCAGTTTATAAATAGCAATGAGCATTATAAAACCCAGTGATAACATAATTAAAACAAAATTTAAAACATATTCATGAATAATGGAGCAGGGAAGAGGGAAAAAACCAACCAAATCGAGCCAATCTATTCATTCATGACATTCACGTGTGTTGCATCTCTGTCACTCTGATCATTTCTGGCCATAAAGATGCAGACTGAAACTTCAGCTAACTCTTTCTAATGAGCTCCACGTTGATCTACCAGACTTCGAGCAGAGAGAAATCAAGGGATGAGAAGCCAAGGGATTAGCATGTCCATGTGAACTGACTCTTCATGACTCCTACAGCTGCCATGTACTCTAAAGCTGCTGGAAAACATCTGTGTAGGTGTGCGCTCTAGAAATTCTTGTGGCAGCACTTGGATCTCTTTTTGTAAACTTTGGGATGCTTGTGCATTTACAAAAGAATGCTCTGCTAGAGAACCTTGGGGTTTTTTTTTAATTTATTCTAATAGAGTGCAGGGCCTTGAACACTATGCTTTCATACTTGGCAGAAAAGAAGGGGACATGGAGGATTAAGTCATCATGTACATGGCGTTTATTGCTACTTGGCAGAATCAAGTTGGCAATACCTTCAATGACAGGTCTGTGCCACAAACATTTTATCTGGAACCAGGCCAAACAACTAATCTGAGGGTCTGATGAGACGTGCCCTGTACTAGAGCAGTTCCTATAGCAGTGGGCATACATATCTCTGCAGTCACACACAAGAGATCCCCCTGAATTTGAGATGCTATTGCTTAATAAACTGCTGATATAACAGTTTAAGTTAAAGCATGAAATGCACTGGAGATAAGCAACCATAGACATATCAATTTTACAGCTTCCCTTAGTGATTGTTATGTTGCAAGGACTACACATCAACTCATGCACATGGTTGCTCAGGCATATATTTGGGACCATACCCTCCATACTGCCTTTTCCTCCTTCTCGGAAATAAGTTAAGTCAATAAACCATGTCATTCCTCCCTTCATGACATGGCAAACATCCTCTCCAACTTCCCCCCCTCCCAGTATCTTCAATCTTCAATTCCAGATAATAGCCTGGTCATGCAGAAGGATGCTTTACGAATTCTGCTGTCAGCCTTAGAAAGGGCGAAGCTTTTGCAAGATTCCAGTTAAACTGTTTAAAAGCATTTTAAAAGTGCTTTCAAGCACATGGGTTGAAAACACATAACCCACCCCAATGCTTTGGAAATACTCCACCTTCTATTGCCCAACAATGCCCTTGGCTTAATGTCATGTGGTCCTCAGCCTAATTTCAAAAACTCTCTGCAGATGATCCATTCAGACCTTGGGCAAGAGTGATCCAACCCTTGCTTAAAAATAATAAAGGCAGGATAAAAAAAAATCTGAAAAAAAGAACTTCCTTTTTTTTTTTGCTGCTTTTTGTTCCATCCAGCATGATAAGACATTCTGGAGATTTAATAGCCTGCTCATTCCTCCATCACATTCTGTTTGGTCTAGTGGTTAAAGTGTTGGGCTAGAAACCAGGAGGCTGTGAGTTCTAGTCCTGCCTTAGGCATGAAAGCCAGCTGGGTGACCTTGGGCCAGTCACTCCCTCTCAGCCCAACTCACCTCACAGGGTTGCTGTTGTGCGGGAAATAGGAGGAGGAAAGAGCATTCGGTATGTTCCCTGCCTTGAGTTATTTATAAAAATAATAAAGGCGGGATTAAAAAAAAAGTTAAAATAAAATAAATAAATTGCCAACCGGTGGATTTTCAGGTAAACATTGCTTCTCCCTGTCCTGTTTTCCCACTCACACTGTAAAAAGTTTATTCATCCCAGTCAGTGGATTGAAAGTTCAGCTGTAGGATGGCAAATATGTGCCTTGGGAAAATACAGGGTTTTTCTACCCATTCAACCACTACCTTTTCAAATTTCCCTCTTTGAAATACATATTTCTCAAATGAAATGCAGAGTTCAGGTGTGGGAATCAGGGTCATTACTTGAGGTACCCATATAAGAATTAAATATCTTACAATCTATATTTATTTATTTATATTTTTAAACTGCTCAATAGCTGAAGCTCTCTGGTTGTTTATAGTTACACATTAAAAAAATACAGTCTGAGGTTAAAACATATACAATTAAATAAAATACAAAAAAAAAAAGCATCTAAACCAGGCAGCAGCGTGGTGGTCATTCAAAAACTAAGAATTAATTAAAAGATATTGAAAAGACCATTTAAAAGCCTGGGAAAATACAAAGTTCTTCACCTGGTGACAAAATAATGCTAATATGGGGACCAGTTAAGTCTCGGGGGGGGGTGTAATACCATAAATGGGGAATTCCATAATCCCATAATTCATAAATGGAGAATAAGTAAGTCCAAACCAAAACTACAAGTACTTGCAGTGAAACACTTTCATTGCAAGAAAGTATTTATTTATTTTATTATTTATTTATTTAAATTTATGGTGTTAAGAAACTTCACAGATAACTGAGCATTTCTCAAGAAAGCTGTTGTATGTGTTGGCTATGTGACTAACTGCTGTTTAGAATATTTTTGTCAGTAATCAAATTGACACACACTCTCTTACATACAACACTGTAATACTATACTATACTATGCTATGCTATGCTATGCTATGCTATGCTATGAGTTATAGTATATACTAACTTATAATGGGAGCCTCTCAGTAGTTTTAATCAGTTATATTCATCAAAGTAAGCAAAGAAAACCCATGGGATACAAATATCACCAGTCACAAACCCTATTGGATATGACGTGTTATCTAATCCCATCAGAAAAGGCTGCAGGGCACCCTAAAGTCAATGATTAACATAACCCTCCACTTGACTGGACTGACACTGGATAATCCTAGACCTTGATCAGACTGATATTTTTTTATTATTATTTTTGAGGCAAACCCTATTTTGAAGGCTTCTGCAATAAATAAAACCCTCCATCCTCATAGAGGGAGGTACCATCAGTATTCTGTACAACTTCACACAAGTTGACCAACTGTCTAGTGGCTGTGGGATCTGGATAGGGAGAACAAGTTTCAGTTCAACCCTGGCAAGACCAAGTGGCTATGGGGTTTAAGGCCTCCTAGACCAACTGACTTTCATCCTTAACTCTGAATAGCATTGCACTTCCCTAGACAGAGCTGGTGTACAAATTGGGGAGGGGGTCCTTTTGGATTCATGGCTCCTGCTCCAGGAGCAGATGGCAACTGTGGCTCAGAGGACCTTTGTACAAGTTTGTCAGTGGCTACTGTAATGTGTTCTACATGGGGCTGCTCTTAAAAAGCATTCAGCTGCAGCAACTGGTCCAGAATGTAGTAGCACAAGCAGTTTGGGGCATTTCATGATATACTCTTATAACACTGCTGCTTTCCAAGGTGCCCTGGCTTCCAGGGAGCTTTGGGGCTCAATTCAAGCCTGACCTGGCAAGGGCCAGGTTATCTGCAGGACCACCTGTCTCTGATATTTTCTGCTCACCCACCAGAGTCAACAGGGCGGGCATGCTCTAGTTCCCTTCCATTAATCAAAGCCATCTTATGGGATCCAGGAGACAGGCGCTCTTTGTCACGGTGCTGTCCTGTGGAACAGCATGGCTCAAAGAACCAGACGCCCCCCACCCTGTTGGCCTTTTGCAAGGCATGGAAGACCAGGTTGTTCCCCAGGCATTTGGGCTGGGGTGCTAGGTGACCCCTGTTGGTTGATTTGTCTGTCGCTGTTTGTTCATTATTGATCATAAGATGGAAGGATCTATTTGGATCTGTGGCACATGATATATTAATTAATTTGAGTTGTTATGCTGTTTGCAGGGAGGGTTGTTTTGTTTTAGTTTAATTTATTGTTAGCTGTCCAGAGCTGCAGTAGCAAAATGGGCAGCCACATAAATTGTTTAAATAAATTAATATCACATAATACTTACTAGGCAGCCTGCAAAATGGTGAACAGCCCCCCTTTAGTCCCCCATAAAGGACTCCTGGTGGGTAAGTAATTGGTTTTTACTCCTTGTTATGTAAATACCAGTGGCTGGACTTCACCCTAAAGGATTTGATTTATATTTTGCAGTCTCTGAATTAATGCTGTCTATAAAGCATGCAGTTCAAAGGAGGGTATGTGATGACTGTTGCTGTCATGAATCTCTGGAGGATTTTTCTGATCTGGAAGGTGGTTGGGATTCCATTCTACCAGATACGCTGCCTCTTTTTACTGTGATCCAACGTGTTCCAATTCTAGTAAAAGACTGCCCAGATTTGTGACTAAGACTCTGATTTGCAGGGTGCAGACAGGCCAGAAAGATGCACATGCTGTAAAATGGTGTGTCATGACACTTCTTCTGAAGATGATGGTTAGGGTTTGCATTCTCAACTCTTCACCTTATCAATAAAAATATGTTTTTAAGTTAACACATGAACATTTCCCCACAGTCCTTCAATATGCTGGAGCATGAAAAAAATTCTAAGGAGCATTTATTTTATCTGTGGTCATATAGGGAGTTAGGAGGGTGTGAATTCACTATTTCAAGAGGGCAGAAAACATAGTCAAAACCTGGCTTTCAGGGCAAGAGGGTTATACCCTTCATAAACCCTCAAGGGTCAATTTCCCTAGAAATAAATGATCTATCTATCTATCATCTATTTATCTATCTACAGTATATTTCAAATTTCATCACCGCCCATCTCCCTCATCCAGCCTAGATAGTAATGGCAGGCAGTTCTCATAGATATGTCACTGAAAAGTAAACTCTGGAGATATTTTAGCTAGTGTTATCCACTGGTAAGAATAAGTGGCAATATCCACTTCAGTTCTACAATAGCATGTACCATCTGGGCTGCTCCTGGCATTATAAACCCATTGAATGAATAGGATGTTTAGGCAAGGCTGTATGGGGAAATTTTAAAAGGCACACAGAAGGAGAAAGATCTTTAGGTAAGGGATCTCATCAGAGCTTCCAGACTGAAGGGGAGGTTTGAAAAGGGCTATCAGCAAACCAACATGGGTGAAATATTCATCATCAAAGAATTGGGGTAAGAGGTGAAAGAGTGGCACACAGACTATACAAATGAGCCTGTAAAAGGCTTTTTTTACCTTAAAGGACTCTAAAAGGTCCCTGCTAGCCAACAGCACATGCATAGAATTGAAAAAGTACTTAGAAAAAGAAGGCAAAGTGAAAGGAGAAAGGCAAAGATATTTTACTTTAAATTCCGGAATTGTGAGAAGCGTAGCACAGGCATCTCTCTCTTTATGTTGTATAAAATGACCTGCACTATGATCCACTGGTTCAAAAAATGAATCTTGAAGAACTGAAACACACGCCATTCTAGCTAGTGAAGAGCTTGGACATGCATTAGACCTGTTCTATGGACACCATTTAAAAACACTTCCCTTTGCAACAGATGTTACCAGAAGCTTCAATACATTATATTGTATGTCTATACTAACATTGCAGAGTATCAGACGGTGGGAGCCTTCTATGTGTTATTACTGCACTACATACCTGCACAAGGGCAAGGCATTTAATCATGGTGATTTATGACAAGCCCTATTATATCCTGGTGAGCAAATACTACATCAATACTATTATTGTGCAAATCAAAACTGATCAAAGATAAACATCCATTTTTATCATGGGAAGGTGGCTGTCAAGCTTCATTTTAGGCCACAAAAAAGTGAAGGATGGTTGTGATCAAGGAGCACAAAAATAGTAGTGTATGTCCCCCAATTTTTTTTAGATTATTTGCAGATGACCAGTTGGGTATTCTTTTTCATGTACACAATTGGTAAAACTGTAATATAAGATTTGTAGTAGAGGCCTGTAGTGTTTGTTCATTAAAAAGAGCATCTCACAGATTCAAAGGGGTCAGAAGCTTCTCCTTGACTGCAAATTTCTTCAAGGAAGCATCAGTCACCAACATGCCATCCTATTTGCATTGCCAGATACTGCAATAATTTTGATTCTTGAGGTATTTTTCTTTAACCAAGAAAAATACCTCAGTTCTGCAGTTGTATAGCACCTCATAGGTTGAATTGAGCATACTGATGAAGTCCTTTGCAAAGTAGCCAAGAAGGCAACTATGAAAAAAGCAACCATTAAATTCAAAAGCCATGTGGATGTCATTGGTGGCAGCAAAGCAATCCAAACCCTAATTATATACTTGCTTTTCAGTCCCTACAACGCACACTAGATATTCAGGTTTTCACAATTTCCTATATACATCAACCACTGTATGGAGGATGTGGGATACTTTTCTTTGCTAAGTGGCTGCTATCTAAAGGCACTAATGTGATTGCATTTTTCTCCAATCCATTGGTGGGAGAGGTGAATGTATGTGTTTTTGACTGAGAACCCAAAGATAGATTGTATGATGCAATGCAGAGTATGGATCTGAAAATTACTGTACTAAAGACTAAGGTAGCTGTGTGTGACAGGAACTATGGAGTAAATCCTTTAAGTTACACATAAATGGAAAAAACTAGAGCAAGGAGATGAATTTATTGACCTTGGTAGAACATTCACTAAATATGAGAAAACTGATTGCAAATTTTACAATATGCAGATACTGGTAGAAAGTTAGTAAGTAGTATTTAATTTATTGTAATGAATGAATATTTGTTGAAAGAAGCAAAAACAGCCACATAGCATTCTTCTGCCTGCTGTGTTACATAGAAATGAAAATAGGGTATGTCAGGAGAAACATAAAACTAAGCTGAATACAGGGAAATGGGTTTCTTAAGAAATATGTAGTAAAAGAAGAGACAGAGACAAGTAAAAATGGGCGCTGAATATACGTGAATCGCATATTGCGATATTCGATATGAAATTGAATGACCAGTATGAAAGAAACATATTGAGGTGGTTTGGTCATATAGGGAGAATGAATGAGGACCAAACTGCAGAACAAATATATGATGGAAGTATGAATGGTCAAGAGGAAGGGGAAGACTGAGGAATTCGTGGATGGTGGAGTGGATGAGATCTTGAAAAAAAGAAAGTTGAGAAGTCTAATGAATGATTGAGTGAATGGTTTAGTATAAATTAGATTTACTGTTTCCTCTTCTCCCTCCTATTTCATACCTTGAATTCCTTTGATTTCTTACTGCGTTTCTACACTCTGCATAAAGTTGCTTACCTCAAAAGGGAATAGCATGATAGGTACATATGCAGTTATCTATGCATGTACGTATGTATGCATGTATGCATACGAGCAATTACTGTACCACAAGCTTCATACATGGAAAGCAAGAGGTGGGATATAATTAGAGCAAAAAGAGGAATCAGTGTGATTGTATGGACAAACTGGGATGGGACTGTGAGCAAGCAAATGTGAAAATGATGGAAATGATCAAGTAAATTTGAATCAATGGCTTGTTACTTGGGCCTCCATGGTGTGTGTGTGTGTGTAACAGATATTTATTTTCTCTTTTCTAGCTGCCATATATGTTCTTACATGTGTCCAAACAGTTCTGGCATAGCTCTGGTGGGAAGGATTTCTCTTGCTGCATTAAAGGTGTATCTATACCCATCTATACATTTATTTATTTACTTATTTATTTGGCATATTTCTCTACTGCCCATCTCATCTACAACGGCTCTCGGCGGCTTACAAATGATAAAAATGACAAATCACTAAATACAATACAATATAAATATAAATAGATAAATACAGATACAAATATAAAAATACAAAATATAAAATATAAAATTCAAGATGGGGAGTGAAGATCTTATCCTTGGCACCATCACGGTGCCATTCACCCCATGAATGGCTATCCCTCCTCCCATCCCAAGCAAGGTGGCATAACCACATCTTAATCCCCTTCCGGAAGGCCGGGACAGTGAGCATCTGTCTTACCCCTGGGGGTAACTTATTCCAAAGGGCAGGTGCCAAGGCAGAGAAGGCCCTCCTCCTGGATCCTGCCAATTGGCAATCCCTCATGGACAGGGTCCGTAACATGCCCTCCCTGCCAGAATGGGTGGGACAGGTTGATGTAGTGGGGGTGAGGCAGTTCCTCAGGTAACCTGGACCCATGCCATGTAGGGCTTTGAAGGTGATAATCAACACCTTGAATTGGACCCAGAAGCAGACTGGCACCCAATGCAGCTTGCGCAACAAAGGTGTTATATGTGGCATCCTCAGGGCTCCTAAGACTGCTTGCGCAGCCACATTCTGCACCAGCTGTAGCTTCCAGATGCTCTTCAAGGGTAGCCCCATGTAAAGCTCATTGCAGTAGTCTATGTGGGAGATGACTAGGGCATGAGTGACTGTTCGGAGGGACTCCCGATCCAGGAAGGGGCATAGCTGGTGCACAACATGAAGTTGTGCAAAGGCTCCCCTGGCCACAACTGCCGCCTGTTCTTTGAGCAGGAGGCGTGAGTCCAGGAGAACCCCCAGGTTCTGTACTGGGTCTGTCTGGAGCAGTGCAACCCCATCCAGAACTAAAGATGGTAAATTCCCGAATACCCGGGAGCCCCCAACCCACAGCCACTCCAACTTACCAGGGTTCAGCTGAAGCCTGTTGTTCCCCATCCAGACCCCTACAGCCTCCAGGCACTGAGAAAGGGTGGTCAGAGCATCACTTACATCACCCAGGATGGAGATGTATAATTGGGTATGATCAGTGTATTGATGATACCTCATCCCATAGCAATGGATGATCTTGCCCAGCAGTTTCATGTAGATGTTAAAAAGGAGTGGAGAGAGTACCAAACCCTGTGGCACCTCACAAAGGAGGGGCTGTGGGCCAGATCTCTCACTCTGTCTCAATACCAATTGGGACCAGCCCTGGAGGGAGGTGAACTAGCGCAGAACCACCCACCCCCAACTCCCTGAGCCAACCCAAAAGGATATCATGGTCGATGGTATTGAAAGCTGCTGAGAGGTCAAGAAGAGCCAGGATGGATGCACTGCACAATCCCGCTCCCCACAGAGATCATCCATAAGTGTGACCAAAGCTGTTTCTATCCCATATCCAGGCCTGAAACCCAAGTGTAAGGGTCCAGATAATCCGTTTCATTCAGGATCCTCTGGAGCTGCAATGCCACCACTTTTTCAACTACCTTCCCTAAAAGGGGGAGGTGGGGGACTGGATGAAAATTGTCCAGAATGGTGGGATCCAGTGATGGTTTCTTGAGGATGGGGTGCACCAGCGCCTCTTTAGAGGCCACCAGAAACACTCCCTCCCCCAAGGATGAATTCACCATCACCTGGACCCACCCACACGTCACCTCCTGAACTGCCTTCACCAGCCAGGAGGGACAAGGACCTAATTGGCAAGCGGTGGCGTTTACAGACCCGAGAACCCTGTCCATTTCCTCGGGCCCAACAGGATCAAACTGTTCCCAGATAACCAGATAAGTATGCTCCCCAGTCATCTCCAGGCATGAATACATGACTTGACAGATCAGAATACACTTCAGGATTCTCTGAAAATATTGTGTTACCTAAGATGAAGATGATGGTAATGTTCATTACCTGGACAAAGGTCTACCAGAATCTTCCTTCTCTTAGGCAAAAAAATTGGGAACATTCAGATACCCACCTCATCAGTTCTATTATACTCCAAAGCTACATGTTGCATTTAGAACACACAATGGCAGTATGTGCAACTGATTTTATGCCTGTATACTATGCTGATCCTCACAATTAATGGGAAATATACATACCCTGTGTCTTTATAACCAGTGATTATTGCTCATTTTATTGAAAAAGGAAATTTCAATATTAATGCTATTTCCTAGGGGTTTTTTTAATATTTCCCACTACAATTAAAATAAAAAAGGATCAGATAGTTACATGATTCTCCTGATTATGAAAGAGATTTGGTTCCAAGGTAATTGATTATGTCTGCACATTGAAGTAATGCATCAAGTAATGGGTCTTAAAATAAAATGCTCCTATTTCAAAGCAGTTTTGATCCCATTTCTTAGAATGGCCTTCTATAAGAAGATGTCCTCCAACTGACTTGGAATGGCAAGTTTCTGAACGCTCAGCTAGGAAAGCCTGCAAAACGTCCTCCACTGCAGTCCAGCTTTGGGGTTGCAGGGCAGGCCACATGACCCAGACAGCACTGTCCTCCAACAGAGGGAATCAGACAGGGAAGTTCAAGAGCAACAGCAGCAGGCCTGCCATTTCTGCCTTCCATCGCTTCCCATCATCTGCCACAAAGACACCTCACTAACCTCTATGTAACAAGTGCAGGAAAAAAGAAAAAGAGAGAAGAAAGAGAAAAGTAAGACTATAATTTTCTTTCATTCAGGATTGAAGGCAGACTCACCCAGCATTTTCCAATTTGTCATTTTATTTATTTATTTTTATTTTATTATTAAATTTCTCTACCACCCATCTCATGTATAACAACTCTGGGCAGCATTTTGAAGGTCTCTAATAGCTTAAAAGTAGTTAATGAGCAATTTCTGAAAGTGATTAGAAAGTGAGGTTTGCGAACTTAGTGTCCTTTCAAAGTCTCTGCCGCAGCCGCGAGCAAGATGGCTAATCCCATCATCCTTCAGTACTCAAACCCATGGAAAACCACCGTCCTGTGGTCTCCTTGCAAGGAGTAGCCATCCAGAGTACATGTGGGCAATCTTCTGTCCTCTCCTTATTTGGAGAGGTTCCAAGGGACCGGTCTACTTACCTGTTCCTTGGTCTTTGCTGCAGTTGTCGGGTCTGCTTTCACATGTTCAGTTTGCCATACCTCCCCTGGAAGTCCCCCCAACCGAACTTTCCAAAAGAAGCATTCTGCTTTGTTATTAATCACCCTGGAATTCCAACCTTGTCTCAAGATCAGCACGGCATAACTGAATTATCCAAATTGATCTTTACAACAATTCCTGGAATTTGAAAAGGTGTGAGATTTGCCAACAGCTGAACTAAATGACTAAGAACTCATCCTGGGAGCCACCCAAGCTGAGCCCAGGTGCCTGAATCCCTGATTGCCTCTCCAGAATTTAGGCAGCAGGTAGGGAATGCAGCCACTGGCAACTGAAAGAGCTTATTGGCAATTCACTTTGAGAGACTGGGGGATCACTGGACTATCAAACTCCTCCCCTTATGTAATAATCATTGGGGATTGGGATAATATGGCTCATTGGAGCAAATCAAATAGAGCGTCCTGCTTAACTGCAGCAAGACTGTCTGCAGCCCCCTGTTTAAAAGTGCTTATTACCTGTGGAATCACAGGTAAATACCAGGCGCCAGATAGAAAAATGGAATAACGACGTCCTCCTGCCCATATTGTGAATTTTCTGACAGCACATCAGCCACTGAATGACATGAAAGGCTTGACTAGATGGACCCTTGGCCTGATCCTAAAGAGCTTGCTGATGTTCTTATGATGGTCTGCAGCTCTAGTGAAAGCTTAACATTTGGAAGTAGCTCAGGCAGATGCCTACCTGATTCATTGGAGTGTAAGAAGGGAGGGTAGATACAACACAATGAGGCTTGCAAGATTGTGTTATAGCCAATCTCAATAACGGTAGTTCTAGTCTTCCTATGGAGCTGATTTCCCGGGCTGATCTACCTAGGGGCGCTGACAATATTACCTGCCTGAGCCGCTTCCAAATGTTACCTTGTTTCTCGGTGCTCAAAAAATGCTTCAACCCCCTTTGCCTCGGTAACAGTTCTTGCAAATTTCCGTCAAGGTCATCTTCCTTATTCTCTACAGATAGTGATATTTAACAAATGTATGGAGCAGTGAAGTGACTTCATCAGGGTTGAACCACATATCATATCAATGGATGAGCTGGGAATTGTATCAAGTTCTCTTGTCTTGAGGATTGAACTATACTACATCAGTTACCAAAAGCAATGCAAATAAAATAATGTACTATTTTTCTATCTTAATTTGTATTTTTTATTTATTTATTTATTTATTAAATTTATGTCACCGCCCATCTCCCCCAATAGGGGACTCTGGGCGGTTTACAATAAAATAACACTAAAAAACAGACATCTAAATTACCATTAAGATATAAATAAAATGAATGTAAAATCCAAGTGGAGATGGAACACAATCACTAAGAGGTGCTATGGCACCAGCCATCCCCAGGTGGAGCTATTGCTCTCCCCCTCCCAAGCAAGGCAGCAGAACCAGGTCTTCAGTTTCTTCCAGAAGTCCGAGAGTGAAGAGACCCGTCTCAACTCCGGGGGCAAGATGTTCCAAAGGGCGGGCGCCACTGCAGAGAAGGCTTGCCTCCTGGACCCCGCTAGATGAAATTCCTTTGCCGATGGGGGCCGTAGCATGCCCTCCCTGCCTGACCGGGTGGGGCAGGTCGATGCTTAGGGGATGAGGCGGTCCCTCAGATACCCTGGTCCCAAGCCATGTAGGGCTTTAAAGGTGATAACCAACACCTTGAATTGGACCTGGAAGCAAACTGGTACCCAATGCAGCTCACATAACAGTGATGTCACATGGGCTGATTTTACAGCACCAGTCAGTGCAGCCGCATTCTGGACCAGCTGAAGCTTCTGAATACTCTTCAAGGGTAGCCCTATGTAGAGCACATTGCAATAGTCTATATGGGAGATGACAAGGGCATGAGTGACTGTTCGGAGGGCATCTCGGTCCAGGAATGGGCGTAGCTGGCGCACCACCCGAAGATGTGCAAAGGCCCTCCTGGCCACGACTGCCACCTGCTCTTCAAGCAGGAGTCGCAAGTCCAGGAGGACCTCCAGGTTCCACACTGGTTCCGAATGGGGCAGTGCCAGATGACAACTTCCTGGCACCCAAGGGCCCATCAATCCACAGCCACTCTGTCTTACCAGGGTTCAGTTGAAGCCTCTTGTTCCCCATCCAGACTCCCACCACCCCCAGGCACTTGGAAAGGGTAGAGATCGCATCGCTTACTTCACCCAGGATGGAGATATATAACTGAGTGTCATCGGCATATTGATGATACCTCATCCCATGGTGATGGATGATCTCACCCAGCAGTTTCATGTAGATGTTAAATAGGAGAGGAGAGAGTACCGAACCCTGTGGCACCCCACAGTGGAGGGGTTGAGGGCCGGATCTCTCCTCTCCTATCACCACCGATTGGGACTGGCCCTGGAGGAAGGAGGTGAACCAGCGCAAAACTACACCACCCACCCCCAACCCCTTGAGCCACCCCAAAAGGATACCATGGTTAATGATATCAAAAGCCGCTGAGAGGTCTAGAAGAGCCAGGATGGATGCACTCCCTCCATCCCGTTCCCGTCAGAGATCATCCATAAGTGCGACCAATGCAGTCTCCGTCCCATATCCTGGCCTGAAACCCTACTGAAAGGGGTCCAGATAATCCGTTTCCTCCAGAATTCTCTGGAGCTGCAGTGCAACCACTTTCTCAACCACCTTCTCCAAAAAGGGAAGGTGGGAGACAGGGTGAAAATTTCCCAGTATAGTAGGGTCCAAGGATGGCTTCTTAAGGAGGGGGTATACCAGGGCCTCCTTAAAGGCAGCCAGAAATACCCCTTCCCTCAGAGATGCATTAACCATTGCCTGGACCCAACCACAAGTCACTTCCCAGGCTGATTTTATCAGCCAGGAGGGGCAAGGGTCAAGCTGACATGTGGTTGCATTCACAGTCCAGAGGATCCTGTCCATTTCCTCAGGCCCAACAGGATCAAACCGTTCCCAGATAACAGGGTAAGTACATTCCCCTGGCATCTCCCCAGACTCTGCTTCATGCTTAGAGTCCAACTTAGAACGAATCTGAGCGGTTTTATCCTGCAGATGCTGTGAAAACTCTTCCGAATGGAACGGAACAAGGATTTAAAAATGACTGGCTACAAGAATGATCTGAAAAAAGATGAAATACTGGATATACAAATGAAACCAGTTGATGTTTTAATAATTAAAAGGGACATAGAAATAACAAACCAGGAGAGTGATTTGGATAATTTTCCTATATTGGATTTACAAAGGAAATCCATTAAAGCTTTGAAAGACTTGGTGAAAAGGGACAAAGAAAAATAGAAAAGAAATCAAGTTCTAGGACATTATTTGAAGGGATTAAAGACTAAGATTGTTAAAAGTAAAGGGAAGGAATATAAAGCTAGGGTTAGGGTTAGGGTTTGTATATAAATACAATACAATATAATAAACCTAAATACAATACAATAGATTTTTTCATTTCTGGTAACACTTAATGGGCTTTTGCCAACCAGGATTGAACAATGAGGTTTTAAGGATTTGTCTATAGATAACAGATATGATATGGGATGAAGAGATCACTTGTTGTATTTTAAGAGAACATGACAAGTTGTTAAAATTGTGTATACTTATTGTGATGAAGAGGGAAATTACTTCATTATATTTTCTTTTCTTTGTTATATTCTTACTTTTTTCTTTCTTTCCTATGCTTCTTTTTATATATATATTTTTCTCATTTCTTTTCTGCACTTTTTATTTTTTCTTTTTCTTTTTTGTAGTCTGTATTAGCTTTTATTTGTATAATTGTAATCTTTAATAAAAAAAATTTAGAAAAAAGAAAGTGATTTCTGAACATCTGAATAGAGCAAAGTCTGCACTTTTTGTTTTTGAAGGGCCAGGGGCCTTGTACCTTGTGTACAAATTCATGTCTTCTAGAAATTACCAATGGAGCCCCATTTGAGTCATACACACACACACCCAGTAGAGAAATGAGCACTCCTGTTCATCTCTTTGCAAATCCTCACAACCTGAAGAATAGTTGAATTGCTTAGCACTTGTCCATCTGAAGGATTGCCTCTTCCACTATCAACCTGTCTAATGACATAGATCATCAGAAGATATCTTTTGAAAATCCCCTGGTACCAGAAGCCATGAGGGCCAGGGAGAAGACCTTCTGTTGCACAGCTGTCCCAGTTGTCCCTGCTAATTGATTTTAATAATATTGATTTTAATTTGGGTTTAACTGAATTGAGTTTACTGTCATTTTTTTCATATTCTGTATTTTATTTTATTATTGTAAGCCACTATGAGTACTCATGTAAGCTAAAAGGTGGGATATTAAATAAACAAAGCAAAATAAGTAAGACTAAGAATACTGGGATAGAATTCTTGTTGTTCCTTGGTTCCTCTGAACCCAGCATTTCATTCCAACTTCTCTCTGATTTAACAGAGAGCTTGTAATATAATTGTGGAACTGGCATCATCATTTTTTGCCAAGCTTTATTTTTTATGATTTTTCTATCTTAATTCTGTACATGGTCCACAGCAGGTGACAGCAGTGAGCCAACCTTGGCTGATCTCCAAAGAATTAAACATGCTTCAGAGCTAACCAGGGCTTGGATGGAAGTCCAAGGAGGCAGTGGGAAACCACTTCCTTATTTATTTATTTAATTATTTGTTTTTCAAAGTTTGCCACCACTCATCTCCCCCCAGAATATTGTTGCCCATGTGAATACTGAGACAGAAACCGGTAGTTCCCAGGGCAGACATGGTTACTCTATAAACCTACAATAACCACTTGGCTTCAGTGCCACCAATTCATTCAGATAAGTAGGAGGAAAGAAGCCATGTACTTAAACCCCAGGGCAATAAAAGTCATTTCCATCTTCTCACTGGTAGTGGGCAAACAATATTTTGTGAAGCTTCATTTTTGTTTCCAGTAAAGATCCTAATTTAGCTGAGCTGCATCAGCATCTGCGAGTCTTCTGCAAGCCCAGCCAAGCAGTCAAGCAAAGCTATAAAGTCTCAGAAAAGCTCTGATTCACTGCTAAGTCCTAGTCATAGTAGTTGGATAGCCAAGACAATTGCACAAAACTTCATGAAGTCATCAACCTAACTTTAGGGAATCTGTTTTTAATGTGTTTTGTCAGTGTTTGTGTCTGCATTTGTTTCTGTGTGTCTATATACATATTGTATGTACATGATGACCCTGCAGATACTATCTGTGCATCAAGTTACTTTTCTTTTTCTTTCCCTAATCCCTTTCAGGTTGTTATGGGTTAGACAGAGATGAGAGCAATTTGAAGGATCTCTATAAAACCCAGAAACTAAAATGGAATGGCAGATTCATATGGCATTGTCGCCATTTTTTAGGCCTTTTAGGTCTATCTCCTAAATCCTATGTCTCTGGAGCCCCCTGAAGCCATTCATGTTCCTAACATTCTACCCCTCTCCATGCATTTTGTACTGAGCCCAGTATTAAGCTTCATTCATAACAGCTGTATTCCTTTTGAGATGTTCCTCAAAAATCCTACCAAATGTGTGGAATACCCCTCACCTCCAGCAAGACACATTACTGGCACTCTGACAAGGCTGCTTACAATCCAGTGGTAGCTCATTACAGAATTCTCAGACAGGATGCCAATTCTAATGCTTCTGCCAGTGCTGGAATGCATGTTTAGTTGCATTTCCCAACTCTATACCTCCCACACTGCATTCTTCTCTCACAGAAAGGTGGCATGACCAGCAGATTCACAGACTTCCTCCTTTCCTTAGTGATCTTAAAAGAGTATGTCACCTGCCCTATCCAGCCCTGAGACACAGCTTCCTTTTTCTCTGATACTGAGAGTTGGCACCATAATAATCCCTTTGGTGAAATAAAACAATAGGGGAGAAAGGCATGCTGGCGATATAGTATCTTGAATATGATTTGCAAATCACATAAATCGCAGAGCAGTGGTGCTCTGTGGGAACTTTCTGCTCACTGTAATAGTTTAGCCAATAGCTAGAGAATAGTGGGAGGAGACATCATGGGTAATCAATAGGTAGCTGATCAGTGCACTGTGTACAATCAGGTCTCTCAATGGTCTCTTCAGCTCAAGGTTCCAGTGCTGAGCCAAGCGCAGAACTCTAGTTCCTACTCTTCGAAATGCATAGCATCTCTTCCCTGACAGTGTATCTGATCTTCTCCATCCCCCACCTCTCCAAATATTGTGTCTTATTTTCTTATTTGGTGCTGAGTTGTCCATGAAATTGCCATGGCTACAAATCAAGTCTGCTGCATGTGCAGTGACCCTAATTGGATTCAAAAGTGAACCAATTTGCATATGCAGCTGCTAGCACAAATTAGCCCATAATAACATAGCTAGCAGTCTAAGTATCTGCTTTAGTTTGATGCATACTGGGTGATGCATTTAGTTCTATAAAATGCAGATTTAAAACGTACCGAGATCCCAATCCATAATTATTAACAACTCTTTTTAAATAATTAACTGTAGCTAGTAATGGTGCTAAAACTGGGCCACAAGGACACTTTCCCAGGGGCCAAGGCAATTCCAATAGAAGTTAAGCTGTTCTGCATGGTCCTCTGTCCTGTTCCTTATCAGTGAAAGCTGGAGACTGGGGAAGCACTTCTTGGTTGCTTGGTAACCACTCATCTTGTTTTCCAGCTGCTTTCAGGAGAGGTTGAGATAAATGTCAAGATAGCTGCTATGAGAGATTGAAAACATTCTCATCAAACATTAGCTCAACCGGGGGCTGGTGTGAGGGCTAAAGATGCTCTTCATTTATTAAAAACTTGCCACAGACAGGCTTATCAGCCACAGATTTGGCAATTGTGAGAAAGAAGCCTATATGCATATTGACATGAGGACAAATCATTAGCATCCCTATCCGGCACATGAGCTCTGTTATACCTATGGTGGTACATGCCCAGGCCCCCTATTTATGGAAGGGTTGGCCAAAATTACTTTCTAATTTGATCAAATGAAGATTCAAAGGCATGCAAATATTAACTCCAGTGTGAACTGAACACTCATGGGAGGGAGGAATAGGATCTTACTGCTCATATCTGCTGGCTCTGTCTCCACTTCTGCATTCATGCCTACTGCAAGAGAGATCATTTATAGAAATTATATGTGAGCAGGATCTGAACTTCCAATAACGGTCACATGTACTCAGATCCTCTGTACATCCCATTGGTGTGCATAGAGAGAGCAGACAGAATCCATGCACACATTACATTTCCCCTTACAAATGTCCAGCAGCACAGCATTTCCGTCCCAGCAACTATCGTGCTCATTTGATACCACAGCCATGCAATCCTGCACCAAAAGATTGCGATTGAAGGGTGACAAGTCCAAAGCCTGTTCTGGCTGTACATCTGGTTTCATCTACTCCATCACTACTATCTTCATTTCTAAATGGGTTGCAGAATGACCATGTGCAGCACGGAGCCTGTTTTTCCTTCTCCTCTAATAGAGAGCACCCTGGAAGAAAAGGATTTTATAGGAGGCAGAGAGTCTACTACAGTAGTCTAGCCTCCCACTTTGCAAAGGTTTACAGTATAGAAATTCGGATAAAGATGATGGTGGAGAAGGTGGATCTCTGGCATTCATTCCTGCTGTTTCCTGAAATTCTGATCATGTGGAAAACAGAAGGAGCAAATGAAGTTCATGTCCTTCTAGAGGGAAATCGGTGTCATTTCTTTGCCCACTGGCTGAAAATAGTTTAGCTGGGTCTGAATAAACTGATTTTCATTGTAGGGATATTCTTGGGTGACTACATGCCAGAGCAACAGAAAGGCACACCCATACTATATTATTAATAATTTTATTGAATTTTAAATTGTTTTTACTGTGAACCGCCCAGGGTCCCCCATGTGGGGGAGATGGGTGGTGATAAAAATATGATAAATAAATAAAAAGAAAAGAAAAATACTATTTTGCATTGTGGATGTGCTATGATATCAATGCACTTTGCCCAAACGAAAAACAAATAGAATTAAATTTGCAACTCCATAGTCAATACTTTCTGCATGGAGTTTAAGACCATAGGAGTAAAACTCATGAAACGGAGACAAAACCAAAAGGATGATTCGTATAGTCCATGCTCTGGCCTGACACAGCCACTTCTTACATGGCTGGCTCTGCAATTTGCTAGAAAACAGAAGCACAGAAAACGGTCCTAGAAAAATGTCACATGTTCTCATACTGAGACTGCACATCCATCTTATTCGGCCAACCCAACCGATACTGAGTCCCCCTTTTTCTAGTAATCTGAACAACCATAAAGAAAAGAACAATTGTCCTTCCTATAACTCTGAAACGCCCAGGATCAACTCTTGTCCTTTTTTTTTAATAGAAAAAGAAAGCGTGTTTGTATAATAGTTCCATTGATTCACCTCCAGTCATGAAAATCGGGTTACAGCATGCTGCCTGAGCTTTGACCTTGGCTGATAAAACAAATCCTCCCTTCGCTATATAGCTCCTCTTCCCCCACTTGCCTTGCAAAGGAGAAGAAGTGTGATGCCGAGTACTTTGTTTTCAATCTAGTAAACTCAACTCTTGCAAAACCGACATGAACTGTGCAGAGAAACCATGCACGGTAAAAGTAAAATGGTCCAGAAAAGGTCCTGCAGAACACTAGTTCTTCTTACTTCTTCAGTAGCCAGGTTCCAGCACTTTACCCAGTTCCAACTGGATAATAGGGCCGTTCGTTTCTGCTGATATTGATTACTTCAGTTAGCTATTAGTTAAGCAGCCAATGAGGCCTGCCACCCACAATGCTAGGTGCAACCCAGCATCAGAATTTGCCAAAAACCCCGTGACTCAGAAACCTCAGCAAAAAGGGTCCTCCCCCCTCCCCCTCCCCCTCCCCCTCCCTCCCCTGCACGCTGCACGTGGAGCATTTGCTTATCGGTTCCTCCCCATCAGGGAAACTGAGTCTGTGAGGCCACCCACCTCCCAGCCTTGCTTTACAAACAGCAGCAGGTGAGAGCACTTTGGAGGAAAAGCAATCTGGATTTGCCCTTTGTTTATTCTGCAGTTGCAGCAGATTGTAGTTTGGTAGGGGCTGTTAGCAGGTGCTGCCTCATTTGCTGACAACCAGGCAACTCCAAGCTGCCTATTTTGCAAACTAACAAAACAGTGTGGGTGTGATGTCAACATAGTATTCCTGAGAAAAGCATTTAGGATGTTGGTATTGCAAATCAAATTTCAAATCTCCATTTATATCCTGTAAATCAGGAGGGAAGCAAATCCCTGAAGCAGCCTAAACACTCATTTCAGCTGTTAGAGTTCTTAACATCTTGCACAGCAGCATTTCTGGTTAAAAATGGTACTTTGCAGGCAATAAATATTGGATTATTTATTATGCAAGATACCTTTCATTCCCCTTTCTTGCTTCTGATGACAGGGAAATGAGGTCAGGAAGAGTGAGGAATATTATAGATGAATATTAATCTTTTCAGTAAATACATGCATTTATTTATACGGGTGATTTGCTGGTTCTGTTTGGATACACACACATTTATCAGCAGTGCTTATCCTGAAAAATGGCATCAAATTAGCTCTTTTCAAAGATGCCAATATTATTGGCAAGGAACACATTTTCTTTCTCTGTTGTAAGTGCATTCTGCACTTCTCTGCTTATTCCTTAGCAAAAGGAAAAAAAGGGGAGGGGGACCCCAGTATTTCTTGCAACGGCAGGAGAGGGTGGGGATGAGCTGGTATCAGTCACACATTTCTAAAAAGCCCAACAGTCTTCTTGATCCATCTGTGACAGATTAGGGAAGGAGATAAAAAAGATGAAACAAAAGCCTCAAATGTCTGCTTCACTAGGTTCAAGGAAGACTCTCTCTCTCTCTTTCTCTTTGTTTTAGTTCTGCACTCTGCTTCTTTAATTCCCGCTGGCTCAAATGCCAATTTTCTGCTATGCTGGCATGGCTGCCGAAGTATTGCTTCTGTTAATAAACTGCGCAAAATAGCTGAGCAATTAGGCAATTAAACTGCTTTAAATTTAATTTAAACCCCTGGCATTTTGCTAGGAGGATTTTAAAAAATCCTTTCTGCTTTGTTGTTGTTGTTGCTGTTGCTGTTGTTGCTAGGTGGTGGGTTGGGTGGGGGCAGTGTGGTGTGGGGAGAGGCAGCACAGGGGTGGCAGAAATGCTTTTTTCTTTTTCTTTTTTGAGGACGGTGGAGATTCATTTGCTTTTGCATTCTAAGCTGGCTGAAGGGTTGCTTGCTCTGGTAAGCACATTTTCTTGTGCTCACCTTATTAGAGCAAGTCATTTTTCCTGAACATTTAACACGCAAACAAGCTTAATCTGATTTCTGCCAAGCTCCCAGATGGGTAACAGAAGCAATAAGCAAATCGTTTTGGAGCAGGGTTGCCTGTTGGCTTGCCACAAGTAATCCAAATTAAAATAGCAGTGAGTAAAATAAAGCAGATCAGGAAAAGTGACAGATATTGGTATATGAGTGTGTGTGTGTATGTGTGAGAGAGAGAGAGAGTGCTAGAACTTAAATGAAATGAAAATGGCAGAATGTTTTGTAAATCTGTTCCCCACAAGCACAGAGAATTAGAAAGAAAAGGTGTTCTTTATTCATGGGGCGATTCTTTCTGTGATTTAATCAATTGGAGGCCTCTGCTAATGAAAGGGGATAGTATTTTTCACCAAATCCTCCCACACAAAACCCCTCCAACCGGTTCCAACTCTGTTTCAGGGGGACCTTCAGTCTCTTCCCTTAGAGCAGTAAAACCCACCCCCTGAGGGCACTGTGAGGTTTCAGCCTGCTTCTGACTCTGAGAACAAAACCTATTTGGAGTCAGAAGGGGAAAACGAAACTTATCAGCAAGGACTTGAGGAATCTAATCCAGGAGGCGACTCAGCAGAGCGGGAGAAATCGCAGGAAAGGGTTGGACAAACTCCAGAGCGAGATTTGAAGTGCTCAAGAGAGGAGAGCAGAGAAGTGCGCAGAAGAGAAAGAAGCCCAATTGGCCACTAAAGGAAAACGGCACAAAAAGGAGCAGTTAAAAGGACAGGCACGCCAAGAGCAAGCTGCCAGAGACAACTGTTCCTTTGAGCTCACAGCACCTGTGGAAGAGTCCTTACCAGCGTCACAAGCCTTGCCTGTAGCCAGCGTGGAACCAGCGCCAGCGCCTTCTGCGTTTGTGGAACCTTCGTCTGCAAGCGTCGCTCCAGCAGAGCCTCTCTCTGCCGTCCCTGCTAAGCACAGCCTCGTATCTAGCTCCAAGCCTCGTCGCTTCGCTCCAGCACGATCCAGGCATGCCTTCGGACCTCAGCCTTGTCTGAGCACTCCAGTCCAGCCCAGTCTTGCCTCCAGAACCAAGATGTGCCTAGATACTTCAGCCAAGCATTGTCTAGCCTTTGTGTGGCAGCCTGAACTAGACTGTGGGCCAGGACACCTACCTGAGTGCCCCATCCCTTCTTTGTCATGCACCCCAGCTTCTTCCAGTCTTGCAGCTTTGAACCAAGGCTTGTCCAAGTTCTGCCCTGCTGCCTTGCTACCATCTGACTCTGCAGTGTTGCCTGGGTGTCCTTTGCCACCTGGGTGGACTTGATTGAATTGCATGCTCTAATCTATTGCAAGAACGTTTATGATTGTAAATAGTTTGTTCAATAAAGAATTTTATTAGTAGCTCTGCCTGGCTGTCTCATAGTCTGAACAGGACAGGCACAGAGCTAGGAAAAATAGGTGGAACTCACCCTTCCCGAGAACATCTTGTCTATAAGGACAACTCAGTTCAACTCATGAGATCTTAGGAGCCGAGCCAAGCCAACCTGCCCTGATGGTATCATCAGCTCTTTCAAAAAAAAAAAACACCCTCTTTGCATAGTGGCTTGAGGAAGAAGAGGGAGCCCATCACTACTGTCAAGGCAACTGTCCAATAATCTCTCAGTTTCTTCTCCCCAGCCACATAATGCCTGCAGGATGGGAAGGTGACAAGGCAAGGTGGCAATTAGAGAATAACCACTCAGTTCACTGGGCAGTGAGGAAGCTCTTCACTTTTGCCCTGAAAGTATGGGCAAAGAAGATCTTCATTTACCCTCAGCATTGCTACTGAATCTGTTATGTGATCCTAGAATGAAGAGGATCATTAAATCTTTTGTGGTTAGCCCTTCGAGGTAGACCAGATCAGGAAACGGATTCCACAGGAAGACTAAAACTATACTTTATTTAAATAGGCTATAATAACAGAATCTTGCAAGTCTTCCCTTCCCTCTCTTTTGTACTCCAGGGAGTCAGAGGAAGGGGCTAGTCTGAGTCTCTTTTAACACTCTCCTCTTCTCTGGACTTAACACGTGTTTCTTCTGCTCTTGATGTTTCCCTAATGGGCTCTGGATCCCTTCTCCAGGGTCATTTCATAGAGAGCCTTCCAAAAGGTTGTAACAATCACATACTTGGGAGTGTTTTAAAGGGCCGATCCAACACGTTCCCTTGTAAAGAAACATGGAGAAACTAGGCTGTGCATTGCTCAGCTTTATATGGCTTCTCTGGCCCCTTCTACCACTTTCAGTAACCAGAAAGGGCTTCTGCATTTGCTCTACTGGCTATTGGAAATGCAGGAAAAGGTTATTGGAATAACCTGAAGTACCTTAGCAAGGCAAATTGCATCCTTTCTGCATCTTGATGAAGCAAACAGTGTTTCTACAGAGCAGAATGCTTCATGGAAGCAAATAGTAGCTGCCTTACCCAGCCCTAATGAGTACCAATCAATTTCCTGTTATCATTTTAATTGAAAACAACATAGGGAACAATCCTGTGGTTAGATAGAAGAAACAAAAAATGACTCAGTTGTGCTCATCTGTATGAGTCTGTGATTCATCCAGATTTTTACTCTGCTTGAGGAAGTTGGTCATTTGCCTGAGAAGAGGCAACTGGGTAGAAGAACTCAGTACTGTGCAGACCAGCATATTCCAGGAAGTACCCAGTTATCTTCCTATTTCTTTAAAAGTATAAAGAATCAAAGTTTGGAGAGATGATATCAGGAAAGCTGAAGCTCAACATGAAATTAAGCTTGCAATATATTAGCAATCTCTTTCTGACCTAATGAAACTAACAGTGAAACAAACAGTAATAATTTCTGGTAATCCACTAGTTTTGGATCAGAGAGTTCAGAGAGCCAGTTGGGTGTAGTGGTTAATCTGCTGGACTAGAAACCAGGAGGCCGTGAATCTTCCATTAGGTGAGAAAGCCAGCTGGGTGACTTTGGGCTCTCTCTCAGCCAAACCCACCTCACAGGTGTTGTTTGGGGGAATATAGGAGGCAGGAACATTATCTATGCCACCTTGCATTATGCAAAATTTAGGCAGTTAACAAACAGGAAGGAAGGAAGGAAGGAAGGAAGGAAGGAAATTGTGCAAGATCAGAAAGAAGTGAGAATTTCCCCTAACTTTTGGTGGTATTGCTTTTCCTAGCTAAGCCTGCCCTCAGATTTTTGTGCAGCACTGCTCTTTAATTATTACATGTATATATTTGTAAAATCCTAATGATAACAGAAAACACTGAATTAGTCCCCAGTAAGACAGCAGTGGCAAGCTAGATATCTATTACCACACCACATGTCAATCAGCATTTTAACAATTAATGGCTATCTAATTATCTTGCTATAACGAGCTTGTTATACACCATTTAAACTGCAAGGCATTTGAATGCATTAATAAGAATGTAATTACACAGTTATTGGTAATATAATTTTCACTTCATTAGCTAGAAACTTATATACTTATTAAACTCAATAAGGGCTCCTTTAACATCCCATTGATCATGAATCAAGATACAATGGTTGGCTTGTTAATTCTAAATGAGATGATTATAATTATTGGAAATGCTTTTCTGATTTTTAAAAAATTCTGATCTGAGTGGAAAGCAAATGTTCATATATCCTGTGGAAGAAAATGGCAATGAGAAGCTGCAAATGATTAGGCTGGTAGATATGGAATAGATAATAGATAGCAATTTCATTTTTTTTTTTTAAAATGAGTCTTGTATTGCTCGTATATAAACTTTTGGATTTACTATATGCATCGTGAGCCTAAGCAAAAGAAGGTCCTTCACTTCACCTCTCAATGTCAGACTCTTGTCCTGAAGGTTGCCACTTGTTTTCATTCTCCTAGGACGCCATGAATGGCCTTTCTTTTAGATCATACCAAGACCACTGAACACAACAGAATAGGTGCTATGGCAATGGGAAGTGCCTTGCACAGGAAACTTAAGCTGGCAATCCTATCCTTTCATGTCTTCTCCCATACTGAAAAATTATCAGGACAGAGAGATAAAAAATGGCAAATCAATGTTGACCCACTGTTTAGTGTTACAGAAGACAATATGAATATATAGGATTGATTGATTGATTGATTGGTTATTTATTTATTTATTTATTTATTTATTTAAATGTATTGGCCACCCAACTTCAGTGAACTCTGGACTATAGGATTATCTTGATCCTACAGTATATATGTTTACTGTTAAAGAAGTCTTACTTTTCTAATCAAAGTTCAAATCAAACCAAGTACTTTGTGAAATCTGGATTATTATGATTCAGGCTTAAATTAAGTATGCTTTATTTATTTGCTTTATTTATTAGGGCTCCTTCTACTCCTAAATATACTAACTCTCATATGGAAGTGATGCATCAACCCAGCAAAAATCATAAACAGACCCAAGCAGGCTGCACAGCCATAGTAAATAACCTTTCAGACAAGTTGGACCACTCTGTTTTAGGACATTGAAATAGCTGGACTTTATTATTTTTAGGAGATTTGTATTGCCTTTTTGAGCTGCGGCATCTGATAAGAAGATCCAGATGATGTGTCATTGGTTCCAGATGCTAATTTAGGAAATAACCTTTATTAGCTGGTAGGATAGAGTCCACCTCAAGTTGAGCTTCACTGGAGATGGATTGCCACTGCCTTCTTCTGAGGTTATTTTTCAACTTCCTAGTTTAGTCTAGCCTAGTCTACAGATCTGTAGAGTCTGAGCTGGAAGACCCTGCTTAGAATAAACACAAGGAAGAGTGAAAGGGTGCCACTCTGGAGGCCCTGGACAAACATCAAACTCCAGAGGAGACTAGCAATGTGGCACCTGAGGGGCTGATGAGGAGCATGCAGGGCAGCCGGGGCATCGGGTGATGAGGGGCTGGATCCAGATTTCCCCCCAGTCCCAGAGCACATCATGCAGAGCACCAAAGAGCACAAAGGCATTGGCATGGCTTCTCACCCATCAAGGGAGTTCCTGTCCTTGATTGCCTACACTCGTGGCAGGTACTATTTAAGAACTATTGCTGCCAGCAATCCTCTGTTGGAAACAAGCTCCCTGTTTACTGGAATTTTATGTGTTTTTCTCTTGAAATTGCTGTGGAAACTCTGCTTCTTCGAAGACAGACCATCTGATGACCTATGTTTGGGCTCTTAAACTTCTGTCTATGCCTCTGCTTCTCCCCTTGGATTCTGCCTATTTGGACTTCTTTGCAAGCAAGCTCTCTAGGGATTGGGGCTTTGTGTGTGCACATGCACACACACTCTGCCTGCCTTGGCTTGGCTTGTAAGTACACAAACTGAAAGTAAAGTCTTGTAACTAAACTCCTTGGTGTGTGCATCCATCTGGCTTCAAACAAAACACAACCTGGGATTTCCAGGTAGTCTCTCACAAGTACCAACCAGATCTGGCTTTGCTTAGCTTTTTTTGAGATTGATCAGGTCTGATCTGCTACCTGCTGCTGCTACCTACTGAGAGAATAAAATAATACATTATATGTTTTTATGATGCTTATTGATGCTTCCTTATGATCTCTTCTTTCCAGCTTTGACAAAGGTGAGAGAAATACAAGCCCACCCCAGATTATAAAAAGAAGTGATATTAAAGACAACAATGTCTTCCCTATGAATCTTCTAGCTTATTTCACCATTCTGGGATGGCATAATGAAATCTGGCCTTTCATGTACACACTCAATCCTTTCTTTATGAATAGCAAATAAACCACCAGTGCTTCCTCCAGCAGCAGAGGAAGCTGTTTGATGAAACTGGGATAGATGAGCCTTGGAATGAATGAATATTTGAGGGAGGGAGAGAAAGGGCGATCCATGTGAATCTCTTCCTTCGCTGCTCTCCTCCTCCACCAGTTTGAGTAAAATTATTCTGTTCCTACCATATCTACAGAATTTAAACAGAGCAAAATGACTGATTACTAGGTGCTGAATTAGGCACTCTGTTGAGTTATAATATTCAACTGACTCAGACATCCTACTCAATGACTTAATGAGCATTTGGTGGCTACAGCACCTATTCATTATCCTTGATAAATACCTCCTTGAAATGAACATTGTACCCTATACCCCACAAAAAAAGGTTCCCCTATGATTATGCTTATATTCTAGCTCGGGGTGTCACGTGCACACCTGTACCAAGCAGTCTTTACTGAATATTCTTTGGCAAGCTTCCATTAGATACCAAAGTACTAATGATATACCAAGCTCCTCAATCAACTGAGGGAGAGAGGGAGAAAATTAAATTCTTGAGAATGAAATTCTTTCTCGTCTGGCCAGCTCTACTGTTTATCCCATTAGTTGGCAAAGCAAAACACGTAACACCAAAACTAGCTGCTGTCTTTTTTTTTTCTGTAGAAACTCAACGTATTTATTGCAGTTATAAATATATTTTTAATGTTGCAATGATTCTTTTTTTCTCTTTTCTTTTAATCAATTATTTTTTAGAAATATATATGTATGTATGTATGTATGTATGTATGTAATACCAGAGAAGCAAAAAAGGAGAAGAAGAAAAAAAGTTTCATCAGCCTTAAAGTACAACATGGGCACATGAGCACACAAGCATAAGACCAGATGCTCTCAATGGGTTCTCCAAGAGCTAGCCACCTGTGTTATGTCTGTAGGTTTTATGATGGTTATGCTTTCATATCCATGTGGAACAGCAGAAGGTCTGGAGAAGCAGTGTATATGGTGATAGTGTCCAGATTTAAATAGTTTTCACTAATCCAGGAGCATCAGTTTTGACTTGGAACCGTGCTAGTGGCCAGAGGCTGGTGACATCATCAGGGATGAATATTAATATTCCCTTTAGATATCAGTGGTTAGATGAAAACCTATGGCCTTCCAGAGGTTGTTGAAGTAGAACACTCAGAATCCATAAGCACCATAGTCAATGGTCAGGGACCCTGAGACATAATTTTGCAACATCTGGAGGGCTACACTTTCCCCTGCAATACAAGGGTATGTCTGTTGTCCCAGTGTGCTTTAAATCAGCATTAGTCCTAGATACCTAGATACCAGCTGCAGCTGGATGTTTTGAGCTGTATTTTTAACAGTTAAATCTTAATACTTTGCTCCAGTCTTGGAGGATAAATATTCTGGCAACTATCACATATGCTTTTCTAATCTCATGAATGGGGTACATGAATGTATTTTGTGTGGCACAACTTCACATGATATTGGTAAGACTTCAGTGTGTTCGTTTGTTTTAACTGTATTTCAAATGCAGGAGAAATGTTCATCTCTAACTATAACTACAGTACGTGATTCAGAATGTAACTCTTTGCCTTCTGTTGAGCAAGGAATGTTATCTACCCCGTCAGTATAAGTAATGTTATGTGGGAACGACCTTGGGAGACAGGAGGACAACGGTCGAATGAACGAAATCTTAGCCCAAAGGAGAGGGGTGGAGAAAGCATCTCAGAAAGGACCCTCCCTAGTTTTTGGAAGAGTAAAAGTAAGGGATGGGAGGGGTATTTTCAGAGTACCTTTGAGCTCAGATTTCATTTATCAGACCATTGTCTAGGCTGTGGCTCTTCCTCCTGTCTTCCAAGGTCATTCCCACATACCATTACAATATAACAGGTTTGAGACTGCCAGTTAGCATCTAAACATAATTGGGAGAATTAGTTATTAATCTGAAAGCCCATCATTGTTCAACCTGTAACTTGCAGATCCTCTGACATAAATGTGCTGCTTCATAATCCCATGTTTAGGCAAAAGGTAGGTGGAGCAACCTTTTTCATTCCATAGCCATAGCCATTCACAAATCTGGTCCTTTCCTACTCTGACTGTAATCCACATCCAAAACTATATTTAAATATGCATTTTGAATATATTTCCCACCCAGCAGGTTGTAATGACATGTACATTCTTATATGAATGGTCATGTGTGTGTCTGAGCAGATAGTCTGCACTGCAAAATTCAGGGCTGGGCAAAACTTGAATGACAACTGTATTCCAATCCGTGAGCTGTGCATCAGTCACTTCTCAAAAAATGTGATGTGCAAAATGGTTATGATTACTTTCTATTGGTGGAAATGTGCCCTACTTGCTTCTGGCACTCAAGAGAGGTTCCAAGTTAAATCCTGGATAAAATTAAACCTTGCTTCCTCCTACTCAATTATATGGATTTCCAAGCATCAGCAGGCTTTGACAATCACGTTAGCCATAGATCCATCACTCTTTTCTGCAGTATGCATAAGCCCCAAGGATAAACAGTTATGTAAACATTCAGATTAAGTGTCATCATTCCTTGCTCTGGGCAGGCCTAATCACATGGCAGATCCCCTGATTTGATAAGGAATTGTTTTCTGGTGGATACTATTCTAAGCCTTGCATGTTTATTTTATTTATTATATACGGGGCTTATAAGCTGCTCCAATCAAAGCAACCCTGTGTTGCCTTTTATTTTCTTGATAAATAAAAAGTTCCCAGTGGGTTGCCTTCCACTGAAAGGTGGAAGTGTTGGTGTTCCCACAGAACTTGTTTGTGCTTCTGGGGGAAAAGAAAAGGCTATGCATTTTTTTCTACAAAAGTGTATTTGCTAAACAGCAGTAACTAGGATAATGATGCATCTGGTGGCAGTGAAGTTCCTGACAGCACAATCGTGACCTGCTCTCTGCAGGTATCAAAGTCACTAATTATTCATCACGCACCCAGCATCTGCATTCATTAGAGGAACTGACACTACATTATCCAGTCCTAGGGAATCTTTTTCTTTCAAGTCCTTGTGGCTCTCTCTTTCCATGGGAATTTGTGATGCATCAGCAACAAGAGAGGCTGCCTAAATTGTTAGATGCTGGGCTTCTGTGCTGCCGAATGCTTCCTTTCAGCATCAGGCCAGATACGAAGACTAACCAAATGGGAGGATAAAGTACCAAAAGAAAGCCTGCAGCAGTCGCTTTTAGCAATGGGTTGGTATGAAGTCACGGGACAGTAGATAGACTGTTGGTGTTTTTTTTAACTCACCTCCCTCAAATTTCATGAACTTGCAAAATGGATTCAGGTATGAGGTGTTTGTTGAATAGGACCCTTTGAAACAACCAACACTTCATTGCTCCAGTAGTGCATCCCTGGTACCTCTGATCATGTGAAATGAAGTGCAGAATGGGAGATCTATGACCTTCCAGGTGTTGCTGAATGCCAATTCCTGCTTTTGGCCCTACCATCTGAGGTTGCCAGGAGTTACAATTTAACTATAGCTGGAGGGCTACCTTTAATTAAGTTTTTCTGGATGGGCATCAGATTTGTGTCCTTCTGGGTCATAATGCAAAGTAGAGAGAGAGCGGGAATGGCTCATTCTTGGCATGAAGTCTACAGTAAAAAGTAAGTCTTCAGTATCATCATAATTGCAACAGGATCTGGAGAGCTTTAAAGTTTGCATCAGGATTCATTTCCAAGAGGATCTTACATGTCCAGAACATAATCCAAAATGGATTTCCATTTAGAGGAAAGACTTGCCCTATTTGGGGTTACAAAATTCATGCATACCTGAATATCCAGAATGTATGATCCATTGTTAATTCCAAGGGAATGCCTTCCAGATAAAATAACTTCCACTCTTTTGACACCTTAAAAAAAATCCATTAAGAAAACTAGCTTAAACAACTCTTGTATCCCTTAGCAAATTATCTGATTTAACTCCAGTTTGATACTGTGGACTCTGCGTCTGCTTGGTGTATGTGTGGAAGGTAAAGGTCAAGAAAGGTAAGTGCATTTCAAGTCATAAATGAACTGAACAATTTATCCACTTACAAAGTTATGAATACACAATGTGAGCACATGTGAGCAGCATCTATATGCCTATGCTTGCTTTGCTTCCTATTTGCCATCTATTTTTCTTGGTACATTATGTCTGGAATTTCATTTTCTCTGCTTATTGCATTCCAGGAACACTCTTTCTAAAGGAAGCAACTGTCATATGAGGATAGGTCAAATCATAGTGAAGAACCGAATAGCTCCATCTGTGTTTTAGCAGAAGCCCACCCAACTGGGACCTTCACCTGAGGGTAAAGATCTTGCCAAGGTTGGACATTAACCCTTGCAATCTCCCCACACCCTCTTTCCTTTCTGTCTTTTTTCCTTTCTCCATCACTTTGGAAGGCAGTGTTTTTTTTCCTGCATATTTTTAAAAATCTCACGGAGCTGTTTGGGAAGCCCAGTCTTACATGCCCAGTATCACTTGGCTTACGTCAGTTCAGATATCAGCATTAATGGTGACATTGTTCAGTATTTCATGGTATTCCCGAATACACTCATCATTTCTCATAGTCTGCTCCGTGCTTTTATCCACTGTCAGTTCTAGCCCCCCCCACACACACAATGCAGCTATTTTTGCAAGTAACTATTTACATGTAACAAGTAGTAGATCTAAATGTCAACATGCTTCCCCATTAATATTAAAAGATATTTAATATTAAAGGAACCTTAGAATGGAGATAAGGTTGATGTGCCACAAAATAGTTCAACTTTGGCAATATATGATGAAACCTGCTGCTTATGGGACTAACTCCATTTGTGGATTACGGCAAGTCCAAGCTACACCAACTACATTTGTATCAGGCACTGTCAGCCCCTTGAGGTAGTCCAGACAAGAAGCTCCAACCATGAGTACTAACACTACCTTTATTGTATGTTTACAGTAACAGAATCTTGCAAGTCTGAAATTACCTCTCCCCCCCCCTTTACTTTTACTCTCCTGAAAACTAGGCAGGGTCCCTTCTAAGATGCTTTCTCTACCCCCATCCCTTCCTTCAGACTCAGATTTTGTTTATTGGGCCATTGTCTAGGCTGCGGCTCTTCCTTCTGTCTCCCAAGGTCATTCCCACATACCATTACAGGCACACATTAGGCACAAAAACTTGCAGTAGTGTCCAAGAAGGCATGACATTTGCTTTAGAAGACAATTAATTTCTGCTGGCTTGAACATTTATCAGTGCCATTCTTTGTTGGTGCAGCCTGTCATTAGCCTCCATCACTTCTGCCTCGCTCTTTTTGCAAGGCCCAGCCACTCGAAAGCCAGCCGGTTGGACTCCACACTGGCTGAGCATTGCAGGGAAAGGATCTCACAGGCATCTGGGGGTAGGGTGGGGGTGGAACAGAGCTAAGACCTGTTTCTTCCTTCCAGATTGCCTGGTGGGATTGTTACATACATGCTCCCAGGTTCGGCTTATAGTCACTCGCTCACACGCTCACAGCCTGTTGAGGCACAGGGATCTTGTCAGCCCCCCGTGCTTTCTATCTGGGTTTTCCAGACAGGTGAGGCTTGAGCAGACAAGACACACAGCCCTGGTCAACAGCTGGAAAATAATTAGGGACACACACAAATAACTTCTTCGAAGTTCTTTGAAATACACGGAGACCCAGTGAATTTAAAGTAACAGCAAAACTTTACTGGTTACAAGGTACATTTGCTCTTCCTCACACACTCATCCACACTTACCCATATCCAACTAGGCTGCCAGGCACTAGCCAGAGGGACTGAAGCCACCAAGTCTGGATCCAAAGATGACTCAAGGCGTGGGCAGGCTCTGGGACCCCTTTTATCCCCTAAAGTCCTTGCTTTGTTGATGGGATTGGGGTGGGGGTTTCCATTTGCTCAGGCCCAATTTCCTTTGTCACTCAGGTGACATTCTTTTCCTTGCTCAGGCCCTTTGATGCCTTTATCTGGTTCAGATAACATTCTTTTTCCTTTATGATTTGCTTCCTTCCTGTCTACCTCCCTGAAGGGATCTTTTAGACAAAATTCTTCTCTGCTTACCTACCTGTTTCATCTTTAGTTTATGGCAGCTTCAGCCTAGCCTCACAGGATACTTTAACCTTCCTTCCCTGAAATTTTCACTGTGGCTAAGACCGTTGGGAGAAGTTTCATTGTTTATGTTCATATGTATTATGAGCATAGAAATAGGAGCATGTGTACATTAAGGCTTGAATATGTGTCTGCATCTGAGTGTGTTTGCATAATCCAGCACAGTATGTGATCTTTGTAACCAGAACATGTGGATGGCTCGGCTTTATATAAACAGAAAACTCATTGTCCAAGGGTTTATCCTTTTGAAGTCAAAATGACTGCTAAGACATATTTGGGAGATCTCCAAAGTTTTGCAGAAGTATTTTAAAAAGTCCTTAGTGAGAAAAATGACATGGGGGCAATCTTTTCCCCAGACCCAGCATAACAAGAAGACTGAGCGTTTTTAAGGAATCAGATGGAGTATGTGACTAATTGGTTGGAACTCTATAATGCAAATTTTTACTGCAAAAGCCACAATTTTGACCACAATTAAATGAGCAAGAAACCTGAAAAATGGACAACTTCAAATGCATACATGTCATATAATTCTGCGATTATTCTGGTGGCTAAAATGTCAGTTTCAGCAAACATCCTCATACAGAAAAGGTCATTAAACATTTTCTCCCAGCATGGGGATCATAAGACTTATGCACTTTCTTCTATTTGAGTCAGAAATCAATTCACTTCTCTCCAAAATGCCTGATAATAGTCCCCCCCACTTTTTTTTTAACATGTCACTAGATTCTTTCTTTCCCTTTTTGAAAACAATAATGAAATGTTTCTAGCTTTGGGTGGGAGAAACAAAGTACAGGCATCTATTTAAGTGTTAGGGAACAAGAATGAATAGAATTCTTTTATTTCCAGCAAATTGTCCAAAAGGTTTCCTTTTTAGCCAAAGCCAGAAATGCAAAAAGTTAGAGACATTGAGTGGTCATGTAGAAAGAGACATCCAGCTACAGGTTAGAGTGCTTCCATTTCTATAATCATTTTTCAGTGCTGCTTCATTTGGGAATTTATGATTCAGGATAAGGGCAGCTTTAAAGAGTGTATAAGGACTTCTGCTTTCAACTTTTCCCTCCAGAATGTTCACCTTTGCTCCAGAAGGGAATGTGCTTCATTATTGAGAGTGAGGCATGGCAACTAAAATTGATAACTATGCTGGATTTTTCTTAATGGAACAAAACCCCTTCCATTCTTGAATTGCTTTGTCTATTTGTTTCCAGGAAAAAAAATTCCTTGCAATATGCAGGTCAAAACAGTCCAAGAAAGGCACTCTTCAACTAGGGCAGTCAATCACTTATAGAACAGTACAGTGGAATTCTGTACCGATCTAAAAAATAACTCCCAATGGCATTTTCTTCAAGCTGAGTGAGAGTAAGGGTGTACCTTTAAACTTTAATGACTCAAACAGATATCTTGTAACCATGTAATCAGTTAATAAATTAGTGTCATGGGGAAAATACTTTACATGGCAAGAACAAATTGTAACTAGTGGGCTGCAATTTACAGGGATATCCCTCCCCCCTTTTTCCTTTTTTTGTTTTTTTTTGGGGGGGGGGGTTGTACTCAGCCAATCAATTGAAAAGTACTTCCTAAGAGGAGAGCAGCTGCCATTCAGGTTCTTTCCTCTCTGAAGTGTTTCCATGCAAGATGGCCATTTTACCTACGATTTTATAGCATTTCATCTTACGTAATTATTTATACTGAACTTGGGTTTTGGTTTAATTCTTCCTGCTGTTTTTCTTATTCTGCTTTTGTATCCATTAGCTTGCATACCTGTAAGCAGGGACCTTATGGCATGTAAGGAAAGTTTAGGAGCATTCATGATGTTTAAAAAAGTAGATAATAATATGATAATGCTTTAATGATTTCTTTAATAAGTTAAATAATGACTTATTATTATTTAATAATATGATAATGCTTTAATGATTTCTTTAATAAGTTAATAATCCCAAAACAATGCTTAACAGTGGATAAAGCCAGTAGAGTCAAAAATAAACTCTATAGTATGCTACATGTTGTATCATCTAAATCTAACTCTGGAATAGTGCCCAACACACCGCAGTTTGTGTGGCTTCAGTCACAACTTCTCCTGTGGTGTAGCATCAGCATGAAGGGGCCAGAGATGTCTGTTTCTGCTGGCTGCCAGCATAACCCTCTGAGTTGCACAAATCTCTGCAGCTGAGAAGGATCCCGAAGTGTGACCATCTCATGAACCACCACATCCCCCATACCATTTGGCCTAAATGATCCTTTGAGCAATCCAGCAACATGGATGAGTGCTGCAGCTTAGGGCAGTTTGTAGATTGCAGGAATCATTTCTCCCCTCTTCTCCCCAAGATGAAGGGCACATATGCACTATCAGAACTGGAGGAAAATCTCCAATGGGACAGGGATTTGTTCCTATCTCCAACTGGGAGACCTGTTCATAGGACCTGCACCTTGAGTTCACACATGGATTTACCAGGGTGTGTTCCCTCTCTGCTTCTCACCACTTTTGGAGTGTGCAAAGTTGCCCCTGATAGAGCATGATAGCAATTAATGCCCTCAAGCAGACTCCCAACCTCTGCGACATACAAAATATTTACGGTATATAGATAGTCAAAAAGGCATGGCAATCAAGGCTCTTTTAGATACCCCAATACAGAGATGCTGGGAGAGACTGCAATAAAAATGAAATAGAGATGAATATTTTCTTTGTTAAATTACTGTTTGTTTTCAGTCCTCTACTGTCAGTGCGAGCAGGCAGACAAGATTGTTATCTGAAAGGATACAAAATGGATATGGGGGAAAAAATGAGAGCTTCTATATACCTGAGCTGCTTTGAAATGTGGCTCATTTAAAGTTGCTATAATAGTGCTTTGGATTATTTTTTCCCCTTAATTCAAATGCGGCAGAGAGTCAATTTCAGCTTAAACAATCACTTCTGTACCTTATCACTTCAGGAATCTTATGTATCTATGGAATTGGTGGTAGGAGAGCAATTTGCCCCTGCAAGATAACAGAAACATATAAACGACTCCTTACTCACATATTTTCTTATCCCATACACATGCACGCACTCACACACACAACAAACAACACTATGCAATCAGTTAATAAAGGAAATGTGTGTGCTCTAATGCCAGATAGTGAAATTCTGCACTTTCTCATTCCATTTGATGAAAAAGAATTTGATTCAGAAATTCTTCTAAAGGGGAAGAGAATTTCATATGAATCCTCATGAGCGTTCCTGCACTTTTTTGTTAAAATGTCTCCACGGGATGTGTGTACATGCTGTTCATTATACAATCATTTCTCCAGGGTTTGCAGCTTCCCTGGTTTCCAAAGTGTCAATTAAATTCCAAGGGAAATGATCGCGAGGGAGTTCCTCATGGTATTCAGTGGTGCTATTGTCCCTGTTATGCAGGCATCCTTCTGTCCTTCTTTGGAACAATTCTTGAAGACGTCTTCTTTCTCTTGGAGAAATTCAAAGAAATCATCCATCTAGTTTCTCTACCTACAAACTGGATAAAGAATTTGTTTCGAACTCTAGTGGTCCATTTCCCTCTGTAAAAGCTGATGGCAATCCACTCTGCATTTGTATTATTGTACTTTTTTTTGGCATATGCCAAAAATGATTTTCAATGCAATGTTCCATACTGTCATTCTTTGCATCCGCAACAGTGCTCCTAGGAAGCTGCTACAATAGACATGTATCAGCATAATTTGCAGAATGGGAGATTGTGAAAGGGAGGAAAAACAATGCATTTTCTTAAGCGCCAACTCCTGTTTTGGCCACAAATCCTTCGAGTTTCGCCCAAGCTAAATAGTATTCCTCAAAATACTTCTGCTTTGAGCTTAGCTGTTATCTTTAGCCACGCTTTTAATTTCCCACAATGTCCCATACCAGAATAATTAGGAAGAGCAAACGCTTAAAAGGCATCTCCTTGCTGGAGCATAACAGTCTGGGAGAAACTCAAAATACTGCTATCCCTATCATCCATCCATCCATCCATCCATTGAATTTGAAACCATTTCAGTGCTATGTTTCAGGGTAATAAAGGGGGTGGTCCAGCACCCCTAATTCTGAACTATAGATGAAAAGGAAAGAAAAGAGCGAACTGTTTAAAATGGACACTGTAAGACCAAATCTGCAAAAAGCACTAGTAAGTATCTTAGCTGTTTTGTACTGAACCACATTACCATGGACAGCTCCTCGTGACCAAAAAGGTAATTAAAATGGATGTAATGTCACTCCATTAAGAGGTGGTGCTGATGCCATTCATGTATTGTTTCTCCCAACCTGGGAATATTTCACTCATAGCTGGGTTTCCTTGATTTCCTCAGTTTTTGTTTAAAAAAACAAACCTCAGATTCTCCACAAATAATGCTTTTCCATTTATTTTTAAAATGTCTAGACTAACTTCACACAAAAGAAAATCTCCTAGGAGGATAAAAACAACACAAGGAACACTAGAAAGATTCTATCAATGGAAGAAAAAAACAGTTCATAACATACATGCCATCATGGAAAGAACCATGATAGCAAGACCAAAAGCATTTTCCCCCACTGCTGTGGAAAATAGTCAAACACAATAAAACCAACCAACCAACCTGCTTAAAGCTAGAAGAACATGATGCACTGGATCTCCCTCATTGAGGAAGGAAATATAGCTGTTTCATACCTTCCTTTTTCTGTTTTTAAGGTCAACAAATTAACAAGATTTCTGCCTTAAAGCTAGCCAGACACAACTTAACTTTAATTCGGGGGGGGGGGGGCGGGGGAAGAGAGGTTAACTCAGGGAAAGATTAAAAGTTGCTAGTGCTGCAATAGTAACACTTTATCATTGCTTTGACTGCAACTCCACAGCCTAGTGCTAAGTGAAGGCTTTTTGGCCTAGCCTCCCAAAAACGCCTCCTACAATCTACTCTCTTGGCCTGCTTCCTCCTGCTGAGACTATTCCCCCTCTACAGACCTATTTCCCAGCAAGGCAGGGTGTAGGATGAGGTGGTTTTGAATTACGGTTGTCACAAAATGCCACCATTTTCTAATTTGGGCTCAATAAGTTCAACAATGAAGCAATTGAAAGAGGTGTACAGGTTTGTTTGTTTTTTGTTGTTTAAATACTGGTAAGTGCTCCTTAAAATAGCTGCACTGAAATATGTTTTGGTGCTCACTCTCAACAATAATCAATAGTCCCCATCAATCTCCAAATGAATGTTATAATCAGCTGTGGTTTCCCCTTCACCCAGAGCACTGGTGCAGGATTTAAACATACCGTAGGGTAAAACTGAAGCTTATTTAATATCCATTTCATTTAAGTGCAGGGAACATAACTGGGGCTGAGGAGGGGAGCGGGAAAGAGAGGGAGCAGGAAAGATCAGGTCCTTCTTATTGTAAGTGAATTACAGGATGTACTTTTTAAGGATCAGTAATTAATCACAGCCTTGCTAACTGAGTACTAAGTTGAACAGCCACCCAGGGAAAGGGAAGCTTATCTCTATGTTTTACAACTTTTTGGAGGTGTGCTTCAGTATATCCCATAGTTGTAGATCAGTGATGGCTTTAAAAATGTTTGGGCTCTGAGCAAGAATGTCATTGGAGGCCACCATGGAAGTTTGATATCTGAAGCCATTCTAAGATTTTTCAGCCTATGATGTAGCTGTGAAAGTCTAGTTATCACAATTCATAAATGAAAGCAAACAACAGAAACTTAAACTTTCAACTTTTCAGTCCATCCTAAGGTTCCGGATTCTCTGATGGTCTCACCTCCAAATAATATCTGGTCTGATCCAACCTAGTTTTTTGAGAGATTGTCAAAGCTGGCTAGATGATGCCATCTTCTTTGGCTACTGAATAATAGCAAACCTCAGTAAGTCTGCCTTCTACCATTTTGGTTGCTGAAAAAGAATTGTTTGGATGAAAACCTAGAATGGATTTATATATATAAGGACTTACTTTGTGGAGAACAGTCACTAATTTCTGAGCTGGCATGTATATGTTAGCACCATGTGACTTAGTTCTCACAGAAAACACCCTGTCTGAGCTTTTTTTTTTTTTTTGGTCTTCCTTTGACCCTGTTTGATTAAACTTCAGAGTTCCTTTGCTGCCACAAGACTCCAGACCATGACCATCTGAAGTACTGTCTCTTCCGAAGTAGGGTTTATAGACAAAAATCTATCAGAAAAATAAGGACAGCAGCATAAGCAGGCATATAATCATGTGGTCCTACAATTTTCTCTCAAGATTTATTGAATGGTTAATGTAACTTCTAGTAATGGTTTCTAAATTGTCTTCTCAGCAGGGCTGGGCCTATTTAGTACTTGGATGGGAAATCCCAAGATTATTGAACAGAGGAGAAAAAAAAATCCAAGAAGATGGTGATGGTAGTAGACATTTCTGTAGTGGCCACCAAGAAAAACTACATGATGATATCCATGAAATCACCAGGAGTCCAGCCTGACACAGAGGAGACTTTTCCTGTATAAATCAGCATATGCAAACCTGTCTCTTTTGTCCCCTTTTATAATGTTACATTTCCTGTCTTTGGACTGGGGGCTGGGGGTGGGAATGACATCTGATCCAGAGTGTAGTAGGATCAATAGCAACAAGCATAGTATGAAAGGGTTATGCAAATACAGCACTTGCATGGATTGAGTGGGATTTTTACATTCATGTGGATCTGATAATTCATAAAGTGGACCTAGTCTCCTCGGTTCACTGCCTATCCTTCCTCCCCAAAGGCAGGGGCAAGACTTCAGATTGAGAAACCATCACAGTAAAATAAGCAGCCTTCTTTCCTCCTTTCCTACTCTCTCATTTTCTCTCTCTGCATCTGTGCAAATTAAGAGGAAGCGAGAAAGTTTAATTGTGATCCCCCTCTGTCTTTCCGCTGGGGCTATGATAGGGGTAAATTGTGAGTGTTTTAATTTTGCCACTTGCAAGCCTATCAGAAACCTAGTGGCTCATTACGCCCTCTGTTTTTCTCCAGAGATGCTATAGAAACACAACAGTATAACTAACACTTTTCGTCATTTAGAACCACAGGTGGCTTGAATGTGTGTGATTTGATTGTCTTTACTAGGTAATTACAGGTTGGTGCCTATTCCTGTTGTCTCAGTGGGATGCTTACACAGTACATGGGGGTCTGAATCATTTGCAAGGTGGCAATACAGTAGAATAGCTTGGAATACTACACCATTTGAAAAAAATAGCACACAGGGATACATGCTTATATGTCTATACAATCTTTGTAGATTAAGTAAACTATGGTGATGACAGTGTCTTTTCTATTGGTTTTTATACCTCTAAGTTATTCTTTGGCAAATCATTAAGGTGGGTAGAGGCATGCATTAGCAGATCCAGAGGCATCTTCAAGTAGGGGTCAAAAAGTGAAGATGGCAGATGATTGTAGCCCCAGCCTGCAGTCAGTTATGCCATCACCACTATCATCTTGACATTTTTGTTCCTCCCCATGGATGCAGATTCCCCTATTTTCCATTAGCAAAAGGTCCAATTTAAAAGGTAGTCCAACTTCCTGACATCACCTATGATTGGCCAGGATCATGATATTCCATGTCATTCTCACGAATTTGTTTTGGCTAAGGGCACTCTACATCCCCACAATTTCTACTTTCATTTCTGTCAACTCAGATGTGCTGAGAGTAAGGAGTGAAAGTCATTGCCCTGCCCCAGCTGGTACAAAAATCCTCCCCACTCCCCATTCCACACCAAGGCAAGGGAAGGAAATTGTTACCAAAACAATCCCAGCTGTGAAATGCCATCTGCTGAAGAAAAAGAGTGATCTCATCCTGCTCACTCAAGCCACCATTCCACTTACAGGACTTAAGAGGGAGACAAACTCAGGAATGGAAGAGGCAATCATTTCCTTCAATGGGGAAATGACCCACTGTGAAAATGCAGATCTCCAGGGTTTCCAGATGCAACCTGTACCCAGAACAGTCTCTATTTCATTGCAAATGAGCAGAAGTTAGATTGGGTCAGAGGCAGAAGACATTTGATAGTATGGGATCACACATGTGTATGTGGTTATGGGTATGAAGCAGATCTGGGAGAAGCACAAACACCATATATGGAAATACCCAAAGAAAGATAAATTTGGGGATCCGTTCTGCTCTAGGGATTAATTGGAGCTATTTTTCCTGATTGCAGCTATACATACCTATACAAAGCAGAGCTGACACTTGATAGGAACTGAATCTAGTTCTTATACACACATAAATGTGCTAACCATTATGCTCAGTAATCTCCACAAGCAGTCCGATTGGAGAAGAACTCGTAGGGCCAGTGAGGGGAATTATTAACAGACTTGAAACTGAAGATGATATCATGTCTTTGAACGTTATCCCATGTTTAAAACAAGCAAGCCTTGCTCTTAGTAACTTACAATATCACAAAGATGGTTGTGAGAAATATGGTTCTGGTAGGTCTATACAAATCTCTGGAGGGACATCATTCCAGAAGGCATGCGCTGTGACAGAGGAGGCCCATGACACTGTTTAATCAATGGGACCCAAAGCAAGCTGACTCTGTTTGATCATGTGGGACAGGCAGAGTTCATGGAAGATGAGCAGTTCCCCAGATAACTTGTGCCACAGAGTTATAAGTCCCTATGCCGTAAAGGTCTTTAATAATGATCACAACACCTTTAATTGCACCTGGAAGCCTACTGATAACCAGTGCAACTCACAAAGGAGAGGTGTTACATAGGCATACTGTGGCTTGCCCATAACTGCCTGCGCTGCTGCATCCTGGACCAGCTGCAGCTTCCAAGAGGTTTTCAAGGGCAGACCCTTGTGAAAAACACATCGCAATAGTCCAAACACAAGGTGACCAAAGAATGAGTGATTGTCCTAAGAGCCTCCCATTCTCCTCATCGTACTACTGCATTGTCCCAGCCACATGTCACCTCCCAGGCAGCCTTTACCAGCCAGGAGAGGCATGGATTAGTAAACAGGTTAGCAGTCCTGAGGACACTTTCTCAGGAATTATAGGTTCAAACTCACCCCAAGTAACAACACAAGACCTTGCTTCTGTCACCTTGATAGCTCTTGCACAGTTGGAGCCCAACTCCAAGAGAATCCAAGCCATTTTGTCCACCAGATGCCTAGAATATTCCTCACAACAGCCATACAGATGATTCTGTGGCTTATCGCTCCCCAGAAAGGAAGGAGCCCCTTTAACAAATCCCTTTAAAGATGGTTACTGGACAGTTATCAGCAGACAAAATAAGAGTGGGGAAAAAAACAACACTTTGCAGCCCTCATTGCCACAGTGTAATCCCTAATATGGTCTCTTACTCAGGCTGTGTGGAATTAACCCTTCATCTTCCTCCAAAAGCACTCTAGGTCTCTCTTCTGGAATTTCATATCCCAAAGTTGCTCAGGAAACCAAGGAGCACCTTAGAATCGACACCCAAAGAGAGACTACATAGGAACAATCTGATCTAAGGCTGTCATCAGATGTGTATTTCAAGCTCAGTTTTCCCATCAGATCCTGGGGGAAAAAAAACATATGTCCTCTGGAATTCCACAGAATCCATTAGTCATCTGTAGGAGACCAATTTAATAGGTCTCACCTCCCTGCAGGAAAGTAGCACTGGTAAGCCAAAAGGCAATAGAAAACTAATGATAATATCCTCCACCCCTGGTTCATGTCACAACTGCTTTGAGACAAAAACCACTAGTGTGACGCCCAGTATGTGCTGGGCTCTCAATGACTCCATGGTTGCCCTGGTGGCTTGACCACCTGAGCTCTCCACACCACCTGGGCATAGACTGAAATCTCCAAGAACTATAAGTCTCAGAGACTTCACTTTCAACCTGGAGACAGAAGCTAGCAGTTCAAGCAGGGGGGTTGCTGCTCAGCAGGCAGGCTGGTACAGCAGCAACCAACCCAACTGCTTCTTAGAGCTCAACTGAAGCCAGAGGGTCTCACAGCAAATTATCTCCAGAGCAGAGCCTCTGAAAGTCATCCAAGTCTCCCACATGAAAACTGTCACAGACACCACCCTGGGCTCATGGCTGATGCCAAATGCAAAGTCCAGGTGGGCATATATCTGAAAAGTGAAACCCTCTCCAGTCCCATTGAAGTCTCGGTTATATATGCCAGCTGCCTCATCCACAATCAGATCATAGATGAGGGTGGTCTTATTACATGCCAACCTGGCATTCAGTAAGAGCAGCCAAAGACCAGGGCCACCAAAGATCCAATGACCTGGCCTGAGGGAAGTATACTGAGGGCTGGACAGTGGGACAGGTCTCAGTCATCAGTCTGCCTTCCCCACAAGCAGCCCACTCTCAGCCCTCTGCCCATCATGACCTTGATAAAACTGCCTGCCTTTTTTTTCCCCCTGACTCCACCCCACCCTCACTGCCCCCTCCTAGGCCACAGAATACATCCTATATTGTGTGTGTATGTATGTGTCTGTTTGTATGGATATATAAACACACACACACACACACCTATGCATATCTATATTTCAAAGAGACCTGACAAAAAGCAAGACAACTACTATTTTAGACCATCAGACCATTTTGTCATTATCAACAGTTGGTGACGCATTTGTATGTGTGTTTTGAGCACATTGGTTTTTCTCCTGTAAATGTGCAAATAACCCCAGTCTTATAAGCCCATTGTCTGTCTATTATCAAGGGACAATGATCATTTGCCATTTAATTTCATTAACTGCCTTGTGTCCCAGATGTATTTTTCTGACATAAAAATGACTGAGCATGGTCTGTGGTGATGAATTACTGCACTCGGGTGACTGAATTGATAATCTCTTCTGATCAAATACACATTTCAACTCCATTTAAAAATGTAAATATTTATATTGTTTGATTTCAGCCTTGAGTCTGCCAGAACTCTGAAGCTGATAAGCCAGCCTCTGTTCAGATTCTGCCACTTTTCATCACAGGGAATTATATTTATCAGGGGGAGATCAATGTGTAGCAGGAATGGATAGTGCAAGAACATCCGGTGACTGATAACGATACCTTAACTCTACGTCCATGTAGTATATTCATGTTAAAACTTGAAAAAAACAAATTAACCGGAAAAAGCTTTTCTGACACAAATCAGATCTTGGAGGTTTCTCTTCCTCTTCTCCACCAGTGAATCAGAACATTTTGCAGGGAAACTCAAAGACACTGGATTATATTCAGGCTTGTTCCTAATTTTAAGCATACACTTTCAGTCATGTGCAATCCTAACTCTGATAGATTCCTTGCATAATGAACTCCACTGTTCATGCAACCAGCTTCACAGTTAAGGGTAAGTATGAATTGCTTGACCATGATTTACTGAGTAAACTCAATGATTGGACTCACACAACCAAACCAAAGCCAAACAACCCTCATGATGACCTTACACACTGTGCAGACTAAAACAATGCCCCTATATGAAGTCTGAAAAGATTTTTTTCTCCTCAAGGATAAATTGATTTCTTGGTTCTCTCCTTGATTCCCTTGTTGTAGATGTTTTCCAGTCTTCTTTTTTCCTGTCTAATATTTTGAATTTACATAATTATTCATCATTAGAATGAAACACACAGCAAAACATTAAATACCACTCTACTACCTTAGTAATGAGCATAATGAATGAGAAAAGAGGAATGTAAAAAATTAACTTGCACTATAAAATGGTACCTCAGATATTGCAGTAACAAATACTCAAATAGACATATTTTTTGCTCCAGTGCTTACATTAATCTCTAACCAGATTTTAGACTACATGAGATTATGCCAACTAAAAACAGCACAGAAAGATGCTTCTTTGGGTTTTGTAGAATCAAATATACTGAAATGGGAAGGGAATTAACTTGAAATACCTAGACCACCTCATGCTCAAGCAAATGTCAAAATCGATGTGGGGAAAAAAAAAATTTCCCCAGTAAAAACAGACCCAATGAGCTGGTCAGGGTATCAGTGGGGAAAAAGAAGGATACTAACAAGGTAGGCAGAGTATATCTTCTGAAATTCTGTCCAACCTCTTTACCAGCAGTGGCCAAGGAACACATTTCTATTTTGTTCTGTGTAATTGAAGAAAACTGTGTCATTCCATCTGCATGTGTGTGCATATTGGCTTCTGTTTTTCCCTCGTGTTATGTAGGTGTGTATTTGTGCATCTGTGAGTATTGGGAATCACAGAACAAGCTGTGTATGCTCCACCGCAGGTCACATGACCATTTGGGAGGAGGGCTTAGAATGGAGGAAACCTCACATTCTGAGCCATACTCAGTTGTCTCTCCCATAGGGATGCACTGGGGATGTTTTTTCTGGAATCTTTCTCCACAGCCCTCAGCCAGATCCAGCCCATTTTCACACTCAATCTTACTTTTGCCAATGTGTCCCACCACACCAAATTTGGTTCCATTCTGTTCAGTTTTCAGAGAACTACCCTGCTGATGGACACCCAGACATAGTTTCTTTCCAACATCCTGTTAGGTGGGAAAGAATAAAAATGAATGCCCTGTTCTTCTCAGCCCCCACCCTGCAACATTTCACAGAAATAAGCCAATGTTCTTTTTTGTATCGAGTCCAGGGAAACAACTGCATATTGCTTATGGTAAATTACAGTCGCCAACATTACAAGGCAGCTTTAACCCTAATGGGATAAGTGAAATTCTGACTGGCAGAAGTGGAATTTAGAATCCCAGACTGAGATAAAATGAGAAGGAAAAAAAGTTGGGGTGGGGGACACTATCTGAAGAAGCAAACAGGGAAGAACAACTCTCATAACGCATTTGTTCAAATCTGTGCTTGCCAGCCAACATGGCTCAATATTACTCCTTTATCAGGAACAGTTTTCGCTGGTTATTTCCAAACAGTGGAATAAACAAGAGAAAATGGAACTCAGTTCTTTTGAAACTAAGAACAGACATGAACTTTGATGAAGAAACACTCTGAGAATCTACTGGGCAGCTGGGATGGGTCTGGTGGGTTTTTGGTTTGTTTGCTTTGTTTGTTTGCTTTTGCTCTTTTTTCTTTCCTCTTTAACTTTTAAACTCGAAGTTGCTGTGTTGCTGTCATAACTTCATTGTACCTCTAGGCTTAATACAGCTGCACTAGTGGAAATGCTGCAGCTCCATAGTAAGGACCAACAGACAGGATTGGAGGACAATATATCATCTAATCAGGCAACCCACTTACCTCTGAGGCAATCCCTACACTTGTATGGTCTATCATTCAATTATGTGAAAAACCAGGACAGAGATGGCCGTATGCCACCTGGCTCACCTGCTGATCTGCTGTTAGTACTGCTGCTCAGGCATGGCTTTTCCATGTCAGCTGGAAGTAGATTAAAACAATAGTTCCATCGAGTATTACAATCCTCATGAACACCCAGAATGTCCAGTTCACTAAATATATATATATTTTTTCCTGGTTGTTTTCTACCGTTCACTCTCCACTGAGTTGAATGCAGTTCCTGGTGGCTTCATGGAGACATTGTGGAAGTGGTTTGCCATGGCTTTCTCCTGATAGTTTTTTCTTCAACTTCGCAGGGCAACCCTCACACCTGACGTTTCCTGGATGAATTCCATCCCAGTAATAACCAGGACTGACTCTGCTCAGCTTCCAAGCCCAGACAAGATTGGCCAGATGCTGCCACCTGTGGAGACTGTTCTCTACAACTGTCCCTTGAAGTAGCTGTTTCCTCCTTGCCCCATCTTTCAAAATGACAGATATCTGCCTGTTCACATCCAGTGCCACAGGATGGCTCATTGCCTTCATTAGTTCCCATTTCATGCTACAACCCTGAGGGAGGGCTTTAATTATTGTTCATTTATTTGCAGACAAATAAATTTTCATTAGCTTTTTCTATTATTATGATTACCATTGTAAAAGTCCAACATTGCACTAATATCCCTTTAAAAAAAGTTTTGAGGACAGGACAGGTTGCTGTTTTGAACAAGTTAAAAATTGCCCGTATTATTTACAGTATTTACTAGGCCCATGCAAATCATTCAGTGAAATATGTGCCCCTGTGGATCCTCTTGCTGAAGCTACAGATTAGTTGCAGCTGTATGAAGGCTTGGTGTGACTGGGCAGAGGTCCTCTGTTTTAGTGTGGATGCCCAGAAGACATTTCTGCCAGGACAGCTGGTAAAGCAAGGTGACTACAGCTGCTTCCCAGGTTTGAGGAGCAGATTAAGAGGTGTAATTTTCTCACTAATGAAATGCCTTGTTGCACAGATCTAATTGCTGAAAATATCCCCTATCAAAGAATATGGAAATTTGCCAATAAGATGTTGTTGTGTGATAGATGTCTGTCATATTTGGTTCGATCTGCTTTATCTTGGTTTTATTATTTTCTTCAGCACATCCTATTTCCCATAAGATGTTGAAACCTGTGGTGTGGAGGCTTTCCCTTCAATCTCTTTTAGATCCAAATAGACTAAAATAGGGCTGCCCCATTCATTTTTTTCCTGTGTACCTACTGTTCTTCCTCAAAAGGAAGGCTATGGCTTCAAGACCTTTGTATGACTTTCTTGAAATTCTGAGTATCTCTTGAAGCAACAGCCTCTTCAATTTCACAGGAGCTAAATAGAGTCAAATGACTATAGCTAATAATGGTAGGCACAGGTCACTACTGAAGGCACAAGAGAGGAAGTAACCAAGTAATTACAAATCCCTAAGCTGTCAAGCTGTTCTTGAACATAAAATATCCAGACCAAAGAACCAAGGCAGAATCAGCAGCAATATAAGATCACCTAGAACCCTGTTGGCATCTTATTTTGCTTGTTCTCTGCTGAGTTACAGTGTGATATTATGGCTGTCTGCCCTGCTGTGATGCAGCATAACAAAAAGCAATCCCCAGGCTCTAGACTATCTTGGGTATCCATAGAGAGGGGAGCAAATAAGGAACCGTGTGTGATAGTGTCATCATTCAAATGCCTGACATACTTGTGCCAGGTATTGGGAAACAAAAATGTAAGGGTGGCATTTGTGTGATGACATTGTGGCATGTGTATGATGACATTGTTTAGCCAATCACAATGATGGCTCCTTGTTTAGCCATCATTGTGATTGGCTAAACAAGCAGCCTTCAACAAAATGAATGGTATTAGAAATAAAAGTGAAATCTCTTCAAATAAAACTGAAGTGAGGGAATGCTGGAAGGGATACCCCCCAAAAATTGAATGGCATGATAGTGAGATGAGTGAAATTGTAATAAATGAAAGAAATATAAATGTCCAAGTAGGAATTAACCAAAAAGGAGATAATAAATGCTGTTACAATAATTTTAAAATAAGGCTGCTTGTATAGATGGTATGAATGTAGAAATGTGAAATTATGGAGTTTTCATATAGAATGGGTATACAACTTGTATAACATGTATGGGAAGACTGCATCTACAATGGAAGAATGTTATTACTGTTCCCCTACACAAAGCAAAAGGTAGCAAGAATGAATCTAAAAACTGATGGGAGATTGGTTTTTTAAAGTAGGCCTGGGAAGTAATTTGACAGAATTCTGATCAAAAAGATATGAGCAAAATCTGAGAACTGGAGTCGGGTTTTATGCTGGGCACGGGGTATGCAGTCAAGATTTTTTGTTCATCAGCATGTCACAGAGAAATGTATATGAGAAAGAATGTATAATGTGCTTTTAATGATTTAAAGGAAGTATATGATAAAACAAATAGGACTGAGTTATGAAATGTTTTACACAAACATGGAGTTGGAAGTTGGTTGCTGATTGTGATCAGTGGTATATGGCAGAAGTAAAGCATGTGTGAAAATGAATAGCAACTAGTTCAGCATTGATCAGGGAGTAAGGTAAGGATGTGTAATGTATTTATGGGTAAGTGTTTAAGGGATGCTTATAGAGATAGTACAAATTCGTTACTTTGGGATGTGAATACTTTTCTATGCAGGTGTGCTGTTGGTTGAAAACATGAATGATTTACAGCAAATGTGAAATAGCTTGTATAATGCAATGGGGAGTATGAATCTGAAAAATAGCATATTTTCAGCATAAATTAGCATCAAAATAGTATATCAAAGACCAAGAAAATTGTGTTTGACGAAGAAGGTCGAGTATACATAAATGGTGAAAACCTAGGGCAAAATGGTGAATTTGTGTACCTTGGGATAATCATTAAACTTGGGAAAATAGAAGGAAAATTTTTAAAAAGTGCATATGCTGATAAAAGATCATAGTTAGTATATAATATATTGCATGGTATGAATATTTGTAGAAAGAAGTGAAAAGAACTGTGTATAAGAGCTTACTTCTGCCCACTTTATTTACATTTTGGAAATGGGAGTTAAATAAGGAGAAGCATAAAAGAAGGTTGAATGCACTAGGGATTAGGAATGAGATAAGGTATAAATAGCAAAACAAGAAGAGATAGGATCAAGAATGGATAGTTGCTGAATGAATGTGGATTGAATACCAGATTGAATGACCAGCATGAAAGAAGCATGTTGACATGAGAGAGAGAATGAATGAGGACTGAATTGCAAAACAAATATATGAAGGAAGAATGAAGATGTTAAAAGGAAGGGTGAGACTGATAATGTTGTGGCCGGAGTTGATGAGATCCTGAATAAGGAAGAGTGAGAAATCTAAAAATCAAAACTCAGTGCAGAAACGGGTATACAGTATGTATGTGGTAAAAGTAGGAACTGTTTGCAAGGATGCAAAGATCTGGAGAAGTAAAGGTATCCGTGTAAACTAGATTTAGCTATTTTCCTTTTCTTATTCTTAGTCTGTCCCTTAATTCCTCTGAAGTACATTTTTTACAACTGTTCTGCACTTTGCAAAACATTGGTTTCCCCAAGAGGGAGTAGCATAGTGGGTATATACATAAAGAAACCATGGCTGAATGTAATGAGAAAACCTAATCTATAAATTGAGACTGTAATGACAAAGTAATCTTTAATTTGCTTCTTCCTGGTGTGATCCCTGACATTGCTATTCCAGTAGGATTTAGCCTAAAGATCTTCCTGATGAAGAAAGCAGTAGGTGAAATTTTGTATTCATTTTTTCATTTTTATAGAATATACTCGTTGACCCTTTATTCTCGAAGTAGTCTTGGAGATCTTTTCTGAGGCAACATTTCTATACAGTGCTATAATCACTGTAAAGTTAGAAACCAGTACAAGAATTTCACACTCTGACAGCAAATGTTTAGCCCTAAAAAAGGAGACATGCTAACTGCTTGATAGGGATCATTAAAGAGAGCTGAGCAGGAAAGCATGCGGGACAGAGATGGAATCTATCACTTTGTAATGCGAAACTAGTTACTCTGATGCCAAGGATGGAAGAAATTATATACCATTTAGAGGTTTTTAATGAGTTTTATAGTACAATTTATCTGAAGAGCACAGGAATGCAGCAAGAATTAGACATTTGGTTGTTTGCTTTATAGCTGGGGGAGCTTTCAGATACTGGCCTTGAATTTACTCAGGAAAGTAGCCATTTTTTCCTAAATATAAAATTAATTTGAACAAGTACCAAACCTAATTGTGGTAACTACTCAGCTCTTTGTGATGCTTCCTTGCTGTTCATGATGCAACCCAATGAGGCCAATGTCTCATTCTCTTTTACCCTTTCAAAGATCTGTTGGCCTTATTTAAAAGAACAGAGTGTCATAAAAAGGTACTGGAGCAAAATCCAAGTGTGTGGGAGGCAGTCCAACCCCGCAGCACTACAAGGAGGAGCTGAAACCATTTAGCTCTCTTCCCTTTGGATTTGGCTTGTGAACTTTTTACTTTTCATTGAGCAGGTATAAAAGACATAGGAGCAAAATCCAAGAACAGGAAAGATGGTTAGCCAAACCACAGAAAAGACTCACAGGGGTGGATTTGCTCAATCCAATTGCTAAAATTCCTGTTTACTTTTTCATTCTGTAACTTTTCAGTCCAGCCCTCGTCAATATAGTGGAACACACATTGCTTCAGTACATTATAGAAGGTTAAATTTAAAATGCTTGTAGGGGAGGTTGCAACTATGCTGACAAAACTAGTTTGACCGTGAATGGCTTAATGGTCCCTGGCTGACAAGGACTTTTTTCCCCTTTGCTAAGAGACATTCCTCTGCTAGACATACAAAGCGCTTGCCAGTCAAAGGAGTTAAAACAATTCTTCACTGGCTCAGATCACAGTCCTAGAAGATGCTTAATGCAAAATTCTGGACGTTTTGATAGCCTTTGCAATCCTTTAATGAGTTTGGCTCAGAACTTCCCCGGCAATTCTATATTACACTGCTAAGGCCTATGTGTAATGAAATCATACAGGCATATTGTTTAATGCTTTTGTTGCTGCACACTGATAGAAGTCTTTGGATTCTGATAACAAAAATTATTATCCATTTTTGAATGATTGATTATGTGCCATTAGGTCATCGTTGACTCGTGGCAACCACATAGATAGATTTTCTCCATGACAATCTGTCCCTAACCTGGTTTTTCACATCTTCCAACTGTGTACCCATAGCCACTGTGACTGAGTCCATCCACCTTGCTGCTGGTCTTCCTCTTCTTCTCTTTCCTTCCACCTTTTCCAGCATTAGAGCCTTCTCCAGAGAATTGGGTCTTCGCATAATGTGTCCGAAATAGGATAATTTGAGCCTGGTCATTTGTGCCTCGAGTGAGAACTCTGGGTTGATTTGTTTGAGGATCCATTTGCCTGTTGTCTTGGCTCTCCACAGTACCCTGAAGAATACTCTCCAACACCAAAGTTCAAAAGCATCAATACTCTTCCTATTCTGCTTCTTCAAAGTCCAACTTTTGCTTCCAAAGAATTTCACAGGGAATACCACGGCTTGCATGACTCTGATCTTTATCTGTCTATATTTGTTAAAAGGAAATATTTTAACAATTTATACCTTAAAGGCAGGGAGAGAAACTACTACAGATAAATGACTAGAGAAGAGTTAAAACTGTTGATTCTCATTTTTTTTTTTTTTTTTTTTGCGGTATACTTAGTGGTGAATATTCTTCAAATATTTTCGGAATGATTGAATATGTGCTTAATATTTGGCTTATATTTAATATACCCATTTAATACCCATTTGATAATTGCCTCCAATATTTGATTTTAAATATTGTTTATCATTTAAATGTGCCTAGTACATTACATGTTGTAATTATTTAATACCTGGCAGTATGGGATAGCCAATGTGAAACTGTAAATAGCATTTAACTATATTTGCTTATTAGCATGCAATGTTCTGTAAATGAGGATCTGCAGGATCTTGCTGCTTTCATCAGAATGAAACAAGCATCATTGCCTGTCAGCTCCACCCCTTTTATATGTGCATGCAACATCACAGTGCATGTACAAATGGTGCAGGGCTTGCATCATGACAGAGTGATACTGCTTTTGTTATTAAAGCTCCCTCCCTCCCTCGCTCTTGAGTGAGTTCCAGTGCTGACAACTGTAGTCTATTCCAGTTAGTTTCAAATTAGGACACAGTATTGAGACTGCATAGGTTGCACCAGGACAGTGGCTTACCTTGGTCTGCAGCAGTTTTCAGTACCACTGGCCATAGCATTCTACTGGACTATCTGTGAGACTAGGAATGGAAGGCATGATGTTACGGAGGTTCTCCTACATTCTGTGCAGCCAGATCCAGTTGGTGTTAACAGGAGGGGAGAAATCGAGCCAAGACCCCCACCATGTGGGTGCCTCTTCAATGGTCTCCCCTCTCCTGTTAAACATTTACATTAGGCTACTGAATAAGGTCATCCATCAGTTTGGGGTCAGGTATCATCAGCATAACCAATATTATCATGTTGTATCTTGACCCTGGATTGATCAGGTGATGCTGTCAACCTCTTGTCCCAGAATCTGAAAGTAGCATGAGTCTGGATGGGGATGACAAGGCTCAAACCAAGTGGTAGTGGGTATTTGGACCACCATGGGATGAAGATGCTACACCTTTAATCCTAGAGAGGGTTGCACTTCCTCCTTTGGGACTGGTATGCAATTTGGGGGTCTTCTTGGATTCACAGCTCCTGCTTAAGAAACAGGAGGCAACTGTGACCAGAAAGTCCTTCACACAAATTTATCTAATGCACCCATTGCACCCATACTTGGACCAGAAGGCCCTTAAGACAGTCATTCATGGTTGGCTACCTCAGCTTTGGACTACTGTAATACTCTCCACATGGGCTGCCCTTAAAGACCATTTGGAACCTGCAGCTGGTCCAGAATACAGCAGCATAGGCTATTATGGGCATGCCTCTGTATGTCTATGTAACATTTCTGCTCCAAGAACTGCACTGGTTACCAATAGGCTTCCAGATAGAATTCAAAATGCTATTGTCATCTAAAAAGCCCTTCACGGCATAGGCCTGTTTATCTGAGGGACTGTTTGTTTTCTTTAGTTTCTGCCCATTCTATATGATTGGCTAGAGTTGGCATGGTCTGGGTCCCATGGTGTCATATGATCAGACCCAGGAAATGGGCCTTCTCTGTCATAGTGCCTGCCTTCTGTAATATCTCCCCAGAGATATTAAGACCTTATTCAACTAGTCCCTTAAAATCTGGCTTTCCCCCCAGGCTTTGGGTTAGAGTGGGTGGTAAGTCCCTTGGAAGGACAATATGTTTCTGAGAATTGTTACTTTCTGACATACAGTATGCTTTTTGTATTGTTTGTATTCTGTTTTCAATTTATACTGTACACAGCCCAGAGTTGTGATGGAGTTGGGCAACCTATATATGGAATGAATGAATGAATGAATGAATGAATGAATGAATGAATGAATGAATATTCTGCATGCTCATTTTCTATTTCAAATGTACAGTTGTTATATTGTCAGCACTCTGCACCTATGATCTTAAAATTGATGTAGCTTTGCTTTACTTTCCAATATTCTATTGTTCTTCCCTTCTTAAAAACTTGGTCTAATTATATTTTCCTACTGGACATTTCATGAAGAATGCATAAAGATGGAAGTTTTATTTTTTTCAAAAAAAAAAATACTTCAATGATTTACTCTTCCTCCTCTTTTTTTCCCCCTCTCTCCAGTGATTCTGAAAAGGAGGCCGCACTTTAAAATAAATAAATAAATAAATAAATAAATACAACCTGCCTGGTCAGAAGAAACAGTTTTAGAATTGTATTTTAGTTATATTTGAATGCTTTTGTATTTTCTGCATGTAGGGCAATAAACTGAACATAGCTCTTGGAACGCTGCCAGGCAGAATTGTCAAAGAAAGTGTAGAAGGCCTTGTGAAGGGGGAAAAGAAATATCAGAAATAAGAAGTGGGACCACTTAGAATACCATTCCAGAAAAAATGTACCATAAGAGATCCCGTCCTGATGAGCCACCCTTTCTATACTTTGTTGGAAACAGCTAACTGTAAGTACTTGCCAATCCCTCTTTTTAAAAGCAGCCTACATGAGGAAATGCAAAAGCTTGGAGGGAATATGGGGTGTTTTATCTATCTTGTTGGTATTCAGAATTGGATGTTGTTGTTTTTTAAAAAAGGGATGATCAACATGAAAGTCCAATAGTAGATGTGTCTTGTTCAAACATTTTCTTCCCCAAGACAGTGTGTGTGCATTGTCTTTATTTGTAATGACAAGGTGGTGTGATTGTTTCTCCTACAATGTAGAAGATGTGCTGCAGTGCTAGAGTAGATTGGCATATGTGAATTATATTAAAATACCCAACTGATGAGTTTATAACACCTGTTTCAAAATCACTTATATGTCGAAGTGCCTGGAATTATTTGTTTCTGCCTTTGTTGCCTGTTGTAAGTCACACATCATATAAACATTATCAAAAAGAGAAATAGTTTCTGCTATTTGTGTATTAACATATTTAGTGCTCCTTTACCTGACAGGGTGAGCCCATTACTTTTTTCCCCTTGAATTAGGAGAAACAGGAATATATGAACAATAACAACGCATAACTAGTGTTTTCAAATCTGTACAGTATATAATCTACACTGTTCTGCCATGAAGGACCTACAGTATTTTACTTCATTAAGCAGAAATGAAATCCTATCACAGAACCTAATGTTGTAGCTGACTTTTGTAGAGATTTTGGATACTATTAAAGAGTGAAAGGAAATATTTTTTTTATATGGTGTGGAAAGGGGTATCATTTTGCTGTCTTGCCCCAAGTGCCAAAGCTTTTCACTAGCAAATCATATTTTAGGGGTATCCATCTTGCTTCTTCCTCATGAATACAAGATTAGTAAACAAATACAATTCTCTGTTTGAAAGAGAAGCCCATAATGTCAAGCTGATTGTGAAAAATAGGGGTAATGGAGGTCATTGTAGAAGATGCACATAGCTATTCTTTATGTGGCTCATGTATAAATTCCCACATCAGGCACATTGTCACAGTTCAGTGGTATTGTGTGGCTCAGTCTTGTCTCTGCTCCTTAAAAATAGTGTTCTTTTCTGTTGGGTCAATAGCTTTGTGAGATTCTATTTTAAAAGATGGAGAAGTACCTAATAACTCTCTCACCTTTGGGAGGTTGGACCCAGTTACCGCAGTTGGATTTTTCATCTTTTACTTCCATGTATCACTAATGCAAATGCCTTTGAGGAAGACATACCACTGCAGAGAATAAGCCATACTCTCTCCAGGGGAACTATTAAATACTGAAGATGATTGGATTATTAAACAAGATTCTTTCCAAAATTACAGTAGTTTCTCTTCCATATACAGGCAACAAGAGATACTGTTTCTTTAAGTGAGACACATTTAATTAGGAACTGAAAAGATTCACTGCATCAATGCAGCATTGCACCCCTCTGCAATTGCCTAGTCCCTCAGTGAAGTACAAGGTGAGGGCTTGACCAAATCACTTGAACCGAGAGCAACTGGGATTCCTTTGGAAGCCAATTAACAGCTTTGTTCCTCCTTCCTTGCACACCAACCTTTCTTTAAAGGGAGACTCCTGTCATTAGAGGACAAAGTGGTACTTGACATACTTTTGCCTAGGATGGAAAGTTTTGCATTTTCCTTTCTCTTTTCCCACAGAGGAGTCCTTAGGGAGATATTTGGTGCCCTGTGATGACAGAGCTAGCATCTTGTGTCTCAACTAGATTTGCTTCTCCACAAATTGCTTGAGAGGTTGCCTGGCACCTATAAGCTTTAAAGTTCAGAATCTTTCAAAAGAACATGTTTATCTTCTTTCTCTCTGTTCTTCCAGCCCTCTTCTAAAAGTCAGCTTGGAATGGGCCTTATTCCCAGTTCTATACTTGAGGCAACCTTTTCTCTGGGTCTAAATATTTTGCTATCAATTCAAGAGAAAAGGGCAACAGCCATTTTTTTCCCTAGAATTGCCAGACCCTCCTCACCCAAGGATGATTTGTCCTCATTTATATCTTAGAGGACTTAAAATGAGCCTGCTTAATGCCTCTTGGGTCATTCTTCCAGTCTCATCTTTGTTCACTACTTTGGAGTGTTTAAAGACTCCACACCATCTCCTAGGGAGGACTGGTGCTACTGTCTTCATAAACAGAATTCAATTTTGGCTGTTCTTGAAAAGCTAAGTAGAGTTGAACCCATTTATTCCTTGGACGGGAGACCAATTCCCATTGCTATAGACTAGGAAGTTGCAACAATCTTTCTAGAAGACATTGACAAATCACTTCCACAGCGTGGCCAAGTAGACCACGTGTCTGTGTCCATGCAGTCTACAGGAGTTGAGCTCAGCTTGAGGGAGACTATTCTTTGCACAGGTGAAATGCACCAGTTTTATTAGCAATGCCATTGCCCATTTAGTAAAGGGGCATTAGGGTGAATACTGTAAGCACAAAATTAGTTTAAAGGGTTTCTCTTTAGCATTTTGCAGCACTTGTCCTTATTACTTATCCACTGCTTTCTCTGAGCAGTAAGAAGCATTTCTCCCCTCTTTGCTGATCTAGATTTAAGAAGCATCCAGATGTTACTGAAGGGAGGAGAGCTCTCTAAGGTGATTGTGCAGCTGTTAGAAAAACCAGTCAGCCTGCATAAAGTGACACAAGTAAAACTAGCTATCTGTATCATCTATTGTGAGTATTATTTTTCAGCCATATGGCCAGAAGTTACAGAAAGTTTTATATGTAAGGATGTAACAGAACAACATAAGAACAGCTTGCTGGATTGGGCCAAAGACTGACCTAGTTCTGCATTCTGTGCCATCCAGTAGCTAACCAAAGGTATTTTGAAAGCTTATAAACATGGGCAGGAGGACAACAGCCCTTTTCCAACCTTACTTCCCAACTGCTGGATTTGGGGCATGGTTCTGTGACGTAGGTTGTTGTTGTTTATTCGTTCAGTTGCTTCTGACTCTTTGTGACTTCATGGATCAGCCCATGCCAGAGCTTCCTGTTGTGATGTAGGACATTTAGCTATATGTGTGGTGTAAATCAGTGCCTCCTTTTATTATCCTAATTCCCTCACATTTCATTTCAATATTTGGTCCCAAGTTCTAACATCGTGAGAGAGGAAGAAACACTTTTCTCTGCTCATGTTTTCTAGTCCCTGCGTGATTCTATGTACCTCTCAGTTATGTCATCCTCCTAGCCTTAATGCTAAACTAAAATGCTTCCCAAATGCTATAGTCTTTCCTCCTAAGGGATCATTCTAGACATTTCAATGAGCTGGGTTTTTTTCCTTAATCTTTCCAGATATTCAATACACCTTTGAGATGCAGTGAATAGTGGTATGGTCATGCCCTGAATTTTTATTATGGAATTATACTGACAGCTTCATTTTCAGTCCCTTTTGCAATGGAATTCACTTTTTTTTTTACAGCTGCCTTTTGCTAGGCTAGCAGCGAGCTTTTAAGTAGTCAAACCTATGGATGTCAAGGACTGTTGAATATTGTTCATCCTCCATCCCATACATACATTATTCAGTTGTGTTATTATGAGATGTGAAATAAGTATGTGTGAATTACCTATTATTGGCAATGATTGCCAAGCTGACCAGAATGAACCACAGAGCAGGGAACCACATTACGGTCCAGGGTACTGGATCTCAGCTGTACACATCTGGATGACTACGAGAAGGTAGCAAAGAGTTAATTGTCTGTATTGGCTCCTATCTAGAGGTCATCCAGAGTTTTGCAGCCCTGATATGGTACCCCTATTGCAGACTGACCCAATTAACAAGGAGTTATTATTTTCCATTGTAATTATTAAACACAAGGGTTGCATTAATTAAGGTTCATATCCAGGTTGGATGCAGTACAAGATATGGTTTGTCACATGTTAACGTATTCAGATTCTCTGCAGAGAGTAGCAAAGTCTGTCAGAGAGAGACATAGCTATAACTGAATAGATTTATTTCAGGAACAAGGAGGGCTTCTTTATTTTCCCAAGACATGCAAATGAGAGTGTTCTCACTCCATTATTTGATGGAGTGGATTTGCACCTATAGAATAAGCCACTGCCTCATTTTAACATTGACTGCATTTTAGGTTCCACTGTCTTTTTGTGTAAACATAGAGTAAAAACTTCAGCAACTGGAGATTTTCAGGCCAAATCTGGTTATGGAGGTAGGAAAATAATCCCCTGCCCTAGCCCAGATGTGTAAGAGTTCCTGCTCAGACTGATACAAATTCAAGAGACCAACCAGTTGCAGCCTTCTCCGCTATCAGTAAAGAAAGCCACCTCTGTTGTGATATACTATAAAGCTGTGACAAAGACTCTCAGGAAGTCTGTTCCCTGATGTATGCCTCACTAACTTAAATGGAAAGTTAGTTCATTTGCACTCCTACCCAGATCTTGCTAAGGAGAGTCCTATGAGAATCCTGCTTGGAAAAAAATTACTTTCTGTTCAGGAGCTTGCCAAAGAGCTAACAAGGTGGTATCCTGGTGCTTGTGGCAGAGGAAATAAGCTCCAGCTGCTTCACAGATGACCAGGAGATCTTGGCCAGGCCATGCTTTCCTTTGCTATAATGGCCTTCTTCCAGCAAAGAGTGTTGCTGAACTAAGTCATGGGGTATTTCTCCAAAAATAGGGTGATGGGATTTATTTGAGAAGCTGCTTGTGGTAATGCTACCCCTGATCTCTCTTCAACTTGCTGTGTGCTGCTTTTATAATGCCCTTTTTGCTCCCCATTGAATAACATTCTATGCGCTTGATCCTTTTCCTAAACAGTAATGAGACCCTGGGCATTTAAAAAGATGGCTTTGCTATCACTTCAGTTATAATACGGCGTTCTGTATAACAAAGTAGGTTAAATGAGGACTCAGTATCAAGACTATATATAAATGTAATTGCCCTTGAAGTACAGCCTTTTCCTGCAGTGCTGAGCTTTAAGATTTCTTCTTGACTTTGTGTTACAGATTTTACTGATGCATGCTAGCCATATTAATGGCCAGACCCCTTGTGTGGAATGATGCAGCATAGCCTAGAATCATTAGGCTTGTCTTCACAGACCAAAGATCATTAACAAAGAGGAATCAGCTAAATGACTGTTTGGCTAATTTTTCCCTTAATGCAGCATGCAGCACGTCTGGTATGACTGGAGGAATATTTGCGAAGTTAAAAAGGCCATCTTACTCATAGTTTAATTAGAGCTCTGCATAGAAGCAGTGGCATATCAAAGTGGCATAAGTTGGCCACAGTGTCCCTGGAGATTTCCTATATTCCTTGAAACCACCTTTTCCCAAGTTGGCACTTTTCGGATAGATTAGGGCTATAGTTCCCAACTGCTGGAATTTGGGGCAGCACCATCATCAAGGATGGACCATGGGAATATGTCTAAGGCTCTTTGTTAAGCATGAATAGCAGTAGACTAATGGCTGGAGAGTTTGCTGGTGGTATCATGACAGGTAGGCAAGGTAGGGGTGCATTCAGATCAGGGCCTTAGCCAGTTAGGGCTCCCTCACAGCTGATGGCATAATCAGTTCTGGGAAGTTTGTTCCAACATACCTGGTGGGTACCAGCTTGGGAAATGTTATTTTAAATCCATTGCTAAATCAAGAGATCAAGTATAGGGATTTCTTGTCCTATTTCTCCCCCATCACATACATATATGTGCTAGTATTTGCACAAACCTTTCATACTTATTACAAGAAGTATTTGCACAAACCTTTCATACTTATTACAAGAAGTGGCTTACAAGAAGTATCCTTCAAACATGTGATGTGAAATTTGAAACAGGAAATAAATACAAGTTTGCCTCCTGAGTCAGAAAATAGAGAGAGAAAATCTCCTTTTGGCCATCCAAAATGGAGCACATCAGTGACAATAAATTGTACAAAATTCTACTCCAAATTATATTGTTAACAGAAATGGAAGACATCAGACCCCAAAATGGATGGGTACTGCAGCATAGGTAATATACATTATATAGAGACATTGATGATATCCTCAGTGCAGAAGTCGGCTGCAGGCTTTTAACATCAATATTTTTATTATATTTATTTTTTAATTCAGTTTAGATGCCGACTGACTCCAGCTAACTCTGGGCAGTTCACAAACAATAACAAAAACCAATACAAATCAAAAACAAGGTGGGATCAGGGCACAAGAAAGAGACAAAAATAAATAGCAATCATACCCCCAAAAGGGGGCCCATCCATCTCACCCCAAGGCCTGGAAGAACAACCAGGTCTTCAGGGCTTTATAGAATGTCAACAGGATGGGAGCCACATGGATTTCAGGGGGGATCTTATTTCAACTGGCAGGTACTGCAATAGAAAAGGCACGCTTCCTAGGTCCCAAGAGATGACATTGACATGCCAGCAAGTACCAACTAAGCAGAAGCTATGGGAGACAGGTGGTCCCTCAAATAATCTGTCCATATGCCATGTAGGTAATAATAATAATACCTCTATAGGTAATAACCAGCACTTTGAATCATGACAGGCCCAGCCCAAGAATGACAAAGAATCAGTCCAGCTAAACTTCAATTCTTTATTTGCTAACACCATGCACCCAGAATCTTGCCAGACTAAGGCAACTCTACCTAACCTAAGGGGAAATAACCTGGGAAAGCTCTAGGGTGGGGCTCTTCTGAATCTCTTGGTTTCCCCACAACTCCCCCCTGGACTATGTCTCCTCTTATCTCTTCCACCTTCTTAGAATTTACTCCCTCCTTCCTGAGAACCAACGGTACTGTCAAAATCCACCACAAATCACACCTGGAAGCTGACTAGCAACCAGTGCAGCTCACAGAGCAGAGATGTCACATGGCATACTGAGCAATGCCCATCACTGCCACAACATTTCATTCTGAAACTTCCAAGTGTTTTTCGAGGGCAGCCCCCTGTAGAATGTATTGCAGTAGTCAAGTCTGAGGTAACTAGGGCATGAGTGACTATCTGAAGGGCCTCTCAATCTCAGCAAAGGCACAACTGGTACACCAGATGGATCTGATCAAAGACCCCCTTGGCCACAGCTGCCACCTGCTCTTTGAACAGGAGCTGTGAGTCTAAGAGGATCCCTAGATTGCACACGACTCTTGAGTAGGGAAGTGCTATCCCATCCAAGAGTATAGATGGAAGGTCGTCCAATTCAAGGGACACTATTATCTATAGTCACTCAGTCTTGGTAGGATTGAATCAGAATCGGTTCCTCTCCATCCATGATGTCACAACCTGGAACTAGACCTCAACAGTCTCATTTGTCTGGCCTGGGGTAGAAACATATACATGGATCTCCTCAGCATATTGATGATACCAAGCCACAAACTGGTGGACCACCTTGCCCAGTTGCTTCATGTAGATGTTAAACAAGAGGGGAGAAAGTGTTGAACCTTTAGTACCCCATATAAAAGGGGTTTAGGAGACAACCTCTCCCCACCCCCTGCCAATACTGACTGGAACCGGCCATGAAGGAAGGATGAAAACCACCATAAAATGGTGCCCACAATTCCCAGCCCCCACAGCCAGTTCAGAAGGATACTGTGGTCAAAGGTATAAAGGGCCACTGAGCGATCAAGGAGCCCAAGGATTGATCAACCCACAACAAGTGTGACCAAGGTCATCTCAATACTGCATCCCAGCCTGGAACCTGACTGAAACAGCTCTAGATAATCTGCTTCCTCCACAGTTCTCTGCAGCTGCAGATTGTCTTCCTTCTCAACAACCTTCCCCTAAAAGAAAGGACACTAGTTGTCTCAAATTGTTGGGTCCAAGGCCAGCCTCTTGAGCAGGGAGCATACCCCCACCTCCTTCAAGGCCAAAGGCACAACCCTCTCTCAATCAGCATGGACTCAACTACAGGTTACCTCCTCAGCTAACCTGAACAACCCAGGAGGAACCTGGGTCCAATAAACAGAGAACCTCTCTGGCTAAATAGAGCAGAGAACCTCATCTACTTTCCCAGGCATCAGCAACTCAAACTCATTTCAGATTGCACCACAAGACTGAGCCCTAGGCACCTCAGCCACACTGCCCAGTCAGAGTCCACCTTGGAGTGGATCTGACTGACTTTATCCACCAAGTAGCCTGGCGGCCCTGAAAATGATTTGATGCTCATCTCTAGAGTAATTGTTCTACAAAACTTCTCAGGGAATTGGAAGAAGAGGCGTTGGTAGATCCCACATCACAAATCTTGCCTGAAATATAATATACTGTACAGTGTCTTTCAGGATCTCTTCTCACACTTCCTGCCACCAACTGGATGTAGCTTCCTAACTACTGCTGTTGTCACTGTTGCTAAAATTGTTACATTGCAGACACTGAAAGCCACACAATGATCCCTATGTAGAATTTAAATCCAGGCCTTATTAATCATCAGAATTTGCAGCAATTGAGCTATTCTGCCTCACATGCCACCTTTCTGTGTAAAACTAGTAGCTATCCCAACTTTCTTATTTGTTCTCCTTGGCTTTTGATTGGGCTAAGATGAAATAAGCATCCTTTTCCTGATTTTTCTCTTCCATGAAAAGTACCTACCTTTTCAATTATCACTGAAGGTCTTTGCAAACTTTTTTTCCCCAAGGATGCTGCAGAGAAATGTGCCCATTCAACATTCATGCAGCCCTATATCTCCTGCACTTCCTCCCTTCATCTTTGGTTGGCAGCTTCAAAATGGACTCTTCATAGCACCAACCATTGAGAATTTTGATGCCATTTTTGTTGGGAAATCATTTCTCTTCATCTTGGAAACAGGGAGTCAACAAAGTACCAAACCAAGGTGGCCATTTGATGATGTTACTGAGAAAAACATAGATAATTCAGAGAGAGCATTAAGCAAAGTGTATTTTGTCATAAAATGATGATGTCATTAAAGAATCATTACTCTTTATGTCATTGATGATGTCGTTAAAGAATTGAAAAGGTTTTCAAACAAAAAATGGTACTAAGGCTGCAGCTAGACAGGCAATAGATACTAGTGCACAAAAATAATCTTTGGGAAATTCTTTTCTCCCCATTATAGCTCACTTCATTTCTGCAATTTGACACTTTAAGGACATAGATTTCTGTTCTCACTGTTGCATCAGTCTGCATTTTGCACCCAAATGTAAACAAGAAAAGAAAGGAAATAAAGCTGGAAATAAAGATGATGGCTTATAGCAAGGCTTACCAATCTTCTGCAATATTTGCATATTAAAGAAAAGATAAAAAGAAGAAGCAATGAAGAACACAAAGTGGGGACCTTCTGGATTTCAAAAAAATGAAAACACAGCAGTTAATTTTTCATTTAACAAGTAGTGGAGGCAAGGAAAATGGCATATTTATCAGGAAGGATGCTGAGCCAAAACTTGAGCTTGCAGGTTGAAAGAAAGATCATTAATTTTAAGACCCATGATGACCCCTTCCTATTCTTTTTCCACTTCCCTGAAACAAAAGCAATCTTGGATTTATTCCCTTCAGCTGAACGCAGAACATTAATAGCCATTGGGTGATGTCCTGTAATGGCTGATTTGAGAGGATGAGGATTCTTGCAATCTTCTACTCTCCACAGGGGATCCTCTTCCCTGCAGTTATCTCAGGAAAACCTGTTTTAAAAAAATGAATTTCAAAATAGTAATAAAAAAGCCCCATGCAGTAATATGCTGATATACATATAAGATAAGGAGCCCTCATTTCTGCTAGTTTGCCTGCTGTGTTAAAAAATAGAAATACTTTATCTGAGGTGCAGACATCCAGACACCCACCTGATGGCAGCAAAGAAATACCAGAAGCTCTACCTCTCTGCTGCCATCTGATGATTGTCCACATTTTGGCATCTCAGTTATGGAAGAGCCAGTTAAAAGGTCAAGGTGCTTGAGAATTTCTTTCAGATTCTTGGTGTTATTGTTGGACATGGTGAAGATATAGTTGTATTCTATTACTCATTTCCCCATCATTCTGCAGCTTATTTCGCTGTTCCTATTTCCCAGATAGAGGAAAAGTCTCAATTGGAGGAACTCTCTCATAATATTTTCCCCCAGAAATTTATTGGCCACCTGAGAAGTCAGGGAGGCTGGAAACCACTGGAGATGGTCTTCATCTGAAAAATGAGATACTCACATACAATACTTTGACACCCTATAACTAAAGAAGTAGAAGAATAAGCATGTAAATATCACCAAAATCCTCCTCTAGTTTGAAATCATGTCTAAAAAAATGTCCCTTTCATTATATTGAATAAGGATTGGTAAACAAAATTATAGAATTACTCTGCCTGGCACTAATTAATAGTGAGACAGACATCAGAGCTGGTAGGAAACGTACAGGGGACAGATGATTTTCATATTTCAAGGACTCTCTTGCATTGGAAGCTAGATTTGATGTGATCTGGAAATGTTTTATTATCAACTTAGATTTGAAAAGAAAATTTGAAAGACTACTGGTCCACAAAAAAAACAGAAAAAGAAAAGAGAAAATGGATTTCCTTAATCTATACTGATATTTTCTAAATTGCTCAAAGGAAGTATTACTCCCTCTCCTTCTCCTTCTCCCTCTCCCTCTCCCTTCCTTTCCTGCCAAGCTTGTTATTCATTATCTTCATTTATTTATCTTCTTTTTAAAATTAATTAATGTACTTAATTTAATATAATACTATATCAACTACAAATATTAATTTAATTCATTAGATTATATTTTTGTACTTAATAATCTCTCCTTCTTTAATAGCTACAATTTGGGGACAGCTTTTAGAGGATCTTTGAGAATTCCAAGTTGTGCACCCAAATTTATAATAACCCCAAAGACAGACTTTATTTCTCCTTTTAAATACATATTTCTGGCTAAATTGGCTATTCTCAGATCTACAAGCAATTCTGTGTATGGACTGCTCCAAGCCAAGAGAACGAGTAAGATAACTGGTTTGAGTAAACAGAGTTGACTATACAGAAAACAGGTTCATCAATTGTTTCAGCACAAGCATCTAGAAAGTAATGCTTTTAGAACAGAAAAAAAGAATAAAAAGAACGCATAGAAGTTATACCTTTTCAGGCCATTGGTACATCTATGGTCCATGTGGACTAGTAGCAGCTTTCCAGAATTTCAGTGTGGTTTTATTCCAGCCAAATCTGTAGAAGATGTGGGTTGAATTGAGGATTCCTTCCATGAAAAATGTGTGCTTGATCACTGAGCATGGCCCTTACCCAATATGGCTTACAGAAGCATCCATAGGAGTGGTCATGGAGGAGGTGATGACAAATAACTTTGCATGCCAGTACAAAAGGGGCAGAATTTGCATCATGGCAGCAAGACACTGCTTTCATCATTTTGGGGAAAGCCTCCAATCACATGTACCTCTCTGATGGCTTAGCTACTTTCCATCAATGCAGAAGATTCTGGAATGTTGTGAAGGGTTGAATAACTGTTCTCCTTTCAGTAACCATTGGGGGTCCAAGACATAATTTCTGAACAAAGGTCTCCCAGTTCTCAAATCTAGCCAAGCCTATTAGCTTTTTTAAATTCCATCAAGAATGAAGATCCAGCTCATCAAATCATTTAAGTATGTGTTAGTTGGAGATGTTCCCAAATAATGATCGTGAGAGTTAGATTGGGCAGAAAGAAGGAAGTAAAATACCTTCTTTCCCCCTCAATTCCCCCAGGTAATATTCCCCCTCAAAAACAAACAAACAAACAAACAAACAGACTAGCACTTGGTGGAGCAGACGTGAAGTCCTTGGGAAAGATATTTGAATGCCATGAAATATTTATAACTACAAAAATCAGAATCTTGCAAGCCATGGTATTCCCTGTGACACAGTATGGAAGCAAAAGTTGGAGTCTGAAGAAGCAACATAGGAAGAATATTGATGCTTTTGAACTTTAGTGTTGGAGGAGACTCCTGAGGATATCGTGGACAGCCAAGAAAACAAGCAAATGGATCATTGAACAAATCAACCCAGAGTTCTCACTCAAGGCACAAATGACCAGGCTGAAATTATCCTATTTTGGACACATTATGTGAAGACATAGCTCTGTGGAGAAGGCTGTAAATTTGGGAAAGGTAGAAGGAAAGAGGAGGATGACCAGCAGCAAGGTGGATGGACTCAGTTACAGTGACAATGAGTGCACCATTGGAAAAGCTGAAGAACCAGGTTAGGGACAGATCATCAAAGAGAAAATATCCTTATGTAGTTGCTAAGAACTGACAATGTTTGATGGCATGTAATCATCATGAATATGATCATCATCATCACCATCATCATCATCATCATCAATATTGCCTCAACACTGCTATTATTTAAGAGCCAGTGTGGTACAGTGATTAAAATGTTAGATCAGAACCAGGGACAGTTGGATTCAAGTTCTCTTTAGCCATGAAAGCTCACATTGGGCTATCTTGCACCTTACAGTGTTTTTGCTGCTGGGGAAGCAGGGAACTATGGAGCAACAGTGACTCCTGGAGGAAAGTGGAGTATAAATCTAATTAATAAATTAATAAATTGGAGTCTTATAATTAGGACTGGAGTTAGTGCCCTGAACTGCCTCTTCTAAGGTCCTCTTCTTCTCTTATAAAGCCTTACTCTTGCAATTCTCTGATTTCTTTTTTTTCCTTCTGTTTTAAACCAGTGCACTTTTCCCACAGGCACTGTCAGATGCTAATAAAATCTTTAATTAATTCACTTTCTAATGGGCTCGCATATTTCTATCACTCATTCACAACTTGAATCAGGTCTCTTTGGGAGGTTGCATTACTTTCATATCACTTTGCTCTATAGCTCTGATTTATCTGGAGCTTGGCTAAGATGGGCATATTGGCAGCAAATCTTCAGATAAAAGCAGAGCTGGGATGAGAAAAATCATTAATGTAGGTTGGTTGTTGTTGTTTTTTTCCAGGAAATAAGACAGGGGAGGGAGCATAACCAAAGATCCCATCATAATATGAATCCCCCAAGAACTCTTGAGATTACAGACAATTTGCTTGATTAGGTTGCACTGATCTGAAGTATTAGAGTGAGACAAATCTTCTTAACAAATGTTAAATAAAAAATTATAGACAAGAAATCTTGGTAATGTGAAATGATTTTTCTAAAATCAAAGCATCTGCAGGATGCTCAGTTTATAATAAACCAATAGACAGGCTCCAAATATGTCCTGTCTCATTATCCAGTTTGATGGTTAGTTACAAGCTGGTCGTCTCTAATAAAGTAATTAACTTCAAAACAGCAAATCATATTTTTACACGATTATTTACCAGTGCCCAAAGTGCTTAACCTTAAATGCAGAATTCCTTCCTTTTGCAGTTTCCCCCTATTTGAATCGAAGTGTTCTGAAAGTGTGGCAATATTCCCCCCCCCCCAAGGGAACAATCTATAAGCTACGATATATTCACTAAGCAGCAAATCCCACTGAATCCCGTGGGATCAGCCTGTATCTATATCCCTATGACTTAGATAATACAAGCATGTCATTTGCAAAAGAGGTGAGAAGCTCTATAAATCCTAAAAGGACATTATTATCAAAAGATAAATATTGGCATGATAATGTGACTGTTCCAAGGTCCCAGTTTTTCTTCCTTAGGGTCCTTAGGGACCGTCCTTTGATGCATAACCCAGCCTTGATACTGGGTCATATGGCACATGCTTTGCATATAAAATTACCACCACCATCAAGCATCACCACAATAACAAACAATATTCCTTTTTAAAAACTTGTTGTATGGTTACCAGTACTGAGCTGAATAAATCAACAGTGTGATCAAGTCGAAGGTAGCTTCCTACACTCCCAAGTTAAATCAGAGAGTTAAATCAGATACTAAAGGGAAGTAAGACTCACCAAAACAGAGTTTACCATTGCACAGATGGCAGCATTGAATAGAATTCACTAATAGTCCCTCCCTCCACCCCTGGTCAAAAAACCCGTACAACCTTTCTGCCCTCCCCACCTCCATGTATTTGTTGAGAGAAATGAATCTGAAAAAGAACATGGGTTTCTCCAACTTACGTATGGAAAGGAAAAGCTACATTTTAAAAAATGGCTTGTTGAGGGAATTTCCATTATGTATATTGGAAGAATTGTGTATAAAAACTCCATACTTTAGAAAAAGTTGTAAATGAAAGTCCTGATGGAACAGAATTTTCCTCCTAACAGGGGACAGTAAGCAGCCTGGATTTATACTAATCTATACATTGCTAGTATTATTCATCCATTTTTCTTTGCCCTCTGGCACTGCCGATGCAAGAGAGAGAGAAGATGTTAAATGAGTAGCAATACTGGTAGGCTGATTTTCCCAAAATGGGCTACTATTGGTTTATATTTTTGCATCACTCATCTATCCCCTCTGACTAAATCCATGAAGGAAACATCCATCTGTTTTATATTCCTTTAAAACTGGTGAGCTTACTTGCAATGCTGTGGCTTTTGTAGACAGGAACCTACCTTATGCATCTTGTTTATCTGTATCCTGCTTTTGACCCTAAACTGTTAGGAATACATACATATAGCAACCAATATTAGTGTTAATAAAGTTGCCTATTATTGTTCATAAAGTGTTATATTGTTGATTTTTTGAGTAACACAATGTGTTTTGATAGAAAGTTGGGATTCAGCATGGGACTCATATACTGATTTGAGTTTCTGCAAGATAATAGTCTATAGCAAAATTACTTCAGGTTATCAGTGAAGGCTTACCTATACATATAGCTATAGAGGGCATGGGACAATATTATAACTGAGTATATATCACCAATGATTAGATTGCCCATATGGTATATTATAGTGGAGATGTGTTACTCTCCAGAATGGTAGGGTTAATCCCTTAGCTTGAAGGTTATTCCTATTCTGGGGCAGAACTATAGGAAATAAATGTTAACAAATATTGTCACATATTTCTGGGGCTGGTAGAGTACTGAGGACTTCAGTTTGACATGTCTTCTTCTTTTTCCTAGCATTATTCCTGCTCTATGGCAGGGTCTGCTTTCCGTCGGCATATCCGTCTCCATTTGACTCGATCCAAGGCATCTTCAGGGGTGACGTTCACACATTCCATGTCCTCCTTAATGCGGTCCATCCACCATTTCTTGGGTCTACCATGGGGTTGCAGGCCACCAGGGTCCAGACGCATGGCTGTTCTCACCACCGAGTCTTCTTTGCCGCGTACAACATGTCCATACCATCTAAGCCTTCCTTCCCGCAGTTTTGCCATGATTGGTGCGACTCCCAGTCATCAGACATCATTGTTCACGGTGTGGTTGAATCATGTTAATCCAAGGCACCATTGGAGCATTCACATTTCCATCATGTGCAGGGCCTGCTTGTCCTTTGCTGTCTCTGGCCAGCACTCCGATCTGTAGAGGACGACTGGGCACTACCATTCTGTAGACCTTTGACTTGAGGTGTAGGGGCATCTGACGGGACTCCAGTCACCTGGCACCACTTCATCCAGTGGGCATTGACACGGGCACGGGCATCCAGAAAGCAATCACCGTCACTGCATATGAGGGAGCCGAGGTACTTGAATTGCTCTACTTTCTTCAAGTATTCTCCACCAATGCTGATGGTTCCATCGGTTTGGGGGCTGCATTCCATATATTCCGTTTTCTTGATGTTCAGTCAAAGTCCAAATTCACCGAGCCATTCATTCCATTGCCACATTTGTTCTTGGAGGCCTTCACGTTGTTCATTAGCCAAGAAGATGTTGTCAGCATAGAGGAGTAACCATGGATGAGGCGACTGGAGGTCAAGCCTCACAGTGTCCATGCAAAGGACAAATAGTAGGGGCGAAAGCGCCGATCCTTGATGTACTCCGACATTGATGGTGAAGGGAGGCAACGTTCCCACTGCACATCGAACCATGCTGGTGACGCTATGGTACAGTAGTTGAATCCACTGGACTTAAGCTTCAGGGACATTATGAGATCATAGGGCATGCCAAATGAGTTTGTGTGGGATGTAATCAAAGGCCTTTTCCAGGTCAAGGAATGCCATGTGGATGGGCTTGGTCTTCTCACGGTGCTTCTCTGAAAGCAACTGAGCAGCGTGAATGGCGTCTATCATTCCACTCCCTTTGACAAAGCCACATTGGTTCGGAGTGATGGAGACAATATTGCAGAGCCTGGCATCAATAACTCGTTCAAATATTTTCATGGCGTGACACAGCAGCCAGATCGGCTGATAATTTGGGTACTCGGTCACGTCACCCTTGCCCTTCCAAATTGGTACCCTGGTACCAGTTGTCCAAACTGCTGGGGCTGCACCCTCATCGATGATTCAGTTAAAGAGGGCAGTGAGAATCGTGGCACCTTGGTGGCCGAGGATCTTCCACACTTCAGCTGGGATGTCATCGGGGCAGGTTGCCTTCCCATTCTTCATCTTCTTCATCGCTTCTTTGACCTCCATGATGATCATTGGTGGCATAGGTCCAGAGACCGGATCGGCACTTTGGATTGGAGGGTGGTCAAATTCCTTATTGCTAATTTTGGAGACATAATCGCTCCATTGGCGGAGGATGGCGGGTGGGTCTCGAAGGAGTTTATGTGCTTGACTTGGTCAATATCCTGAGTGGCTTGATGACATGCATTGGCCAAGCGATAGATTTTATTTTCTCCTTCGGGCATGTCCAATTCGTCGTATATGTTGTCATAGTAAGCAGCCTTGGCTGCCGCTACTGCTCTCTTGGCAGCCAATTTTTGCACCTTGTAATGCCAGAGATCTTCATCAATATGGGACTGAAACCATGCTTTTAACGCCTTCTTCTTCTCCTTCACAGCTATTTGCACTTCTTCATTCCACCACCAAACTTGCTTATCAATGGCCCATTTCCCTGACTTCATCTTCCCAAGGACAGCTCTCGCCCCAGCGTGGACTTGTCTGACCAATTTGTCCCACATGGCTGATGCTGGCTGGTCCATGTCCACACTGATGGGATCAAGGGCAGCTGCAAACTGAGCTTTGTGCTCCGGTAAGTACCACCATTTTTTCCGCTCCATTCCAGTGATTCAGGATCACTTTCAGCCTAAAATGTCCAACTGGAGGTCCATGATGAGAGGCCAGTGCTGGGGGGTGATTGATTCCAAAGGGATTGCTTTTACATTGGTCACCAATTTCAGGTCACGTCATCTCACGAGCAGATAATTGATTTGAGTCCTGCGCCCACCACTGGTGTAGGTGGTGAGATGTGTAGGCCTCTTCTTGAAGAATGTGTTGGCCACCGCCAGCTCATGTGCTTCGGCACAGTCCAAGATTTGGATCCCATCATCACTGCATGTGACAAACCCGTTTCCACTATGACATTGGCTGTAACCATCTCTCGCCAATCCAACATGACCATTGAGGTCGCCTCCTAATACCAGGTGTTCTTCAGGGCCAACAGTTCGCAGATGGGCATCCAGTCCTTCCCAAAATTTGTCCTTCTCATCATTGGGGCATCCATTTTGGGGGGCATAGCACATGATGTTTCAGAGACTAGTTGCTCTGGACTCAATTTTGATGGTTGTGAGTCGATCAGATATTCGGTGGACATCGAAGACGTTGTCCCAATACCTCTCGCTGATCACTATACCAACACCATTCCGAGTGCTGTTTTCTCCATTATAATATAGTTTGTATCCTTTGCTGATCTCACGAGCTTTCGCTCCTTTCCACTTCGTCTCTTGGATACATGTGATATTGATGCGGCGGACCTTCAGAGCTTCAGCCAATTCTCGGCTTCTCCCGGTCATCGTTCCAATATTGATGGTCACAATGGACTAGCTTCTTTAGCCCACCCCATCCAGAGGCGGGTAGCCCTTCCAAATTTCCCACGTTGCTCGGGCAAGGGCGGTGCGCGTTGCTTCTTGGGAACGCCCTAGCCTTCCGGTCCAAAATTTGACAGGACATAACCATTGATACAACTGAGGTACACTTCAACCAATGCATTGCTCCATCTGTCATTGAAGGCATTTTATACCTACTGCCAGGTGTTAATAAGAGGCTGCTCCTCTGGAGAACAGATGCCTTTTGCAGCCGCTTCACTGAAGTACAGACACTGCTATGTGAAGATAGTTCTGCTTTATCTGCCATTGGGACATAGGGTCCTCTTCCGCCTTCAAAACCATCTTCTCCTGTAACCCTGGAAAGGGGCCCTTACAAGGTGCTACCAGCTAGGCCAGCTGGACCAAGGTTTTTTAAGGAGGTGTTACTCCTCCATCACTCACCCTTTGTCCTGGCTTGTGACAGGCAGAGCCTGGCTTCCCAAACGTTGGGCCCAGGATGGCAGGTTTATGCAGTTTGACATGTGATCCCTCACAAAGTTTGATAGCACACTGAATAGCAGAAATAAACAGCTCAGTTAAGTACAGGTGAGTTCTGAACAGTAACCCTTCAATTTCCTCAAGGCTTTATTAGTATAATTGATTTCAGAACATCAATAAGGGTATTGATTAGGTGGGAAAGACCGAAGCCAAGGAGGAATACAAGGATCAGGCTAGGTAGAGGGGAAGGAATAACACATCTCTACTATGTATTCATGTTAGATTAGAAATAAAGAGTGCATCTTCAAAGAATGTGTCAGCTGTTTGCTTCTAGTTTAGACATGAATAAAAACTAACTTTAAGGACAGTGCAATCAGTACTGCGGACATGAGAGAAAGCTCAGAGCAGCAGGATTTAAAATGACGTAAGGCTTGTTTGATCATTTTCAACACTGCAATCTCCCCCTGACTGCAATTTCATAAGTCAGCCTTTCTGAAGGAAGATCAATGGCAAAGCCATGGCATGTTTGTGTACAGGAGAGGCCTTTACCAGGGGAAGAACTAATTAGATGCAGTTTGTAATGAACTTTCTGTTCTTGGAAATGGAAAGCTATAAACTAGTGATTTAAATCTGAGAGACAAATCTCAGAAGCATATACTGACTCCCGCTTTATTTAAAATCAAAAGGGCATTACCAGAGTTTATGTCAAAAATACCCAAAACTTGATTTACCTCAGCAAAGCTGATATAAGCTCCCTTTAAAAACAAAACAAAAAAGATGTATGTATTAAATGCAGATCTTGTGCATTGATATTACCATATTACCTAGCAAAAATGTGACTGTTTATTCACACAGATTTTATAAACAAGTTTGAAGGCCCTTATGTGATCTGAGCAGAACTATGCTGTATTTGCAGGTTAATTCAATATCAAGAGAAGCAGCTGTTCCCTACATTTTCTCAGGCTCCTACTGGGACAGGCTATATAATATCCAGGTGTTCTACATACCACCATTTTGTAAGTTGTCCTCAAGATAACTTCCATATACAGTGTGAGATATCAAACCAACTATGGCTTTCCATTGGCTGCACTGGGTCTAACATTTGATGGGTCTGTTTCAAACTGCCTAAATATCTAATGATGTCTTTGTTCCTAAAAGTCTTGTGGGGCAATTCTACAAATCCCCAATACTCATGACTGCTCTGTATTACCTGAATATAAATGACATGGGGATATAAGCTTTTACTTTGTGAGCCTAAGGTTTTGGCAAAAAATCCATGTAACCCAACAGTTTCGGTATTCTTATCAGCTCCAACAAAAATCAACCAGATTTATGTACAATTTGCATTCACACAAATACAAATTCCATCTCATGTACACATTGGATTAACAGCAATCTATTATTTCCAGAAATTTGCATGAACAATATTAAATGAAATTACCACAATTTTCCTAAAATTACCCAAATAATGTAATGAATTATATTAGGTGAGTTACATACTTATGATGGAGCTTACCGAGTCTTGAGAGCCTCAATCTTTATAGGTGATTGGGTATTTTTTCCCCTGTCTTTCTTGACATTGTCAAGAATGTCTCAAGAAGATGCTTATGCTGAACTCAACATTTGTGGGAGGCAAAGCAAATTGTTCTCTGGGGTTTTGAAGTCCAGCTGCAACAGAGTTTTTCAGTCCTATCTTAGAGACAGCCTCTTGAAGAGGACATCCATGCAATGAGCTTTGCAGCCATACATGGAACTTGACTCAACCATTTGGCTTAAGTGGGTTAAAGGTTGGAGCACAGAGGTTAAATCTGTACTGATGTTTAATAAGTTGTAGTGTGGGATGGGAAACTGATACTGAAGAGATGGTGATTTTACTGAAGAGCTGATTATTAACACTTTTTATTTAAATCTTCATTTAAATAAATGAATCCCCTCCCCTATTTTAAAAAAAAATGTTTTGCAAATGGGGAACTCTTGCACATAGATAAATCATGGAGCTCCTGGATGGAAGCAAAGACAGGTTTCCATGGAAACAAGATCTATGCTTTAAAGAGGAGATGCCCTTTGTTATGTATCTTTGTGATATTTCTCTCCAGACAAGTCACTGGCAATTACCCACAGAAGTAGAGCTCAAATTGTAGCATAGCCCAGCAGATCCGCCTTACATTATTTTCTGTAATTAATGAGATTATTGAATTTCCATGCTAATAAACCATGGCAAGGAGTCTGAAAACAAGTCTTTCCTTTCCTCCTCCTTCCCTCCCAGCCCCCACCCAGCACTATGAAGTCACTCCTTGCTCTCACCTTCTTGCCACCTTCTTGCTTCCAAATCACTCTGCAGCATTAGATGCTGTCAAAAGATGTTCTAAAAAGCTCTTCTACGTTTTTACACGTCAGCTCGGGGTAAGAGCTTGACAGTTTTGCATTGCCAGGAGGTGAAGCTGCACGCAAATGTTCATAAAAGCACTTCCAAAGCTATTCATCTTTCATAACATGGTTTCTTTATGAAGGCTGGAGCTTCACTTAGAGACTGATGGATCGCTTTTTGACAGGCCTCCATCTATTCTTGTTCCGCCTGCACACTCCCAGTACATAGAAATGAGGTTGCTTGAGCCCATCCTCCTCCAAAGCTATTTTCAATGCTGTTTCCTTCTTTATATGCAGTCTTCAGCTTTCCTGGAATAAAAGCAGATTGATTTCTACTGTAGCAAGATGACGTAGCAATGACAAGAGCTGCCCGCACATAAATGAATGCAGGTCATGGTTTGCCACCATCAGGATGTCACCTCAGTGCTGCAAAGCATGACTTGCACATATCTTCTTAGGTTGCTGGCAAAACATATGGTGCCTCGGTTTTCTAAAATTGATCTTCTTTTTGTTCTAGGAGAAATGTGAGTATCTGTGAATCTCCAGGAAAAAAATATATATTCCTTTGAGCACTGAGTCAAGAACAAGAATGGGTAACCTGAAGGCCTAAGGCAGCATATGGTTCTCAACTACTTTTGTTTGTTTGTTCCGCTTCCAACCACAGTTACTGAAAAATAGTGCTGTGGTTTCCTACCATTTTGGTGGAAATGGTAGTGTAAGACTTAAAATAATGTTTAAATATTTTTAAAAAGAAAGAACACTCCCAATTCCCCACCCTACCCCAACTGCAGGGAAAACTGTAAATTTCAGCCCTTCCCCTGGGCAAGACATAATTCTGCCCAATTTGCATTCTCATCCTTCCCACTGCAGACCTCAGCTGTCCCATAAATATTCAGTACATCTTCCTGGTCATCAAAATTTGCCTGTCTCTGCTCTAGAACAACTAGTAAGGAATATCACAAGGAGAGTTAATATATATTAAACAGATATCAAGAGGTAAGGTAATTCATGCTGTTAACTTTATTTACTTTATTTCAGAAACTGAATACCTCTGTTGTTGCCAAAAGAAGCTAATTTCTCCACAACTTCCTTCAGATCAAGAGATTTTGATAATGTTTTCAATACTTGGTCTAGCTAACCCCTTAACCAGTCTTTTTTCTGCAACTCTGTATTATATGTGGTGATATTTTCTGGCAATTTGCTAAGTCAAGTGGAAGGGAACAAAAGGGGAATTGGCTTTGACTCGTCCTTGATTTCACAGTTGGAAGGCTGCCACTGATAACTCCTTTCTGAGCATCACTCTTCTATTCTTTGCAGTGTGGGTGTTAACTTTAGCAGACTGCCTCCAACTGATCACAAGCCTAAGTCACCCCAACTGCAGAAGCTGCAGGAAGCATTGGGCTGAGCCTAAGCCACTGCTGAATGCAAATAAAAGAGTGCAGAGGCCTAAACAAAGAGCTGCCTGATATTGGCTGCCAAAATTCAGACAACCCCTAGATGGCAAAAAAGGGATCTCTTGACTGCCATCTAGGGGTTATTTGGATTTTTCAGCTGACCCGGTAATCTAAATGTACCAGAAAGAATCTCAGCCCCAATCTGAATATAAACAACATTGAACTCTCTTGCATTTAGACTTGAAGAATGAAGTGCTTTAGTGATCCTTCCTTCCTTCCTTCCTTCCTTCCTTCCTTCCTTCCTTCCTTCCTTCCTTCCTTCCTTCCTTCCTTCCTTCCTTCCCATAACTGTGCAAATTAAATATTTCTGGTATATATTAATAATCAGATATTTACCTTGTGTATCTTTTGCATGTATTGTTTTCAGTGCTTTTGCTTCTAGCTTCCTTTGCTTCTAATACATACTTTCAGGGCCCCACTTGCACATAATTGTGGAAAACATGCCCTGGCAAAATATTATTTTTCTGCTGTATCCTCATTACATTTCCTTCATCATGTCCCCAGCCCGTGGGTATCTCAGGTTTAAGTGGCCCGTAGCTGTACCAGTGTTAAAGTAGTCTTTTCCCCATATTTCCAGCACAATCCAAAGGCAGGTTCTGGTAGATACTATCAGTTAGGGTTGGTCGCCCTTTATCCTGGGGAGAGGCAAGTGACTGACAGTAACTGGGAAGAGGCAACAGAGGTTGGATAAGGATCAGCTGTCGACCCAGCAAATTTCATACTGGCATAGGGTTTTTTGCTGAGTCAAAGATGAGGGGGATAGCACTTCAGCTCAGCAGTGGAGAAAGACCCTCAATCTGAGTGCGAATCCTATAAGCATTTACTCTCAAGACAAGTTCTGCAGGCTGATTAGAATAGCCAGGATATCCAGGACCATTGCCTAAGCAGGCAGGCAGAATGTAATTCCTTTTTCAGTCATTTGCAAATTAAGACAAAAGCTCATTTTCTAGTTTAGTCAATTACTCTAGAATATAGAACAAGAGCTCCAAACTCATCTTAAACAGACTTTTACAAAAAGGCCATAGTGATGATGTATTGCAAGTCTATGGTATCACATTTTCCAGGCATTTTGAGGATAATGACACCATTATTCACTCTGAATATGATGCCTTCATTGGTTGAGAGCTCTGGGCACATTCAAAGTACAGTCTGGTCTGTTTGTATGTGATTGATTATAGTTGATATGGCTTGAGAATTTGGACAAAATATCTCCACACCCACCACCTGTGTTCTTTAATTCTGTCCATTAACATATTCCTGGACAGGACTGATTGTATGGTCTAAGAGGCAATTAATGCCTGTTTATGAGTGGAAGGAGTGTTGGCAACCTGTCTACCTAGAAGGATATTTTATTACACCTTTTGCTCTTCCAATCCACGCATCCCAGTCCTTTGAGTCATCTCTGAATATTTTGTATCTAAACCCATATATCCTAGTCTACATATTGCACAAATATATGGATGAGAAAGTGTTGTCCATGTAGATCCATTCACTATACATTCCTTGTAATTTTTAAAAAGGTCCCTACTTATATAGGTATCAGCTGAGCGGGATTTCTCCATATAAGGGAGACTTCAGAAAGGAAAGCCAAGCTTCATGTCTGTTTATGATATCGGACTCAGACTTAATATCAGAAAATGCTGTTTGCAGCTCCAGTTTTACCTTATCTGCTCTCTGGTCCTCACACTCTAAGCTATCACACCTAGTGTTAGGAGTGCAAAGGCATGTTCAGAACTTTTTGCCTGGAACCTGTCCTTCTGTAACCAATAAGGACACTGAATAAAGTATTATCCTACTGAATAAATACCCAAGGGCAGAGATAGTAATGTCATCACTGAGGATATTTAAAACAAGCCAAATACTGGAAAATAGTTCTACACAAGAAATCCTATGATTGCCAATAAGATAGAATAGATAGTCTAATGGGCCTCTTTTATCTTTGAAGCCTATAATGATAGTACAAGCTAGATGCAGCTGTCAAATGAAACTCCTCTGTCTTGCCACATGAATTTATCCCAGAGTAATTACTGTGTAAGTAATGGAAATAAACATTCTGCCATGGAATCTGCATCCTCAACTCTCTTGGAAATGAAGGATGATTTCATGCACAAACATGAGAGCAAACTCCTTAATGTATTATACAGTTCCCCTGCTTTGCTCTGCTTTAACACCCTTACATGCTAATTATCTTCTTTTCTGGCAAATCCATCATGAAATATTAACCAAAGTTAGCTGATGCAGCTGGCTCAATAGTTATACTCGTGAAAATCAGAGGAAGCAATTGGATTTTCTTGTTTAATAGATGCACATATATTATTGGATATTGAATAGCTTCCTATTACTGGACATATTTTCCTTTCACAGGCCCATAGCTTACTTATGTAAATACTTGGTCATTTAGTAATGTAAAGCAATCAATAAAGTTGAATCTTCTTTCTTATAGGCAAGGAATGGGAAGAAAGTTCAAAATGTGCAGCCACCCTTGCTTCCCACAGCAGCAGAGCCACTGTCAGAATAATCCTGAAACTAAGAGTCCTTGACACTGTCTCAGATGGAGGAGAGGAGATCTTAGATTAGTAAGTATTATGCTTGAGAAAATGCTAATGAACACACAGAAAGGCTCTTTGCATCCTGCTTACTGAGGACTCTATTAGCAACACTAATGGACAATTTTCCAACATACTTATGCTTGTAATGAAATGTTTTATTTTTAAGGTTGGCTTGCTACAATGGACCTATTTATGGGCGCATTTTTTTCCAAGCACTGGATGAGAGTCTGAATGCAAGGTCTTGCATAAACTGCAAAGAAAATTGCAGTCTGTGCCTGTATGGAAGGTCTCACACAGCTATTCCATTTCAGATATTGAGCTTGGATTGAAGCCAAATTCTGAATGTGCATTGCTGCCCAAGGCAGCTGATGTGACCTCCCTACAAGGCATTAGATCTTAAGGTTAAAACGATGACTGCAACAGACTGCAATAATAGCCACCTATTTGCTCAGGGAGAAGTGAACAAGTCTGATTT